>NC_045957.1:145579040-146274970 GCF_010909765.2 Amblyraja radiata
CAAGGTATAAATGGAGTCAATAGAAGGGAGGTTGGTTTGAGCGATGGTCGAGGGCTGTGTCCAGAATTGGTTGCAATTTCTTGGGGTCATGGATGGAGCTGTTCCCAAACCAAGCTGTGATGCATCCCGATAAAATGCTTTCTATGGTGCACCTGTAAAAGGATAAAACTGGTTGCAAAGAAGCACAGCCGTATGAAATTCAAATTGGAGATGGTGGAGAACTGGGTGCCTTCGTTGATCAGCGAGGGCTGGAGTGATGAGTGAAGCAGTGCTTGGGACAGGACATGATATACCAAGCACAGAACCATATGCACTGAGGCTGTGAGGTCGGCAGGAGAGCAGTGAGTCGGCAGAGTCTGGGAATGACATGGAAATAGATAAGTGTTTCCACAAGAGTCACTCCATGACAGGAACAGAGACGTTTACTTTAGATCTCCAAGCAACTCTCCTTGGGGTGAAGGAGGGGGAGTGTCACATACTTCTATGGTCATGCTGGGAATGGAAGGGGATGGATCATGAGCAGGCAGATAAGATTAGTTTATCTTACCATTATGTTTTGCACAAACATTGTGGTCTGAGGGACCTTTTTCAATGCTGTACTTTTCTATATTCTATGAGGGGTGAGAGGCAAGATATACAAAATTATGAGGTCCAATGACAGGAGAGACAATAAGAATCTTTGCCCACAGCAGAGGTGCCTAAAAAGAGAGTGCATCAGTTTATGATGCAGGGCAGGAGGCTCAGATGGGACCAGAGGAAGGTTGGAATCTGGAATGCACTGCCTGAGTAGGTAGTGAAAATGGATATACTGACAATATTTAATGTGTAGGAAAGAACTGAAGATGCTGGTTTACACTGAAGATAGACACAAAAAGCTGGAATCACTCACGGACAGACCGAATATACGGGAAGGGTGACGTTTCGGGTTGAGACTTCAGTCTGAAGAGGGTCTCAATCTAAAACACCCTTTCCTTCTATCCAGAGATTGCCTGGCCTGCTGAGTAAAGGGCCTGTCCCACTTGCATGCGATTGCATGCGTTTGGCGCGACCAAACGCGGTCGCTTGAGGCGTAAGGGCACCGTATGGCCGCGCGGGGCCGGTGCCACTTAGAAGCGCGGGGCTGGTCCCGACGTTGCGCGGGGCTCCGAAAATCTGACAGTGTCCGAAATCTTCGCGCGCCAAAGGCTGGTCAGCACGCAGGCGCATTGCGGTCGTACGTAGCTTCTTGATGGCGTACGCAGCGTCTTGACGGCGTACGCCTAGCACGTGGTGTTGCGCGATGACATCACCGCCCAGCGTGGCGTTGCGTGATGACGTCACCGCCCGACGCCGTGCGACGCCCAAATTCTGTTGGCCCGCCTCCTGCCCGGCTGATTGGTAAGTATGACGCAAATGACGTCGCGCACGAACTTACCACGTACTTAGCGCGAACTTAACACGAACTTCGCGTGAACTCCGCTACCGCTTGGTCGCGCCAAAAGCATGCAATCGCATGCTGGAGTGACAGGCCCTTTACTACAGCTTGTTGTTGTTGAGCTGACAATATTCAAGTTGCATCAAGCGCAACATTTGAATCTCCAAGGCATGGAAGGTTTCAGGGCAAGATGCTAGGGATTAGTACAGATGGGTGTGTGATGGTTAGCATGGACATGGTGGGCTGAAGGTCCTGTTTACCTGCTTCCACCTCTTTATGACTCTAACTTTATTTTCTGATCAATTTGTCTATCACATGAAAATCCTATATGCCCGGTGTCTTTGAACCAACGTGAAATCCCAGAGATGTGGAGTTTCCATTTGTCTGATGTGGAGGGCACATCCACACCCAAACTCAGAGAACTTGGGTCTTCTCCATTTTGATGCATAGTCTGGAAAACATTCAAGTTTGGCTTGAACCCGTTCCTTCACTCTCACCGCCAACTATGTGTAACAGCATCCCTCTTTCCATCAGAATCTAATCTAATCTAATCTAATCTAATCTAACTGCCCCCTCCATCGACTCTAAGTCTAGACTTAAAACTCATTTCTACTCACAAGCATTTCTTGAGTTCCTCTGAGGGAGCGTTGTATGTATGTATTTATGTATGTATTGTTAGATCTATGGACCACTGTATGTAGCACTGATGTAAAGCACTTTGGTCAACGAAAGTTGTTTTTAAATGTGCTATAGAAATAAAATTGACTTGACCTGACGACTAAAAGTGTGGATGAGTTTAAAACAGGTAAAAACATCGCAGAATGCAAAATAACTTGGATGTTGAACAAGGGCAACTCAACCAGACACCTCAAGATGGGTGGGGAGAATATCAAATTCCCCGCCCTCATTATTGGTCTATTCCTACACCTAGTAAGGTATGACAAAGAATAAATGCTGCCTTTCAGTTTGATGTTCCTTCGTCAGAATGGCTTCTGATAAAATGTTGGGTCTGAAATTCTGTATTTCTCTCCAAGGAGGCTCCCGACCTGTTGAGCATTTCCATCAACCATAAATCAACAATTTCATGGTTTTAAATAAGTACTAGATCGCACAACCATCAAATTAGCAGTGTTTCCCCCCATCATTTTAAGGATACTAAATAATTACAATTACCCATCACCCTAATCTCTCACATGGGTCACCTTGAGAGATAAAACTTGTGCACAGCGACAATACCTCAACTCTGGTCAGAAGGCTCACCAGCGTCTCTTCTTCCTGAGGAACTGAAGAAGGTCATCTGTCTCCTCAGATCCTGGTGAACTTCTACCGCTTGCACCATCGGAGCATCCTTACCAACTGTATCACAGTAGGTATGGCAACTGCTCTGTCCGCCGACGCGGAAAGCACTGCAGAGGGTGGTGAAAATTGCCCAAACGCATCACCGGTTCTTCGCATCCCTCTTCATTGAAGTCTGTGCCAAAGCAAGCGTTGTCCTGCGGAAGGGCGCTCAGCATCGCCAAGGACCTGCTCTCACCCCAACCATGACTTTTACCTGTTTACCCTCCTAAACCATCCGGGAGGCGCTACAAGTCTCATGCAGTCCGTTGCCGGACCAGAAGGTCCGAGGAACAGCTTCTTCTTTTTCCACTGCGGCTTGTCCACGACTACTCAACAATGTACTCGGTGACTTGCCAATCACCCCCCCCCCCCCCCCCGAGACACCAAATCCTCCCACAGGAAAAACACTGATTCTGTATGACATGTAAATAGATGTATTTATTGAAATCATATTCTATGTCGCTCTTCTAGGGGAGATTCTAACTGCATTTCGTTGTCTCGGTACTGTACACTGACAATGACAAGTAAAGTTGTAATCTGATCTGAATCTGATCTGAGATCTATGCCGGTTGACATAAGCGATGCATCTGTGGATGAATAGTGGGCTGCAAGAACGACACAGGTGCTGGAGTAACTCAGCAGGTCAGGAGCATCCCTGGAGAACATGGATAGTTGACGTTTCGGGTCAGGACCCTTATGGCAGAGTCTGACCTGAAAACGTCGCCTAGCCATATTCTCCAGAATTACGGGCCTGGCCCACTGAGTTACTCTGCCACTTTGTGCCTTTTTTGATAGCCTGCATCTGCAGTTCCTTGCGGGAACATACAGGACAGCGGTTGCTTTTGTGGCTTTAAATAGCATGGAATTAAATCTGTGTTGATTAAACCTAGACACATCAGCAGCATATTTGGCACCATACCCACCATTCACCCACCACCCACCCATTACAACACACATTTAATGTCAGTTTCATTTATTACCCCAGTCTTTCACTCTGACTACACTGAATTCTTCATACGGACATCAAATTGGTTTTGTTTAAGCTGATAAATAACATATGGGAGCTGGAATAGGCCTTTAATTTAGTTTCAGGTATGCAGAATATTTGGACAAGATACCAGTCTGCCTCTCCCACAGCAATTGTCACCCAGAGTCAGAGAGCTGAGCCGACTAAATCCCACTCCACAAATATGTTCATCAGTTCATAACTGATAGGAGCAGAATTAGGCCTTTCGGCCCATCAAGTCTACTCCGCCATTCAAGCATGGGTGATTTTTCTTTCCTTCTGAACTCCATGGCTGATCTCTCCCTCCTAACCCCATTCTACTGACTTCACCCCGTAACCCCTGACTCCAATGTGCCAAAAGCCTTTTTGACCACCTTGCGACTCGACCTTCAAGGAACCATGCGCCTGCAACACTCCCACAGGCTACCATTCACTGTGTAGGTACTGCCCTTGTTAGACGTCCTAAAATGCAACACCTCACATTTCTCTGTATTAAATGCCATACCATTCCTCAGCCCGCCTGGCCAATCGATCCAGATCCTGCTGTAATCTTTCACATCCACTATCTGCAAAACCACCAACTTTTGTATCAAACTTTCTAATCTTGCTCTGTATGTTCATCTCTTCCTTAAAAATATCCATTGATTTGGCCTCCACAGCCATCTGTGCAAATAATGCCACAGATTCACCACCCCTTGACTAAAATTCCTCCTCATCTCCTTCCTAAAGGAACATCCTTTATGGGAGAAACCAGAGGGTAATGGTGGATGGCTGTTTGTCGGGTTGGAGGCAGGTGACTAGTGGGGTGCCTCAGGGATCTGTGTTGGGTCCTTTGTTGTTTGTCATGTACATCAATGATCTGGATGAAGGGGTGGTAAATTGGATTAGTAAGTATGCAGATGATACCAAGATAGGGGGTGTTGTGGATAATGAAGAGGATTTCCAAAGTCTACAGAGTGATTTAGGCCATTTGGAAAAACGGACTGAAAGATGGCAGATGGAGTTTAATGCTGATAAATGCGAGGTGTTACACCTTGGTAGGACAAATCAAAATAGGACGTACATGATAAATGGTAGGGAATTGAAGAATACAGTTGAACAGAGGGATCTGGGAATAACCGTGCATAGTTCCTTGAAGGTGGAATCTCATATAGATAGGGTGGTAAAGAAAGCTTTTGGTATGCTAGCCTTTATAAATCAGAGCACTGAGTATAGAAGCTGGAATGTAATGTTAAATTGTACAAGGCATTGTTGAGACCAAATCTGGAGTATGGTGTACAATTTTGGTCGCCCAATTATAGGAAGGATGTCAACAAAATAGAGAGAGTACAGAGGAGATTTACTAGAATGTTGCCTGGGTTTCAACAACTAGTTACAGAGATAGGTTGAATAAGTTAGGTCTTTATTCTCTGGAGCACAGAAGGTTAAGGGGGGGACTTGATAGAGGTCTTTAAAATGATGAGAGGGATAGACAGAGTTGATGTGAACAAGCTTTTCCCTTTGAGAATAGGGAAGATTCAAACAAGAGGACATGACCAGAATTAAGGGACAGGAGTTTAGGGGTAACATGAGGGGGAACTTCTTTACTCAGAGAGTGGTAGCGGTGTGGAATGAGCTTCCAGTGGAAGTGGTGGCGGCAGGTTCGTTGGTATCATTTAAAAATAAATTGGATAGGCATATGGATGAGAAGGGAATGGAGGGTTATGGTATGAGTGCAGGCAGGTGGGACTAACGGAAAAAAGTTGTTCGGCACGGACTTGTAGGGCCGAGATGGCCTGTTTCCGTGCTGTAATTGTTATATGGTTATATGGTTATCCTTTAATTCTGAGGTTAATCCTAGACTCTCCCACTAGTGGAAGCATCTTCTCCATATCCATTCTATCCAAGCCTTTCACTATTCGGTAAGTTTCAATGAGGGGCCCCCCTCATTCTTCTAAACTCCAGCGAGTAAAGGCCCAGTGGCGTCAAACATTGATCATATGTTAACCAAATTATTCCTAGGATCACTCTTGTAAACCTCCTCTGGACCCTCCCCAGAGCCAGCACATCCTTCCTGAGATATGGTACTTGATGTAGCCCAACAGGCCTGTAAACACAATAATGCACAAGTACTGTAATCAAAAATACAATAAATTAATAATAACCAATAACTGTTAAACATTTGAGATATCCTGATATAACGAAAGGTGCTCAACAAATATCGCAGAAGATTACATTATTAATTTCTTCTGATGCCAAAATTCAAGATTTTAAAAGTACTGTCCTCTTCTGAAATTAAGGCAGAAAACTATGAAGAGACAGATTCTTGGAATGTGATATGTGTCCTTGGATAATTTAACACAGCTTATTGCAAATAGTTATGTTACTGAGCAACCGGATTAACTACATTTTTGAAATGCCAGATGGTAAGGTTTTCCTAGCTGGGAACAATAATACACAAATCTGGACAATGTGTATTATTTTTCTAAATGCCGTACCCTTGTCCACATCACTTGGAACTAAAAGTTGTTATGGGAACTATTTGATTTTTTTTTTACTGCTCTGAATGTTGTTTAGTTCAGCTTTCAGAATTGTTCTTTCTCATTCTCGTCACACCCTCCCTTGTTTCATTCTCGGCCTCACACACACACCCTTGCACAACTCCCAGCAAACAACTTTCCACCCCAGACTGCTGCTTAAAAAAAACGCTGCAGGTGTTTTCCGTGAACAGGACCTGGAGCTGTAATCATAGGTCAGCCTAATGTGCGAGAGTGAGATGGCTGATAGACCGACACGGTTGCACTGAGAACCTGGTTGCATCCCGCTTCAACCTGACACATCCACCCACACACCACACACAACTATCAAAATAGATGCAGGTGCATCCACACCCACACATAAAACAGATACAGGTGCGCGCAAATGCACACACACACACACACTCACACACCAACTGTCACCACAACTCACATAAAGATAGCATATAGTCAATTCGTACAGTTACAGATCGACTGGATAGACTCGGCTTGTACTCGCTAGAATTTAGAAGATTGAGGGGGGATCTTATAAAAACTTACAAAATTCTTAAGGGGTTGGACAGGCTAGATGCAGGAAGATTGTTCCCGATGTTGGGGAAGTCCAGAACAAGGGGTCACAGTTTAAGGATAAGTTTTATGATAACACAGAAGTTAGACGAAAGAGATAAAACATTGACCGAGAGAGTGGTGAATCTCTGGAATTCTCTGCCACAGAAGGCAGTTGAGGCCAGTTCATTGGCTATATTTAAGTGGGAGTTAGATGTGGCCCTTGTGGCTAAAGGGATCAGGGGGTATGGAGAGAAGGCAGGTACAGGATACTGAGTTGGATGATCAGCCATGATCATATTGAATGGCGGTGCAGGCTCGAAGGGCCGAATGGCCTACTCCTGCACCTAATTTCTATGTTTCTATGACATATATGAATGCATGCTGATACAAATCAACTCATGTTTCACATGTTTAAATTATAATGTTTTATTTTTAATTGTCTACTGTATATCGTGTTGTTACTTGCAAGCAAAGCACCAAGGCAAATTCCATGTATGTATACATACTTGGCTAATAAAATGTATTCACTTCACTTCACTCATCAATACAGGAATGCTGTGGAGAACTCTCCCATTCTCTCCTACCCTCTCCTCCCTCTCCACCCCCTCTTTCTTCCCTCTTTCTTCCCTCTCACCCCTCTCTCTCTTCCCCTCTCCCACCTCACTCTCCCCCTCTCTCTCCCCTACCTCTCTCTTCCCCCCTCTCCCTCTTCTCTCTCTCTCTCTCCATTCACTCCCCCTCTGTCTCTCCCCTCTCTCTCCTCTCACCCTCTCTCTCTCCCCCCTGTCTCCCTGTCTCCTTCCCCCCTCTCTCTCTCTCTTTCTCCACCTCCCTTGGAGAGTCTGTCCCTTCGGCACAGAGACTCTTGCGGCAGCGGCACAACGCTTCCGACGGCCCCGATGGCCCGGGACTCTTGTATTGTCCAGAGCGCTCCATGGCCAGAGCTGCAGCGAGCGACTCGCAGCGCCGCAAACACCCGCCAGCGCCGCAAACACTCGCAAGTTAGTTAAGTGTTTTGTTTGGAGGTCTAGACTTTTTTTATGTGGGGGGGGGGAAGGGGGAAACTACCTTTCAGGGTCCCTACCTGGTCGGAGAGGCAGCTTTTCTCCGGGCTGCAGCTTCGACCCGTCCTCGCGGCCTACCAGCGGGCGGCGGCGCTGAACTTTACACCGGGAGCCAGGGATCTCTAGATGAGATCGCCAGATGTGGAGCTCCAACCGGCGCGGCTTTGTTGGCTTCGGAAGCCGCGGCCTCCAGTGCGGAAGCGGCCATTCCATGGTTCCCAGGCCGCTGGGAGGACTCTCCTGACGCCGGAGCAACATCACCCGGCGAGAACGGCCTGGAACATCGGGCCTCCATAGAGGCAACTGTGGAGGCCTCAATAGGCCCGACTATGGGTGAACTGGGGTTGGGGACTGGACTTTGTGCCTTCCCTCATGGTGGGAGCCATTGTGGGGGGATGTTCTATGTGTTTAAGACTCTCATTGGTGTTATGTCTGTATTCTTTTTTTGTTTGCTGCAAAATGGCAAAAAGCATTTCACTTCACTACACCTCCAGGGTGTATGTGAATGTGACTAATAAAATACCTTTGATACCTTTGAAGTCCTGGCTCCACGCATCTGTTCCCGCCACTGGTTCTGCTCCCATCCCTCCCGCAGCCCCTGCTCTCCAACACCTGCGGACCATGCAGTCTATCCGATTTATTTAATTTACGTTGATCACAGAATTTCTCACCAAAGAGCGTGAGAAATTTCTGATCAGCGTGAGGGCGTGAGAGTTTGCTTGAGGGCGTGATTCTCGAGCTCAAAGTGTGAGAGTTGGCAGCCCTGAGACTTGATTCTACATTAGTATTGGGTTGTACATGAGGTTGAGAGGGGGAAAAAAATCAGCCATGATCGAATGGCGGAGCAGACTCAATCGGCCGAATGGCGTAGTTCTGTTTCTATGCCTTATGATTACGATCTTATGAGTTGCCTACATGTGCTGCAGGCCAGGCTATTGAATGTCACCTGCATTAGCTAAGTTCTTGCATTAGTGCATCAAATGCATTGCTGGTGCGACATGGTGGCACAGCAGGAGAGTTGCTGCCTTACAGCACAAGAGACCTAAGCTTGATCCTGACTATCTGTACATTCTCCCCGTGACCTGCACGGTTTTCTCTGGGTGCTCCGGTTTGCTTCCACACTCCAAAGATGTACTGGTTTGGAAGTTAATTGGTTTTGGTAAAATTGTAAACTGTCCTTAGTGTGTAGGATAGCATGAAGGGCCTGTCCCACTTGGCCGTCATTCGCGCGCCATTTACGTGACCTGCTAGCATGTGGGTAGAGTGTGGGTAGCGAGTAGATAGCGCGGGACGGGCGCATGGAGTGGTGTGGAGGAGTGTGTAGTGGCATGGATGAGTGTGGACTTTGTCCTGCACAAATTCTTCACGCACCAACGGCCTATCGCGGAACTGACGGCCCAAGTGGGACAGGTCCAAGACCCTGGCACGGTGCAACATCTCACCTCCAACAGCAGCAGAAGCTCACGGCCGTTGCGGGTCACGGGGACGTTTCGGGTCAAGACCCTTCTTCAGACTGAAGAAGACTCTCGACCCGAAATATCATCCATTCCTTCTCTCCAGGGATGCTGCCGGTCCCGCTGAGTCACTCCTGCATTTGTGTCTATCTTCAAATGACGTCACGTGCTCCAGACGGCTGTGCGGACGCATGATGACGCGCACGACCGTTACGCGTCAGTCACTACCGACCTGTCGCGTAAATGACGGCCAAGTGGGACAGGCCCTTTAGTGTGTGGGGATCGCTGGTTGGCCCGGACTTGGAGGGCAGAAGGGCCTGTTTCCACGCTGTATCTCTAAAAAAAACTAATATGCACAAGGAATAGCTGGGAGGAAAACTAGACTTCAGTGACCACAAACTCAGTTTCAAACACGTTCAAGAAGGATTTCCAAACACACCATGAAACACACATAAACAGTGCACAACATGAAAGAAGTTCAAGGTCCAAGCCATTATCTTTGTTCACACAATTATTGTACTTTAGACAAAGGAAAATATCCTTCTTGAGAATTATCTTAAAACAAATACAAAGCAGATTGATGAATTTGCACAGCCTTTTCGTTTGAAGTTCACCAGGCCTTGTTTTCACAGCTGAGTGCTGAAATCATCTGCAAATTTAAGCTCATTTACAAACTGAATTTGCTCTTTCAGAATTGTGAAAAGTAAGTGGATAACTTAAGTCTGAATGCAAATTCAGCAGTAGTGAAATATTACTGAACCGAGAGGGGAGGTGAAGATATTCCCACTGATTTGCAACATTACAGCAAGGACATTGCATTAAGCAAGAATATTCATCTTCAAGAGCTAATAGGGGAAAAAATCAATCACTTGACATTTCAACTCTTGAGTTGTGCAATCTCAGCAACCATGCCAAAACAAACAGAACTTTAAATCCTTGCTGCACGGCCCAATGTGTAACAGTACCTTCGATTTTTTTTTTTCACAAAGGGGCAGACCATTTTGGATAGAGTGATGAGTAATGACCCGAACATGATTAACAGCCTGGCACGGTTAACGTTTTCCAAAAATATATGACCTCAGTCCATTAACTAAATGCAAAACGGGGAGAAATGTGAGATAGCTCCTAATATTCCTGATTTGGATAAATTCAACGGGGCACAGATGGTTCACAACTCTGTTGTGACCGTGAAGCAGGTGCTTCAGGAAAAAAAGCAATTGCCGTTGTGTCGAATAAGTTTTATTCCTAGGAGGCAGCAACTTCACTTGCAAAATCAATATTCTACTGAAAAGTCAGGGCACATCATAAATTTAAAAAGTCATTAAACTGGGCGGCATGATGGTGCAGTGGTAGAGCTGCTGCCTTCCAGCGCCAGAGATCCGGGTTCAATCCTGACTACAGGTGGTTGTCTGTGCGTTCTCCCCGTGACCTGCGTGGGTTTTCTCCGGGTGCTCCGGTTTCCTCCCACACTACAAAGACGTGTGGAAAGCGAGGGAAGATTGAAAAGACTAGGCTTGTATCCACTGGAGTTTAGAAGGATGAGGGGCGGATCGTATAGAAACATATAAAATTATAAAAGGATTGGACAAGCTAGATGCAGGAAAAATGTTCCCAATGTTGGGCGAGTCCAGAACCAGGGGCCACTGTCTTAGAATAAAGGCGGAGGTCATTTAAGACTGAGGTGAGAAAAAAACTTTTTCACCCAGAGAGTTGTGAATTTATGGAATTCCCTGCCACAGAGGGCAGTGGAGGCCAAGTCACTGGATGGATTTAAGAGAGAGTTAGATAGAGCTCTAGGGGCTAGTGGAGTCAAGGGATATGGGGAGAAGGCAGGCACGGGTTATTGATTGGGGACGATCAGCCATGATCACAATGAATGGCGGTGCTGGCTCGAAGGGCCGAATGGCCTCCTCCTGCACCTATTTTCGGTGTTTCTATGTAAGTACAGGTTAGTAGGTTAATTGGCTTTGGTAAAATAGTAAATTGCCCCTCGTGTGTGTAGAGTGGTGTTAATGTGTGGGGATCGCTGGTCGGCGCGGACACAGAGGGCTGAACGACCCGTTTCCGCGTTTTATCTCCAAACAAAACTAAACTAACTAAAACCTACGACAAAGGGGAGACTTGCAAAGACCTTCAGTCAGTGATAAAACGGGCTAAGAAATTAAATAAAGGGAGTGCAGAAAATAACTTGCAATAGATCAAGAGCAAGACAAATATTTCACAACTATAAGAGGATGCAGGAGCCAGGTAAAAGGAAAGTGAGCAAAGCTGAAAGCTGGTAACAATAATATTGAATATTAAAGTAAGGATGACAATCAATAATGCCTGCATCAGCCTTAAAAGTGGAGGAAGTATCAGCCCAGGTAATCAAGTGATGGGTTGGAGAGTGAGCTGCACTCAAACTAATGTCAGCTGCATAATAGCAATGTAAGTACGAAATGACAGATTCTCAAGATTAGATGGTATATCAATCTAGCCAATCCCATCATCAACTCTACAGAAAACATTAAAGTTATTGGTGTACTACTGATAAAGAACTGACACGCAATTTTCTAAAAACCTTTTCAATCTCTTCCACTTTTGCCATGACCAAGGTGCCTATGATTCAACATATCCTCTGCAGTTGATGTGGCCTGTTGGGTGATACGTTAAAACTAAAATCCTGACTGCTCAACCAAGTGGTTGTAAAAGATCCCATGTGTGATCATGTGTAGGAAGGAACTGCAGATGCTGGTTTACACGGAAGATAAGACACAAAATGCTGGAGTAACTCAGCGGGACAGAGAGGCTCTATAAGGCGCAGGTCAGGCCACATTTGGAGTACTGTGAGCAAACTTGGGCCCCATATCTGAGGAAGGGTGTGCTGGCTCTGGAGAGGGTCCAGAGGAGGGTTACAAGAATGAGTGGGTTAGCATGTGATGAGTGTTTGACAGCACTGGGCCTCCACTTGCTGGAGTTTAGAAGGTTGAGCGGGGACCTCAATTAAATCTTACAGAATAGGCATAGATAGTGGATATGGAAAGGATGTTTCCACTGGTGGGAGAGTCTACGCCTGGACCAGAGGCCCCAGCATGAAAGGGAAATGGGATTAGGAGGCAGAGATCAGCCATGATTGAATGGCGGTTTCTACTCCTATAACTTGTGAACTTGTGACAGGCAGCATCTCTAGGGAGAAGGAATGGGTGACGTTTCAGTCGAGACCCTGAAGAATGACATTTACTCCAGCATTTTGTGTCCAGAAGTGATTATCATTGTCCGGGCCAACATTTGCTCCAAATTCAACGTCATTGGAAAAAAAACTATTTATCTGAACAGACTGATTGTGTGCCCTCATCTCGGGAGTACTGGTAGAGTACGTGACCTTCCAACTCCGAGGCATCATAGCTCGATGTGCATAAAGCAATAAATCCCCTTAAGTTAGGTGAGACTTTTAAACACAGCATGTGTCAGATGAAAGGGGAGAGGGGAAGCACAGTGGAGAAACAAAACCCCGCAGGCTAGCCTGAAATAACACTGGCAGGAAGTGGGCCAGCACCTGCGCGTTAAACAAACTTCCCATTCGTGAAACATTTGGAATCGTTGAGCAAACCAGGTTAAAATACCAAAGAGGGGAGAGGGAGAATGTTGACAGCTTCTGGGATCATAACCAGAACACAACCAGCGCCAATTGTATCACTGACAATTGTACAGGCCAGTTACTAATGAAACCTAACCTTCACTGCCTTAGTACACCTCATCCTCTCCCAGGCTTCATAATTGCCAATTCCATAAAGAACAATCAATTCTAATTCGAGAAAGGAGCAGGGGCCAGAAAAGTAGACTTTTGACTGCTTTGTCTTCAAAGATGTGTGGTGTATGGCAACAACTCATTTAAACATTAAAATATCCTAAAACAGGTCCAGCAGCCTGATGTATATATATTTTTAAAGGACCACAGAGTGCTGGAGTAACTCAGCAGGTCAGGCAGCATCACTGGAGAACATGGATAGGTGATGTTTCAGGTCGAGACTTCTTCAGACTGTCCTCAATAGAAGCCTTACCTTTGAACCCCACCGTCCCCACCTCAATGAGTTCCATAATACAGAGCTCATCTTCTGTCATCTCTGCCTCCAGGCATGATGTCCAGAGATGCTGCCTGACCTGCTGTGTTACTCCAACACTGTGTATCCTTGTGTGCATTAACTAGCATCTTTGTTTCTGCAGTCTGACTGACATTAAGCCTGAGGAAGATGTCTGAGATGCAACAGACATTTTGCAGAGCTCCAGGACAAGGAAGTGGAACACATGATACGAGGGGATTTCCAAAATCTGACAGTCTAGACAGCTGATGGCACAGACACCAACAGCATGAAACGAGAATGTGAATTGCACAAGAGAGAAAAGTTCAGGGGAAATACTATACTGCTTAGAACGGAGAATGTTAGAACGGAGACGAGGAAACACTTTTTCTTACAGAGAGTGGTGAGTCTGTGGAATTCTCTGCCTCAGAGGGCGGTGGAGGCAGGTTCTCTGGATGCTTTCAAGAGATAGCTAGATAGGGCTTAAAAATAGCGGAGTCAGGGGATATGGGGAGGAGGCAGGAACGGGGTACTGATTGTGGATGATCAGCCATGATCACATTGAATGGCGGTGCTGGCTCGATGGGCCGAATGGCCTACTCCTGCACCTATTGTCTATTGCTATACAAGATTAAAGAGAGAGGGGGTAGGGCATCCTCAGGGAACGATCTGAATGGAAATATCAAAATGGATGTACCTGGAGCATTGGGCTACAGAGTAACAGGGCTTGATGCCAGGTACCAAGCTGTAGTGTTTTGATGGTTTAGTATTGATTTATCATTATCGATTTATTATAGTGACTTGTTCCAACGTAAAGTGAGAAACTGCATGCTGTCCATATGATCATAACTGACAGTAGAATTAGGCCATTCGGCCCATCAAGTCCACTCTGCCATTCAACCATGGCTGATCTATCTCTCACTTCGAACCCCATTCTCCTGCGGTATCCTCTGACACCCAAACTAATCAAGAATCTATCTATCTCTGCCTTAAATATATCCAGTGACTTTGCCTCCGCAAAGAATTCCACAGATTCACCACTAAAGAAATTCCTCCCCATCACCTTCCTAAAAGAACGTCCTTTAATTCTGAGGCTGTGACCTCTGGTCCTAGACTCTCCCACTAATGGAAACATCTTCTCCATATCTACATGGATCAGTTCCTGTGGATTGGAGGGTAGCTAATGTTATCCCACTTTTTAAGAAAGGCGGGAGAAAAAAAGTAGGGAATTATAGACCAGATTGCCTGACATCGGTGGTGGGGAAGCTGCTGGAGTCAATTATAAAAGATGAGATAGCCGAACATTTGGATAGCAGTAACAGGATCGGTCCGAGTCAGCATGGATTTACGAAGGGGAAATCATGCTTGACTAATCTTCTGGAATTTTTGAAGATGTAACTAGGAAAATGGGTAAGGGAGAGCTAGTGGATGTAGTGTACCTGGACTTTAAGAAAGCATTTGATAGGGTCCCATACAGGAGATTAATGGGCAAAATTAGAGCACATGGTATTGGGGGTAGAGTGCTGACATGGATAGAGAAGTGGTTGGCAGACAGGAAACAAAGAGTAGGGATTAACGGGTCCCTTTCAGAATGCAAGCGGTGAATAGTGGAGTACCGCAAGGCTCGGTGCTGGGACCGCAGCTATTTACAATATACATTAATGATTTAGATAAAGGAATTAAAGGTAACATTAGCAAATTTGCAGATGACACAAAGCTGGGTGGCAGTGTGAACTGTGAAGAGGATGCTATGAGGATGCAAGGTGACTTGGACAGGTTGGGGGAGTGGGCAGATGCATATCAAATGCAGTATAATGTGGATAAATGTGAAGTTATCCACTTTGGTGGCAAGAGCAGGAAGGCAGATTATTATCTGAATGGTGTCAGATTAGGAAAAGGGGAAGACCTGGGTGTGCTTGTACATCAGTTACTGAAAATAAGCATGCAGGTACAGCAGAGAGTAAAGAAAGCGAATGGCATGTTGGCCTTCATAACGCGAGGAGTTGAGTATTCAAGCAAAGAGGTCCTTCTGCAATTGTACAGGGCCCTGGTGAGATCACACCTGGAGTATTGTGTGCAGTTTTGGTCGCCAAATTTAAGGAAGGACATTTTTGCTATTGAGGGAGAGCAGCATAGATTAATTCCCGGGATGGCGGGACTGTCATACGATGAAAGAATGGAGCGACTGGGCTTGTATTCACTGGAATTTAGAAGGATGAGTGGTGATTTTATAGATACATATAAAATTATTAAGGGATTGGGCAGGCTAGATGCAGGAAACATGTTCCCGATGTTGGGGGAGTTCTGAACCAGGTGCCACAATTTAAGAATAAGGGAAAGGCCATTTAGAACTGAGATGAGGAAAAACTATTTGTCAATCACAAAACTATTCCTCACCACTGTCCACAGAAGACTTCATGAACAGAAATACAGAGGCTTCATTGCAAGATGCAAACCATTGGTTTGTTGCAAAAATAGGATGGCCAGGTTACAGTTTGACAAGAAGTATTTAAAAGAGCAACCACTGTTATGGAAAAAGGTCTTGTGGACAGATGAGATGAAGATTAACTTATATCAGAATGATGGCAAGAGCAAAGCATGGAGGCGAGAAGTCCCCCTCCCATTGGAATTGTGCAATATGGTGCATACTGCAGCGAGTCTTTTAACTTACACTTGAATGCAATATATATGCTTTAAATTGGATTGGAGCGTTTTTGAAAGGGGGGAGGCTGTGCTATCACTGACCACTGGCCTTGGGGGTACCCGGTGAGGGAGTGGAGCAACCGAGTGGGGAGAGGGTGTGGAAGAAGGATGTTTACCCTCCAAGGGTAGGAACTTTTTGAAATTTGATGTATTAAAATCATGTTTTAGTGCACTGTAGAAGTATGATTTCAATGTTTTTTGTATTAAGTATTTTTAAGAGGTAACTTTATCCACACAAAGGATGATGGGTGTATGGAACAAGCTGCCAGAGGAGGTAGTTGAGGCAGGGACCATCCCAACATTTAAGAAAAAGTTAGACTGCTACATGGATAGGACAGGTTTGGAGGTATGGACCAAAAGCAGGTAGCGTAGCTGGGACATGTTGGCGGGTGTGGGCAAGTTGCACCGAAGGGCCAGTTTTCACACTGTATCACTCTATGACTACATTATACCTCCACCATGCATGAATGATTCAAAATCAAGTGATCGAGTTTTATTGCCATATACTCAAGCATAGAAACATAGAAAATAGGTGCAGGAATAGGCCATTCGGCCCCTTCGAGCCAGCACTGCCATTCAATACGATCATGGCTATTCATCTAAAATCAGTTCCTCTTTCCTGTTTTTTCCCCATATCCCTTGATGTCGTTAGCCCCAAGAACTAAATGTAACTCTCTCTTGAAAACATCCAGTGAATTGGCCTGCACTGCCTTCTGTGGCAGAGAATTCCACAGATTCACAACTCTCTGTGTGAAGAAAGTTTGTCCTCATCTCAGTCCTAACTGGCCCCCCCCTTATTCTTAAACTGTGACCCATGGTTCTGAACGCCCCCAACATCGGGAACATTTTTCCTGCAGTTACAGTAAGTACAGATGCTTTCTCCAACCACCCCCATTTGAAGTCCACTACCTTCCACCGTTTCTACCCAGTGCTTGGTACTTACTTCCAGCAGCCACTGGTTGTCCTCCAGGATGCACTCTCTCTCTCCTCTCAACCCCCCTCTCTCTCTCCCCTCCATCTCTCTTTCCCCTCTCTCTCTCCTCTCTCCCTCTCTGTCTCTCCTCTCACCCCTCTTTCTCCCCTGTCTCCCCGCTCTCTCTCTCCCCCCCTCTCTCCCCTTCTCTCTCCTCTCTCCCCCTCTCTCCCATCTCTCTCCCCCCTCTCTCTCTCTTCTCTCTATTCTCCCTCTCTGTCTCTCCTCTCACCCCTCTCTCTCCCCTGTCTCCCCGCTCTCTCTCTCCCCCCCCCCCCCCCCCAGGTTTTACAACTGATTCACCTGGTTAGTTCCATCGCCGGCTGCTTCATGTTGTCGGCGGCTGCACATCCAACCAAGAGAGAAGAGAAGAGGAGCGACGTCACTCACAGCCGCTAACTGACGCGCTTCCCCGGACCGCACAGATCCCTGGCACACGGCGCTAAGGGACAAATTGCGCAGGGACTGAACTCAGTGTGAGAACTTGGTCGTGAGCGTGAGGGTGTGAGAAATTGCTCCAGGGCGTGAGTTGGCAGCCCTGGTGATATGACCTGGGCGTGTATGGCTGCTGAAGGTACTGGCTCACTTATCTTCATTGATGATACAACTGCTGATGGTAGTAGCATAATGAATTCTGAAGTGTATAGACACCCTATCTGCTCAAGTTCAAACAAATGCCTCAAAACTCATTTGCCGGCGGTTCATTCTACAGCAAGACAATGATCCCAAACATACTGCTAAAGCAACAAAGGAGTTTTTCCAAAGCTGAAAAATGGTCAATTCTTGAGTGGCCGTCAATCACCAAGATGTATAAAAACGGCCTTTATTCAATTCTGACAATGTGCACTTTAACTATTGCACTTTTCTATTACAAATCTGGAATTGTGGAGTACAGAGGCAAATAAATAAATGATGGGTCTTTGTCCCAAACATTATGGAGGGCACTTTATAATGGATCAGATGTTGACCAGCCAATCCCTCCATTCGTAAACTGGAGCAGTAAGTAGGCATGTCCATTCTTTCTGTCCATTCCCTCCACTGATGCTGTCGACCCTGCTGAGATCCTCCAGCAGTTTTTATTTTCTCTCTCTCCATTATAAACATTGCAATCACTTTTCGAACTTCAGGGAGATTGCATGGCAGAGTTCTGAGAAAATTAATGATTCTAATGTCAAACTCAATCTTGAGTCTCAGTCTCTCAGTCAACACAAACTAGTAGCAGAAACGAAAGGTAGGGAGAATCATGATCAAAGTCTTTCCAAAGATGAGTTTATCTTGGGGTGATAATATTTTTGAGGTTGTATCCTTACTCAAAAGAGGTTTCATTAATTTGACATCCCTCTCACAAGTTATTTCAGATAACTTTTCAGATTTCAGAAAATCAGTCACTTAAGTTGTCAGGGGTTATGGGGCAAAGGCACATGAATGGGGTTAGGAGGGAGAGATGGATCAGCCATGATTGAATAGAGGAGTGGACTAGATGGGCCGAATGGCCTATTTCTTCTCCTATCACTTATTTAACCGATTCACGCTTTTAGTTTTAAAACTCGCAAAACAGTTGTCAAGTGATCTCAAGTTTTCGCCTATTTTCACCTTCATCTAATCATTTTCTACACAAAAATCCTACAACTGGTAACAGTGACCCAGCTTCCCATCCTCTTTGACGATAACCTCCACGTTGACAACCCTTTAAGCTTTGTAGCAAGTGCATCAACAGGTGTGCCATCTGGTTCAAGCTGAAATACTGCTGAATTTTCACTGGAATTAGCATTGATCTTCCACCAATGCTATCTCCAAAATATAGAAAACAAAACTCCCCTAAAGATCCAGCAGACACTGACAATCTGATGGGTCTTCAGTTTGCAAAGTTAACTGTCTTTCTTTCCACAGATATTACACACATGTCCGGATGAATGTTTCCAGCATTTTCTGTTTTCATACCAGAAAATAAAAGGTTATTACAGTCAAAATGTGAGCATCATTTGCACGGGATGAAGGTTTTTCTGCCTATAATGTATGCCATGGTCATGCTGGCATTAACAGCTCATCTCTTGTTGCTCATAAGGAGGAAGTAGGTTTTTGTTCTGACCACTGAAGTCCGTGCAGTACAAGATTCAATGACTCTTTATTGTCACCTCCACCCAAGTACTCTCCCGCCCGTGTCGCGGGGTTGGAACGACCCGGAGCGGGGCCTTACATTGCCCGGCGCGGCTTTAACGGTCGCGGTACATGCAAACGCCCGCCGGGCGCTCCAACATTGAGATATTAAGGGTACACAAAAAAGCTGGAGAAACTCAGCGGGTGCAGCAGCATCTATGGAGCGAAGGAAATAGGCAACGTTTCGTCTGAAGAAGGGTTTCGGCCCGAAACGTTGCCTATTTCCTTCGCTCCATAGATGCTGCTGCACCCGCTGAGTTTCTCCAGCTTTTTTGTGTACCTTCGATTTTCCAGCATCTGCAGTTCCTTCTTAAAAACATTGAGACATTAAGACCTGGAGCGGGGTCGTACATTGCCCAGCGCGGCCTTAACGGCCGTGGGACTTACCATCGCCCGCCTGGGGTCTTAACATCGGGAGAAAAATGGTGCACAGGGGGGGAGAAAAGACTTTGCCTTCCATCACAGTGAGGAGGAGATTCACTGGGATGGATGTTTGTGTGAATTGAATTGTGTGTGTGTCTTGTAGAAATTGTTTTGTTTGTATGGCTGTAGAAACGGGGTTTCGTTTGAGCCTCATTGAGGTTCAAGTGACAATGAATAAATATTGTGTTGTATTGTACAGCAAAAAAATTTTTTTTTACATACAGATCAGTGACAATCTTACATTATATTAGGCACAGTCATACCAAGCACAAGAGTGGAAGGCACTAGACCACACTGAGTCAGTACAAAAGAGTCGGCAAGTTTCAGCCGCCATCTTGTACCCTTCAAATCCTAGATTTTTAACAATGTCAGTCTTAACTTGGGCATAAAGTCTCATTTTCCAGCAGTTGATGTTGTCTAATATCGATTCACTAATCAACCGTCACACAATTTACGTCGGACAAGAGATACATATCACATGGATCGGGGAACACAAGGGGAAGGTGCAAGTGGGGAAAAGAAGCGCCAACTCCAGCCCAACCCCGCTCCAACTCCCGAGGAACCTGCTCCCCGATGGATACCGACCAACCCCTCCCCCCCCACCCCGGCGCCGGTGAATGCCGAGCACCAGCCATCAACGGGGGGGGGGGACACAAAGCACTGCAGCAATTTCTCTCCAGAGATGCTGCCTGTCCCGCTGAGCCACTACAGCTTTTTGTACTCACTTTCAGTTTATACCAGCATCTGCAGTTCCTTCCTCCATCAAAAAACCAGAACCTGCTTTAAAAGTTAAGGATTGTTGGAAAAGCCTGCCTTGTGTAACTTTGAGCTCGACAACCACAAGAATCTCAACTGGGCAGAGTTCCCATGCACACTCTTCACAAGTTCAGGTCAATCACACCTCTGCTGGCTGCATGTATTTAAGAGGGAGTTAGATGTGGCCCTTGTGGCTAAAGGCATCAGGGGGTATGGAGAGAAGGCAGGTACAGGATACTGAGTTGGATGATCAGCCATGATCATATTGAATGGCGGTGCAGGCTCGAAGGGCCAAATGGCCTACTCCTGCACCTAATTTCTATGTTTCTATGTTTCTATGTATCCCATCCTTTAGAAAGATCTTCAGCCCCTTTTTGGATATTGATTGCCAAGTCTCTTGAACTCATTTGCAACAATCACCCTCGTGCTATATCTTTCCACAATCTTTCAGCCTCCCCGTCTCTGTAATATCCAGCCCAATAAATCTTTAGCCGTCTCCCACGGTTCCTTCCTCTCTCTTCATTCATCACTCCTCTGATTCTGATCTCTCATGCATCCCGCAAATGCTATACTTCCAGCCAAGACAGAGAGCATTATTAAAGAGGTATTGCTCGGCACAATATCAACGTAAAATGGTTACCAAATGAGTGTTAGTTGGGTCCATGTCAGTGTTACGGCAGGAAGCCAGGCAGGTGCTCAGTAATCCGGAATTTAAAGGTAGCAAAAATATGGGGGAGAATTTCAATGGCAGTCCAGCTGAGACCGTGATATCAAGTGAGGGCGCAACAGTGGCGCAGCGGTAGAATTGCCACCTTACAACAGCAGAGACCCAGGTACGACCCAGATTAACGATGCTGTCTGTATGGAGTTTGCACGTTCTCCCCGTCACCTGCGTGTGTTTTCTACAGGAAGCTCCGGTTTCCTCCCACATTCCAATGTCGTACAGGTTTATAGGTTAATCGGCTTGGTATAAATGTAAATTGCCCCCAGTGTGTGTAGGATAATTTTAGTGTACGTGAGGATGGCTGGTTGGCGCACACTCGCTGGGCCGAAGGGCCTTTACCTCCTGCTCTGTATCTCTAAGCTAAACCAGAAGAAAATAAGAAAACCAGAAAACAAAATCCAGCAGAATAAAAGAAAATGGTGGAAACATTCTACAGCTCAGGCAGCATCTATGGAAAGGGAACAGGGTTAACATTTGGAGTCTAAAATGCCACATCACGATGGAGGATTTCTGTTTCTAGTGATGACATGCATGGTCCAGAGCACGTTAATGATTGCCCTTATATTGGGAGCTGCCTGGTGCCCCTATTACAGCAGGTTGAGTAAGAGATGGAGCCATGGGACGGGAGACACAAAATGCTGGAGTAACTCAGCGGGACAGGCAGCATCTCTGGGGAGAAGCAGCAGGCGACGTTTCAGGTCAGGACCCTTCTTCAGATGGGAGAGGAAACAGATTGCATGGCAGGGCTTTGTTCTTTCCCTGGGTCTAACACTTGTTTCTTACAATCTTTACCCGGTCCTTCAATCTAACATTTCAATTCAAGTTTTCTCTCCACTGATGCTGCCTGAACCCCTGTGTATCTCCAGTATTTTTTTTCTGTTTTAAAACTGCTATTGAGATGATAGTTGTAGCAATGCCACATGAGGTAACAAGGGTCCCAACCTGAAACATCACCCGCTCCTTCTCTCCAGAGATGCTGCCTGTCCCGCTGAGTTACTCCAGCATTTTGTGTCCATCTTCAGAAAAAAATACAGTAGTCATTGGTTCAAGGTGGATAATGAGATTGCAAAGTTTAGGATAGTGATGAAATCAATGGATAGGGAGCAAAATGATGAAGGTGGATAAAACCCAGAGAGTTGTGAATCTGTGGAATTCTCTGCCACAGGAGGCAGTGGAGGCCAATTCACTGGATGTTTCCAAGAGAGTTAGATTTAGCTCTCAGGGCTAAAAGAATCAAGGGATATGGGGAGAAAGCAGAAACAGGGTGCTGATTTAGGATGATCAGCCATGATCATATTGAATGGCGGTGCTGGCTCGAAGAGCTGAATGGCCCACTGATGGAAACATAGAAAATAGGTGCAGGAGGAGGCCATTCGGCTCTTCGAGCCAGCACCGTCATTCATTGTGATCATGGCTGATCGTCCCCTATCAATAACCCGTGCCTGCCTTCTCCCCATATCTCTTGACTCCACTAGCCCCTAGAGCTCTATCTAACTCTCTCTTAAATCCATCCAGTGATTTGGCCTCCACTGCCCTCTGTGGCAGGGAATTCCATAAATTCACAACTCTCTGGGTGAAAAAGTTTTTTCTCACCCCAGTCTTAAATGACCTCCCCTTTATTCTAAGTGCGGCCCCTGGTTCTGGACTTGCCCAACATTGGGAACATTTTTCCTGCATCTAGCTTGTCCAGTCCTTTTATAATTTTATATGGTTCTATAAAATTCCCCCTCATCCTTCTAAACTCCAGTGAATACAAGCCTAGTCTGCCCCTTATCACGCCATATATCTCCGGCACAACAAATTAAACTGTGGACGATATTTACCAATATTTATTTAGCACTGCAATTCTGAAACAATTGCACCCATGCAGTTCATGCAACAATTGGAAGGTGCATTGCAGGAACCAGCCACTTAGACCATTGTGCTCATGCCAGCTCAATAACGGAGCATTCCACCCAGCCTCTTCAAACCTCTCTGGACTTTATTTCCAACGGCCAAAACATAGAAACATAGAAAATAGGTGCAGGAGTAGGCCATTCGGCCCTTCGAGCCTGCACCCCCATTCAATATGATCATGGCTGATCATCCAACTCAGTATCCTGTACCTGCCTTCTCTCCATACCCTCTGATCCCTTTAGCCACAAGGGCCACATCTAACTCCCTCTTAAATATAGCCAATGAACTGTGGCCTCAACTACATTCTGTGGCAGAGAATTCCACAGATTCACCACTCTCTGTGTGAAAAATGTTTTTCTCATCTCGGTCCTAAAAGACTTCCCCCTTATCCTTAAACTGTGACCCCTTGTTCTGGACTTCCCCAACATCGGGAACAATCTTCCTGCATCTAGCCTGTCCAACCCCTTAAGAATTTTGTACGTTTCTATAAGATCCCCCCTCAATCTCCTAAATTCTAGAGAGTATAAACCAAGTCTATCCAGTCTTTCTTCATAAGACAGTCCTGACATCCCAGGAATCAGTCTGGTGAACCTTCTCTGCACTCCCTCTATGGCAATAATGTCCTTCCTCAGATTTGGACATAATGCCTTGACTTTTTTCTCCATTCCTTAACCCACTTCAATTTCACCCCCTTTGAATGCACAGCCCTACTCTCCCCTCAGTAACAATCCCAATATATATTTTTTGTTATTCCAACGTGTTTTGCTCAAGATTCCAGGATCTGCAGTTCCTTGTGTCTCCACCCTCTCGTACTTGTTCATTCCCCACAGCTCTGTAAATGTTTCCCCTGCAAGCAATGACATCATCTTCTTTTCAGCTATCCAGTCAGTAGATTCCAAAACATAAATCTACATACAAAATAAGTTTATCCTCATTTCACCCCAGACTGTTTGTCATTCATTTAAAATCTGTGATCTCTAGCCACTAGAGAGAGAAAACTGTTCTCACTTGCTATTTATCAAAACCGTGTTAATTTCTAACCTGTTGTGCTCAAAAGACAACAACTCCACTTTCTTCCATCCCCCCCCCCATGCCACATTTGAAACTTCCCTAAAAAATGTGACCTCTTCCTCAAACCTTGTGGGCAAGATTGTAATAATTCTGCAGCTGAGGAATGATCAAAAAGCTTAGCATCAGATCCTCGCTTGTGCAAACTGTGCCATGGTTTAAACACCCTTGGATTGCTAATTAGCCTACCTTAAAACCTTCTCAACTTGTCCAGCCAAGTGGCGCCATGTTAAATTAACAGACGCAACACCTAGCTCCACTCCCGAAAATTCGCGATTTTTCATGTTAAAATCGGGTCTAGTGGTCGGGACTGATGTCATCAGTAAGCACTGTGAATTTAACGGAGGCCCTAAAGGCCCTAACCCCTGGCGACATGTCGCGAGTGACCTCTCACGACCATACAGCCGTGAGAGGTCTCCTATGGTTGTGAGAGGTCTCCAATGAGTCGTAGCATCTTTCTGGTCGCCGCTGAACTTTCAACATGTTGAAAATTTCAGTGACTTATCACAGGTGCCGGCAGTTGCCTGTAAAGGTTGCGTAAGTGGGACAGGGGCATTAAGCAAATCTCTGCTGCTGCAACTCCATCAACTCTACATTTCACTGCCTCATTCTCCACATCAAAATGGATTAATTCACAAGGATGTTGGCAGGACTCGAGGGCCTGAGCAAAAGGGCGAGGTTGAGCAAGCTAGGACTCTATTCCATGGTCTGCAGGAAGATGAGGGGTGATCTTACAGAGGTGTACAAAATCATGAGAGGAATAGATCGGGTAGATGCACAGAGTCTCTTGCCCAGAGTAGGAGAAATCAAGAACTAGAGGACATAGGCTTAAGGAGAGGGAGGGAAAAGATTTAATAGGAACCCGAGGGGTAACTTTTGGAAAGGGTATGGAACGAGCTGCTGGAGGAAGTAGCTGAGGAAGGTACTATTGCAACATTTAAAAAACATTTTGACAGGTAGATGGATATGGAGCAAATGCAAGCAGGTAGGACTAGTGTAGATGGGACATGTTGATCGGTGTGGGCAGGTTGGGCCATAGGGTCTATTTCTACACTGTATTATTCTACAATACATCACATTGTATAAAATTTCATCTGTCTTATGTAGGTCTATTTAACTGGTCATTCTCCTCAAATAAGCCCACTACTATCCACCCCACAATAATAGTTTTCCAAGTTTTGTATCATCTGTAATCTCAAAGCTGGATAATTAACATATATGTAAAATAGTGCATTTGTCCCAAGATGGATTCTGGAGGACCCATTTTGAAAATTAATTGCTTATTATTATTTTGCTTTGTCCTATGGACAAATGCCACTGTTCTTTAGCGTCTCTTCTTCCAGAGGAGTCTAAAGAAGGTCCATCTGTCTCCTCAGATTCTGGTGAACTTCTACCGCTGCACCATCGAGAGCATCCTTACCAACTGTATCACAGTATGGTATGGCAACTGCTCTGTCTCTGACCGGAAAGCACTGCAGAGGGTGGTGAAAATTGCCCAACGCATCACCGGTTCCTCACTCCCCTCCATTGAGTCTGTCCAGAGCAAGTGTTGTCTGCGAAGGGCGCTCAGCATCATCAAGGACTGCTCTCACCCCAACCACAGACTGTTTACCCTCCTCCCATCCGGGAGACGCTACAGGTCTTTCCGTTGCCGAACCTGCAGGTCCAGGAACAGCTTCTTCCCGGCGGCTGTTACACTACTTAACTCTGCACCTTGGTGATTTCCGGTCCCCCCCCCCCCCCCCCCCCGGACACTCCTTCCCCCAGAAAAATTGCACTACTGCTACTGTATGTACATATATATGTTTTACTGTTCCATTATTCTATGTTCGCTCTTCTGGGTGAGATGCTAACTGCATTTCGTTGTCTCTGTACTGTACACTGCACAATGACATTAATGATTGAATCTGAATCTGAATCCCACGAGTTGCGTTTTTATATTGGACTTTATCTGAAGCCTTTTGAAACTTCAAATGTGTAACATGAATCTTCTTTGACACTTACCCTTCCCAATCCCTTCCCTTCATCAAGTAATTCAATCAAGTTATCCAGGTACGATTTGCCTTTAATACATCCAAGCTGTTCATTTTATTCATCTTTGTTTTCGCAAGTGCCACTTACATTTGCCTTGGCTCACAGTCCAAAAGTTTCCCCTCGATGACAATAGACAGGAGCGGAATGCAGTTGATGAATTTCTTACTTCCTTGTTATTTGAACAGGGCTCTGACATCTGCAATCCTCCGTTCCACAGCTCCACACCCAAGGTTAATGAGGGTGACAATGATTACAGCTGCATCCCCTGATACTTCTCTCAGACTGCTAATACATGTGTGTGTTTTTACAATACCGGGTACAACAAGTGTGACATCATACATAAAACTGAAGTTCACAAATAAATTATTTCAATATGATTCAGATTAATCAAAAACCCTCACAGCGACAGTACATGACGGAGAGAAGTTTGAGAAAATTTCATTATTTCATTTCCTAATTTCCTATGTATCTTTTACACTTTGTTTGGTGTCCACCATAACAACCATTACATGGAATTTAGTAAGTCATTTTTTTCATGCATGATAGCTGATTTCTTCATTTTTGCTGTTTTTCAACATACAAATGTACTTTCTTGCTATAAACATGGAATATGTGACCAAATGAGCAATATTCCTGTTATCTACTGAAACATACATTACACGCGTCACACAGTGTCCAAGGGTTGACACCAAAATGAAAGTAGCCCCTGTTTCTTCCAGTATTTCTTTTTTTGTCATTTCTTTCTCATGTTTTGAATAAATTTTATGGAAGTAATTGTCCATACATAATAAGAGGCTGCAGGTACATAATTTGATGGAAATATAGCTACTGCAAAATACCGGTGTTACGCGTGTGATGGTGGACACCAAAAATATTCACTCATTTTGGCATGCAGCAGCTCTTACAGAATCTAGATATTAAGGTTACTTTCTGCTCATAATTTCATTATAGAAACATAGAGACATAGAAAATAGGTGCAGGAGTAGGCCATTCGGCCCTTCGAGCCTGCACCGCCATTCAACATGATCATGGCTGATCATCCAACTCAGTATCCTGTACCTGCCTTCTCTCCATACCCCCTGATCCCTTTAGCCACAAGGGCCACGTCTAACTCCCTCTTAAATATAGCCAATGAACTGGCCTCAACTACCTTCTATGGCAGAGAATTCCACAGATTCACCACTCTCTATGTGAAAAATGTTTTTCTCATCTCGGTCCTAAAAGATTTCCCCCTTATCCTTAAACTGTGACTCCTTGTTCTGGACTTCCCCAACATCGGGAACAATCTTCCTGCATCTAGCCTGTCCAACCCCTTAACAATTTTGTAAGTTTCTATAAAATCCCCCCTCAATCTTTTAAATTCTAGCGAGTACAAGCCGAGTCTATCCAGTCTTTCTTCATATGAAAGTCCTGCCATCCCAGGAATCAGTCTGGTGAACCTTCTCTGTACTCCCTCTATGGCAAGAATGTCCTTCCTCAGATTAGGAGACCAAAACTGTACGCAATACTCCAGGTGTGGTCTCACCAAGACCCTGTACAATTGCAGTAGAATCTCCCTGCTCCTATACTCAAATCCTTTTGCTATGAATGCTAACGTACCATTCGCTTTCTTCACTGCCCACTGCACCTGCATGCCTACTTTCAATGACTGGTGTACCATGACACCCAGGTCTCGTTGCATCTCCCCTTTTCCTAATCGGCCACCATTCAGATAATATCAATCACCTATTGAAACATAGAAACATAGACAATAGGTGCAGGAGTAGGCCATTCGGCCCTTCGAGCCTGCACCGCCATTCAATATGTTTGTGCCGATTAAGCCGTGCTGGGCGATAAAAAGTCCTGCGATGGGCCGATTCAAACCTCACGATTCAGGGCGGGTGAAGTTGCCGTTGCGGGAGCTCCCGAAAATCGGTCTCCTACCAGGGACCTGCGAACTCCCGATGTTAACGTCCACAGGGCCTGCGACCGAAACCTCTGAAGCTCCGAAGTCGGGTCGCAGCCACAGCACCACCACAGCCTCCGAAGTCAGCTAGCTCCGTGATGGTGAGTCCACAGGCTCTGCGACTGCAGCCCTCAGATCGATTCCAGTTGGAGGCCGCCAGCTCCACGATGATAGGCCCCAGCGAAACGGAGACACGACAAGAAAAAGGGCGTGTCCCCGTTCAAGGAAGAGATTAAAAAAGTCTCCTCCACCCCCCACATGTGCACAACTAAAAATAAACCAAAAATACCCCTAACAAGACAAAAAAAAAGACAAAAAGGAAAAAGACAAACGGACTGCAGGCGAGGCGCAACTGCTTAGGCAGCGCCGCCACTTCCGGCACCCTGGAGTCAGAGTGGAAGCAAGTCAGCCTCAATATTGTTTACGCCTTCAATCATATTCCACAATCAGTGCATAGGTCCCTCATCAACTTGGGCAAATGAGTGGAATTAGAGGGGCATCTTGTTTGTCATGCACAATTTGGGCCAAAAGGCACTTTTCTGTGTTATATTACTCTATGAATCTAATATTTTAATATTAGATATAATATTTAACTCCATGTTATTGACAAAAAAGATATGTACAAACCAAGCTTTTCAAAGGGGAAATCTTTTAGGACTGAGATGAGAAACATTTTTTACACAGAGAGTGGTGAATCTCTGGAATTCTCTGCCACAGAATGTAGTTGAGGCCAATTCATTGGCTATATTTAAGAGGGAGTTAGATGTGGCCCTTGTGGCTAAAGGGATGTATGGAGAGAAGGCAGGTACAGGATACTGAGTAGGATGATCAGCCATGATCATATTGAATGGCAGTGCAGGCTCGAAGGGCCGAATGGCCTATTCCTGCACCTATTTTCTATGTTTACAATACAATACAATTTATTGTCATTTGAGCCTCAGTGAGACTCAAACGAAATTCTGTTTCCACAGCCATACAAAGACAATTCCTAGACATAGACACAATTTAATTCACACAAACATCCATCACAGTGGACCCACTGTGATGGAAGGCAAAGTCTTTTCTCTCCCCTGTTCTCCATTTCTCTCCCGATGTCCAAGCCCCAGGCGGGCGATAAGTCCCACGGCCATTTTAGGCCGTGCCGGGCGATTTACGGCCCCGCTCCCGGTCTAAATGTCACAAAGTTGGAGCCACGGCAGGCGCTGGAATGTCCCACGGCCATGAAGCCGCGCCGGGCGATGTACGTCCCCGCTCCGGGTCGTTCCAACCCCGCGACACGGGCTGGAGAAGTCGCGTTGCGGGAGCTCCGGGAAGCGGTCTCTCACTCCCCCCGGACCCGCGAGCTCCCGATGTCCCAGTCCACCGGACCTGCGGCTGCGTTGCTGGAGCCTCCGAGCCCCAGGAGTCGAGTCGCAGCAGCGAGTCACCACCGCTCCCCACGCTCCGAGGCCGGCCAGCTGGTGAGTAGTCCGCAGCTCCGCAGCTCCGCAGTCTCCCGAGCCCCCGGGTCGTTCAGGTTGGAGGCCGCTCCACGGTGCTAGGCCCCAACGACAACGGAGACCCGACAGGGAAAAGGTCGGGTCTCCCGGACAGGGAAGAGATTTTAAACAGTTTCCTCCCCCCCCCCCCCACCCCCCACATATACACATTTAAAACCAGTATTAAAAAAAAACACCAACACTACATTTAACTAGACAAAAAAATCAAAAAAGACAGACAGGCTGTAGGGGCCGCTGCGACGGGTGAGTCGCGCCGCCAACCAAATAATTTCAAGCATTATGAGAAGTTGGGGTGGGAAATGGACAGGGTAAATTGTCATAGATTTAATCCAATATCAATAAATGGTAGTATTTGCATTTTTGGATTAAAGGTAAATTATAAAAAGTTAGGAAAGGAATAACAAGGTGTATTGGCTTTTCATAACAATAAAGTTAAAATGTAAATAAGATAGGTCATGCTTCAGTTGTATAGTCTTCGTCGAACTTCAGGTTCAATCTTAAATATCAACTCACACGAAAAGTATATTAACATTATGAGTATTAGTACAATACAATTTCATTGGAATAACAAACACCTTGCCAGAAAAAGTTCAACCTTGAAGCAAATTACACATTTTTAAAAATGTTTTGTACTATAAAATATTGATCTAGTTGCTTTTAAAAGGGCAGAAAATGTGTTTCCTCAGGTGGGGGAATTCAAAAGAAGCTGATAATCCCAAACATTAGAAACTAGGAAACATTTGAATCCAGATTTTCACCGCACTCATGAAGAACATTTTTCAGATCATCTAGCAAAAGAAAAGCTATAAGCTCTGAATTCAAAACCCTAAAGCTCACATTGCATGGCCATATGGTGAAGCCACATATGATACAAACATTCATTCATTTTGAACTCTTGAGAGAACATGCCGCTGAATCAGCTCCCTGCACTCACCCTTGAATCCCTTAACAAGACAAGAGAAAGGTCTGCATTTGACATCGTTGTAACTCAACAAAAAATGATTGAGCTGCTATCTGATCATTGTCCAAATACAAGTCGGCAGACAATGGGAATTTTTAAGGGATAAATAATACAGTCAAAGTAAGAGAGTCTGTGCCTCTACCCGATCTATTCCTCTCATGATCTTATAGGATCACCAATATAGTCCCAGCCTACTCAACCTTTCCCTATAGCTCAAACCCTCTAGTCCTTGCAAAATCCTCGTAAATCTTCTCTGTACATTTTTCCAGCTTCCCTATTTAGTATTCTTCAAATACATTTATAATTTTTCTAAACTCAGTATTTTTTTGTGACAGATTGATGGGAGGAGTGACAATTAATGTCTATTCAGCACCCTTCAGGAAAGTAAGCATGCAGGTACAGCAGGCAGTGAATAACAAGCCTTCATAACAAGAGGAGTTGAGTATAGGAGCAAAGAGGTCCTTCTGCAGTTGTGCAGGGCCCTGGTGAGACCACACCTGGAGTATTGTGTGCAGTTTTGGTCTCCAAATTTGAGGAAGGACCTTCTTGCTATTGAGGGAGTGCAGCGTAGGTTCACGAGGTTAATTCCCGGATGGCTGGACTGTCATATGTTGAAAGAATGGAGTGACTGGGCTTGTATACTCTGGAATTTAGAAGGATGAGAGGGAATCTTATTGAATCATATAAGATTATTAAGGGATTGGACAAGCTAGAGGCAGGAAACATGTTCCCGTTGTTGGGGGAGTGCAGAACCAGAGGCCACAGTTTAAGAATAAGGGGTAAGCCATTTAGAACAGAGATGAGGAAAAACATTTTCACCCAGAGAGTTGTGAATCTGTGGAATTTGTCTGCCTCAGACGGCAGTGGAGGCCGGTTCTCTGGATGCTTTCCAGAGAGAGTTAGATAGAGCTCTTAAAGATAGCAGAGTTGGGATGATAAGCCATGATCACAGTGAATGGCGGTGCTGGCTCGATGGGCCGAATGGCCCATTCCTGAACCTATTGTCTATTGTAGAGTTCCCAAATAAAACTTTATCGTGTCATTGTCAGTGTTATGTGACTGCCAGAGTTGTAATTCTTTGCAATTATGATAATGGTTCAGAAAGGAATCAGAAAACATATATATTGTATAAATAAAGCTCAACAAAAATGTAGTTGTCGGGTGTTAAATACAGCCCACTGAAAATCAGGCCAACCAAAAATTTTACAAATCAATTAGCTTCATAAGTTCATAAGTAATCGGAACAGAATTAAGTCATCCGGCCCATCAAGCCGAATCTGCCATTCAATCATGGCTGATCCATCTTTTCCTCTCAATCCCGTTCTCCTATTTTTCTCCCCATAACCCCCCCCCCCCCCCCCCTCCCCCCGAAACCCTTACTAATCAAGCATCTATCAATCTCTGCCTTCAATTGGAATTCTTTGTGGCAATGAATTCCACACATTCTCACCACCCTCTGACTAAAGAAATTGCTTCTCATCTCCTCCTAAAGTGATGTTGGTTGTGATGATGGTTGAAATGATTGGTAGATCACGACTGCAATTATCTCCCATCTGCCTGCTATGTACTAATCCCAGTTTGGGAAGTGAAAGTTAGCCAGGTTCCCACTTCTGGAACTCCGTGAGCAATTCTGGGCACACATGACCATCTCTTGAAGACAGCACAGACTTTTTACTGCAATAACTCCAAAGTCAAATAATCTGGCATTTATTATCATCATAAACAGGATGGCATATTCAAGTTGAATTCAGTAAATAAGGAGCTCAATGCAAAAATAAATACAAATTATCTGGTTAAAAAACACTTTAACACAATGACCAGGCATTCCTTGTGTGTTATGCAACTTAAAACAGTGAAATTCCTGAATAGATTCTGGGTATTCATATAAACAATGCTGGCTTGCTTTCATTCTTTCACTCTGAAACAACTAGCGTTAGCTGGCAGGAGACACACAATTGGAGGCTGATAGCAGGTTTGATTGTCAGCTCAACAGTCAATCCCCCGACACAGAACGCACTGGAGCATTACAGGCCAAGCCTTTGCGTTCCAACAAAGTTGAATAAAGGTCAGTCTACAAATTCTTGGCAGGGGAATAGCTGCAAGGGTGAAGTCTCCCTTCATAAGATTGTTGCAAGTCAAAGCAATTTGCATAATTTGCTGTTTTATATCTGAGGAAAAAGACATCAAATGATCTTTGCTTTTCATTCAATAAACAATTAGCCAAATCCCAAGGGCTTAGAGTATGTTAGAGGTCTACGCGATCTCCAGTTCTTAAACACTGTAACTCCCCCTCCCATTCCCATATTGACCTTTCTGTCCTGGGCCTCCTCCACTGTCAGAGTGAGGCCCAGCGCAAATTGGACAAACAGCACCTCATATTTCGCTTGGGCAGCTTACACCCCAGCTTATGAATATGTCTGAAGAAGGGTTTCGGCCCAAAACTTTGCCTATTTCCTTCGCTCCACAGATGCTGCTGCTGCATAGATGCTGCACCTGCTGAGTTTCTCCAGCATATCTACCTTTGATTTCTCTAACTTGCCTTCCCTCTCTCTGTGTTCCACCCGTACACATTATGTTAGAGGTTATCCAATTAAGACAAAAACGCTGATCAGATGGGGAAGGCCTTTCTATTGTCATTAGTTTGCCATAGTTTTATAGGATTTGTGTATAGAAATTACTGATGGTGCTATTACCTATGACAGACTCATAACATGTAAAAAAATATCCATATCACAAGATAGACACAAAATGCTAGAGTTACTCAGCGGGACAGGCAGCATCTCTGGTGAGAAGGAATGGGGGACATTTCAGGTCGAGACCCTTCTTCAGACAAGTCTCAAGAAAGGTCTCGTCCTGAAACGTCCCCCATTCCTTCTCTCCAGAGATGCCGCCTGCCCTGTTGAGTTACTCCAGCATTTTGTGCCTATCTTTGATTTAAACCAGCATCTGCAGTCCTTTCCTACACATCCATACCACGTCTGGTTTTCAGGAGGTAGCGTTGTAACTTAGTGTTGGTGGGAGGCAGAAGTTGACATTTGAAACAGTCAGAAATCTTTGATATTCTGCCCTTTGCTTTCGACTGAACCTCTTGTGTTACTGTTTGTAGACTACCTCTCTCTGGTTTTAGTCCAGACATGAGCAAGGTTAAAGAGACCTTGGAAAAATAACATATTTTCAGCCAACAGCTACTGATACTTGCCCAACCACTAATATTATACCATGTGTAGGAAAGAACTGCACATGCTGGTTTAAATCGAAGATAGACACAAAATGCTGGAATAACTCAGCAGGACAGGCAGCACCTCCAGAGATGCTATATTATAATCTTATCTATACATAACTAAAACTGATCTTGTGCTCTTCCGTCCTGCGTGGTTTTTCTATTTGCACAGAAACTGTACGTGATAGCGCTACGATTTTTCGCCACCTTACTCACCATTCTCCTGTGCTGCGACTGCTACAAGTTTTGTTCCGGTCGATGGTATATTGTAAAAGTTATTAAGGTTTAAAAATCATTAAAAAACGCACATGCGCAGATCGTTGTCAGTCACCACCACGCAGATTGGTCTCCTCTCCTGTCAGTCAGAAAGGGGCTTCGCACACCATCGCCGCACTGATTGGCCACGTCCGCTGTCAATCAGCTGGGGGTCGCCATGGTGAAGGAGTGGCGCCGCCGCCTGAGTACCTGGTGGAGAGGGTGGTGCCCCGGGCCAAGCCAAGGACCAGCCCGGGGACTGGGCCTGGATCTGGGCTGGAGCCAAGGACGAGCCTGGATCCGGGGTCAGGGACGAGCCCGGAGATGAAGTCGGGGCCTGGACTGGATCTCAGGCAGTGGCCGAGCTGAGGGCTTGAGTCGAACCCAAGCCCGGGGCCTGGTCAAGGTGTACCAGTGGGTCAGAAGCCGCACAACCACCGCCATCCTGCAGCACAGCCTCCGCTTCCTGCTCTGTGGGCCGCTCTGGCTCGGCCGCCCGCCCACCACCATCACCCTGTCCCCAGCCCAGCGAGCCCGGCTCCGTCGAGGCCCAGGTCCGCGAGTGCTTCGGCCGCCTACAGCCAGGGCCGGGCTGAGGACGAGAGCCAGGCCAGGCAAGGCCAGCCGGGCTGAGGACGAGAGCCAGGCGAAGTTCCAGCCCCTGTTGCTGCTCTACGACATGGGTAGGTACTGGGCAGGGAATGGGAGTGAGGGATGAGGGAAATAATGGGGAGGAGGGAGATGGGGGGGGGGGGGGGGATCACTTTCCGCTGGCGAGGGACACCGCGGGTTCAGGGACGGGCAGCACTCCTGCCCGCGGGCGCGGACACCGGAAGCAGCCCTGATGCACACGGAGAGAGGGAGTGCCACAGCCCGGCCCACAGCACGGGGGGGGGGGAGAGAAGATGGAGGGAGGGGGGAGAGAGGGATGAGGGAGGGACGTGGGAGGGAGGTGGGAGGGAGGTGCGAGAGGGATGAGGGAGGGGGAGGGATGAGGGATGAGGGAGGTGGGAGGGAGGGATAGGGAAGGGAGGGAGGGAATTGGGTAGAGGGGTGGTGCAGTGCAGGGGGGTAGGGAGGGGGATAGACAGGGGTCCGGGGTGATGGGCAAGGTCAGATAAAATGGGGGTGTAGAGGGAGAGGGGGACAAGGAGGGGTGGATTTGATGGGAGGGAGATAGGCGTGAGTGGTGGAATATTGCATAGGGGGAACGGGTGAGTGGTGGAATATTGCGTTGGGGAACTGGTTGCGTTAGGGGAATGGGTGAGTGGTGGAATATTGCGTTGGGGAACTGGTTGCGTTGGGGGAACGGGTGAGTGGTGGAACATTGCATTGGGGAACTGGTTGCGTTGGGGGACTAGGCCTCCCGCGTGACTGGGACCCAACGTGTCCCACTTAGTCTTGTACCTATCATTTGTCAAATATCACTGCCATCCGCAACAAACATCTCTCATAAAAATATAAATGAATTCCAACAAATTGTGAAGTCTGGTCTAGACGGAAATGCCCAGCGTTTGTGCTAGTTGACAAGATGCATTGGCTATATTAAACTGCATAGCAAAGCACCACACAAAGCAGCCCAGGTTCATGCATTTGTTAAATGCTTCAGGCCCATAAACAAAGGAGTGCATCGACACACGCACATGCAAAACACCTGCCAACGACTGCGCCCAGGCAAATGATCAGGCGTGTGTAATCACAAACAAACGGCAAAGTCCAAGACCAGTTACAACAGAAAATGCAAAGGGAGCTTATCTTTGATCACACTTTCATCGCTGGCTGCGGGAAGGCAGACGTTTGGTCTTGTCTGCAGTGTAATAGTCTCGCTGCAGCTTGCCCAGTCATTCAATGTCACAAAGGAAATTACTCAGGGTTGGCACGTATTATGGAGGAGCAAATCCAAAACCACATCACGATATTCCTTTGCTGCTTGCCAAACAGGTTAGTTAAACATTGTGTAGGAAAGAACTGCAGATAGACACGAAATGCTGGAGTAACTCTGCGGGTTAGACAGCATCTCTGGAGGAAAGGAACAAGTAACATGTTGGGTCGAGTTGCTGCCTGACCCGCTGGTTACTCCAGCTTTTTACGTCAAACTTCAGTTCCACATCGTGTTGTCCACTAAGCTCACCAGTGGACAGCACAAATGACAAAAATACAATTATCTCCCACTCGCATGTGGGAATAAACCGATTGATTAGAAAAGTTTTGCCAATAAAATGCCTTTATTAAATTTATTTTATTTCCGTAAAACTCCAATGATGGTGTCGCAGTCAATTCCAGCCACTGTACATCAGGGAACCCATAGTACATTACCCTTGGAAGCAGTACAGCAAAGATTCAGCTGATTGAAACCAGGCCTGAAAGATCCAAATCATGAGGATAACTGCACAGATTAGGTGGAGACATAAGTAACTGCAGAACTGTCAAAGACCATCATCATATATCAATGGGTCGATGGTGGAAAGTGTCAAGAGCTTCAAATTCCTGGGCGTGCACATCTCGGAAAGAACTGGCTGAAGAAGGGTTTCGGCCCGAAACGTCGCCTATTTCCTTCGCTCCATAGATGCTGCTGCACCCGCTGAGTTTCTCCAGCATTTTTGTGTACCTAAGTAACTGCAGATGCTGGAATCTTGAGCAACAAACAAAGTGCTGGAGGAACTTGGCAGTTAAGATAGTATCTGACGTGAAGGGGAAATGGACAGCCAACATTTGGGGTTTGGACGCTTCTTCAGTTGAGGCTTGCCATAAGGTCATAAGTGATTGGAGTAGAATTAGGCCATTCAGCCCATTAGGTCTACTCTGCCATTCAATCATCCCCCTGCTGTACTCACTCTATACTCATGACTGCGTAGCCGGTCATAGTGCGAACTCCATCATCAAGTTCGCTGACGACACCACTGTTGTGGGACGTATCACTGATGTGGATGAGTCAGAGTATAGAAGAGAGATTGACCAACTGACCAAACGGTGCCAGCATAATAACCTGGCTCTCAACACCAGCAAAACCAAGGAACTGATTGTGCACTTTGGAAGGGGTAGGATGGAGACCCACAGTCCCGTTTATATCAACGGGTCGATGGTGGAGAGGGTCAAGAGCTTCACATTCCTGGGTGTGCATATTTGTGAAGATCTCTACTGGTCCGAGAACACGGATGCAATTATAAAGAAAGCTCATCAGCGCCTCTACTTCATGAGAAGATTACGGAGAGTCGGTTTGTCAAGGAAGACTCTCTCGAACTTCTACAGGTGCACAGTAGAGAGCATGCTGACCGGTTGCATCGTGGCTTGGTTTGGCAACATGAGCGGAAAAGACTACAAAAAGTTGTAAACACTGCCCAATCCATCATCGGCTCTGACCTCCCTACCATCGAGGGGATCTATCGCAGTCGCTGCCTCAAAAAGGCTGGCAGTATCATCAAGGACTCACACCATCCTGGCCACACACTCATCTCCCTGCCACCTTCAGGTAGAAGGTACAGGAGCCTGAAGACTGAAACGACCAGGTTCAGGAATAGCTACTTCCCCACAGCCATCAGGCTATTAAACTTGGCTCGGACAAAACTCTGATCATTAATATCCCTTTATCTGTTATTTGCACTTATCAGTTTATTTATTAATGTGTGTATATATTTATATAATGGTATATGGACACACTGATCTGTTTTGTAGTCAATGCCTACTATGTTCTGTTGTGCTGAAGCAAAGCAAGAATTTCATTGTCCTGTCAGGGACACATGACAATAAACTCACTTGAACTTGAACTGCAGGAGATGCAACACCTGTCCTTGTACCTCCTCCCTCGCTTCCATCCAAGGACCCCAAATGTCCTTCCAGGTGAGACGTGCACCTCCTCCAACATCATCTATTGTATCCAGAGTTGCTGATGTGGCTTCCTTTATATCGGCAAGACCAACAACTTGCACTCGATTCTCCAAGGCTTGCGGGAAACTCCCAGTCGCTAACCATTTTAACTTCCCTTCCCATTCCCATGATGACCTCCCTTTCCAGCTTCATTCCTAAACAATCTGCACCTCGTCAATCCTCTAGCAATACAATCCGTCTATTTCTAATCCTCGTGCCATACCTTGGGCGTGTGCTCATCTCTGGCCTTTGTCCAACCATCTGCCTATCAAAATCTCCCCTTCATCTATGGCCGGCCATGATTTGTCCTGCCCCTCCACACTTCCAGCTTTCTTTTTCTTTGGTAATCCAGCGTCCACACTTCCTTGTTTCCAAATACAGTAGAACAGCACAGGAACAGGCCCTTCGGCCCACTCTATGCCAAGCACGATGCAAGATAAACAAATTCCATCTGCCTGCACATTATCCACATCCATCCATTCCCTGCAGCATGTCCATGTGCCTATCTAAAAGTCACTTAAACTTCACTGGTGTATCATATAGGAAAAACAAGTGCAAAATCATAATTTAGCATCTTAATCATACACTATGCCTTTATAAAATAATTATTTTGATTGCTAAGAAGGGCCTTGACCCAAAAGGGGTTGGACTGCCTAGTTGCAGGAAGATTGTTCCCGATGTTGGGGACGAGGGAACAAACGCAGAGGGAGAATAAGGAGGGGAAGAGACAGTGACTTTAAGACTTTTGCCTCCATCACAGTGAGGAGGTGCCTGGTGAACTCACTGTGGTGGATATTAATTTGTGTTTATTCTGTGTTTTGTTGTTTATTATTATATGTATGACTGCAGGCAACGAAATTTCGTACAGACTGAAAGGTCTGAATGACAAATAAAGGATCTAATCTAATCTAATCTAAATCCAGAACAAGGGGTCACAGTTTAAGGATAAGGGGGAAATCTTTTAGGACCGAGATGAGAAAAACATTTTTCACACAGAGAGTGGTGAATCTGTGGAATTCTCTGCCACAGAAGGTAGTTGAGGCCAGTTCATTGGCTATATTTAAGAGGGAGTTAGATGTGGCCCTTGTGGCTAAAGGGATCAGGGGGTATGGAGAGAAGGCAGGTACAGGATACTGAGTTGGATGATCAGCCATGATCATATTGAATGGTGGTGTAGGCTCGAAGGGCCGAATGGCCTACTCCTGCACCTATTTTCTATGTTTCTATGTTTCTAAAACAACAGCTTTTCCGTTTTTCCAGAGATGCTGCCTGACCCACTGAGTTTCTCCAGCACTTTGTGTCGATCTCCTTTTGATTGCTAACCTCAACCTTCCTTTAATTCCTCTCTCAATTTGTATGTTCACAAAGGTCACATGGATGTTTTCGAATAAAAAGATCTATTATTGCACAAAATGCTCTCTGCTGGTATCCTCCGTTCATCAGTATTTTTTACATTGTTTGCTCCGTTACTGTAAACAGTGCTTCAAATTGTCATTAGGCGCATTACCCCGTCTCTTCCAGAGAGCTCCTACTTTGAATGCCCTTCAATTCCTCCTCTGAGGTACATTGGTTTGCCTACCAACTTCTGATTCCAATCTAATCATGTCAGATCATTTTTCAACTCATTTGCCCGGGACTGTCCTCATATTTTTAATTTTGCTAGACCTCATCCTTTTGCATGGCTATTCTTACAAAGATTTTTCAGCAGTTCTTCTGCAGTTGTATAGGGCTCTGGTGAGACCATATCTGGAGTATTGTGTACAGTTTTGGTCTCCTAATTTGAGGAAGGACATCCTTGTGATTGAGGCAGTGCAGCGTAGGTTCACGAGATTAATCCCTGGGATGGCGGGACTGTCATATGAGGAGAGATTGAAAAGACTAGGCTTGTATTCACTGGAGTTTAGAAGGATGAGGGGGTAATCTTATAGAAACATATAAAATTATAAAAGGATTGGACAAGCTAGATGCAGGAAAAAAGTTCACAATGTTGGGCGAGTCCAGAACCAGGGGCCACAGTCTTAGAATAAAGGGAAGGTCATTTAAGACTGAGGTGAGAAAAAAATATTTCACCCAGAGAGTTGTGAATTTATGGAATTCCCTGCCACAGAGGGCAGTGGAGGCCAAGTCACTGGATGGATTTAAGAGAGAGTTAGATAGAGCTCTAGGGGGCTAGTGGAGTCAAGGGATATGGGGAGAAGGCAGGCACGGGTTATTGATAGGAGACGATCAGCCATGATCACAATGAATGGCTCGAAGGGCCGAATGGCCTCCTCCTGCACCTATTTTCTATGTTTCTATGTTTCACTGTACCTCAGAACATGTTACAATAAATTGCACTAAACTAAACTCGGAAGACTCACTTGAATAATAGTTTACAGCTGCCCGTTGGTTTTCACCCTGAGCCCTCTCGTTCATGAACAGCATGCAGGTAGAAATATCCTGGTCCTTATCTTACTTTTCTTTGAACCAATTCATCAATTTTGTCCCCAGGTCATACTCACCATATTCTCCCTTCCACTCCTCGCTAATCTTTAACTGTGCCATTATCTATGACAGTTTACAAAACTTTGCTGAGGGCAGCTGGGGATGGACAAAAAATAATGGCCCTGCTCGGCTGAAATGTCATACCATTTTTTTTTAAAGATAAAAACAGGCTGCAAGAATAAAAATGTGACAAAAACTAATACAAAAACCTTTGTATGTCATGGGCCTGGGTTCACTGCTTCCAAAAGACTGAAAGCTGGTAACAACTTGTGATTGACCCCACACCCCTGTGCCACAGGGTGTGTATTACTATACAAGGAGCTACTTATCATTTTATTTGCCCATGAAACATTCCTTACAGAATATATGCAGAACCACAATAGATTCTTCTATTGAGGATTTGTCACCAACTATATTGAAATACGTCATCGTGTCACATGGCAATTACAAATTTGGAAATCATCTTAATCCTACACACACTAGGGACAATTTATACATACACCAAGCCAACTCACATGCAAACCTGTACGTCTTGGAGTTGGGGAGGAAACTGAAGATCTCGGAGAAAGCCCATGCGGTCGGTGGAGGACATACAAACTCTGTACAGGCAACACCCATTAGTTGGGATCGAACCCGGGTCTCCAGCGCTGCAAGCTGTATGGCAGCAACTCTATCCCTGTGCCAACCTAATCTCTGCACTCTTTCCATTTTCAAAACATCCTTCCTATAGCAACGCGACCAACACTGAACACAACACTGAACTACAAATGTGGACTCACCAATGTCTTGTACAACTGTAACATCCCAACTTTTATACTGAATTCTCTGACTAATGAAGGCCAAATATACTGAAAGCCGCATTGACCACACTTCAACCTGTGATGTGATGGAAGGAACTGCAGAAGCTGGTTTAAACCAAAGATAGACATTAAAAGCTGGAGTAACTCAGCGGGACAGGCAGCATCTGTGGAGAGAAGGAATATTCGGGTGACGTTTCAGGTCAATACCCTTCTTCAGACTTCAGCTTTTTGTGTCTATGTTCTATCTGCCTCGGCCCAGTCTCCACGCAGAAGCCTCTTGAGCCAAAGCCTCACATGCACCCGCTACACAGCATTTAATCTTCACGCAGCCACTCTCCCAATATGGCCGCCCCCTATAGGCCACTCAGCTAAACCTTCCCTTCATTTTAATGACTGATCATTTCACCAATTTATTGCCGACTCACTCGGCCAATCCAATGGACGCCTGTTGAAATCTCCCCGCTGCTGCTCTGACACCGAAATAGAGTCTTTTGTTTTAGTTTTGTTCAGAGATAAATCACAGCAGCAGGCCCTTTGGCCCACCGAGTCCTTGCTGCCCAGTGATCCCCGCACACTTACACTGTCCTAGACACACTAGGGACAATTTACAATTATACCAAGCCAATTAACCTACAAACCTGTACATCTTTGGGGTGTGGGTGGAAATCGGAGATCACGGAGAAAAACCATGCAGTCTATGGGGAGAATATACAAACTCCTTACAGACAGCACCCGTATTCAGGATCGAACCCGGGTCTCTGGAGCTGGAAGGAAGCAACCCGACCCCTGCGCCACCATGCCACCCTTGTCTAGTCCTTGTGCTTGTATGCATGTACTTGAGTGTGTACAAGTATAAAGGTACACACAAATGCTGGAGAAACTCAGCGGGTGCAGCAGCATCTATGGAGCAAAGGAAATAGGCAACGTTTCGGGCCGAAACCCTTCCTTCGCTCCATAGATGCTGCTGCACCCGCTGAGTTTCTCCAGCATTTTTGTGTACCTTCGATTTCCAGCATCTGCAGGTCCTTCTTAAACACAAGTATAAAGGACATGGGTAACACGCAACTTCAAGGGATATTGGTCGATGTGCTCAGAAAATGAAAAAGCTACATTCGTAATTAGCAAGATGAAGTAGGGATAAAGGGAATTGTTTTCAGGTTGGCAACCTGTGGAATGTCGTGGGGATCAGTGCTGGGACTGCTGCGGTTTACAATGCATGTCAATGTGTCAGACAAAGGAACTGAATGTAGAGTCGCCAGATTTGAGGTCGGTGCAAAAGTAGAGGTGGAAGGCAAGCTGTGTGGAGAGAGGTATTGTCGGGTTACGTGAGTGAACAATATGTTGCCAAATGGAATAAGATGCAGCAAACGCAAAGCAATAATTTCAAAAGGAAGAAACAATTTATTATTTAGCTGAATGAAGTGTACTTGGTACAGTGAAGTTTTCTTTGCTTTACACACAATACACAAGTATTCAAAGAGCCGCCACGTATAGGGGGGGCCGACAAAATTACAAAGGTATTCAATATAGTCCTGGTGTAATTGGAACGACTAAATGGACCATATCAGGAGTCCCGTTAACTATTTGGACAGTTTCGTCAAGGTAAAATATGTTGGATATAAAGTGACATTGGCAGCAGAGAGGATTCACTAGGAAAATCCCAGGTATAGAGGGATGGGTCTGTACCTGGGAGTTTAGAAGATTGAAAGATAAACTAATTGAAGCACAAAACAATTTTGGGCAGTTTGAATGGATAAGTACTGGGTACCCCATGCAAGGCTGAGAAGTAAGATTATCTTCTCCCAAAAAAAGGTTGTCTTTGGAATTTCTTTGGAATTTCTTTTTTGTTTTTTAATAATATTTTTATTAGAAGCATATACATATCATAATCAAAACACATTTTGTTTATCAATTACATATTGTGAGTAGATGGGATTCCAGCTATCAAAGTAGTTGGGGTCCTCATTTATCAATTGCATATTCAACTGCTATTTGTTTATTTTTTTTTATAGATAGGAAGAAAGGAGAAAAAAATAAACAATAAAAAAGAATAGAATAAATTACCACTAATACAACTTTGGAGATAGGTCCGTAGATTATAAAACATAACTATTCATCTAATCCTGGGCTCAAGCTTCAGTCAGGCTTCCGTGCCGAACCAATTTACCCTTTCAAAAAATCAATAAATGGAGACCAAGTCTTTGGAATTTCTTAATCAAGAAAGATGCAGGAACTGAATCGTTGAATGTTTAAAGCCGAGATAGATTTTTTTAATCAGTACATAAATCAAGAGTTATGGAAGATGCCTGTCATTCCACCCTTCACTTCCACTTTGGAGAAATCGCATACGTGGCCGTGCCCTTACTTCCTACATAGAGGCAGCAAATGAAGGGCGCAGCTTCTGCAGTGATGGGCGTACAGAGCTGGTCAAGAGAGTTAGAGGAGCAACTTCGCGACAGCTTGGCGATAGTAGAATGGGCAAAGTTCAAGGACCCGTGCGAATACACCATCGTTGTTGCCGACTTTAGGCGTGGAGGAAATGTGACCTCCAGTTTGAAGAATGGCTTCTACCCACCACAAGTTACCTAATTGGAAGTCTTGGATGAATCAGGTCTACAATATACTGGGGACAAGTATTGAGTGTTCAATAGTCTTGAGTATTCAAGTCTGGTGATTCAGGGGTCATGTATAAGAAGTCCAGGTACGTCCCCGATAAAGCCGTCAGGAAAGCAAAGTGTCGCTTTCCAAGAAAATGGATGTTCAGCAGCTGTGGCAGAGTTTGCACACCACTACTTCCTGCAAGGCGAAACCAAGTAGCAGTTCAAGTGACAGCGATGCATCACTCCTAGACGAGCTAGATGCTTAGAGTTAAGGAAGGGAAAGCTGAAGATCCATCAACCCGTCTTCATCGATGAGATGGCGGTGGAGAGAGTCAACGGATTCAAGTTCCTGGGCATGTATATCGCTGATGATCTGATCTGGGCCCAGCACACTGATACAATCATAAAGAAAGCTCATCATAGAAACATAGAAAATAGGTGCAAGAGGTGGCCATTCTGCCCTTCGAGCCAGCACCGTCATTCATTGTGATCATGGCTGATCGTCCCCTATCAATAACCCGTGCCTGCCTTCTCCCCATATCCCTTGACTTCAGTTAGATAGCCCCTAGAGCTCTATCTAACTCTCTCTTAAATCCATCCAGTGACTTGGCCTCCACTGCCCTCTGTGGCAGGGAATTCAACAAATTCACAACTCTCTGGGTGAAAATGTTTTTTCTCACCTCAGTCTTAAATGACCTCCCCTTTATTCGAAGACTGTGGCCCCTGGTTCTGGACTCGCCCAACATTGGGAACATTTTTCCTGCATCGAGCTTGTCCAGTCCTTTTATAATTTTATATGTTTCTATAAGATACCCCCCTCATCCTTCTAAACTCCAGTGAATACAAGCCTAGTCTTTTCAATACCTCTACTTCATCAACACCTCTACTCCCGTAGAAGATTGAAGAGATTGGGTACGCCGACAATGATTCTTTCAAACTTCGACGAGTAGGCGGTGGAGTAGAAACTGACAGCTCGCATCACGGCCTCATTCAGTAACTTTCATTCACAGGTACGAAGGAGGCTGCAGAAAGTGGTCGACATTGCCTGGTCTATCATGGGCATGGACCTCTGCACCACCCTTCAGTGGCAGATAGTATCAAAGATCTCCCACCCCATCACATTCTCATCTCACTGCTACTACTGGGAAGGTGGGACAGGGGTCTGAGACCCGACCTGCAGATTCAAGACAGCGGTCACTGCAACCATTAGGCTCTTGAATCACACTGCACACTGCACACTTGAACCAAACCACAAGCCTATCTCAGCAACTATTTACAATGGCCTTTATTCTTGTTTACTCATAATTCTTTGATTGGGCACCAATATGCTCTTGTTACCTGCTACGACAAATTATTAATGATATTATTGGTTATTGTACGTTCATTTGTTGTGTGTTGTGTTAATGAGCCAGTTAAGATGCAGCAATAAGAACTCTATTGTTCCATTCAATCACGACTGATCTATCTATATCCGTCTCATCCCCATTCTCTTGCCTTCTCCCCATAATCCTTGACAGCCTTAAGGGCCTGTCCCACCAGCATGCGATTGCATGCGTCTAGCGCGACCAAACGTGTTGGCTTGAGGCGTACGGCCACGTGGGGCTGGTCCCAATTCCAACCGCGGAGGCGTATGGAGTTGTGCGGGGCTGGTCCCGACATCATACTCACCAATCAGCTGGGCAGGAGGCGGGCCGACTGAATTTGGACGTCGCATGGCGTCGGGCGGTTACGTCATCATGCAATGGCACGCCGGGCGGTGACGTCATCGCGCAATGTCACGTGCTAGGCGTACGCAGTAAAGGCGCTGCGTACGACGTCAAGACGCTGCGTACGACATCAAGACGCTGCGTACGCCCTCAATGCGCGCGGAATTTTCGGTGCAGGATTTTCGGAGCCCCACGCGATGTTGGGACCAGCCCCGCACAACTCCATACGCCTCCGCGCTTCAAAGTGGGACCGGCCCTGTGTGGCCGTACGCCTCAAGCGATCACATTTGGTCGCGCTAGATGCACGCTATCGCATGCTGGTGGGACAGGCCCTTTACTAATCAAGAACCTATCAATCTCCGCCTTAAAAAAAATCCATTGACAAGGCCTCCGCAGCCTTCTGTCAAGCACAGCTCTGGCTTCAACACCATGCTCTCATCAAAACCCTCCTCCAAATTCCTAGACCACCAATTCTCCATCCCGTCTGCCACAGAATCCTCAACCTTCTGACCCACAGACCACAGGCAGTGATCATAGGTGACAACACATCCTCCACAATACGTGCCAACACCCGTGCCCTGCAAGTCTCTTACTGTACTCACTACACGCTCACAATTATGTGGACAGTTTCAGCTCTAACTGCATCTACAAGTTTGCCGATGACACCACTGAGGTGGGCTGAATCACAAACAATGATGAGATGAAGTACATACAGGAAGATAGTGAATGTAGTTACATGGTATCAGGACACCAACTTCTCCCTCAATATCTACAAGATGAAGGAGCAGGTTATCGACCAGGAGGTGTGATGGAGTACATGCCCTAATCAATATCAATGGCACAGAAGTGGAAACAGTTGAGAGCTACAAGTTCTATTACCAACGATATGTCATGGACTAACCACACTGAAGTAACTGCCTAGAAGACACACCAACACCTCGACTTCCTCTGGAGACTATAATAGCCTCCAATGACATTTGAAACTTTTACAGATGCTGCACCATGTGTCAGGTTGCATCACAGCTTGGTTCGGAAACAGCTCTGGCCAAAACTGCAAGAAATCACAATTGTTTTGGATGAAGCCCAGTGCATCAAACAGACCACACCTCCTACCATTGACTCCATCTACACTTCATGCTGCATTGGAAAAGCAGCCAACATAATCAAAGACCTTGCCCACTCCAGTCATTCCTTTTTCCCCCTCCCCCCACCCAAGGTTTCCGTGCGGTTCCCGGAGGTTGCAGGTGGTTGCAGGTAGGGAGACTGACAAAAACCTCCGGGAACCACATGGAAACCTTGTGTGGGGCGCAAAGTCTCCAGAGGTTTCCGTGCAGGTTTCCTAAGTGGGACAGGGGCATAAGGGTATGGTCGCAAACTCCCAAGCTATTTTATGCACCCCTTGCACTTTATATTTATCTGCATTTCTCTGTAGCTGTAACACTATATCCTGTACACTGGTCTTTCTCACCATGCTTGATCGCACGTGTGTAGTATGATTTGAGTGGACAGCACAATGTACTACATGACTGTACAAGTCACTATAATAAACCAAAACTACACTAACTTTATAGTCAGAATACAGAAGAGAGATCGAGCAACTGTCCATATGGTGCCAGCGCAATAACCTGGCCCTCAACACCAGCAAAACCAAGGAACTGATTGTGGACTTTGGAAGGAGTAGGAGGGGGACCCACAGCCCCATTTATTTATGGTTGAAAGGGTCAAGAACTTCAAATTCCTGGGTGTGCACATTTCTGAAGATCTTTCCTGGTCCGAGAACACTAACGCAATTATCAAAAAAGCTCATCAGCGCCTCTACTGCCTGAGAAGATTACGGAGAGTCGGATTGTCAAGGAAGACTCTCTCTAACTTCTACAGGTGCACAGTCGAGAGCATGCTGACTGGTTGCATCGTGGCTTGGTTCGGCAATTTGAGCGCCCTGGAGAGGAAAAGACTACAAAAAGTAGTAAACACTGCCCAGTCCATCATCGGCTCTGACCTTCCTTCCATCGAGGGGATGTATCGCAGTCGCTGCCTCAAAAAGGCTGGCAGTATCATCAAAGACCCACACCATCCTGGCCACACACTCATCTCCCTGCTACCTTCAGGTAGAAGGTACAGGAGCCTGAAGACTGCAACAACCAGGTTCAGGAATAGCTACTTCCCCACAGCCATCAGGCTATTAAACCTGGCTTGGACAAAACTCTGATTATTAATAACCACTTTCTGTTATTTGCACTTTACCAGTTTATTTATTCATGTGTGTATATATTTATATCATGGTATATGGACACATTTATCTGTTTTGTAGTAAATGCCTACTATTTTCTGTGTGCTTAAGCAAAGCAAGAATTTCATTGTCCTATACAGGGACACATGGCAATAAACTCACTTGAACTTGAACTTATAACTTTTTTTTTTAATCAGAAGGTGCTTCACAAAACACTCTCTTAACTACGAGGTTGTTAAACTCCTCCAAAAGCAGTTTTATCTTCTCAAGTTAAGTTCCCTTATCACTCAAAGCTACTACTTCCTTTTAGAACACGGCGGTGGAATTCCCCTGCCCGTAGAATAACAGCAAATAGAGTTAGTATTATACTTATTCGGATGAACCCATAACATCCCTCTGCTGAAGGAAACGAAAGAGATTGAAATATGGAATTCCCCAGATAATCCTTCCTCTTGGAAATGCAATAGGTGATTACACCCATTCCCACATTTTTCAGCAGTTGGCCTTCATATTAACAAACATTGTGTGAAAAGGAATCTTTGGCATAATTTATGAACAGATGGGTCCGTGGACAAACAGCTGCATGTTGTAATATTAAATTCCAAGCAAAGACATAGAACTTGCAAGATAATCACTGTGTTTGCGCTGTTTTATGTGAAAAAGTAAAAGCTAAACACTTTCTTTTGTTCATTGTGTAAACCTGAATTGATGTTTACATTTCTTCTTAATGTGTGAGCATTGCTCATCGGCAGTTACACAGGGGTGGTTCATAAATTCAGACTGGAGCTGAATTAGGCCATTCAGCCCATCAAGTCTACACCGCCATTCAATCAAGACTGATCTATTTTTCCACTCTCATCTCCATTCTCCAGCCTTCTCCCCATAACCTTTGACACCGTTACTAATCAAGATGCTACCAATCTCCGCTTTAAAAATACCTAAACGGCTTCCACAGCCAGGGGCGGAAAACCTGGGGGGGCCAGAGGGGACACGTCCCCTCCATGTTTTGAGAGGTGGGGGACATCCCCCCCAAGTTTTTGTCATCCCGATTTTAAAACCTGGTGAAATCTCCGCTTTCCGCGAGACAGTGGGGGTGGGACTGATGATCGAGGGCGCCGATTGGAGGAGAGAGACGTCGGTCAGCAGGCAATGGGGGCAGGACATGATGATTCAGCGCGGTGATTGGAGGAGGGAGGAGTGGGGGGGGGGGCGGGGGTGGGACTGAGGATAGAATGCAGTGATTGGAGGAGGGAGACGTGACACAGACCTGCGCCTCATCCGCAGCCAGGATCGATCCCGGCCGGCTCTCCGGCGCTGTCCCGTCCCCTCCCGGCCAGAGTGGTCGGCAGCAAAGATCCTCCGCTATAGGATCTTTGGTCGGAAATCAAACTGGCCAGCGCAGAGAAACTGCGCTAAACCCAGCTAACTCTGCCTGTCCCTCCCGCCAGGTCAGCTTACAACCCTCCCTGGACTTGCGGGAAATATGGCCAGCGAGGAGAAGCAGCGCTGGTGTCCCGTCTGTCCAGGCAGGGCTGTAGTTAACCCAGTGAGACAGGCAGAGTTGAGCTGCATTTAGCGCTGGATTGAGCCTCCAAAGCCGTGCGCGCACGTGTGTGTGTGTGTGTGTGTGTGTGTGTGTGTGTGTGTGTGTGTGTGTGTGTGTGTGTGTGTGTGCGCGCATGGCCGCCAAAAAATTGTGTCCCGTCCCCTCCATGTTTTGGTAGCGAGTTCCGCTCTTGTCCACAGCGAGGTGTGGCAATGAAATCCATAGATTCACCGCCCTCTGGCTAAAAAAGTTCCTCCTCATCTCCTTTCTAGAGTTACGTCCTATTATTCTCAGCAGACTGGGCACCATATACTGTACATCCTGACAGAGAAACCAGGAGGGAGGAAAGTCTGCAAGGAAAGGCTTTCCACTCTTCATTTGGCCAACAAGTTGCTGACAAGACCTTCCTGGCTACTCTGATTGAGCAACTCAAAACTCAATGTCAATGGGAGAGAGGGAAGTCAGGGCCAATATATTCTGCGAGGGGGGGGGGAATCTAGTACTGTTTCTCATTCTTCCTCTATACCCAATTACATATTATAAATTAACCACAGGAAATGCTACCTGCCAGTTATTCAAACTGAAGCTGATGATTTACCTTTACAGAGAATGGTTTGTGTGATTACCCCCTGCTGCAAATATATAAAGTCATAGAGTGATACAGTGTGGAAGCAGGCCCTTCAATCCAATTTGCCCACACTGGCCAACATGTCCCAGCTACACTAGAGCCACCTGCCTGTGCTTGGTCCATATCCCTCCAAACCTGTCCTATCCATGTACCTGTCTAACTGTTTCTTGATATTTGGGACAGTCCCAGCCTCAACTACCACATCTGGCAGCTTGTTCCATACACCCACCACCCTTTGTGTGAAAATGTTATCCCTCAGATTCCTATTAAATCTCTTCCCCTTCACCTTGAACCTATGTCCTCTGGTCCTCGATTCCCCTACTCTGGGCAAGAGACTCTGTGCATCGATCCGATCTATTCCTCTCAAGTCAGATTGACCAGAGCAACGAGAGATTCACTAATTATATTGAACATCTTGGTAAAATCAGAGGGTATTGACAGAAGCCATGGAGCAAGATAATAATATTATCTGTCAATTAAAATCAGCTCCAAATCAATTCTCAGATGTTTGACTGTGGGCGAGTTCGCTCATCACATCAGGCCACGTTAACGCAGTGGCCTCATTACTTCACGTAACCTGCAGCATAGGCTCACCAGGTTAATTCCCGGGATGGCGGGACTGACATATGATGAAAGAATGGGTCGACTGGGCTTGTATTCACTGGAATTTAGAAGGATGAGAGGAGATCTTATCACAACATATAAATTTCTTAAAGGATTGGACAGGCTAGATGCAGGAAAACATTTCCTGATGTTGGGGGGAGTCCAGAACCAGGGGTCACAGTTTAAGAATAAGGGTAGGCCATTTACGACTGAGATGAGGAAAAACTTCATCTCCCAGAGGGTTGTGAAACTGTGGAATTCTCTGCCACAGAAGGAAGTGGAGGCCAATTCACTGGATGTTTTCAACAGAGAGTTAGATTTAGCCCTTAGGGCTAAAGGAATCAAGGGATATGGAGAAAAAGCAGGAACGGGGTACTGATTTTAGACGATCAGCCATGATCATATTGAATGTCATGGTGCACCAGTCATTGAAAGTAGGCATGCAGGTGCAGCAGGCAGTGAAGAAAGCGAATGGTATGTTAGCATTCATAGCAAAAGGATTTGAGTATAGGAGCAGGGAAGTTCTACTGCAGTTGTACAGGGTCTTTGTGAGACCACACCTGCAGTATTGCGTACAGTTTTGGTCTCCTAATCTGAGGAAAGACATTCTTGCCATAGAAGGAGTACAGAGAAGGTTCACCAGACTGATTCCTGGGATGGCAGGACTTTCATATGAAGAAAGACTGGATAGACTTGGCCTGTACTCACTAGAATTTAGAAGATTGAGTGGGGAATCTTCTAGAAACTTACAAAATTCTTAAGGGGTTGGATAGGCTAGATGCAGGAAGATTGTTCCCGATGTTGGGGAAGTCCAGAACAAGGAAGTCCAGAATAAGGGGAAGTCTTTTAGGACCGAGATGAGAAAAATATTTTTCACACAGAGAGTGGTGAATCTGTGGAATTCTCTGCCACAGAAAGTAGTTGGGGCCAATTCATTGGCTATATTTAAGAGGGAGTTAGATGTGGCCCTTGTGGCTAAAGGGATCAGGGGGTATGGAGAGAAGGCAGGTACAGGATACTGAGTTGGATGATCAGCCATGATCATATTGAATGGGGTGCAGGCTCGAAGGGCCGAATGACCTACTCCTGCACCTATTTTCCTATGTTTCCCCTGACTCTCAGTCTGAAGAAGGGTCTCGACCCGAAACGTCACCTATTCCTTTTCTCCAGAGATGCTGTCTGTCCCGCTGAGTTACTCTAGATTTCTGTGTCTATCTTCGGGTTAAACCAGCATCTGCTATCCTTCCCTACCCACACAGGGTTCATTAAATATGTTTTTGGAAAAGTTTGATTGCACAAACGGCCGCGGCGTCCCTTTGTAATCTAATCGCGACTATCAGCTATGTGCAGGTGCAGAAGTACTGGTTGTTTCTCGTTTGTTGCCTCCAGTGCATTCTGGAAACACGAACGCATGCATCCAACAGGAAGATTTTTTTTTTTTAAACGTATTTGCAAACAAGCTCACCGAGACACGATAAATGTCTGCGGGAGAAAGAGCTTGGGAGCGATGTCGCATTTTAAAACAGTCACCGTCTTCCGGGTCAAATAAATACCAGGATCCCACCCCCCTACACCACCCCATTTAAGTAGAAACAAAAACCATGAAAGATTCCTAATGAAGTCAAAGTGTTGCCCTAACGCCCGAATAGCCCCTTGCTTACCAACAATATCCAGTGAACACTGGATGGATTTAAGAGAGAGTTAGATAGAGCTCTAGGGGCTAGTGGAGTCAGGGATATGGGGAGAAGGCAGGCACGGGTTATTGATAGGGGACGATCAGCCAAGATCACAAGGAATGGAGGTGCTGGCTCGAAGGGCCGAATGGCCTCCTCCGGCATCTATTTTCTACGTGTCTATGAACAGGCGGAGTTGTCGAAAAGCGGGACTGTAATCTACTCAAGATTACTCTGCCGCTGAACTAGAAAGTGCATTTCAAAACAAACAACAGGGTTTGTGCGAGGTTTGAGATAGAGACAGAGGCAGTTCATGGAGGGGATTAGACTCGCCGTTGTGTAGATTACACTTGCGTGACATTAACCGGACCTGCTTATTGAACAAGCCTCAGATATCCGAAGATGTCTGATGAAGGGTTTCGGCCCGAAACGTTGCCTATTTCCTTCGCTCCATAGATGCTGCTGCACCCGCTGAGTTTCTCCAGCACTTTTGTCTACCTTCGATTTTCCAGCATCTGCAGTTCCTTCTTAAACACTAAAGCCTCAGATATGGTAGGCTTGTAGTTTCTCTCTCTCTCTCCTCTCCTCCACCCCACACACCCCTACTCTGTCCACGTTTGCTCCCTTTCTCTGCGCCACGCTGCAGTTACAGCCAGCCAGCATGTTTCAAACCTCGGGGGCGGTCTTACCTCCGAACAGGTGAGGCGACAGGTGAGCGGGGAGGGATCCGATCAGTAGCCGGGGTCCTCCGTGGCCTCCCGGCCGCTCCCCCGTGCTCTCCTCCGGGGTGCTGCTCTCCGATTCCTCCTGGGAACTGTAGGTGCCGCCGCTGTTGGGAATGTTGAGGGACTGGTTGCGGCTGCTGCCCCCAGTCACCACCACCGCCGCTGCCGCCGCCGCCCCTCTACTGCTGCCTCCTCCACCTCCAGCAGCAGCCGCCGGGCTCACGTAGTGGTAGCGGCCGCCGGCCAAGGCGCTGCTCACCCCGGCACCCGACACGGAGACGGGCCCCGAGCCGCTGGAACCGGCCACCGAGCGGTTACTCCCGTTGCTGCTGGCCGTGGCCGAGGGTAAATCGGAGCCCGAGTAGGCTCGGGTCCGCCCGTTTGTAGTCGGGCTGCTCTGTTTTGGTCCCATGACTGAATGAACGAACGAATGCCCTTCCCAACCGATCCTGGGTCAGTAAACTTCTGATTCACTTTCCACGTCTGGCTCCCTTTGCCCCAAAAATGTTCCCAAATTGTTCTCCCGGGAGTAACCCCTCCTCGCCGCGGAGTGAGTGAGTTGAGTGTCGACGGGGCTCCTCAGTTGATACACATTTGGCAGGAGACGTTTTTGTAAGATCACAGACTGTGTGTTTGTTTGTTTGTGTGAGTCGGTGAGAGGGGTAGTAAGATCTCAACAAAGCAACACCGAATCACCTCCACTACTCCTGTCCTCTCCCTCCCACCGGTCTCCTGGAGGGTGGGCAGGCTTCAGAAAGTACCTGCCGCTCGGCGGCTGTGTAGCCGGGGTGAGTGCTGAGCTGGTCCGGCTCCTAGTCCACCTCCTCCTGCCGCTGTTGCTCGGGGCTGCTGCCGCTGCTGTTGCTGCTGCCGGGCAGCGCTCTCCGCCATCGCGGTGCTAAACCAGGAGCATGGCATCAAAACAAGAGTGAGCTGTTGCTTTCTGTTGAGCTGTCCCATTCCCTTCCTCCTTCCTTGTCCTCACGCCTGGGGAACTCCGTGTTCAGCCCTGAGCGGGCAGACGCGCAAACGCATCGTTAGAAGTCAAGAGGTCGAGCGAGCAGCCTGACACCCGGAGACATTCACAACAGACAGCGAGACTCAAACTCAATGACTGGCTGGCTGCCTGCCCCCTTCTCACGTCAGGACACGTCACAAAAACAGCAGGAAGAGATCACACAGTAACAATGAAGACGGCGAGAGATGGAGATGTACACAGAGGCACTGGAACAATGCGAGACAGACAGACACACAGAGAGAGACAGAGACAGAGAGCATGCCATAACCTGAGTGACGGTGAATGACCAACATGCACATATGTACGCACACACTAATTGACATTAACTAACGCTAAGCAATTAATATTGAATTGCTAAACTTGCTATTGTGTTGTACTGCTTACAGCTACAAGAACGTGTAGCAATCTATAAAGGGCTATAGGTCTATTGCGAGTTTATGTACAGGGACATATCTATCCATGCACTGTATACTTGTATTTATACTTATGCATTTTAAATATGTATGTCATGTTTTATACTTTGGCAATATAACGATGTATTTTATCATGCCAATCAAGTTTTTAAAATTGAAAATTGAGAGAGAATCCACAACGTACAGAGCGACCTTACACCTGCTACAACGAGAACAAAGAGAAAGGACAATACACCGAGTTACAATGAGGGAGAGGAGAGAGAACGATGCACAGAGAGGGAGAGAGAGAGAGGGGGGGGGGGGTGATGGAAGAACACGGAGAAAGCACACATCAACAAAATAGAATGGGTAAGAAACAGAACTACTGCGAGGACAGCGTAAAGAAAGAGAGAGAGAGAGAGAGGCAAGAATACAAAGATCACAGCGGACAGACAGAACAATACACTGATAAAAAATGACAGACAGCGGAACAATGGAAGGGAGGACCACAAGGTACAAAACAAGGGAGGGAGAAATGGAAGAAACGAAACGATATCAGAGTAACAATTGGCAACATGTACAGGAAAATCAGATAGTTACAAGGAGAGCGAGGTAGACGGAATACACAACGTGATCGGATATAACAAGGGGAGGGAACAATACACAGGGAGATAGATCAGTGTAATAATGATGGAACAGTGGAAAGAAAGGTATGCAGTGTTGGGGGGAGACGTGAAGATGGAACAATACACCAGGAGGTCACAGTAGATAGGTCAGTGTACAGAGAGAGACTACACGATTGCAATGAGAGGTGGATAAAGCAGTTGAATAATATAGGAAGGTCATAGTAAGATGGGGATAAATATTGTAGAGAAGTAGACAGTAACAGTGAGAGAGATGGAACAATATACACAGATCATACAATAAAACAATGAGAAAGGAAGAGAGCGAAAAATGGTTGCAATCAGAGGGGGATGGAACAATATAGAAATTTAAATAGATCACAGTGAGAACCAGAGAGATATAGCTGGAAAACTGTGGGTGCACCTAGTCATGGTGAAACATGGAAAGATGGAAATACAGTGCCCTCCATAATGTTTGGGACAAAGACCCATCATTTATTTATTTGCCTCTAAACTGCACAATTTGAGATTGGTAATAGAAAAAAAAAATCACATGTGGTTAATGTGCACATTGTCAGAATTTAATAAAGGCCATTTTTATACATTTGGAAGGTAGATAAAAATGCTGGAGAAACTCAGCGAAGGAAATAGGCAACGTTTCGGGCCAAACCCCTTCTTTAGACTATACATTTGGGTTCACCATGTAGACATTACAGCAGTAATAATACATGGGATTATTTCCTATGTATTATTCCCCCTCCCCCCCAGTTCAGGGCACCATAATGTTTGGGACACAGTAATATCATATAAATGAAAGTAGTCGTTTTTAGTATTTTGTTGCAGATACTTCGCATGCAATGACTGCTTGACGTCTGTGATTCATGGACTTCACCAGTTGCTGGGTGTCTTCTCTGGTGATGCTCTGCCAGGCCTGTATTGCAGCCATCTTTAGCTTATGCTTGTTTTGGGGGCTAGTCCCCTTCAGTTTTCTCTTCAGCATATTAAAGGCATGCTCAGTTGGGTTCAGATCGACTTGGCCACTCAAGAATTGACCATTTTTTAGCTTTGAAAAACTCCTTTGTTGCTTCAGCAGTATGTTTGGGATCATTATCTTGCTGTAGAATGAACTGCCGGCCAATGAGTTTTGAAGCATTTGTTTGAACTTGAGCAGATAGGATGTGTCTGTACACTTCAGAATTCATTATGAATGAATGAATAAGTTTATTGGCCAAGTATTCACATACAAGGAATTTGCCTTTGTGCTCCACCCACTACTACCATCAGCAGTTGTATCATCAATGAAGATAAGTGAGCCAGTACCTTCAGCAGCCATACATGCCCGAGCCGTAACACCCCCACCACCGTGTTTCACAGATGACGTGGTATGCTTTTGATCTTGGGCAGTTCCTCCTCTCCTCCATACTTTGCTCTTGCCATCACTCTGATATAAGTTAATGTCTTTGCTCATCAGTCAACAAGACCTTTTTCCAGAACAGTGGTCGTTCTTTTAAGTACTTCTTGGAAAACTATAATCTGGCCATCCTATTTTTTTGGCTAACCAGTGGTTTGCATCTTCCAGTGTAGCCTCTGTATTTCTGTTCATGAAGTCTTCTGCAGACAGTAGTCATTGACAAATCCACACCTGACTCCTGAAGAGTGTTCTGATCTGTTGGCGGACACATGTTTGGGAATTTTTCTTTATTACAGAGAGAATTCTTCTGTCATCAGCTGTGGAGGTCTTCCTTGGCCTGCCAGTCCCTTTGCGATTAGTAAGCTCACCAGTGCTCTCATCCTTCTTAATGATGTTCCAAACAGTTGATTTTGGTAAGCCTAGGGTTTGGCTGATGTCTCTAACAGTTTTATTCTTGTTTCTCAGTTTCATAATGGCTTCTTTGACTTTCATTGGCACAACTTTGGTCCTCATGTTGATAAACAGCAATAAAAGTTTCCAAAGGTGAAGGAAAGACTGGAGGAAAGACTAGGTGCTGAGAGCTCTCTTATACCTGCAATAAGGAGGCAATTAAACACACTTGTGAAGCCATGTGTCCCAAACATTGTGGTACCCTGAAATGGGGGGGGACTGTGTATAAACACAGCTGTAATTTCTACATGATGAACATGCTGAGGTATAAAAATACCCTTTAATACAAACCACATGTGATTTTTTTTCTATTACATCTCTAATTGTGGAGTACATAGGCAAATAAATAAATGATGGGTCTTTGTCCCAAACATTATGGAAGGCACTGTAGATACAGAAATGATGAAGTAGAACAGTGCACAAAGACATCACACAACAAGAGAAATAGAGAGTAATACACAGCAGTACAAGATCACAGAGTACCAATGTGAGTGAGAAATGGAACAATGCATATCGGGAAGGGTACTAGAGTAACAATGTCAGAGAGACAGAAAGAGAGATTGAAAATACACAGAGATCACATAGCAATAATGGCACACAATATGAGAATGGAACAATATAAAGAGAGACTATACAGTAGCAATAAATATATATTCTCTGTTGGGCTTTGGTTAGGCCGCATTTGGAGTATTGCGTGAAATGGACAGATAGAAAACTACATGGAATAATCTCAAAGTAGCTAAGATGAAGATAGGGCGAGAAAGGGCCAATAAACTGCAAAAGGCATGGAATGATGTTGGGAAATTACAATGGAGGGTAATTGATGTGTAATAATATAGGCCAAGATCACTTAATAACCAAAAAGACTTGATCAGATATATTTGAGGGCACTGTGGGGAAGCTGGAGAAGAAATTGCAGGTGCCCTGGATGAGTTATATAAACTGATCCATGAGCACTAGTCACAGGCCTCCAGTCCAATAAAAGCCTTCCACCAACACCCTCTGCTTTCTTCCATGATGAAGCCAATTCTTTATCCAGTCAGCTGCTCACCCTGGATCCTCTGTGATCTAACCTTCCAGAGCAGCCTATCCTTATCAAATGCCTCGCTGACGTCCAAAATGACAATGTCTATGTCTTTGCCCTCATCAAACTTTTTTGGTTACTTCTTAAAAAAAACTCTGCTTTGTCAGACACGATCCCCCATGTACAAAACCATGCTGACTATTGCTACCCAAGCCCTGTCAATCCAAATGCATATCTTATCCCATAGTCAAAAAATGCTGGAGTAACTCAGCGGGCCATGCAGCATCTCTGGATAGAATGAACTCATTCCAGAGATACACAGCTATGAGGTGAATCTGAGTTACTCCAGTATTTTGTGTCTATCTTTGATGTAACCCGGCCTCTGCAGTTCCTTCCTACATATATCTTATCCCACTCCAGTAACTTGCCTACCACAGATGTTAGACTCACTGGTCTATAGTCTGGTCGCTGGTCCAAGAATAAGGGGCAGGCCATTTAGGACTGAGATGAGAAAAACATTTTCACCCAGAGAATTGTGAATCTGTGGAATTCTCTGCCACAGAAGGCAGTGGAGGCCAATTCACTGGATGTTTTCAAGAGGGAGTTAGATTTAGCGCTTAGGGCTAAAGGAATCAAGGGATATGGGGAAAAAGCAGGAATGGGATACTGATTTTAGATGATCAGCCATGATTATATCGAATGGCGGTGCTGGCTCTAAGGGCCGAATGGCCTACACCTGCACCTATTTTTCTATGTTTCTATGTTCCCAAACTTTTCCTTGTAGTCCTTCTTAAAAAGAGTCATTAGTCACCCTCCAGTCTTCCAGCGACTCACCTATATTTAATGATGAGTTATAAATCTCAGCCAGGGCATCTGCAATTTCTTCTGTATTTAAATACACAGAGATCCTATGGTCACAATATGAAAGTGATGGACAAAGAAGCGACACAAGAATGAGAAAGGATATAATACAGAGGAAGGCTCCATAGCAACTCATGAGAAAAATTGAACCACCCTGAAATATATTGAGAGAGATAGATGTATGGAGATAAAGATCTACAACAAAAAGGAGAAAAATGTAAAGCTTTAGAGGAAAATAACCCAAGTAAGTTATGCATTTATTTATATGGCATTTCATGAGTAATTGATAGTGAGTTATATTAGAAGTTTGAGCCTGTCAGTTTATTCAATGGGATTGAGAGATATTCTGCATACAGGTAACAGGATAGAGTACGCAGTTGCCTTTGAACAGGTTATTCACAATAGGGCAATTATTTAATTTTCCATTAGTGAAGAAGAGAATTTTATGATAAGTTAAGACCACTCATAACTTTCTGAATAAGATGAAGTCAAGTACCTGCACCCTGTAGGCCTACAAAGGAGGTGCAAGTCATTCAGCTTTCCTAACATCAATGACTTAAATACTTCTGACCTGTTAGAAATCCCTCCACATAACTCCAGAAACACTTAGAAACCTAGAAAATAGGTGCAGGAGGAGGCCATTTGGCCCTTCGAGCCAGCACCGCCATTCATTGTGATCATGGCTGATCGTCCCCTATCAATAACCCGTGCCTGCCTTCTCCCCATATCCCTTGACTCCACTAACCCCTAGAGCTCTATCTAACTCTCTCTTAAATCCATCCAGTGACTTGGCCTCCACTGCCCTCTGTGGCAGGGAATTCCATAAATTCACAACTCTCTGGGTGAAAAAGTTTTTTCTCACCTCAGTCTTAAATGACCTCCCCTTTATTCTAAGACTGTGGCCCCTGGTTCTGGACTCGCCCAACATTGGGAACATTCCACTTGTGGGACTTCAGCATAAGACACAAAGTGCTGGTGGAACAGCAGGTCAGAGAAGCCAAAAACATCCAAGAATATCTGTCCCATAAATGAGAAAGGGGCAGATGTAGCAGTTTCATGAGAGATTATTCTGCAATATTAAGAAAGAGTGAATCAGAAAACACCTGGAGCTGCAATAAATGTGGTCTGTGTGTTTGAGAAATATGTCATAATATTGGGAAAGGGCAGAATTAAGATAGTCCAATCGAAAATGTTCAGCCTAGTTAATTATTAACGAAAAATCGCTGGAAGACCCCGTCGCAAAAGCTATTATTAGGTTTAAAGGCCTTGAATAATAGTTATAGTAGTTTAAAAATCAATCTCTAAACCCGCGACCGTCACCAACCGCTGGGTCTCATAAAGCAGATAGCAGAAGTTAGGTTGTATATTTTTACATTAAAAAGGGCTTCTAAAGATCCCTTTATACAAAGTTTAATATTGCGAGTAGCTCAATTTGGGCCCATTATATCGCGCAGTATTTTTCTCGGCATTTGAGGCACAAATCTACCGCAATGTGAACGTTCTAAACCAGCGCGTTCCACAGGGACCCACTGGAAAGCTGATTTAAATGGGCATTTATTTACAGCAATTAAACACTAAATTCCTTCCATTTGGCCTATAAATTAATGTAAATGAGATTTAAAAATCATGTTTTATTGTGAATTATTTGTGAATATTATTTGGACATTTAGGCTATTTAACAGAATACAGGAATAGAATGAGAAAAATGAATATATGCAATAAGCAGGGAAATAATATAGAAATAACATGACAGAGAGACTAGCAACAAATCAGAGAGACATCACAGCATGGGAATGAAGGGGAAATGCAAAGGGATGCATCACATACACAGTATTAGTAGTAACAAAATGAGAATAACGTCAATAAAGTCCATGTGCCAACACTGGGAGAAATTACACTTGAGTTACTTGACCTGTCCTGCTGAGTTACTCCAGCACTTTGTGTTTATCTTTGGTAACAGAGTTCTCTAAAATACCGCACTTCTGGCACAACTGTACTCACTCGGTCTTGCGTGGCTGTGTAAGCCTTTTTGAGATCAGGGAAATAGCAGCCCCTTGTGGTTTTGTCTGCAACACATTGTGAGGATAGTACAGCGATGTTCATTCTGTATTCACACCATGGCTCAGATTATTTAGCAGGGATTCAGTTTGCAAAATGAATAAATAGCACTGTTTATATCAGCATTAAATATTTACCAAAGAGAAAAACACAATAACCACCATTTCAGAATGATTTTGTGTAAGTCCACGCATTCCACCAAATACAATTGTGCCGAAATAATTTCTTCTTCGAGCATGCATAAAATCATAGTACCATTGATTCATAGTTGTAGAACACAAAAACTGGCCCTTCAGCTCACCTCATCCATACCAATCATTCTCCGCATCTTTATGAATCCCATTTCTCTCATTAAATCCATACCTTTCTATGCCTTGTGATTTTTAAGTGCTGTCAAAATGTCTCTAAAATGCAGTCATTTTATCTGATTCCATGACATGCTCGGGTGGTTAATTCCATTTAATTCAAGAATATTTATTTGTTGTGTGCACAGGATCTGAATCAGAACATTGAAATTCCTACTTGCTGCAACTGTTCAGGCACCTGATTGTGCAAAAATCGAAGTGTGTAGAGAAATCATACATCAACCACTCTCAACCACTCTGAAGAAGGGCCTCGACCCGAAACATCACCCATTCCTTCTTTCCAGAAATGCTCCTGTCCCGCTGAGTTACTCCAGCTTTTGTGTCTATCTTCGGTTTAAACCAGCATCTGCAGTGCCTTCTTACACATATCAACCACTCTCTGTGTGAAAAATGTTCTTATCAAATCCCCTTCCTCCCACTCTAAAGGCAATGTCCTCTTGTTTTTGATACCTCTCTACCATGGGAAATAGATTGTTTCTACCTACCTACTGCCTCTTACAATTTTATATACCACTATCAGGTCATCCCACGGCCTCCTTTATTCCAAGGGAAACAAATCAATCCTATGTAATCTCTCCCCATAACTAAATGCGTTCAACATTGTGATAAATCTTCTCTGCACTCTCTCCAATACCAGCATTTCATTTCTATAGTGTGGTGACCAGACTTGCACACAATATTCCAAATGCAGTCCACCAGTGTTCTGTAAAGTTGAAAAATAACATCCCAACTTTTATATTCTGAATCCCAACATGTTAAGCCAAGCATGCCATGTGCCTTCTTCACAACTCTATCTATCTCTGTTCCCACTTCCAAGGAGAAATAGACTTAACTCCAAGGTCCCCTTATTTAACATTCCTTAGCAATCCACCTGTTACTAAATACGTCTTACCTCTATTTGATTTCCCAAAATACATCACCTCACACTTGTCAGGATTAAATTCCATCTGCCAATGGTCTACTCAACTTTTCCAACTGATCTACACCCTGCTGTAACCTCATATAACCATACTCGCTATCCATAACACCACCAACTTTAAAGTCATCCGCAAGCATGTTAAGCATACCTCCTACATTCCTTTAGTTTAGTTTTGTTTTGAGATACAGCGCAGAAACAGTCCCTTCGGCTCACCACGTCTGCGTCGACCAGCGATCCCCGTACACTGGCACTATCATACACACACTAGGGACAACTTACAATTTCTACCTAAACCAATTAACTTACAAAACCTGTACGTCTTTGGAGTGTGGGAGGAAACCATAGCAGCTGGAGAAAACCCACATGGACACGGGGAGAACAATAATAATAATAATAATAATAATAATAATAATAATAATATATTTTATTGTCATTGCACATAAGCGCAACGAGATTTGGTCTGCAGCTTCCAACCGGTGTCATAACTTAAATAACTAATAAAATTTGGATTTAGATTTAGATACCCCGAGAACATGGTTTATAAAAAGAACATTAAAACAGTAAAACAGTCAAAACAGACTAAAGTGCAGATGTGTCTGTGCAACGTGACCATCCGAGGGAGACAGTTCATGGAGGTGGGGGGCACTCAGCAGGGCCGGTTCAGAGCCGCTATAGCTCTAGAAATGAAGCTGTTCCTGAGCCTGGAGGTGCGGGCGTAGAAGGCCTTGTAACGTCTGCCGGAGGGAAGTAGTTTGAACAGTCCACTACAAGGGTGTGAGGAATCTTTATGGATGCTGACGGCCTTCCTGAGGCACCGTGTGTGGTAGATGCCCTCCAAGGCTGGTAGCTGTGTCCCAATAATCATCTGCGCTCTGTGGACGACGCACTGAAGAGCTCTCCTCTCCGCCTCCGTGCAGCTGAGATACCACACAGAGATGCCATACGTTAGTATGTTCTCTGTCGTGCAGCGGTAGAAGGTTGTCAACAGCTGTTGGGGCAGACCAGTCCTTTTTAATGTTCTCAGGAAGAACAGTTGTTGCTGTGCCTTCTTGACCAGCGCAGCGGTGTTGGTGGACCATGTGAGGTCCTCTGAGATGTGAGTGCCCAGAACGTGTCTGATATTAATATATATCACAAACAATAAGGGTCCCAGCGTGGATCACTGCAGCACACCAGTAGTCATGGATTTCCAGTCAAAAAAACAGTCTTCCATCTCTAGTCTCTGCCTCCTATCCCAAACCAATTTTGGAGTTAATTAGCCTCCTTGGTTAGTATTCCAGTGTCCACGGACAGCTTCTTTGCAAGCATTGAGAGACCAATTGGTTCAACTAGCCTTTGGGCCAGATGATCATTGTTGGACACTCTAGGGATAACCATGTCTTCCCAGTGACCTGCCGGGCAGAGACTCTACCAAGGCTAAACCAATTATTTTCCTAAGGGATTATCCCCACTAGTGAACAATCCCAAACCCCTGACCCACTGGACCGAGCCGTCATCCTTCTTATTTCCCTACCAGGTCTTTAGTCAGCCCAGCATTAGCAGCATGACCCACCAATCTCTTCCTCACCTGAATCCACAGTGGATTTCCCCCCACAACTAACAGTACCATCGCCTCCACCCTCTCCAATCTGCTGAGATGGCCATGACTCAGCATTGGACCAACCATCACTTTCCACTTGAACCTCTAGTCAACCGAGGACCCAGATCCAGTGACATGTAGTCAGTCCTAAATGATACTCTTGAGGAAGCCTGATTTCCAACATGCCAGCCTCCCATGATCCCCAATGGATCTAACCCTGACTGCTCCCACTGCATCCCTCCACCCCCCCCCCCTCCCCCCCTCTCAATCGATCACCTAATCACTGACATGACACTTGCTTCCAACCAACCTCACATATCACTTGACAAAAACGTAACACTAAATCACGATGGGGTTTATAGCCACCATCCCTCTTTGAGACCATGAACCTGTCCTAGGCATCATTGACGTTCATATTTGCAGGTCCAGGACCAAAATTGCCATTCTCCGTTTATTTCTATGACCATATCGAACTTGCATGCCAGACCTTTTGAATTATCAGGAATACATTACTGACATGAATGAGACAGTTTATTTTATTTAGTTTTTCCCCCTCATCGTTGCTGGGGGCCGTGTTTCACAGGACACTCTCCCTTAGGAGATACGAGGGCGGGCACGTGACGTCATGGGCTAGAGGGAGTGTCCTGGTACTTAAGGTCTCTCACCGCGAGACCTAGAGGAGTCGACAGGTAGCTGAGCCCGAGAGAACAACCTCGCTCAGCTACAGCAACATTGTAATACAGTTAGAGCACCAACCTAACGTGTCACCACTGAATAAATGACTCTTTGAACCGGCCTGACGTCTCACCTTTATTCACCACGTATGGTGCCGCTACACATGTTTCTATTTTCTGATGACCATGGTTTTTGTTTAGATAATCCTGTGAACATACACAGGTTAAATTAGCATGAGATAATTTTATGAATTCAAATGCTGGCAGTTTTCTACAGGTGAAGATGAAAATACTGTACATCTGAACCCGCACAGCAGTAAAATCATTCCTATGGTTCTGTATTGCTTTACATAGAAACAAGGTGCAGGAGGAGGCCATTCGGCCCTTCGAGCCATTCATTGTGATCATGGCTGATCGTCCCCTATCAATAACCCGTGCCTGCCTTCTCCCCATATCCCTTGATTCCACTAGCCCCTAGAGTATCTAACTCTCTCTTAAATCCATCCAGTGACTTGGCCTCCACTGCCCTCTGTGGCAGGGAATTCCACAAATTCACAACTCTCTGGGTGAAAAAGGTTTTTCTCACCTCAGTCTTAAATGACCTCCCCTTTATTCTAAGACTGGTTCTGGACTCGCCCAACATTGGGAACATTTTTCCTGCATCTAGCTTGTCCAGTCCTTTTATAATTTTACTTCGGAGTCACGTGAAGAACGCCAGGACACATGCGTGTCATATATCGCTACACGCATTGCAACAAGTCACAGCAGGGGGAACGACGTTCCCCTAGCGGCAAAATTTGAAAACCAGGAACAGCAGACTCTGCGTTCCTTCCACTCACCTTTTAGGTGGAAACATGGACCGGATCCATGAAGGCTGCGGGAAAGCTGGCGGGTGAGAACCGCGGAGTCGCGGGCAGCCGGCAGCAGCAACCAAAGGCACGCTAAACTCCCGTAATGGCAACAGCTGTGCCCGACTTTACCTCCCGACTCGCTCCCGCACCGGACCGGGCGGGAGAGGGAGCAAAACTAATGTTTCCCCGCGCTGGGTCTGTACAGGAAGGGAAGCTGGACAAAGGAGTGTCCACAAGTACTGCTAGTGAAGCTGGCTGGGGCAGACAGCGGAGTCGCAGGCAGCCGGCAGCAGCAGCCAAAGGCACGTTAATCTCCCATAATGGGAAGAGCAGTGCCGACTTTTGGTCCCGCGCCGGCCAGAACACCACGGCCGGGCGGGAATCTATTCAAATGGGGCCGTTGACTTTTGACAAGTCAATAACGTCAGCAGACGGGGTGGAACGACGTTCACCCGTAGCAACAATTTTAACCTGGACCTGCAGGTAAGAACTGCGGTCTTTTTTGTATTTACCATGCTGATTGCAGGTGCAGAAACCAACGGGCTGCGACAAAGCTGGTGGCTAGATGGAATCAGCTGTGCCAGATGTCCTCCACACCGGCCATATCCACTCCACGGAAGGACAGTAAGGACAAAGCTGGAGAAGGAGGACCGTGGAGCAGCGGGCAGCCAGCAGCAGCCAGCGGCACTTGGATCACCCGTAGTGGGATCAGCTGTGCCCGATGTCGCCTCCGCACCGGCCAGATCCACGCGGCCGGGCGGAAAGGCTAGACACAAAACAAACAAGGTCGTGGACTCAGAGGAGTCCGACTTTGAACCACCGCGGGCGGCCAGCGCCCGAGAGCGCTGGAGCCGGAAGAAGCGGTGTATGGAGCTTTGCTCCAACGTGACAGACTCTGGAGATGGAGTCGGGTCACTCTGGGCCCTATGATAAACCCACAGCAGTACCTCTTGAATGGCTGCACACTGCTTCTACCTCATCAGAGGGGAGCACTGCGGGTCAGTTCTGGGCTGACCTGGAAGAGGGGTCCGCAGAAGAAAAGACAAGTGTGCAGGGGGTGCAGGAACAAGAGAACCTACTGGAACCCACTACGGCCAACGACAGCACCCCCACGCACCCACCAGCAGAACTGGTGAAAGCTCGAAGGACCGGTACCCAAAACATGAGTCTTTTTAGGCCATGGCCCATACCGGCCTTCTTGGAAGATGCGGGGACCTCCAACGCCAACCAAACCGAAAATCCAGACCCCAGCGCTACAGCAGCAGCGAAGAACCTACAAAAAGTAAACCTGCCACTGGTAACTATGGAGGTAGGTGGGTCTGGTTCCCTACAATATACAGTGGGCACGGAGATTGGGTGGAGATTACACTCTTTTCTGAATGCATGGAGCATGGTAACAACCGATACTTACATCTTAAGCAGTATCCAGGGATATACAACAGAGTTTATACACAAGTACAGCCCTCCAGTTCAACATATACTGAACTGAATGTTCGTGCCTTCTGATAAAGGAAAATCAAAAGCGCAAGCTGAACTGAAGCTGCTTCACATAAAAGGTGTAATTGAGAAAACTCAACACGAACCATTAGAATTCGTGTCCAATATATTTATCAAAAACAAAAAAGATGATGGTCATCGCATCATCATAGATCTGACAAAATAGATACCTTTGTTACTGCTTAACAATTAATTTCCAAAGGTTACTTCAATGGCCAGCATCGATTTAAAAGATGCTTACTATTCAGTGCCTATACGAGGTGACCACAGATGTTACTTAAAATTCAACTGGATGGTACAACTCTGACAGTATAAAGCACTGCCAAATGGGTTATCATCAGCCCAGACTGTTCACAAAAAATTTGAAACCAGCCCTAGCGTTTATACGGAAACGTACACACATGATCATGGCATATTTAGATGACATACTCATTATGGGCAAAACTTTGGAATTGGCCAAACAACCTGTAACAGCCACAAAAAAAGTTATTTGGAAAACTGGGATTCATTTTTCATCCAATTAAATCTAAACTAACGCCTTCCACTACTATGGACTACCTGGGGTTTCACCATTGACTCAGTTCACATGTCGGTGACTCTGCCTAAGGGAAAGGCTAGAGATTTAATAGAGGCTTGCAATAACCTCACTGACATCAGCAAACCATCCATCAGATTGGTAGCTAAAGTAATTGGCATAATGATGGCTGCCTTTCCAGCCACACAATTTGGACCTCTACATTACCAAAACATACAGAGAGCAAAATACAAGCACTCTAAATTATGCAGGTCACTTTGACAGATCTGTGAAACTACCAATCAAGCTAAAATGGAACTAAAATGGTGGATAGATAACATCTGGCCTTGTTCCAATCCAATCATTGTCCGTAACCCTTCCATGGTACTACAAACTGATGCCAGTGCACTTGGGTGCAGAGCCACCAATGCCATACCACCGTGGTAGCATACATTGACCACAGGGTGGAAACAAATCGACATCATGTGACAACCTGGCTATACAAATTGGCAATGGTGTATCCAGAGAGATATTTGGATATCAGCCACTTATCTACCAGGAAGACTAAATTCAGTGGCAGACACCAGGTCACGCAAATTTAATGAAAACAACAAATGGATGTTGAATAAAATAGTACTGCTGATATCACAGCAAAATATGGAACACCAGATATCGATTTATTCGCATCCAGACGTAACCACCAGTTATCAAATTATGTTACATGGGAACCAGACCCTGGGGCAGCGGCGACAGATGCATTTTCGCTGCATTGGGGGGAGGGGGGGGGGGGGGGGAATTACGCATTCCCTCCTTTCCTGCCTCATCAGTCGGGTATTAAGGAAATACAAGACTCTGCATCTGGTATTGGTAGTACCCGATTGGCCTACACAACCATGGTTCCCAGTGGTATCAAACATGGTATCAAAGACATGAACATCCCGTCTGTTCTGGAATATCTGGCAGGCCTCCACTATGATGAGGGGCTCAGTTACAGTGCCATCAACTGCGCCAGAAGTGCCCCATCGACTTACCTATGGCAGGGGACAGACCATTACACTGTTGGGACTCACCCACTGGTACAAAACCTATGAGGGGAACCAGATACTCCCAAATATGGGATGTGAGAATAATCCTGAAGATGCTCAGGAATTGGTCTCCAGCAACAGTTCTATCCCTACGCAGACTGACATTAAAACAGTCATGCTAATGGTATTGGTCACGGCACAGAGGATACAGTCACTGCAAAAACTAGAATGGACAACATGACTTCCTCAACAGAAAATATTACGTTTCATATTTATGAGATAGTAAGCAGAACAGAAAAGGGATCAGCAGGCCTCTATATACAATTAGGTCATACCCAACAGATGACCGTCTGTGTATAATAAGACATCTGTCGTTATACATGGAGAAAAATAATATCCTAAGAGGCAATGAAAAGGCACATTTTGGTCAGCCACTAGCAACCACACCAAGAGTGACGGTCCAGACCACCTCAAGATGGCTAAAACAGGTGCTAACACAGGCTGGGGTGGATACTAATTTTTAAAAATCTCTTTCCACCAGGGCTGCAGCTACATTGGCCGCGATACAGTTGGATGCACCAATGGACCAAATCCTCAAGGCAGCAGGATGGTCTGGAGGGGAAAACATTCCAATTATTTTATAATAAACCAGTAATGAAACCTGGAACGTTTGCAGAAACAATTTAAGTTCTGTAAATTAATTTAAACCCATAAAAAGAAGTTATAAATTTGTGTTAAACATTTTTATGATTTCAATGTCGAATTCATGTCCAAATTATGTTAACACAATTCCTCCCACAGTCAAGGCAGACGTGATGCATGGACTCGTTTCCACGGCATGAAATCACAGAGCTTTAAAATCTTCACGTAGTCACTCACGTGACTCCGAAGTAAAATAGTAATATTATACGAGAACTTACCAGTTTGAAGTTTGATCTGTATTTTATGAGGAGTTACGATGAGGGATTATGTGCCCTCCGCTCCCACCCTGATCATATACTTAACTGGTATCTCTTCTCTAATCTTACTATGTTTAGTCATTACAGTTATCTGTGATTTCACACCGCTGCTTTGAAGAATGACACGCATGCGTCCTGGCGGGGTTCTTCACGTAATCCCTCATCGTAACTCCTCATAAAATACAGATCAAACTTCAAACTGGTAAGTTCTCATTTAATCTTACTATTTTATCTGTTTCTATAAGATCTCCCCTCATCCTTCTAAACTCCAGTGAATACAAGCCTAGTCTTTTCAATCTTTCCTCATCAGATCACCAGATTGCTTCCATAGGAAGGCAGAGGGCATTTTAAGGTTCCATAAATAATGTTGTTGCAATCCACTAAATATGCCAGGTGATCTTTAGCATACCCACTATGTAAACAGCAGGTTAGCTAACTTATTGCATAGTTAATCAGCTGTCAGCTCTGCAATGTTAATTTAATGACGACCTTGCTTTTTTTTCCCCCCACTGTGCTATCATTTGCAGAAGTCTGACCCGTCACGTCTGCAGCCTGAGCTTAATGTCCTTGGAAAACCACAGATGGAGGCAACAATCCCACAGGCTAAAGCAGAAATGAGAAAACTGCTTTGTGAATTCTGCATAAAGGCTGCAGACAGAGAAATACTCACAAGAAAATCATTCTATTTCACAAAAGGTGAAAGATGAGAATCTCCCCCATTTACCCCTTGCAGAGGCTTGGCACAAGCTATCAAATTTGTTCACCCAGACTCCATCGGAAATCAATACATTTCATTACCTTGTTCGTGATTGCCATGTCACTCGACCTTGAATATCCCCAAAACGTGTGGGTTCGTAGGTTAAATGCGTACTGTAAATTTCCCCTGCTGTGGAGAAAGGGGTTTAATGTAAGATGAGTGTAAATAGATGGTTGATGAACAGTGTGGTACCGGAGGGCTTCAAGGCTGCTTCTGTGTAGGAAGGAACTACAGATGCTGGTTTATACTGTAGACAGAAAATGTAACTCAGCGAGTCAGGCAGCATCACCGGGAGAAGAGGAATAGGTGACGTTTCGGGTCGAGACCCTTCTTAAGGCTGTTTCTGGATCTCTCTGAATCTATGACCGCAGAATTGTCCACCATTTCTGACAAAGGGAACTGACCCAGCATAGAATGTAAATATTCTTCTGCATCATTGATGTAAATTGAATAATGACTTCCCGATTTTTTGTGCCAATTGAACGATGAAAGGATATTCATGCAGAGAAAAGGAACGTTTGTTCCTTTCAGGTGACACTGAGGCAGCATCAGTCATTTTCAGCTGAAACGTGGCAGAATAATACTATGTCAAGCACAGAGTTCCACCTTCTCTGTTCTTTGGTCCTAACCTCAGAGTTCACATGTTACCAGTCTGAATGCATTGTGATTCCTCCCAGTGAAATAAATCCCTGTTGGCCCGAAACGTTGCCTATTTCCTTCGCTCCATCGATGCTGCTGCACCCGCTGAGTTTCTCCAGCATTTTTGTGTACCACATTAAGAGTATTGTGTTCAGTTTTGGGCATCATGTTATAGATATTGTCAAGCTGAAAAAGGTGCAGAGAAGATTTACGAGGATGGTGCCAGGATTCGAGGGCCTGAGCTAGAGGGAGAGGTTAAGCAGGCTGGGACTATTCCTTGGAGCACAGGAGGATGAGAGGCGATCTCATAGAGGTGTATAAAATCGTGAGAGGAATAGATTGGGTAAACGCACAGAGTTCTTGCCCAGAGTAAGAGGATTGAGAACTAGAGGACATAGGTTCCTTTTAATTTTTTCCCCTCATTTAAACCTAGGGGGTAACTTTTTGCAGAAAGGGGTGGTTGGTGTACAGAAAGTGTTGCCGGAGGAGGCAGTTGAGGCAGGTATTATCACAACATTTGTGACAGAGATTTGTGAGTGTGGAATTCTCTGCCTCAGAAGGCGGTGAAGGCCAGTCCTCTGGATGCTGTAAAGAAAGATTTAGGTCGAGCTCTTAAAGATAGTGGCGTCAGGGGATATGGGGAGAAGGCAGGAATGGGCTACTGATTGTGGATGATCAGACATGATCACAATGAATGGCCGGTGCTGGCTCAAAGGGCCGAATGGCCTACTCCTGCACCTATTGCAGGGCTGCCAACTCTCACGCTTCGAGCTTGACACTCACGCATTTCAGCCAATTCTCACGCCCTCACGCTGATGACTGAATTCTCACGCTCTGTCTTCAGTCTCTGTCTTCGGTCCCTGCACAGCAAAGATCCTATAGCGGAGCTGTATAGCGGAGCTGTATAGCGGAGCTATAGGATCTTTGCTGCACAGTTTGTCTCTTTGCGCCACATGACAGCGATCTACACGGATTGGGGAAGCGCGTCGGTCCCGAGCAGCGGGTGTCAGCGCTTTTGTGCGCCGTCTGCGAGCGTTGCGCTGCCGGCTGCCGCGGCAACCTCGCTCCTTCCCTCCCTCCTGCCCTTCAACTCACACGGCAGCGCCAGTGCCGCCAATCCACGCTACACCGTGCCACCAGACACGGCCGGTAGTTAGAAGAAAAAAAGGGAGGGATGGAGGCAAAGAGAGACAGGGGGAGGGAATGTAGAAAGGGGATGAAGGAAGGGAAGGAGAAAGAGGGAGGGTGAGGAAAAAGAGGTTGGCTGAGGAAAGAGAGGGAGGGGGAGGAAAGAAGGAGGGGGAGGAAAGAGGGAGGGAGTGGGGAGGATGTGGGGGGGGAAGGAAAGGTGTGTGTGTGTGTCTGTCTCCCTCTGTGTGTCTCCTTGTGTGTGTGTGTGTGTGTGCCTTCCTGTGTGTGCCTCCGTGTGTGTGTGCGTGTCTCTGTGTGTGTATCCCCTTGTGTGTCTCCTGTGTGTGTGTGTGTGTCTCACTGTGTGTGTGTCTGTCTCCCTGTGTGTGTGTATGTGTCTGTCTCCCTGTGTGTGTGTGTGTCTGTCTCCCTGTGCGTGTGTGTGTCTGTCTCCGTGTGTGTGTGTGTGTATATGTCTGTCTCCCTGTGTGTGTGTATGTGTCTGTCTCCCTGTGTGTGTGTGTGTGTGTGTTTCTTTCTTTGTGTATGTGTCTCCCTGTGCGTCTGTTGTCACATCCTGGCCTTAGACAGGGCTGCCAACTATCACGCTTTGAGCGTGAGAGCCACGCACTTCAGCCAATTCTCACGCTGATGACAGAATTCTCACGCTGTCTTCAGTCCCTGCACAGTTTGTCTCTTTGCGCCACATCACAGCGATCTGTGCGGTCTGGGGAAGCGTGTCAGTTGGCGGCTGTGATGACGTCGCGTCACTTCTCTTCTCTTCTTTCTTGGTTGGATGTGCAGCCGCCGACAACATGAAGCAGCCGGAGATAAAACTAACCAGGTGAATCGGTTGTAAAACATGGGGGGACCACATTGAGGCCAAACATCTAGGACAGGGTTCGGCAACCTACAGCACACGGCCCGTAATCCGAAAAAACGCGTTTTGTTTCAATTCGTTTTCGCAAGGTCGGGGCAGGCGAGCCGACCTGAGAACTGCAGCCAGCCCCTGGGACGCGAGCTGATCTGGGAACGGTAGCCAGTCCCTGGGCGCGCAGAATGCCAACTTGATCATTATGGACAAATTGGGCCAGCCACGTACATGTTGTATATCCTCTCTGGTTATACAACATGGTACAAAAGCAGATCTGAATGGGCTTAGAATGACCATTTAAGCAAAATTGCCCCCACTTTTGAGATTAATATCGCTTTGCTCTGTTAACAGCGTTAAACTACTTATGAGGTCGAGTCAGGAAAGGGAACATGTTATTTATTTTTAGTTTGCTTTAATTTGTTAGTTGATTGTTTGTTGACTGCCATCATTTCTGAAATGGTCTTAAAGTAACTTAACTGTTATAAAGCAGTAATAAGTGATCTTTGTTCAAACAATTGGAACTTGCATAAAATGTTTGCATTATTAGCAGGGCTGCCAACTCTCACGGATTGAGCGTGAGACTCACGCATTTCACAAAATTCTCATGCTCTCACGCTGATCACAAAATTTCTCATGCTCAAAAATCTGCGGGTGCTGAAAGGTCAAAATAAAGCAAAAATTGTTTTAAAGGTGAGTAAAAACCATGAGGGGAATATCAGGTGAATGCATAGTCTTTTTCCCAGGATATGTGATTCAAGCACTAGCATTGGTTTAAAGCAGGGCTGTTAAACTACCGGCCTGTGGGATGATTTTGGGAGAAAAAAAAGTAGTTTAGTCTCTCCCATGCAGATGGTGTGATAGGTGAGACACGACGGCGGTGGTCCCAGCACCAACCCCCCTCCCCTTCCGGCACAGCACACACCTCCCACCCTCACCTCCAGCGGCTCTATGTCCACACCCCATGGAGTTTTAACCCTGGCCCGGAGCCAGGAGCGGACCGGGTGAGTGGGGGCCGCCTCCGGAGCCTATTATGGGAGGGGGAACACATCCTCCAACACCCCACCCACCCCCCCCCCCCTCTCGGTCGCTACGCTCCCTCGCAGTTTCTCTCAACTCTCAGCCAATGTTGGCAGCCCTGCTATTGTCTATTGAAACAATAATACAGGTACATGGATGGGCTAGGTTTAGAGTACTCAGCGGGTCAGACAGTATCTCTAGAGAACATGAACATTTCTGGTTGGAACAGTCTGAAGATGGTTCCCAACCAGAAACGTCACCTATCCATGTTCTTCAGAGATGCTGCCTAACCTACCGAGTTACTCCAGCACTTCGTGTCATTTCTTTTTAAACTCAAAGGTATTGGTTTATTATTGTCATGTGTCAGGTTTACAATAAAAACATAGTATACGTCCTATTCATTGAATTCATTATACACATAAGTACAAGCAAGCCACAGACAAGTAAAACAATCAGTGCAAAGCAAATAAAATAAGAGTGCAGAATTTACTCTGGCATGTTAAATGTTACAGAAATAAAGTGCAAGGTTTGCAATGAGAAGGTTTGAAGATCAGGGGATATGTAGCTTATTTCCATAAGCTACATATCCCCTGATCTTCGAACCTTCTTATGGAAATCAATTAATTATGAGACGCAGATTGAGAACCCCAAATCAAGACAACCTCTCTCTCAATGTCAGCAAGACAAAGGTGATTGAACCGGCCGATTCGCAGAGCTCGGATTGAGCCGCGAGACTGACCCGGCGGGGTCACAACATCGGAAGCCTGGATCGCCTCAGCGCAGAGGGAGAACAAGGAGGGAAGAGACAAAGACTTTTGCCCTCCATTACAGTGAGGAGGGGCCTGGTGAACTCGCTGTGGTGAATGTTAATTTTGTGTTTATTGTGTGTTTCTGTTATTTTATTATATGTATGACTGCAAGGCACGAAATTTTGTTCAGACTGGAAAGTCTGAATGACAATAAGGATACTTTACTTACTTTACTTTACCTGTGAGTGGCAGAAAATATTCCGTTGATATATGAAAGATGGGGGGGAAAAAATATTTAGGTACAGAACTTAGCTCAACATCTGACATTCGTAAAATGTTAGCTTTTAATAATTAAAGATATGGCAGAGAATTTCGAAAGCTCAAGGTATTAAGGCAAAGACACCATGGTTTTAATTGGACTTTGAATAAATAACTTGCCATTGATAAAGGGAACCAAAGATTGTACTGCAGACAGATACATCAGAAGGAATATGCCATGGTGCTGAGTGAAAACCTATTGCAGAAAATATAATTGTATGATGTAGAAAGTAACATATTGGCATGTATAGAACTTTGACAGAGAAGGCATAAATTGGTCTTTTTCTGGTTGGCATGGGATAAAGTGTACACCATGGGGATCAGAGTTAGGCCTCATTTTTTTTACAGTTGACATATATTATGTAACAATGAAGATAACTAAACCTGCTGATGCCAGAAAGTAGAAAAATAAGTTGTGAACAAGAACCAAGGAAGGTACATATAAATCTTGATGTTAAGAGAGTAGGCAAATGGGATATAATAGGGGAAAGTATGAGATTATCCATTTTGGCAGATAAAAAATCTACACATTTGCTAAATGGTGTATGATTCCAGACCTGAGAGTTCATGAGACTGATACTTGGAATGCTGGGGTGGTCTTATGAGCAAAAGATAGACATCCTAGACATGAATGATGGTAGTGTAGCACTGATCTAGAGTGGAAACAACCTGCTTGGGGGAGGAGACATAATGATGGTATTTGGGATGGATATTTCTAAGGTTTGCTTGTAAATTTGTCAGTGACAATTAATAGGATATCAGGGTTTGCTGTCTCAAGAGAGTCGAAGACGGAATATAATTTGTCCAGTGCCATCTTAGCATTGTTGACCGTTGATAACATTTTAATTTTAAGTATAAATTTAGGTTTACACTTATCATTGTCACATGTACCAAGGTACAGTGAAAATCTTTGTTTTGCATGCTATCCAATCAAATCAGATACGAGGCATAAATATAATCAAGTACAATAGGTAGCGCAAAGGGAAAGATATGGAATGCAGAATCTGATTCTGGAAATGGTACACCACAGGGTCAGAGTCAATGTTCAATACCTGTAATGGGGTAGAGGTGAATCAAACAGTACTCTAGTTCATGGACTGTTCGGAAACCTGATAACAACGGGGAGGAAGCTATTCCCGAGTCCGATGGTGTTCACTTTCAATCTTCTGCCTGACGCAAGTGGGGAGAAGGAGGAATAACCGGAGTGGGATGTCTTTGATTATGTTGGCTTCTTTTCCGAGACAGCGTGATATGTAGATGGAGTCAATAGTGGAGAGTCTGGTCTGTGTGATCGTCTAGGGCTAGGCTACATCCATAAGCTTCTGCAATTTCTTGCATTCTTGTGCAGAGCTGTTCCCAAACCAACCTGCGATGCAACTCGACAGTGTGCTTTCTATAGTGCATCTGTAGAGGTTTGTAAGACATACCAAATTTCCAGTCTCCTAAGGAAGTAGAGGCATTGGGTAGTACGTTATGCAGTACATGCAAACACTCAAACAGTCAAGTCTTAAACCCGTCTCACGGTGCGAGTCCACCCACGAGTGATCCCGAGTTTAAAACAAATCAAACTCGTGGTAATCACATAGAATTAACGTAGCGGGAACGTCAGAACTCGTAACACTAACGGCAGGTACTCAGGAAACTTGTTAACTCGTGAAAATCTTTCAACATGATGAAAGATTTCCATAAGTCAAATTTACTATTGAAGTAAAAATTTTAGACTCGTTGTAAGAACGAAGTAGCCCGTAGGTTTACCGTAGTGACTCGTGAGTCTACCGTGGGCGCTCTTTAACTCAGCGGGACAGGCAGCATCTCTGGAGAAGGAATGAGTGACGGGATGACGTTTCCAAAATTCTGCTGCGTCTTTGTGTTACTCCAGCACTGTGTGTTCCCTTTTTGTCAACCAGCATCTGCCCTTTCTTGTGTGTGACATTATTTGTATCCGTGGCAGTTGATTGTCGCTCGCTTCAGTTTCCCAGTGGATCGGGACCGGGGGTGGGGGTGGGGGGGGGGGGGGGGGGGGGGAGGTGCTGCCTGGTGACAATCTCATTTATCCAACAAGTTATGCTCTCTTTAAGGATTAATTTCTAAATAACCCGCCAATTTCTCTTCATTCGCTGTTGTATCCCAGAATTGCTCCAGATGAACTCCTGGATTTGATTTTTTCCCCTCCCGGGGGTAAAAGAAAAAACAAATGCAATTAAAGCACCAGGGGTGGAGTAGAGGTGTACGACCAACGAACGGGGCGATATTATCCAGAATTAGTAAATTAAAACAAAAATTGGAGTACTGAATAATGGCACAGAGTTGCGAAGGAACTGCATATGCTGGTTTAAACCGAAGATAGGCTCAAAAAGCTGGGGTAACTCAGCGGGACAAGCAGCATCTCTGGAGAAAAGGAATGGGCGAGATTTCGGGTCGAGACCCTTCTTCAGACTGCAGTCGCCTAGTCCATTTCTCCAGAGATGCTGTCTGACCCACTGAGTTACTCCAGCTTTTCGTGTCTCTCTACGGATTTGAGAGAGTGAGATTCACTGTCAGACATCGCCGCTATATTAAATGTACAAGAGTCGTTTCACATGACCGTAGTCAAGGAAACAGCAGCGTACCAATAGTCCGATTATTGTAGCAGTATAGCAAAGACATCTCTGCTGTCCGTTGTTGGTGTTTCATATATTTGTTCTTCCCCCCTCCCCCCCACCTTTCCCTCCCAACTCCAGTCCCGTCCCGACCCCCTGGGAAACTGATGGGTGCGACAATCAACTGCTACGGATACAAATAATGTCACACACAAAAAAGGGCAGATGCTGGTTGACAAAAAGTGAACACACAGTGCTGGAGTAACACAAAGACGCAGCAGAATTTTGGAAACGTCATCCCATCACCCATTCCTTCTCTCCAGAGATGCTGCCTGTCCCGCTGAGTTAAAGAGTGCCTACGGTAGACTCACGAGTCACTACGGTAAACTCACGGGCTACTACGTTCAAACAATGAGTTTAAAAGTTTATAATTTTTACTTCAAGAGTAAATTTAACTCGTGGAAATCTTTCATCATGTTGAAAGATTGTCACGAGTTAACACGTTCCTCGAGTACCTGCCGTTAGCGTTACGAGTTCCAACGTTCCCGCTACGTTAATTCTACGTGATTACCACGAGTTTGATTTGTTTTAAACTCGGGATCACTCGCACTGTGAGGCAGGGCCATTACCATTTTCAGACCTGGGTGTCATGGTACACCAGTCATTGAAAGTAGGCATGCAGGTGCAGCAGGCAGTGAAGAAAGCAAATGGTATGTTAGCATTCATAGCAAAAGGATTTGAGTATAGGAGCAGGGAGGTTCTACTGCAGTTGTACAGGGTATTGGTGAGACCACACCTGCAGTATTGTGTACAGTTTTGGTCTCCAAATCTGAGGAAAGACATTCTTGCCTTAGAGGGAGTACAGAGAAGGTTCACCAGACCGATTCCTGGGATGTCAGGACTTTCATATGAAGAAAGACAGGATAGACTCGGCTTGTACTCGCTAGAATTTAGAAGATTGAGGGGGGATCTTATAGAAACGTACAAAATTCTTAGGGGGTTGGACAGGCTAGATGCAGGAAGATTGTTCTCGATGTTGGGGAAGTCCAGGACAAGGGGTCACAGTTTAAGGATAAAGGGGAAATCCTTTAGGACCGAGATGAGAAAAACATTTTTTGTGGTGTGGCTCTCTGGAACTCTCTGCCACAGAAGGTAGTTGAGGCCAGTTCATTGGTTATATTTAAGAGGGAGTTAGATGTGGCCCTTGTGGCAAAAGGGATCAGGGGGTATGGAGAGAAGGCAGGTACAGGATACTGAGTTGGATGATCAGCCATGATATTGAATGGCGGTGCAGGCTCGAAGGGCCGAATGGCCTACTCCTGCACCTATTTTCTATGTTTCTATGTTTCATCCTTTTGCCAATACGATCCTTCATGTATTTAAAAAGATGTTTTGGGGCCCTCTAGCGGTGAAATGTGGAATCCTTATTAAATTGGTGCCTTTGCTGTTAGAGTGTGGCATTGCTCAACAAAGACTATAGTACTAGAACAAAACCTGGCAGATTCGCATTTTGGAGCAATTAATATCTAGATTTATGTTGCTACTGATTTTCAATAACAATTTTTTGAAACATAACTGTGCAATAACTTAAACATGGAGATATTGCAGTTTAGGGCATTTAAATGCATTTGTGATCTTACGTTAGCCCGATTGATATGACGTCTTTCTGGCTAATGTACAATCATCAGACAAGAACACTGAAGACCAAAGAGCAAGATTGTTGTATCAGAGGGGCATGAGAGATTGTGGAGTACTCTGTTTCATAGAAACATGGCTGTCACTCAACTCTCCAGCCACGGTGTTCCAGTCCAAGGCATTTTCCATCCTACATGGACCAGGTAGTGCCATCTGCTTCATGGTGAACTCATTATGGTACTTGAATGTGGTGGTCTTGCCCATTATTGCTCTCCTGACCTGGACCATCTGATGGTTAAATGTCAGCTGAACATTCTACTGAACACTCTTCTGCAATCCTGACTTAATCTTCCAACCTATATGCAAGAATTGAACTTTTTTTCTGGAACTGATAAGCTATAAAGCTGAAAAACGAGATTCTGCACTCTTATTTCTCTCTTCAGTTGTACCTATTGTACTTGTGTATGGCTTGATTATGTACAGTATTATCAGATTTGACTGGATAACATGTCAACAAAAGCTTTTCACTGTAATTCAGTATGTGACAATAATGAACCAACATCAACATTGCGACCACCAAATTGGATTGGAAGAAATGCAAACGAATTGTTCCTTTACCATGGGTCCATAAGACATAGGAGTAGAATTAGGCCATTCGATCCATCAAATGTGCTACTGCCATTTGATCATGGCTGATCTATTTTTCCTTCTCAACCCATTCTCCTGCCTTCTCCCTGTAACCTTTGACACTGGTAATTGGAAAAGTGTGAATAGACAGATGTTGCATCTCCTCTAGTTGCATGGTGGAGCAGACCAGAGTCACAAAGTGAATGATCCCTGCTGAAAGAGGTTAAGATGCCACCAGTGGAGGGATCATGTTAGTGCTGACAACATTTGTTTTTATTTCAGATTCTGCACTTTTATTTGTTTTCCATTCTTGGTAAATGGGATAGTGTAGATTAGTAATTGATAGTTGGCATATACACAATGGGCTGGAGGGCCTGCTTCTGTGTTGTAAGACTGTCATCTTCAGGATTAAAAACTTTGTGTGTTGCTTGAAACCTGATACAAATGGGATAATAGAAAATTCAAACTGTATCCCCCAAAAAGCAGTTTATACAAGACCAATGTTAAATTTGATAACTTTGATAAATTTACCTCCAAATCTTTTCCCGTGTATTGGTAAAGGGAATTGAATTATACAAGTGGTTTCAATGGCTGAAAGGGCCTTGTATGAGACCAATAAAAAGGATTAATTAGTTTCAAGTGGGCTATTAATCACACTTTGTCTGTCAGCCATTTGGATAACTTTCCTATCATAATTGCAGAATGCATACAATGTTCATCATATGAAACTGGCAGTGTTTAGTTTTGAACATTTTATTTTATGAAAAAAATAGAATGATTCAGAAATATTTCTTAAGTTTGTTTGCAGATGCAAAGAAGAATATTTTTGATAGTGTACTGTCTTTGGATATGGACACAGCCCAGCAATATACTTATTGGTTCAGGGCAGGACTCTTACATGTTGTGGATTCAAGCTTCATTCTTGAAGTTTAAGTGATTAAACTGGCAGAACAGTGCACAATACTATCTTTCAGGTAAATTTTCCATCTTCAGTGACTTAAAAATCCCATGGTAGTATTTGTAAAGCGGGGGAGCGCTCCTACAGATATTTAAGACCACTCCTCTGCTAATCACTGATTTTTATTTCCAAAGTAATTGTTGTTGAGATGTGCATAATTCTACTAAACCAGCAATCTAATGGCCATCTGCAATTGTTCTCATGAGCAATAAGAGTAAAAGCAGTGTCAGAGCAGTAATAGTGACAGTTCACCCAATTTGAAAGGAAACATCAAATATGTTGGTTTCCATACCATTATTTTTAAGAGTTTATCATTCTTGTTTCTTAACTTTCAATTTACCAAGTTGATTGAATTTCATTTCATAAATTTGTGGGGATTTTATAAACAATGGATTAAATAGTTCACATTACCAAATTATCTTCACCATTTTAGGCTGGGTAATGAGAGAAACAATATGGCTTGAGAAAATGATGACAAATGAAGCAGTCTGCACTACATGTGTTTTTTGCGCTGATGGTCCATTCAAATATTTTTTTTATCATTATTAATATTCAGCAAATTGCTAAATCTGGCCACACAGAACAAATATACATACCATCTTTCCTGTCAGTTCTTTATAGGGAGATGTATCTTTCCTGGATAATATTTTTCATACTTACTCTGTTATTTCAGGTGACATTGGTTGATTCTTGTGCTCGTTGGGCAATTGCTAATGGACTATATATTTGGACAGGTACAGGGATAGGAAAGGTTCAGAGGGAAATGGACCAAACACAGGCTAACCAGACTACCTTTTATGGGGCATCTTGGGGGAAAGGGCCTGTTACTGAGCTGTATGACTAAGTTGCCATTTTATCTGCTTAGATTCTCTTAGATTGCCTCTTTTAAATTTGCTATCATTAGATTACATCTTTGTAAAAAGAAACCTGTTGAGATAATTTCTATGAATTGCCAACATCCATAACAGTGTATCAAGATAAAATTGGCAATTTGCAATTAATAGGAACCCAAATATCAATATATTCTAGAGGGAACAGTTAGATTGGATTCATTCTAAAAAAGAGAAAATATTTAGAATAAGGCTAGAAAAGCCCAGAAATATTAGAAGGGACATGACTCTAAGGTTTGGGTTTACATAACTCAATCTTCACCAGACTGACTAAACATATTCAGGATGACTTCTGTCTTTAGAATTAATGTCAAATTTCCCTTTTATCTATAAATACTTTATAGAGATTTTTATGAAGCATCACAGGTGTGTTTTAAAAAAAAGTATAACACATATGATTGAAGTAACAAACAATAGGCAAGAATAAAGTTCTTAATATCTGAATCTTTGCCAAAGTTGCTGTGACCTGCCATTGTTTTACCATGGTGAAGGAGATGATTGTTACATTTTGTTTTGTCTACATGACCCATCCTGCTGCCAAGATGTATATTATTGTCACCACTAATACAGGAAAAATTAATTATTCGTCCCCCCATCAAATTCAGAAAATATCCATGGGTGTTGTAATAGTAAGAGGCCCAAATAATTTAGAGAACCAAGTTCAAATCCAGATGAAAGTTTAAACATTAAAACATCAGTTTAGTAAATTCAGTCAGTTTATAGTCTAAGGAAGGTCAACATGTCTCTGAGGACTCTTACCAACTTCTAGAGACACACCATAGAAAGCATCCTTATCCAAATACATTACAGCTTGGTGTGGCAATTACTCTGCACAAGACCACAATAAACTGCAGTTGTTAAAGCAACCAACGTAATCAAGGACAAAAAGCTTAAAAGCATGTACCACCAAATTAAGAAGAGCTTCTTCTTCAGTTATCAGACTCTTAATTGGATCTCCCGTTTCCTAGAATGAAATCCCAATCTTCCAATTAACCTCACTGCAGCCTATGCACTTTAAAAAAAACCTGTACATTCTCTGTATCTGTAACATTATTTTCAGCAGTCCGTTTTCACTTTTGCATTTCCTGATGTACTCATGTACATGATTTACCTGGGTAGCACGTTTTATTTTCACATCTCAGTACATATGACAATAATAAAACCATAAATCTGTAAATACTAGTCAGTCTTTACTAGATTGATACAAAAACATATTTTTTAAGTACTAATGGTTTACAAATGGCCCCCATGAAAATAAATCAGATATCCCCCATTTAATCTGGCCTATCCGCAATTTCACACCAATAGTGGCCGATTCAGATGGCTGACTAAACTGCTTGGATGCTTCCTCCCAAGGATGATGATGAGTGAAGGGTGGTTTAGTTTAGTGAGATAGCGCGGAAACAGATCCTTCGGCCCACTAAGTCCTCACCAACCAGCGATCCCTGCTTATTAATACCATCCTACACCCACCAGGGGCAATCTTTACATTTACCAAGCCTACAGACCTGTACATCTTTGGAGGTGGTAAATGCTGATGAAGCCATTGGTCCCTATACCATGACTAAATTACATTAAAAAAAAATCATACTTACCTGTGTGATACTTTAGAAGCCTTCCAAGTTCTCAATTTTCAGCCGTCACTATTTAACTGATTAATCAATATCCAGCTTCCATATCCATTTTCTTGCTGTCAGCAGTAATTTCTGCTTTTCTGGTAGCTATCAACAGTGACCATTATTGGAAGATTCATAACAACTAGACCTTCACAACATTCTCTGGCAATCAGGAAAAACTCAATTGAAAAATATACACGATTAAGCAACAGATGGAATGGGTCTTGTTTTCACACCAGTAGATCACCTCCCAAAATAGGAGTCAACCAATAAAAATGTTGATTAGATCATATTTAATCTATAAAAAAGGAAAGCCTAGAAATGCAATTGCAACCACAGGGACGGGTTAATCCCATGATTGTTTTGACGTGGGTCCAAACGCTCAAGAGTAAAATCAGTAATGCCCAAGGCATATTGCTTAGAGAAGTATTAAACAAGCTTTTCAAACTTGCCTTTGCATGCATTGCCACTAGAGAACATGAAGGAAAATAGCAGGCAATTCTCAGGAGGAAAATGCAGGAAGGGAAAGAGATACACTATCAGCTTGAGGCAGGATTGACACGAAAAAGAGCAGGTTAAAGTAAACAAGATTCCGCTGGGATAAGGCCTGCTTCTTTTATATGGTCCTTCTGACTGCAAGCAGCACTTTTAAATGTGGCTGTTACAAGAGAATGCACAACAGATGGGCTTTGGAACGATTTTTCCAGCATTATTCTAAATGAGCATAACACAAGGGATAGCATCATTAAGTGCATGTCGAATGTTATAAACATCAGCACAAATACAATTTACAGCCAGAAATATCTAGTTGAAACTCCAGTGGTGGAATTTGACCTCGTAATAACCGTCATTATGGTCTACCCTTAAAAGCTTTAAAAGATAAATCAACTTAGTACACACAGCACTATTAAGAAGCAGTGCTTCAAATCTATTCATACATGTTTAGCTAGCAATTGAATAGGATTAGTAGTCCATAGGTTAATTAGAATTAACAATTACAGAAAAATCCAGTAATGCCAGATGAATACAATTAAGGTGCAAAGTAAGAATATACTACAAAAGATAGACACAAAAAGCTGGAGTAAGTTAGCGGGACAGGCAGCATCTCTGGAGAAGGAATGGGCGACGTTTCGGCTCGAAACCGTTCTCCAGAGATGCTGCCTGTTCCGCTGAGTTACTACAGCTTTTTGTGTCTATCTTCGGCTTAAACCAGCATCTACGGTTCCTTCTTACACAAGAATATACTACAATTTTACCTGGTGGGAAGAGATACATAGCAGAATTTCTCCACAGATGGTTTGGAGAAATCTTGATCCTACTGCCCAAGTAGCTAGTTAAATTGACTGGACTGATTTCTTTTCCCTAACTATTCATTATTGTAGACAGATAATTGAAAGTCAGAACAGATGTCTCACTAAGTTTTGTCATTATTTTACAGCTGTTCACCAAACAGTAACAAGGATTTTTTTTTTTTAATTGACGATTTGAGTGAACATTTTACATATTAAGAGTTCAGAGAAAGCAATGTTTGAATAATTTATTTTCAGCATATTTAGTGTTGAGCATGTATTACAGTAGCCGTTTGTTAACCATCATAACTATTAAAACAAATAAACATGTGCTTTACAAATTGAGTCTAAATACATTAAAGTAATGCTTTAATGTGAAAGGAAAGATAATACTATATTTTATTAAATCCAATATAATTTTAAAGGTTTAAGAGGCTAATTTATATTAGAAATTGATTGGTTCAATTTATTTTTAAACTTTTTTTATACCCAGACTGATAGGTCAACAAAAGCATTGAGGTATCTATAAATGAAGTGCTGCAGATTGCAAAAGACCAGGACACATCAACTATAAAGTATTTTTTATAAACTACAGAAATTAAAATACCTCCTATATCAACCAGCCATGCATTGAGGTGCAAATCAACAGCTATCAACAGTATACTCCCTCCTTTGCAATGCAAAATACCAGATACTTAACTGTCATAACATTAAAACACTGGGTACTGCTTCACAAAGTACAGACCAAGCTTTTACTTTGATTATCTGTACAGTACATATACTGTAGAACAGAATATTTACATTAAACACTGCTGCTATCTATAGCCTGCCTTACCCAAGTCAATAACTAACTGCAGGCAAAGGAATACACCGACTTGCTTTAAACCATCAGCTCATTAAAAGGCATCTTAAAACATCACGTTTTTGTTTTGCAATCTCAAATGTTCTAGGATTACACAAGCCATTCTGTTTTATAATATTGACATACAGTACAAAGGATCCACAGGCCACATACAATACAATTTACCACTTACAACATACCAAATAAAACATTCATTATTCAATGAGTGTTACCTTTGTAATTCTTTCATACACAGTACTGTCCTCCTCCAACTAAAAGCAAGTTTACAGCTCCTTCTATTAACACACATTCACAAAGAGCTAAAGACGGTGCAATTTTTGATCTACAACTGGGAATGTCAAAGCTGTAAATTTGTCTAAGATGCTCAGGAAGTAAAACAGTAAAGTACCCAACAAACCGCAGTGCATTAAAAGCAAGCAATAATTAATGCAGTACAGCATAGAGTATCTGCAATAGGTACAGCCGTAGCAGAAAATAGTAATGTCCTCAAGCTTCTACTTAACAGCACATTCTTTTGATTTTGCTATGTAACGGTTTATGCAAGCAGATGTCAATTCTAAGTCAATGTTGCAGTTTAATTAAAGTGTCCTCAAGGACATTTAAATTTAAATAATCACTATAAAACTACCTGATGGAAACTTAGAGAAATCTATATCAAACAGTTACTCTCTGGACATCACAACTGATTGCTTAGTTTCAAATTTATTGTTGGGCAACTATACTTAAATAAGCACAATTAATATCCTTTAAACATTTTATCAAGAGGGTATTTGAAATACAATTTATGAATGATATGCAGACTGGTTTACATAAAGTAGGGCATGTATGGAACACAATACCAGCACAGTCTATTTGGGTCTATTTCAGTGCTGTATAATCTAAGCAATTCCATCTATTAATCTAATAATACTTTTTTTCCAGTAAAAATCCCTAACGACGTTGGAGTATTTTGGCAGGGAATTGTCCAGTGCTGCTTAAAAGTCACATAAATTGAAATTAATGGATAAATCAATCAACAACAAAAAAATCCCCATCTAAATAAAAGCCCAACTTAAAATACTCACCGCAAATCTCCTCAATGTAAGTATGACCATACAGTGAATTTTATTTTCCTCAAAAGGCAGTTTAGTACATTTACCTCCATACCATGACTCATTTTTTAAAGTTTTCAATGAGACAATTATGAACATTAAGCAATGTACAGAACAAATTTAATGTAATTTAGGTATGTTATTTGAACTTGATCCAAATAAAGGCTGAAAAGATGAAACAATAAAACAATTGAACTTCATGCAAGCCGACTTTGCTCTGCACACATTTATTGTTGGCTGACGCTCATGTGCTGGCTGTCTGCTTCAGGCTCCTCCTCTTCAACATCAGCATTGTAATCTTCAAATGCGTCGTCATCTACGTCTGGAAGACCCAGCAACTATGCACATGAAGTACAGGGTTAGTCAACAACCAAAAACAATAGACAGTAGACAATATGTGCAGGAGTAGGACATTCGGCCCTTCGAGCCAGCACCACCATTCAATGTGATCATGGCTGATCATCCCCAATCAGCACCCCATTCCTGCCTTCTCCCCATATCCCCTGACTCTGCTATCTTTAACTCTGTCTAACTAGAGCCTCTTAAAGATAGTCCCCCTCCTATTTCCCTCATCCCCCTCTCCCGCCACCCCAACTCTCCCCTCTATATCTCCCTCCCCCTCTCCTTTCCTCACTCATCATCTCTCCTCTTCTGAAGCCCTCCCTCCGGGCTCAGAAGCACCATGGGTCCAGTGGAAGACGCTCAACCGCCTGAGAACAGGAACAGGGCGATCAAAAGCTGCCATGGCCAGATGGGGCTATGAAACTGGCCAAACCACCTGTGAATGTGGAGAAGAGGACCATACAATGCAGCACTGCCTTGTCTGCCCCCTACTACCCAACCAGTGCAGCTCAAAGGATCTTGCAGTGTTCAACAAAAACGCAAAGGACTGTGTAAAGGAATGGGAAACTGTCATTTAGTCAACCAGCTTCAAAGACTCGAAAAGAAGAAGATCTCTCCTCTCTCCCTCCCTCATTCCCTCTCTTCATTCCCCTCCCCCTCTCTCTTTCTCTCTCTACCTTCTCCTCCTCTCTCTCCCCCATTTTCTCCCCCTATCCTCCCTCCCCCTCTCTCTCCCTCATTCCCCCCCCCCTCTCTCTCCTCTCCTCCTCTCTCTCTACCGTCTCATCTCTCCTCCTCCCTCATTCTCTCTCCTATTCTCTCCCTCATTCTCCCCCTCCATGCCCTCTCCACCCTTCCCCCTCTCTCCTCCTCTCTTTCCTCATTCTCTCCATTCTCCTCTCCCTCATTCTCTCCCTGATTCACTCTCTCCCTCTTTCTCTCACTCCCTCATTCCCCTCTCTCCCTCAATCCCACATTCTCTCTCCCACATTCTTTCTCCCCCTCCCTCATTCTCTCTCCCTCACCTGCAGCAGGAGCGGGAAGCCGCTCTTGATGCCGCAGACGTGTGAGCTCAGCAGGTCGTGTGTGAGCAGCCTCATGGCGGCCGGAAGCCAAATTTAAATTATTGAGGAAATTGCTAAGTTTCTCAATAAGGAGAAAAAATCTAATAAATAGCATTTATCTATTTATTTATCTTAATTACTATGCAACAGAATTATCAGAAATGCCAGTCAGATGCACAATGTAAAGATTGTATAGATCCCCAACAGACAACTGTATGCGCTTACTCTGGTTTGAGCCAAATTATTCATTGGGGGAATCGACATAGACAAGTGGCATGTATTGATTTGTTTCATGTACTCAAAATAACCCACAGTACATGTCTCCTCACAAGCAAGAGGATATTAGTGGGAAGGAAAAACTGTAAGTAGCTTCCTTATCTGAGCACTAGCGAGAGTCAGCAGTAACTAAAGTTCATACTAAAATTGCTGACCATTTAACATATCAGCAACACAAACAAAGCATAAACAACTCCTTCTGCAGTTGTACAGAGCCCTAGTGAGACCACACCTGGAGTATTGTGTGCAGTTTTGGTCCCCTAATTTGAGGAAGGACATTTTTGCAATGAGGGAGTGCAGCGTAGGTTTACTAGGTTAATTCCCGGGATGGCGGGACTGTCATATGCTGAGGGAATGGAGCGGCTGGGCTTGTACACTCTGGAGTTTAGAAGGATGAGAGGAAATCTCATTTAAACATATAAGATTGTTAAGAGCTTGGACACGCTAGAGGCAGGAAACATGTTCCCGATGTTGGGGGAGTCCACAACCAGGGGCCACAGTTTAAGAATAATGCCCCTGTCCCACTTAGGAAACCTGAACGGAAACCTCTGGAGACTTTGCGCCTCACCCAAGGTTTCCGTGCGGTTCCCGGAGATTTTTGTCAGTCTCCCTACCTGCTTCCACTACCTGCAACCTCCGGCAACCACCTGCAACCTCCGGGAACCTTGGGTGGGGCGCAAAGTCTCCAGAGGTTTCCGTTCAGGTTTACTAAGTGGGACAGGAGCATAAGGAGTAAGCCATTTAGCATGGAGACGAGGAAACACTTTTACTCACAGAGTGGTGAGTTTGTGGAATTCCTCCGTGGTTCAACTTACGGAGGTACCGACCCCGATAACGGACATTGTGACAATGGACACCAAGGACAATGACCATTACGGGATCTTTACTGTACTGTATTACCTTTTTGTTATGTATTTTTCTCCTGGTATTGATGATGTATTTCCCTAGCCCATTATCAAAACGTATACGTATGAGGGGCCATATGAAGTTTATTTATGAATTAAATATTCATGACTAAATGTGACAGTTTCTAATGTCACACTTTTGGTGTCCAAAATGATGGGAAAACAATGAAAAATTGTCTTTTATGAAACAAGTTTTTGACTTTCGGTCTTGAAGTTATCTAAGTTATATCCGCTATTTATAAGGTTTCACATGATGGGTAGATTTTTGTTAAGAACAGTGTGTTGGTGTAGAAAAGTGAATACTAATCTTGTTCGTCGAAAACTCTCCAGTATTGCAAATAGACACATATAATGAAAGGCCTGGATAGAGTGAATGTGAAGAACATGTTTCCACTAGTGGGAGAGTCTAGGACCAGTGGGCACAGCCTCAGAATAAAAGGACATATCTTTAGAAAGGAGATGGGGAGGAGTTTCTTTAGCCAAAGAGTGGTGAATTTGTGCCACAGAAGGTTGTGGAGGACAAGTCTTTAGGTATTTTTAACGCGGAAATTAACAGGTACTTGATTAGTGAGCGTGTTAAAGGTTATGGGGAGAAAGCAGGAGAATGGGGTTGAGAGGGAAATATAGATCAGCCATGATTAAGAGGCAGAGTAGACTCGATGGGCCGAATGGCCTAATACTGCTATTATGACTTATGAACGTATGAGCATTTAAGCATCTAAACAAGCAACTGAATAGCCAAGGCAAAGACAGCTATAGACCATGTGCTGGGAAATGGGATTATTATAGGTGGGTACTTGATGATTGGCATGGCCATGGTGAGCTCAAGGGCTATATCTATAACGTATGAATCTATGAACAAACTTTGTTTTCACCTACCACCACTCTATTTAAGTTTATTTAATTTAAAGGATTTCTAATAATGTGCATCATTTACCAAGCACAGTTGTGGTAAGCAATACCAAGCAATATTTTAGATTCTTGCAGGACCCATTTTCTCCATGAGCAAATTAAAGGCCAATAATACGAAGCAATTTCTTTCAACAATTAAACATTCATGTTTTATGGCATTCCATTTAAGTCCTTCTATGGAACCCAAGAACCAATTAAAGTTCTTAGTGTTAGGGTACACCTGTTCCAGACAACATCACCTCCCATTAATCTGTTTAAAATAGGCTCAAAATCCAATCCCATTCAGATCTATTCCTCATGAGAAATAATGCAAAGCAACTCTCCCAGCCGCGTTGGGAGAGATGCTGCGTTGAAGTGAAATGCTTTATTGAGGGCAAGTGCTTTGGCTTAGGCTTAGGGGGCTTTGTTGAAGGGAAGTGCTGAGGCACTATCTTAGATGGGCATCTTGGTCAGTGCATTGAGTACAAGAATTAGGAAGTCATGTTGCAGCTTGAGAGGACTTTGTTTAGGTGGCATTTGGAGTATTGTGTGTAATTTTGGTCATCCTATTACTGGAAGCATCTGGAGGCTTTGGCGAAACTTTGCAGACAGGGTTTACCAGAATGTTGCCTCAATTAAAAGGTATTAGCAATAAAGAGAGGTTGGGCAAACAGCATTGTTTTCTCTAGAACGTCTGATGGTTGAAGGACCTGATAGAATTATGAGAGGAAAAGGCACGTGACAGTGGGTCAGGTAGCATCTTTGGAGAACATGGACAGGTAACATTTCAGGTCAAAACCTGTAGGGAAAGGTCCAACCCAAAACATCACTTACCCATATTCTCCAGAGACGTTACCTGCCCTGCTGATTTTCTCCAGGACTTTGTGTCTTATTTTGTACCACCTGCGGTTCCTTGTTTCTAGAATTATGCAAGGCATATACGGTCGATAGTCAGAATATTTTTCTCAGGGTGGAAATGTCAAAGACCAGAGGGCATCACTTTAAGGTAAGAATGTTTTTTCTTTGTACGGTTGGTGCCTGGAACATCCATGCATGTTGGGGGAGGCAGATGCATATTTAAGAGTCTTATAGGTAGGCACATGTAATGCACGGAATGGAGGGATATGAATAATATGCAGGCAGAGGAGATTAGTTTAACTTGGATTCATGTTTGGCATGGACATTGTGGGCCGAACGGCCTGTTCCTGTGTTGTACTGTATTATGTTCTAATAACTCAATCTTATCCCTGTACCAAATAAAGTTTAAAGTAGCATTTATTTCATCCAAGATAGCAAAAATCAACATGGCCAGACCAAAAGCTACACTTTACAACATGTCATAATAATAATAATAATAAATTTTATTTATGGGCGCCTTTCAAAAGTCTCAAGGACACCTTACAAAAATTTAGCAAGTAGAGGAAAAACATGTAAGCGGAATGAAATAAATAGTAGACATGACTAGTACACAAATTAAAGACAGAATTCAATTCAAAACACAATATGAGGCAATTCAAGCACAGATGAAAAGGGAGGGGGACGTGGGGCTAAGGATAGGCAGAGGTGAAGAGATGGGTCTTGAGGCGGGACTGGAAGATGGTGAGGGACACGGAATTGCGGATCAATAATAGATTTTTAATAATAGATGTCATGATCAATAATAGATTTTTTGGATCAATTGTAATCCCATTCTGGCATATCTGACAAAGATACCATGTCTCACAATGAGCACATTATTGAATTTTTAAATTTACTTTACTGAAGGACAGATAATGGAGGGAGCATGTAGAGAAATTAAGAGGGAGATTGTTGGGAGTTAATACATTTAGTGGAGAATTTAGGACAGAAACAAAAAATTGTGCAAATATTTATAAAACTACATCTATGAATCTAAAGGAGAAGCTACGTTTGATAAGTTTAGAAACACAACTGGATGATCTACAGAGAAGTACATTTCGACAAGGCGCAACATCATTCAAAATCAAGTTTAACACAACCATAATTCATAGGAGTCAACAGTTATGATTAAATCTCAACCAAAGGGCATTGTACCATACCACAACAATACCACCATTATTAGCACCTGACAATATCAGGGGTTGAATGCAAAGATGGAGAGAACAAGGATAATAGAAAATGCAAGCAATTTTCTAAATCATACAGTCCTTGGACTGCACGTGAAAGGTAAATGTGTAATCTACTGCAGCATCTAGATTCTTCCTCCAAATAACCAGTGTCTATCAATGATCGTAATCAAAATTCCTTTGATTCCACATGTAATGGCTTAAAAAAATGGGGGGAAAAGGAAAATTAACCAACTGCACTGTATACTTATCTTAAGAATACTATAATTTAATACTTACAGGCTTGAATGATTTGAAGACTTTTTCCAGTACTTCAGAGAGTGTCTTCTTTCCACAGGATAAAATGTATTCTTGCACCAATTGTAGGAATGGTAGACAGTCTTCACTTTCACTCCACACATGCTGAAGAGATGGAGACAGGGATAAAGATGTTATTGTTAAATGGAACAGTTTATTATTACCAGGATACTTAAGGAAGTGACTCTAGAAATCGTGGATACATTGGTCACCATTTCCCAATGTTCTATAGACTTAGGATCAGTTCCTGTGGATTGGAGGGTAGCTAATGTTATCCCACTTTTTAAGAAAGGCGGGAGAGAGAAAACAGGGAATTATAGACCAGTTAGCCTGACATCGGTGGTGGGGAAGATGCTGGAGTCAATTATAAAAGATGAGATAGCCGAACATTTGGATAGCAGTAACAGGATCGGTCCGAGTCAGCATGGATTTACGAAGGGGAAATCATGCTTGACTAATCTTCTGGAATTTTTTGAAGATGTGACTAGGAAAATGATTTGGATGAAGGGATTCAAAGTAACATTAGCAAATTTGCAGATGACACAAAGCTGGGTGGCAGTGTGAACTGTGAGGAGGATGTTATGAGAATGCAGGGTGACTTGGACAGGTTGGGGGAGTGGGCAGATACATGGCAGATGAAGTTTAATGCGGATGAATGTGAGGTTATCCACTTTAGCAAAAACAGGAAGGCAGATTACTATCTAAATGGCGTCAAGTTGGGAAAAGGGAAAGTACAACGGGATCTGGGGGTCCTTGTACATCAGTCTATGAAAGTAAGCATGCAGGTACAGCAGGCAGTGAAGAAAGCGAATGGCATGTTGGCCTTTATAACAAGAGGAATCGAATATAGGAGCAAAGAGGTCCTTCTGCAGTTGTACAGAGCCCTAGTGAGACCACACCTGGAGTATTGTGTGCAGTTTTGGTCCCCTAATTTGAGGAAGGACATTCTTGCTATTGAGGGAGTGCAGCGTAGGTTTACAAGGTTAATTCCCGGGATGGCGGGACTGTCATATGCTGAGAGAATGGAGCAGCTGGGTTTGTACACTCTGGAGTTTAGAAGGATGAGGGGGATCTCATTGAGACATATAAGATTGTTAAGGGCTTGGGCATGCTAGAGGCAGGAAACATGTTCCCGATGTTGGGGGAGACCAGAACCAGGGGCCACAGTTTAAGAATAAGGAGTAAGCCATTTAGAACGGAGACAAGGAAACACTTTATCTCACAGAGAGTGGTGAGTCTGTGGAATTCTCTGCCTCAGAGGGTGGTGGAGGCAGATTCTCTGGATGCTTTCAAGAGAGAGCTAGATAGGGCTCTTAAAAATAGCGGAGTCAGGGGATATGGGGAGAAGGCAGGAACGGGGTACTGATTGGGGATGATCAGCCATGATCATATTGAATGGCGGTGCTGGCTCGAAGGGCCAAATGGTCTACTCCTGCACCTATTGTCTATTTTCTACCACCACCTCCCACAATTGCAATATTAATTACAACATTACAAAGTGTGAAAAAATTGTCTTGTGTAATACCTGTCCAATTTTATTCCATGAATTTCAATAAACCATACTAAATTGCTAATTAATATACTTACATGACACATTAATTTGTTGCAAGTTTATTCAGTTCTTCTATGCAGTCTTTTATGCAATAATTTAAGGTTGTCTTACAAATTATAACTTTAATTACTCTCATTGTATAATTATTCGAACTTAGGTATCCTGTCACACAGAAGCTTTTAATTAACAAATGGGTTATTTCATGCCATTGCTCATGCATAGTTAGAAATGAGTACTGTTTAGTGACTTGCCCATCAATTTCTAGAATTGAGTTAGGAAATAGAGGAAACAAGAGCCTGTTAGAATATAGGAGTAGGCCACTTGGCCCCTCAGGTCTATCACATTAATAAAATTGAAAATCATCCATTCATCGCAGACTGGAATAACCAACAAAATAACATGATTCAAGGAGTTAATGAACTTTGATAGCAACTAGCTTAGTTTAGTTTATTGTCATGTTTACTGAGGTACAGTGAAAAGCTTTTGTTGCATGCTAATCAGTCAGCAGAGAGACTATACAAGATTACGATCAAGCCATCCAGTGTACAAATACATGATAAAGGGAATAACGTTTAGTACAACATAAAGTCTAATATAGTCTGATTAAAGATAGTCCGAGAGACCGAGGTAGATGGTATCTCAGGACTGCTGTCTTGCTGTTGGTAGAACGGTTCAGTATTCAATTATTATACCTGCTACTAGTAGGTAAAAACTGAAGGTGTTTGCCATGAAGAGCAACCTTTGGTCAATTTCTAATCTTCTCACTATTCTCCACTCACTGCCCCCTCAAACCACCACATCAATACAGTCAATCCAAATCCTATTTAGCACATGCGATGTTTGCTAGCACTCGTAGACAAAGTTATACCTGGTATTGAAATTTGAGAATTTGAACATTTTTTAATAAGGCATGTTATTTAGAGGTACAAGTTGTATTAATATTGAGTTTTTAAAAAGCAAAAAAATTCCCATGAGGGACCTGAATTTATTACCCAAATCATCTAATGTGCCAAAACAACTAACACCAGGTCCATAAGACCTACCTTGCTCAACGAGATATTCTAAAACTAGGCAGGAACGTTATCAAATGATATTATCAAATGACATAAAAAGCTGGAGTAACCCAGCAGGACGGGCAGCATCTCTGGAGAGAAGAAATTGGTGACATATCAGGATGAGACCCTTCTTCTCGACCCGAAACGTCACCCATTCCTTCTCTCAAGAAATGCTGCCTGCCCCACTGAGTTACTCCAGCTTTTTGTGTCTATCTTCAGTTTAACCCAGCATCTGCAGTTCCTCCTTACATTTATCTAATGACATAATCAGATCACAGGCCAGCCACAGCAATCACATCCAAGAAACGCCTGCAAGCTTTTAGATACATAGAAAATAGGTGCAGGAGTAGGCCATTCGGCCCTTCGAGCCTGCACCGCCATTCAATATGATCATGGCTGATCATCCAACTCAGTATCCCGTACCTGCCTTCTCTCCATACCCCCTGATCCCTTTAGCCACAAGGGCCACATTTTGAAAGACAGCTGACACTCACAGCTTTGCTGTGTGCCAGGCCTGTTCAAGATCTTTGAATGCCCCCGATTAATCATGGTATAAAATCAGTCAAGTCACATTTATTTATATAGCACATTTAAAAAACAACTCTCGTTGGCCAAAGTGCTTTACATTTGTTATAAGAATAGTATAAGCAAACAAACTACATTACAAATATACATATAGCCCTCGCTCAGTGGACGTCAGGAAAGGCTTGGGAGTATAGATAATGAATGAATGAATGAATGAATCTCTTTATTGTCATTGCACATGGTACAACAAAATTTAAAAGTCAATCCCACGGTGCGATTCACAAGAGCAATTTTAAATATATAAGAAAAGGTAAAAATATATATATATTTTTTTTTTTAATTAAAAAAAATTACAGATAAATAACAATAGCAGCTGAGGTAGATCCATTCAGTTGAATGTGAGTGTTATTTCTTATTTTGCATTGTTAAGTTCACGTATGGCTATGGGGTAGAAGCTGTCTCTGAGTGTTTGTGCGAGTTTTGAAAGACCTGTACCGTCTGCCAGAGGGCAGCAGGTGGAACAGGTTGTGTCCAGGGTGGGAAGGGTCCTTCAGGATGTTGGCTGCCCTACCAAGGCAGCGAGAGCTGAAGATGTCCTTCAGGGAAGGCAGTGGGCAGCCAGTGATTTTTTGTGCGGTGTTGATGACCCTTTGAAGGGATCTCCTGTCCGCTGCAGAGCAGCTGGCATACCATGTGGTTATACAGTACGCCAGCATAAGATTTTAGTCTTGACTTAAAGAGTCGATGGAGGGGCAGTTCTGATGGGAAGGGGGATGCTGTTCCACAGTCTAGGAGCTGCAACCGCAAAGGCGCGGTCGCCCCTAAGCTTATGCCTAGACCGCGGGATATTCAGCAGCCCCAAGTCGGCCGATCTGAGGGACCTGGAGGTGGAGTGGTGGGTGAGAAGACTTTTAATGTAGGAGGGGGCAAGCCCATTGAGGGCTTTGTAGACATAGAGGAGGGTCTTGAAATGTATACGGAATCAGAATCAATTTGGTTTGAGTTACAAAACAGCAGAGTGAAGAAAACCTTGATGGGGATTACGTACAGGCTAAATAGTAGCTGTAATACTGAAACAATACAAATCAGGAAATTAGCTTTAGTTTGTGTAACTGGGGTGATAAGAGTAATTACAGGAGCCTTCAACCTACATAACGGATCGACAAGTCAAATTTGCTGTAATAAAAGGTGGAAGATGAAATTATGGAATGCATTTGAGATTCATTTCAAGATGACCCTGCTGAGGAACCAACTAAGGGTATTTGAATGTTGTTTAATGGAATGAGAATGGGTTGATTGATATGGAGCTTTGAGGGACAGAATGACCAAAGCATGACTGAACTCTACATTGAACTATATACCCAATGTGTAAACAAGGTAATAAATCCAATGTATGAAAAACCATGGCGGTATGAGAGGAGAGTTGTCTGGCAAATTAGGATTGAGAGAATATATTAAAAAACATGATAGAAAACAAGCAATGGTCAGCATTTAAAGAGAAAAAATGTACTGGCTGCATTATTTCAGGCTCAAAAACCCAATAGGAAAAAAGTGGTTCAATTGTAACAGATCAGACAAATTAATGCTAGTATTTAATCTAAGGCTTATAAAATTGACAGAGATAGCAAGAGGCCTGAGGGGTTTTTTTTGGAAGCCAATAGAGGACATGGAAATGTCCTGGTGTGGTGCATGCCTAGAATGCGCTGCTGGGGGTGGGGTGGAGGCAGATACAATAGTGGCATTTAGGAAACTTTTCGACAGGCATATGGATGTGCAGGTAATGGAGGAATAAGGATTTTGTGCAGGTAGGTGTTAGTCTTGGCATCGTTCAGCAAGCATTGTGTGCTGGTATCCCGGGGAGCCCCTCACACATAGTAGGAGTATCCCGCAGAGCTGCTGCCTGATAACTCGCCCAGTAGAACTGACTCGCCCACTGTGGGCCGGGGACCCCCCCCCCCCAGCGGGTCGAAGACCCACCCAGTAGGCCCGACTCGCCCTCCACGAAAGGAGGACCCATGTCGCAGACAGGAACCCACCTGGAGGCCCGGTTCGCCCGTCCAGGGTGGAAGGACTCGGATGGAGGGCTGGGAAGCAGATCGGCTGCGGGAGGCAGTGCAGTACCTTGATGGTGGAGTGGGCTGCTGAAGGCCCTGCAACAACTTGGGGCTCTGCTGGACCGGGCACCGATCCATGAGGCCGAGCACATGGTGGAGGACACCAACGCTACACCTGGTCAGGCCAGGAATTTGAACGATGAAATAACAACAATCATGGCGGTGCTGGCATTATATGCAAAATTAATTTTACTATGTAATATTTAATTGCATATGTGACAATAAATATCCATTGAACCATTAAAGGCCTGTGCTATGTTGTATACATTGTGAGCTGGAAAGATGATAAATGCTAAGGACTAGATGATCAACATCCCAGAGATTTTGCAAGGTACCTTTGGGGATATGGACCTTCTGGTTATCTCAAGGGTTCTATACATTTTTGAATATTGCTTGAGAAAATATTTGTTTTAAATGTAGTCAACTGTACTCAGGAAGGGAACTCTGTTGTCTCTAATCTTTTGAATCTTTTAAAAAACGTGATTGGCAAAATACATAAGAGAGAGCCAGTGGATTTTTGCATTTGGATTTCTGGAAGGCTTTCAATAAGATCCTGTAGAGGTTGATTTTCGAGGATAGAACATGGTATACCATTATGGATTGAGAAAACAGTGCTGGAGGCACCATCTGTGGGGAGAATGGATAATGTTTCAGGTTAAGATTCTTCTTCAGACTGATTGGAGTGGGGTGGGGGAAAGTTAAAAGAGAGGTGGAGGACAAAGCTTGCCAAGTGATAGGTGGATGTGGGTAGGTGTGTATGTGTGTGTGTGTGTGGAGGGGGGGGCTATTGGCAAATGGGGGGAGTAAGAGCTGAAGAGGGAGGAAATTCATAATTGAAAATTGGTTATTGGACATAAAGCAGTGTGGAAGTGGGAAAATGCAGGGGCTGGGGCATATCAGCTATTCATAATTTTTAACCAATGATTTGGCTGAGTTTGAAATGTCATATTTCCAAATAAGTTGACTAGGTGGGATTATTGGGTCAGGTAAGCATTTAAAAGAGACTTCAAGGGACATCCTGAATGGGTAAGGACAGATCAAAGGCAATGTGAATGCAATTTGATATAGTAAAGCAGAATACTGGTCAAATAGTGAGAGATTGGATAATGTCAGAAATCATAGTCACTTGAAGCCTTCAATAAATGATCAGAAGAGAAAATGGCCCAATAGCTCTTATTATGAGGTTATGATTACAAGAGGATGCAAGTTTTAGCACAATAATACAAGGACTTGATCAGCTGCACCCAAAATATTATTTTTTACCACCTGACTTAAGGAAAAAAAAATGTTCCATACAGCGGTGGCAGGTTTGCTATAAGAGTATCAAACGACATTCTATCACGTAAAAACAAACATTCATGCAGCAATGTCTGGTTCTGCAACGTTTTAAGAATATTAAATCGTATGAATTATACTTTATTATCACATGAACCTAGGGTACCTAGGTGCAGTGAAATGCTTTGTTTTGCCTTCCACAACATGTGACAGCAGCCCCACCCCACCAGTTCCTCCTTCGTTCTTGGCGCTCCTTCTGCCAGTTTCCCCTTAGTTCTCAGCGGCCCTCCCTTTGTTCTTGGGGGCCCCTCTCTGTTCTCGGCACACCACCCCTCCTTTGTTCTCAGCGGCCCATATTACGTAGCTCATACTACCAGGAATTTCACAGTTCTCTGCATTAATATGACCATTTCATTATTTGTCATATTTCTAAATTTCCTTATTAGTTGAAAATTCTATTTTGAGTCGCATAACCTCGCAGTTCTTTGGGAACTAAGTCTGCTGATTGTCCCCAAAATTTGATTCCTTTGACTACTAAGCACTATACTGCAAATGCATATTCAGACTGTTATTTACTAGTAGTAGGCCCCCTTCGGTCATGACTGACCATGGGTGATGCATCCTAGTTTGCAGATGATGTGTGGTCGGATGCAAGCCTGTTAGTTTGGCACCAGCGCATCGCAGGAGCTGCCAGAGCAAGGTTGTAGACAACAACGAACTGCCTAGGGGGCCCCGACTCCGGATTTTCTTGAGGTTTACTCCTGGAGCCTTTTCCATGACTGGATATGGCCACAAGGCAGTGGAGGTTTTAAATCAGAGTTTTCCCATCACCATGTGCTCGGCCTCATGGATCGGTGCCCGGTCCAGCAGAGCCCCAAGTTGTTGCAGGGCCTTCAGCAGCCCACTTCCCCATCTGCCTGAGACTCATGGGGGCAGGAGCATCTACCTTCCCGTGCAGGTCTATAGCACCTGCCCACTGCTATGATTTTTACCATGAATAAATAAATAAAATTCTAGTTTAATTTGACAGCATGCAGAGATTTCTACTGGTGAGTTGAGAGAACTGAGAGAAGTGCTTTGGATATTACAGGCTTCTCTAGATTCAGATTAGTTTACTTTCATATACACCAGGATGCAATAAAATTCCATGTTCACATGAAGATCACAATGTATACATACAGCAATGATATATGCAACAACAAAAAAAACAAGTACATAACAGCAAAATTGTAGTGCAATGCGAAGTAATGCAAAAAAAACATTGAAGTACAATAATGAAACAAGGTAGAGTTAAAAGCAAAAAACGTGGCCTTCAAGAAGGTGGTGTAAAAGAGGTGATTGCCATATGATAGTAGTGGGAAAGAAACTGTTCTCAAGTGGATGTCCACGCTTTCAAGCTCCTGTCCCTTCTCCCAGAAGGTAGAAGATAGAAAAGGGATTGACCAGGATGACAGGCATCCTTGATAATGCATCAAGCCTTCCTGATGTTAGGCACCGTGAAGGTGGACTGGATGAAAGGATGGAAGGAATTAGTGACACCACTGTCCGCAGATTCTGGTGGTCAAGATCTGAATAGTTACCATATCAGGCTGAGATTCATCCCATCAGAATACATTCTGTAGCACATCAAAAGAATGTTTGTTGATATGCGGAATCTTCCAAGATGCGTATGAAAGTAAATATGTTTATGCTCTTTCTTGATCACTGCACCAGTGTGAAGGTTAGGTTGCCAACAATATAGGTGCTCAGTAACTTGAAGCTGTCGACTGTCTCCATATCAGTTCCATTGAAGAGGTCATGTTTATGTTCAGCTCCCCGATTCCTTAAGTCAACTAACTCCTTCATCTTGCTGACACTAATGCCTAGGTTGACCTGACACTGTGACACTAGGTTCCCAATCTAGGAGTAGGGAAAGGAACTGAGAACGCAACCCTGAGGAGCACCTGTATGGAGAGTCAGGATGCAGGAAATATTATGACTAATTCTAACCAACTGAGGTCTGTAAGTCAGGAAGTCTAGAAGCCAGTTGCAGACAGAGGTTCCAATGCCAAGGTCCAGTAATTTGGAGATTAAATTATTTGCTATTATGGTGTTGTAAACTGACTCGTAGTAAATAAATAGCATTATAGTCAATGTTAGAACATAAACAGGCTAGCAGTCATTAACTCAGGTCATTTCACTTTATATAACGATGGAATAACGATGATTTCGTTTGAACTTCATTGGAGGTTCAAATGAAAATAAATAATTGTATTGTATTTCCTTGAAACAAAAGTGGGCAGCAGACTGTTGAAGTGAGAGGTGATTGGCAGACTGACCAGTTGATTGACACACAATTTCAGAACTTGTCCAGGGACTCTATCCACCCACTTTTCAAGTTTAGCCTTGTGAAAGCAATTCTGACTTCTGCCTTCAAGATGTATGGTACAGAGCCAGAGTGGATGGCCTGGGGCGGCGAGCCAAGATGCAACTTTGGTTGCCTGATTAAAATGGGCATAGAATGCATTGAGCTCATCCGGTAGAGATGTGATGTACACTTTAATTTTCCAGAGTACATAAAGTTTTCTATGTTGAAGATTGTGTTTGACACAACAGGAGAGTGTTTTTGGAGACTTCTACATTCATAATTGTAATGTATAACTTTGCACTTGACAGAATATTCCCAGAAATCTGAATGTTGGGATCTATTAAACGTGTTCTGCAATAATTCCTACTAAATAAATTTGTAATTCCTCATATACAGGCAACCCGTGTTACCCGGGACGGCAGTCACATTTCCTGGAAAATGGCTCTTATCATAATTTTTTGTTACGTGAAACCGCTCCTGCGCACGAGTCAAGAAATGAGCATGGAAGTAAAATAAATTTCGAACCCCGGTTATTTACAATATATATAGACAAAGGCACCAAGTTGGGTGGCAGTGTGAGATGCGATGAGGATGCTTTGAGGCTGCAGGGTGACTTGGATAGGTCAGAGTGGGCAGATGCATGGCAGCTGCAGTATAATGTGCATAAATGTGAGGTTATCCACTTTGGTGGCAAGACCAGGAAGGCAGATTATTATCTGAATGGTGTCAGATTAGGAAAAGTGGAAGTGCAACGATACCTGGGTGTGCTTGTACATCAGTCACTGAAATAAGCATGCAGGTAGAGCAGGCAGTGAAGAAAGCTAATGGAATGTTGGCCTTCATTGCGAGAGGATTTGAGTTTAGGAGCAAGGAGGGCCTACTGCAGTTGTACAGGGCCCTGGTGAGAATGCACCTGGAGTATTGTGTGCAATTTTGGTCTCCTAATTTGAGGAAGGACATTATTGTTATTGAGGGAGTGCAGTGTAGGTTCACCAGGTTAATTCCCGGGATGGCAGGACTGACATATGATGAAAGAATGGGTTGACTGGGCCTGTATTCACTGGAATTTAGAAGGATGAGAGGATATCTTATAGAAACATATAAAATTCTTCAAGGATTGGACAGGCTAGATGCAGGAAAATGTTCCGAATGTTGGGAGAGTCCAGAACAAGGGGTCCCAGTTTAAGAATAAGGAGTAGGTCATTTAGGACTGAGACGAGGAAAACATTTTTCACCCAGAGAGTTGTGAATCTGTGGAATTCTCTGCCACAGAAGGCAGTGAAAGCCACTTCACTGGATGTTTTCAAGAGTTTAATTTAGCTCTTAGGGCTAAAGGAATGAAGGGATATGGGGAAAAAGCAGGGTACTGGCTCGAAGGGCGAATGGCCTCCTCCTGCACCTATTTTTCTATGTTTCTATTATTCAAGGGAAGGCAAGTGGATACTATGGGTGTCCCTCCTCTCTTCCAGCTTTCTTTCCCCTCCCCCCCCCCCCCCCCCCCCCCCCACCATAATCAATCTGAAACGTCACAACCCAAAATGTCATCTAACCATTTTCTCCAGTGATACTCCTAACCAGCCAAGTTACTCCAGCTCTTCATGTTTTTAAAATTATAGGTCTGTTAGCTAACATGTGCGGCACAGTGGCGCAGTGATACAATTGCTGCCTTGCAGCACCAGAAACCCTGGTTTGATCCTGACTACGGGTGCCTGTCTGCAGGGTGTTTGTACGTTCTCCCTGTGACCTGCGTGGGTTTTCTCCGGAATCATCCCACACTCCAAAGATATACAAGTTTGGGGGTTAATTGGAAATTGACCCTAGTGTGTGTATGACAGCAGTATGTGTAGTATGCGGGAATGCTTGTCGGCTCGGTCTCGCTTGGCCGAAGGGCCTGTTTCCTCGCTGTATCTTGAAACTAAAATCTGATGTTGACAAAATGATGAAGTCTATTTCCAAGCAATAACAAGTCATTTAGATAAGTTTAATGTAATTAAACCAAATCAATATGGTTTTATTATAGGTACATCATGCTTGACACATTTGCTGGAGTTCAAGGCTATGACAAGCAGCGTTGACACACGAGAATCTGTTAATCTGGTGTATTTGAATTTTAAGAAAGACAATATATATAAGTTGTATATATGACTAAGATACTGAATAGCATATGAGGGTTTTTTTTTTTTTTTTGTATGGCTTTGTAAATATTTGATTAGTGTTTAAATGTAAATAATTTGGTGTACATATAGTGGCTGGTGTACATATGGTGTACATATAGCTGCTAAATTTGTATAAGATAATTATAAGCAGTTGAATAAGGGGTGGGAATTAATAAGCTTTGGCTTCTTCCTGCTCCTTTTCAGACATATGATTTTATTTATTTATAGATATTGTTTATGACACTTTATAAATATTTTTGTTTTGTTTTTTGTATGCTGTTTCACACTTGCTTTTTATTCTTTTATTCTGTTCGAAATAAATAATAAAAATAAAAATAAATAAAAATAATATAAATAAGTGCCATGCTGATGTCAAGTGAATGCAGATTCTAGAACCTCGAGTAAAAAATGAATTTCTGGGGGAATTCAGCTGTTCAGCAGCATCGGTGGAACAAAATGGACGTGTTTTTTTTTTAAGAAGGACCCCGACCCAAAACGTCATCTGTCCATTTATCTCCACAGATGTTGTTTGATCTTCTGAATTCCTTCAGCATTTTGTTTTCTTGCCACTTAAAGGCTGATGCATGATAAAAACACATATTGTGGGGAAGGGGACAAACAGAAAGTGTTAGCATGGGTTGAATATTGGTTCACATAGAAGACCATCAGAATGAACAGGTCTCTTTGTTAGGCTGGTAGATGGAATTTATGGACTGCCTCTACAATTAGTTTTGGTCCTCAGTTATTTGCCATACATAATAATGGCCTGGAGGAAGGGAGTCTAGGATATTCAAGTTAGGCAATTTTATATAAAGATAGTTTGGAGGACATATTGCCATGAGGATATTTGGATATTACAGCACGATACAGATAGGTTGAGTGGACATAAAAATTAGCAAATAGAGTTTAATGAGGGAAAATGCGGAGGTTATATACTCAATCGGAATTGAAATTAAGACAATTATCTAAGTGGAGTAAGATTGCAGATGAGTGAACTACACAGGATTTTGTGTGCACTAATAGCACACATTTGGCAGAAAGGTACAGCCAATGGTTCAGGAGGCAAATTACATGGCAGCCTTTGTTGAAGGTGGTTTGGAGCTTAGAAATAGAGAAATATTGGTACAAGAGTAGGGGTATTTGTGAGGCTTCACCTGGAGAAGTGTGCAGTTTTGATACTCTTATTTTAGAAAGCTCGTGCTGGCACTGGTGACTGTCCAAATAGCACTGAGTTAATTCCTGGGATGAGAAGCTTGTCCTATCACGTGGTAAATAAATTAAAACCATGTTTGTGCTCTTATTAAAATATACCAGCTCCTGAGGCACACAACACAAATGATGTTAAGATATTTCCACTAGCAGATAGTTACAAGACTAGGGAGCAATCATTTAAAACTGAAGTGTGGGAATTTATTCTCGCAGAAGATGGTGAATCACTGGTACACATGACAATAAATCTAAACCTATGAATTCCAAAGGGAATAATGTAAAATAAATGCAAGTCCTTTATTTTAAAATTTAAGATTGTCTAGAATAAAGGACAAAAAGTGATGGAGTAGCTCAGTAGGTCCGACAGCATCTCAGGAGAACATGAATAGGTGACGTTTCAGGTCCTGACCCTTCTTCAGTCTGATTGTAGGGTGGGAGGAAATGAAAGCAGGGAGAGAGAAGAGGCAAGACAAAGCATGACAAGTAAATGGTAAACACAGGTGAGGTTTTTCTGATTGGCAGATAGCTAGAACAAAGGCAGAGATTAAAACAAAAGGAGTATGACAACAGGATTAAAGAGTTCAGAGCTGTGAAGCTAGAGAAAGGAATGTGGGTGGAGGGGGAGGAGAGCAATGGGTGCTCGTCCAGGTGGGGCACAGGAGAGGGAGTGTGTGGGAGAAGAAGGGGAGGGGAGTGTGGAGGAGAATAGAATATTGTTTAGACTGACTTCAGGACACGTCTACGTGTTTTGTATTCAGTCTTCATTTGATAAATCAAATGCCACTGTATATGGAATATATAAAACTACCCTCATGATGTTTTAAAAGAATCCTTGACATCATGCCACAAAAAAAGTGGTCACCTAACAAAATGGTCAAATCCAGTCAACCCTTCATTTGCAGCCAAGATGATAGCTTGTTCCATGGTGATATTATATTTACTATTTGATCACTCAACTAAGTGTTTGTTGTCAAAAGCCATGAGGCAAAAATGTGGCTAAAATTTGATCATTTTGTTATTGAAGTAAAAGAGTGCAATTCAGATTCTTTCAGAGGGTAGCGAATCTCTGGAATTCTCTACTCCTCAGGGTGATGGATGCTCAATTATTAATTATATTCAAGGGAGGAAGATAAACATTTGAAAGCAAAGACTTTGGTGTACATGTCTGATCTTTCAAAGGATGCCAGAATAGATCAGCCATAATCATATTGAATAGCATGGGTAGCTTGACAGACCTGGTGGTCTATTTCTGTTCCATCTTTTCTGTGTTCTTGGATAGATGGTGAAATGAAAGACTTGCAATGTATTTTCAACAGAATGGATGGAGTGTGAATTGATGGATGCACTCCCATATGCTTGACCTTTGGTGTTCTTACTGGTGGAAATCACAGGTGTGGGAGGTGCCATTGCTGTAGTACAGGTGGATAACTGCAGCACACGTTGTAGTTGGTACAGACTGTATCTGCTGCTTAGGGTAATGATGCTGATCGAACAGGCTGTTTTGTCTAGGATGACGTTTACCTTCTGGATTTGCCAGCACTGAACTCCAGTGGAAAGTATTCCATCTGATTCCTGACTCACACCGTAGAAAATATTTAGTAAGTCACTCTCTGCAGGATATACAACATTTGGCCTACTCTTGTAGTCATTGCATTTGTAGCTGGTCTGGTTTAGTTATCAATTAATGGTGTCTCTATATTAACATTGTGGCACTCAGTGATAATAATGCCATTGCCAGGTGGTTAGATTTCCTTTTGTTTGGATATATTAAATACCTGATACATTTGTGGCATAAAGATTAGCCTCATTTAGCAGGACGTGATTGAATGCTGCATATATCTTGCTACATGAGACATGAACGGCTTCATTTGTTGTATTGTAAATACAATTGAATATTGTACAATCATCAGCAAACATCTCCAATTCTGACTTCATAATGGAATGAATGTAATTGAAACAGCATTTGATGACAGCTGGGTCCAGAATACTGCTGAAAGGAACTCGCTCAATGATGTGCTGGAATAGGTTGATTGCTTGCCACATCTCGAACCATCGTCCTTTGTGCAAAATACAAGTCTAACTACTGGACTTGTATTTTCCCGTTTGGTGCCTAAGGATCAAATTTACCAGAGCTCCTTGATGCCATACTCCTAAACAGTAGCGATCAAAAGGATAACTGGCTTGATCAGAGAAAGCCAGAATAGATCTGTTAAAATAAATCTCTAGTTACAAGTCTTGTTGATTAGGTAAGGAGAGTTAGGCATGAGAAATACACATGTATAGAGTTTCAAAGGCAACTGATAATGTAACTTAATAGGTGTTGGACGAAGACTGAAACCCATAGAATAAAAATACTAACAGCGTGGATGAAAAAAAAATTGAGAAAAGCCAAAGTTCAGTGACTGGAAGGAAATATATAGCTGAGTTCCTCAGGGTAGGTCCCAAGTTCTGGGTATACTGGGTAGATTCCCAGATTACAAAAATTGTACACAAATGAACAGCAAGCATGACACAAAGCTTGGAGGCACGTCCAATTGTGTGGAAGATCGTAATAAGGAAATATTGTGATAAGGGAATCACAATCTCACATTGGCAATTCAAGAAAAGATTACTTTTTTTTCACACAGAAGCTAAAGAATCTTTGAAATTCTGTGCCCTGGCTGCAGGTTCAGTTGCAGTGTATAGTCAAGACAGAGACATGGGATATAAATATTGAAAGGGGCAAGGAAGGTTGTACTTTAATTAAAGATTTGCCATGATTTCAAAAATGCCGAGAAAGGCAGGGGGAGGTTTTTATAGACATGTTTGTGGAATGGGCAATTGATGACGTGAAATTCAATGCTGAGAAATGCTAGCAATACATTTAGGTAGGAAGAATGAGAGAAGGCAATATAATCAAGAGGACATCATTCTAAAACGGATTTAAGAGCATAAAAGGTATTGAACATGGTACGGCAAACTGAGAGTGATTAAAAAGGTACACCCATTCCTGAGTTTCATAGAGTCAAATGAAAAGAGCAAGGAATTCATGAACTTTATAAAACACTAGTAAACCACTGAAGTACTGTGTTCAGTTCATAACATTTAAGGAAAAATACAAAAGCTTCAGAATGTGCAAAGAATTTACTCAAATTATTCCAGGGCCGCAAAGTAATGTGTCAAGTCAGAAGATGAGGTCCATATTCTGTTAGTTTACATTGAGTTTCATTTGAATAACATAGAAGGGTAAAGAGACAAAATTTATAGTAGGACTGGGAATGGACTTGCTTTCTGAAACCAGAGGCAACAAGGGAATCAGGGTCACACTTGCAGACCAAGTGAAGGTTCCGCAAAATTATCACACAATATGGATTTGGTTTCCCCAGTTAGAATAAATAAATCGTTGCTGCATTGGGGCAGAGTACTTGGTCTCTTGATTACCGAAAGGTAGTAGATGAAAAAGTAAAATGATACACCTCCAGCAGTTACATGGTAAGCATGCAGGCTATTTAAAGCAGTGGTTCTTAACCTATGGGGGTCGTTTGGGGCTTTGCCGGGGGTCATGAAGGGGACACAAATAACATATCAATTTATTTAACAAAGGTACATACCACATACAGTATTTTGTTCGCCTATGCCAAAAAGGTTAAGAACCACTGATTTAGAGTATGTGATAGCTTTATGAAGGGACAGGACAATGAATTCAACTTTGTTGGCACCAACAAACAAAATTGTTCAATATTTACAATTCCACAAAATTAACTCTTTACTGTTACTAATAACTCTTATTATTTTATTCCCATTGTCCATTTTGCAACATTGCCTACTTCATGTTGCAACTCCCAAAACACTTTCCCATTTCCCTAGATCATAATTTTTCTGTCCGAACAGAAAATCTACAAACTGACACTCCCAAGACTTCTCACCCATCAAACATTGCTGATTTAAAAAAATAATCTGCAATCTTCTTTATTATGCCCCCAACATTTAGTTATACAAAAAGGTGCTAAATACTGAACCCAACTTGCCACATTTTTTAATTAGAGAACCAAAAAAAAGCAGGCATTGAAGAAAGCTTTTTTGAAGAATTGGCCTTCATAACAAGAGGAATTGAGTATAGGAGCAAAGAGGTAGTTGTACAGGGTGAGACCACACCTGGAGTATTGTGTGCAGATTTTGTCTCCTAATTTGAGGAAGGACATTCTTGCTATTGAGGGAGTGCAGCTGTTAATTCCCAGGATGGTGGAATTTAGAAGGATGAGAGGTTATCTTATAGAAACACATAAAATTATTAAGGGATTGGACACACTAGATGCAGGAAACATGTTCCCGATGTTGGGCGAGTCCAGAACCAGGGGACAGTTTATGAATAAGGGGTAGGCCATTTAGAACTGACATGAGGAAAAACTTTTTCACACAGAGTTGTGAATTTGTGGAATTCTCTGCTTCAGGAGGCAGTGGAGGCCGATTCACTGGATGTATTCAAAAGAGTGTTAGATAGATCTCTTAGGGCTTGCAGAATCAAGGGATATGGGGAGAAGGCAGAAACGAGCTACTGATTGTGAATGATCAGCCATGGTAGCATTGAATGGCGGTGCTGGCACGAAGGGCCGAATGGCCTAATCCTGCACCTATTGTCTATGTATCTATATAAATATCCACCAAAGCCCTTTGCTTCCTGTCACAGCCAATTTTGGATTCCATTTGCCACTCTCCTTGAGATCTGTCTCGCATCTTCATAGCTGCTTCAACCCACTATTTTTTTTAATTCACTCCTTACTGTGGTAAATAAGCCTTAATTCATCACTGTTTCATTTTTTCCTTTTTTGATGTACAGGCTCAAACAGAATGATGGTTACTACTACAAAAATCATGTTCCACTAATACTCTTTCTAATTAGCACGTGTTTCATAAAAATAAATCCAGAATATCTTGTTTCTCTGTTTGGGCTTGCAACATACTGGTCCCAAAATGAAATGCAGGAATTCTGTGCCTTTTTTGTCTATGTATTAATTATATCCCAGGTACTATTCGGATAATTAGCACTTTAACACTTTTAAGAATTTTTACGACAAATATGCTCTTCAATTGCCCTTGGACCATTTGTCGGTGACATCCTTTTTTGTTCTTTAATTCAATGCAGCTAAACTTACTTGATGGGGTCAATGAAAGAGTGTTCACGTCGCAGCCCTGTTTCCAGCAATCTTTCCACCACCACGCACAAGAAGCGCAAGACAGACACCATTGTATGTAGATGCCAAGAAGTGTGCTCAGCTCTGGCTGAACAACTTCTAATCTGTGTGTGGACTCGAAAAGATCTTATTTGATTGTCTTAACATGCAATACCTTCTCACGCCTAACTTTGATTATGTCTTAAAAGAGTATTACTACCGAGTACATTTAGGTACAACTCAGCAAGAGTAATGAACAATTCAGTCCACTTTTAATTTTAGTTTCTAGGCCGGTTCATAGAGAACTCAGGAAGTTTAAAGGTCAAAAAGCAAAGTGATATAAATACTATTCTTCAGTGAACATTTGTTTCATTTAGGGGTTTTTTGGACTTAAAATCGACTGATTCTGATTAAGTTGGTTCAGACATAGAATCCCAAAGATTTGCATCACATACAAACACTTCTGAGTTGAAGCATTTGTGGTTGTGTTAAAAAAAAAAAAAGGCACAAAGTGCTGGTGTAACTTAATGGGTCAGTCAGCATCTTTGGAGAACATGGATGGGTGACGCTTGGGTTGGAACCCTTCCAATTAATTGAGATTTGGGGGGGCTAACCAAATTCCTATGAAGCTGCATCATGACATCCCAAATCTTATACTCAATGCCCCGAATTATGTAGACAAACATGCCTTCTTTACCATTCTATCTACTCGTGTTGCCACATTTAGAGAACCATGGACTTGGATGTGTAATTAAGTGTAATGCCATTAATTGTATAATCATGCATAGTCCACTTGTAGATACAAGTTGTAAGTACATATTCTGCATCTATCACTTTTTGTAAAAGGCCATTTATTTCATGATCGAACATTTCTCTGCTTAAATAAAATGAATTACCTGTCTGATTTACAGTGAAAGACTGATCACATTTGAAGTTTATCTTCCACGTTATGGTTATTTGTTGCTAATTATGCAAATACTGTTATCAGTTTAGCAATGTGACACAATTATTTTGAGACAATTTAATAACAGTAATTTTTAAAACAATTAAATTTGTTATACCATTGGCCCAACTGAGTCCCTGTAACAGGTCTGGTTCAAATGATAGATTTTCTTAACAGCTGGACTTTGCCCTCCCTACTAGAAGGCAACTGCAGACTAGGCCAATTACAATCTCAGAACTTCTCTTTCAGTGGCATTACCATTGTTTTCCCCACCATAAGCATTGAGGCCTAGCCAGATACACATCTTGACCGACACAATTAATTAGTTGGTGAGAGGGGGGTCTGAAGAAGGGTCTCGACCCAAAACGTCACCCATTCCTTTTCTCCAGAGATGCTGCCTGAGTTACTTCAGCATTTTGTGTCTACCTTTAATTAGTTGGTAACATGGATAAGTTAAAGGCGAGTTATCTACTGAGTTACACTTCGCCCCTTAATTTTCAATGGCCATTTGGCATTTAGATGCACAAATCAGGAGTGTGGCTGAATAAATTAAATTAATCTAGATGCAATTCGATCACTTAACTCACTTTTGGCTCTCCTGTTAGACCCTTAAACTTTCACCCCTTCAGTCCCAGCACATCATGCCTGTAGAAGGTAGGAATTGCAAGATGCACTGCAGCAACCTGTCAAAAGTTTATTTGATAGTATCTGTGACCTCAGCTTCCTGGAAAGATCACCAGGTACTAAGTAATGCCACAAACTCCCAAGTTTCATACCACCCCAATTTGGACCCATCAGTTTTTCTTATTGCTGGGATAAAATCCTTTAAATTCTGGACTAACACTTGTGCGTAGTTACATCACAACAATGCAACAGTTCAAGAAGGCGCCGTTTCTCATATGGTTAATTCTGGATGGACAATAGATTCTGGTTTTGCCAGCAATTACATCATATATCAATAAAAATGTAATGCAAAAAAAACTTCAGTGCTGCATGTTGTGATTAAAATGCTCTTCAACCATCAGTAGAAGCAACCAACTAAATAGTAAACGTCTCCTTCTGATGAGCATGCTTGTGGGGACAATGTACCGAGTGAGGCAAGGGGTATAATATGACAACCCAGCACGGTGATTAAATTATTTGATGTGAACAATGATTGTATTAATCCATTATATCGAGTAGGATGCATGCTCACTTTTGCACAGAAAATAAAGTCAGCTCATTCGACATGCGGGGCGGGGGAAGGGCTAGAGGCAGGATTCCTGCATGAATTATTTAACATGCAAAATGGGCTCTCCGCCTGCTGCTAGGCAATAACGCATTCGAAACATAATAATATAAACATACAGGTAGTAATAAATATTATATTTAATTTAAGGCATGCAAGTGTGTAACTTTTCAAAGAGGATTTAGCAGCCAACAGCAATACACGCTAAGGGCAGCTGAGGGAAGGACACCAGCCGCAGCTTTATTCGACTGCGTTTATACCGAAGTCAGTGTGGGAGTCGACTCGCTGTCCACTAGACAGGCACTGACTGTAAAACCTCAACCTCATAATTCCATAACTATCTCACAAGACTGTATTTAATAACGACAGATAACGAAAGGCAAGGGCGGTGCAGCAAGGTCTGCCGCTTGGCTTGGTCTTTGTTTTGCAGCATTGCTGAGGAACGAGGACACCGGCCAAGCGCCTCCTGTAATGTAGAAGCTTATTTTGGGGCCACGGTTCGGGAGGGGCGGAGACCACAGCCATTAACCCCAGAGAGATTTTGATGAGCATTGAGCAAGGTTTGAATGGTAGGGACCCCCCTTACACGGATTTATTCTCACTGTCATGACCAGGATAGCGGCGGCGGCCAGATGGAGATGGCAGGGACCGGCGGCCGTGACGCAGCAAGGCCAAGATTGACCAGAGAGCGAGAATCACCCCCCACCCACCCACCCCCTCACCAACTCACAAAATTATCCCTGAAGTCACTGTCTGGGCACAGGACGTAGAAAGAAACGCCGGGATCCGCGTAGAAATCCAGGCGGCTCTCAGCCTCCTCGGTGGCGATCAGCTCGAACGGGGTGTTGTAGCACCATTTGTCCGCGATGTCGACGAACTGCTGGAATTCCATGGCGACCGGCTCCTCCGGTGCGGGCGGGCGGGCGGGCGAGCGTCGTCCGTTACCTCAGCCGCGACCTGGCCCGCCGCATCAGCCTGGGGGAGTGAGTGAGTGAGTGAGTGGAGGGAGAGAGGAGAGAGAGAGAGAGAGAGCGGCCCAGCCAGCGAGCTCACCGCGCTTTGTTTGACTTGTCGCTCGCTTTGTGGCGCACTTCCGCCGCTCAGACTGCCCCCTCCCCGCCAGCCCCCTCCCCTCCTCACACCCACCCACCCACCAACCCGGAGCACGAGGCACAAGAGGGCGGGTGTCAGCGGCGCGTGCTGCGCCGTGCTGGTGTAAACGCTGCAAGGATGAGTACGGCGCGGCGCAGCGCGCTTTCTTTCATCCTTCAAGGACACCGAGATACCCTGTCACATTGATGCTCGGATTTAGATCTTGCCGGCGGTCTATAAGCACCAGATGTAACATTGATCAAATAGTGTTATAACACAATGAATTGCAGTTATGACCTCGCATAATCATAAAACAATCCGCAGGCAATGAACTACTTTCCAAGTGCAGTCAGTGTAATGTAACAAAATTACTTATGGAGACCAGGAATTGCATCAAAATAGTTATAGTACTGGCGTACAGTAAATTTAGCTAAATACCTACTGCAGATTATTAATTTGAATTACTGATTGGTTAATATCAAAACTAGCATATTGTTTTTTTAGACAAATATCCCTTAGGGAAGATATGTCATCATTATCCAATGTAGCCTATTTGACACTACGTTGAATCTGTTACAATTTACTCAGTGATACATTCAATTGACAACAAAATGCTGTGAGCGACCATATCAGATGGTCTGGATAAATTATGTAATTACTGTGCTGTAATCCTTCACCATTTAGGTTGGAGGGGAAAAAGCAGAAGCCACGCCGAGAAGCAGTGTAAAATAACACACCAGACATAGACAATTGTGTATATTTAGCATTTGTATATACATTCAAATTGAGGCCAAGGAATAGATCACTTGACCTTGCTTCAGTCTGGGCAATGTAATTTCATAAAACAATGAAGTTTAATATTGTTCCTCAAATCTGTATTTAAACCATGAATTTGCTATGAATAAACAAAAACTTTGTGAACAACAGATTTTACCTCACCAAACAGGTTCTGTTCATTATAGGATTGAGTAACCCTATATTAGTATTGCAGTGTTATAAATTAATTAAAATTACAAACCTACAAAATACAATTGTAATATTTTCAATTAACTCTCAATCTGATAAACAAAGCAAACTCAATATAACAAGATAGCTCTGGATTAAGAATAGACACAAAGTACTGGAGTAACTCAGCAAGTTAGGCAGCTTCTCTGGAGAACATGGCTCAATGACATTTCGATTTGGAACCCTTTTTACCCCTGCAAATTTGGATTAAGAATGTTCATCTTGTGAGAATACATTACTCTACATGCTGGATCGAGCTGCTGTATTAAAATCACTTATGAAAAAAGCAGAAAATTAGTATGGGTGTGAGGGTTGAATTAGAATATCCTTACAGTGTGCCAGTTATTTAAAAAAAAATCAGGTATCAGGTGTAACTGGTTAAATGTTTAACTCTAATAGGCTATGGCATTAGTGGTACAAGGTCACATTAATCAGAAGTACTACAAATATACAAGCTAATCAGATTCATCAGCTAATCTCCTCTATGGTCCTCTAATTATTGGAAGAGTAACTCCATCCTTGTGTAGTGAGGCATCCATACTCTCAGATTTTCAATTTTCACATATCCCCCAAACAGTTTTCCGTGGAAAAGAAAATTGTAAATGTGGAAAAAAGGAGTAAGAGAACTTTAGTGGAATAGGATATAACAAAAGCAGCCATAAAATGACCACCGGAGCTTGGTTTAAGGAATAATTAAATGTGGAGAGAGGAAGAAAGGTGATTGAAGATAAGCTAAGACATCTTCTTCCAACCTATATAATGTCATGGAGAAATTAGGCATTTCTAATCAATCACTATTTCTCAATTCATTATTTAGCAGAATATAACAAATTCTCAATGCATCTACTGTCATTTCTTTCATATTTAATTCATAGCCTCATGGCTTGGCAAACTGAAGCATTCAGTATCTGTTTACATTCTTACACGTCAATTTTGTTGGAATACGTTAAATATTATCTGAATTTACTAAAATTTTGTTGGATGCTTCATTTTGAAGTAGAAATCTTTTTTCATTCATAGGATTTAATTGTCAGAGTTGGAAAACCAATGAAGATCAATACTATGGTGAATTGATACCAAATTTCTGCTTCAATTGGAATTTTTTGAATAATCTTTCACAGGCACGTGCATATACAAATCATTAGCCACAGATGATGAGGTCTTTAACCTGTTGCTTGAAAGTAGACTGACCAATCTTACAAAAACAGAAAGATACACCAACTGTTGAGATAATAATTGAGGTCTGGGAGAAGATCATCAGCCCACTCAGGCCAGTAGTGATATGTAAAATTTGTGAATCAGATGTTGACAGAATAGCCACGGAGCAGCAATGTTTTTTTTCTATTTCATAGATACAAGATTGAAGAGCATCATGAATTAAATTAAAGAATTTAAAAAAAATCAAAATAAAATGTTTTTCAACTGAAACATTAAATAGTAACAAATGTGTAGAAATTCTATGTATGTAGAAATGTGTAGAAATTCTAAAACGATAGGAGAACAGTCAGAATATCCAGTTTCAAACAAGTTCCTCCATAAATAATGGTGTTCTTATACCACTCAAGAAGTACTACAAGTATATCGTTGTTTTTACATTGAAATGTCTTGTTTTAGGAAATTAAGCCTAGTCTCATAACTTGTCTCACCCAAAATACTCTAAGATTTCAGAAACATTGTTGCTGTTAATTTCTAGAGTTGCACATCTGTGGTTCTTAAATTCAGGTTTGTAACCACAACTGTTTCCCACAATTAATCCCAATAAACCACATAGCTCAATACCTATTACCTCACATAATATTGGTATTTGTGGGCATTGGCCCTGCCAAAGGATTTCTACACTGTGTGACATATGTTCTGTTTATACAAACTTATTGTATAATTACACTTTAAAATGCAAGATAAACATTGCACATATACATGATTCAGCATCAATGTCATTCCTGTTTGGTAGTTTTGAAAATGCATGTTTACTTAAAAGATCATCAAGCCTTAAGAAAATGAATTAGAATACCTGACAAAATATACAAGTGAAATTAATGTTTCTAATTTAACTTTTAAAAAGTAATTAAATATATTTCTAAATCGTACAGCATTAATCACCCCATATTTGATCTTCTGTAAGGACACACACAAGAAATGTTTTGTTTCACACAAAATCTCTAATCTAACCAATGTAACAGCACACTTTTCCTTTTGGATGATTGTGGAGGTAGATGGCCCGTTTTCCTCAGACTTTAATCATCACTGTCACTCCCAGATTCACTCAATTGTAAATCACTTCCTGAAAACAAAGATTTTGTATTATTAACAAGAGGTTATGGACAATAGACAATAGGTACAAGAGTAGGCCATTCAGCCCTTCGAGCCATTCAATATGATCATGGCTGATCATCCCCAATCAGAACCCCGTTCCTGCCTTCTCCCGTCCCCTGGCTCTGCTATCCTTAACAGCCCTATCTAGCTCTCTTTTGAAAGTATCCAGAGAACCGGCCTCCTCTGCCCTCTGAGGCAGAGAATTCCTCAGACTCACAACTCTCTGTGTGAAAAAGTGTTTCCTCATCTCCGTTCTAAATGGCTTACCCCTTATACTTAAACTGTGGCCCCTGGTTCTGGACTCCCCCAACATCGGGAACATGTTTCCTGCCTCTAGCGTGTCCAAACCCTTAATAATCTTATATGTTTCAATAAGATCCCCTCTCATCCGTCTAAACTCCAGAGTGTACAAGCCCAGCAGCTCCATTCTCTCAGCATATGGCAGTCCCACCATCCCGGGAATTAACCTTGTAAACCTATGCTGCACTCCCTCAATAGCAATAATGTCCTTCCTCAAATTAGATAACCAAAACTGCACACAAAACTCCAGATGTGGTCTCACTAGGGCCCTATACAACTGCAGAAGGACCTCTTTGCTCCTATACTCAACTCCCCTTGTATGAAGGCCAACATGCCATTCACTTTCTTCACTGCCTGCTGTACCTGCATGCTTACTTTCATTGACTGATGAACAGGGACCCCCAGATCCCATTGTACTTCCCCTTTTCCCAGCTTGACACCATTTAGATAATATACCTTCCTGTTTTTACTACCAAAGTGAATAACCTAACATATATCCACATTAATCCACATCTGCCCACTCACCCAACCTGTCCAAGTCACCCTGCATTATCATAGCATCCTTCTCACAGTTCACACTGCCACCCACCTTTGTGTCATCTGCAAATTTGCTAATGTTACTTTGAATCCCTTCATCTAAATCATTGGTGTATATTGTAAATAGCTGCAGTCCCAGCACTGAGCCTTGCGGTACCCCATTAGTCACTGCCTGCCATTCAGAAAGGGACCCGTTAATCCCTACTCTTTGTTTCCTGTCTGCCAACCAATTTTCTATCCATGTCAGCACTCTACCCTCTGTCATCCGTCATTAAGCAGTTTTTAATATCTATTTTCACTTTGTTGCTGATTTCCTTTCGTAGGAAAAATATTAAGTCTTGCATGTGCCACGTGCCCAAGAAAAGCATTATGAATTCATTTCAATTTCTGTTAAAAGGTCTGCCAATTATCAGCCTGAAATGGCAGTTACATTAAATTTGGCTGTGCAAAGAACAGGCAGCTCTAAAGCCACAAGTAAACACAGGTAGCAGAATGAGTGGGACGTGGAAATAATTATTTTTTATGTGGGATTCAAAGAACTACACCTTAGTAGATTATAAGGAAGAAGAGCTTAAAGTCAATTCAGATATTATTATTCATTTTGTCCATTAGTTGGAAATTAATATAGCCAAGCTAAATAATGATGCAGATGTTTTTAAAAAAGTGGTTTTACTGATGATTATTTTATATAGAGGTCTTTAGATAGCAATCAAGGACAGCTGAAGCCTTTCATAGTTGAAATATCGTTGGTTAAATTGCACAGGCTGGTATACTGTGTGCAGTGTGGTCTTACTTACAAATGTACTAGCATTTGAAGCAGTTTAGAAGATATTAGAAGAAGGGTTTCGGCCCGAAACGTCGCCTATTTCCTTCGCTCCATAGATGCTGCTGCACCCGCTGAGTTCCTCCAGCAATTTTGTGTACCTTAGAAGATATTCAGTAGGCTAGTTCCTAAGATATTCAGTAGGCTAGTTCCTAAAATGAGATGGTTGGCCTTCCACAGATGATCTTAATGGAACATATAAATTCCTAAGAGGGCACAACATAGATGTTGAGATAATTCCATTAAAGGGCAAGGAGAGAAATCAATTAGGACTGGGTTGCCTGGGAATTTCTTCTCACAAAGTGGTGAAACTCTAGAATTCTCTGTGCCAGGGTGTTGTGAAGGCCATATTACTGCTGATACTTAACAGGGTGAGACACATTTTAAAAATGGGGAGAGATCAGCTATGGTCATGAGTGATGGGGCAGGATTGAGATCTCAAATGTTTTGATGTTTTCAAAATCCTTCAATTAATTCTTTATAAAATAAAATTTGTATTTTACACAATTGTGATTATTTTTTTTTAAAGCAATTATATATTGAATACTTACTCAGTGTGGTCATGAGCTGGTTGCTTCCAGGTCTGCTGGTGCCATTTGTAGCTGCACTTCTGTTACTGTAATTCTGTGGCTGCTGTTGCTGATGGGGTTGGGAATGGGATTGCTGCTGTGTTTGCAGCTGTGGCAGTGTAGATGGACAAGCTTCATTTTCCACATCACTACTGGAGCTGTCATCACTGCCAGATGAACTTCCAGATTCTGAAGAACTACTGCTGCTACTCATCTGTTCAATAATATCAACTTCAGCTCTCAGTTCTGGAAAATTGTAAGAGAGAATTGTAAGATACGAGCTTTCTTTCAACAAAAAAAAAAATATCAGAAAGCTAAAATTCTCAACAATCTTACACCATCTTGCACCCAAATTAATTTTTTTGTAGGCATGGCTGGAAAGATGGAATACTGTTCAAGAAACTAAATGGTAACAATTCAAACCTATATTACTGATCCAGTTAATCTAAAAATCTGATCTCTTCCCTTTTGATATTTCAATCTAGGGACTTTAATGATGTTATTGTTTTATAATCCTCATCTTTAATAGTGCCTATAGAACCTGCTTATATTTTGAAAGGAAAAGTGCAAACTCTGAAAAGTGCCTATGATAGTCACAGATATTTTAATTAATCACAGTTAAAATATATTAGCAGCAAAAGTGTAGCTAGGGAGACTCAATATCAAATGAAAGAATTTATGTGTAGTCACAAGAAGTGGGCAATATGCATTTGCGAAGGTAAGAAATGTTTGAGGATGGCTTTGTACGTGGGAAATTTGAATATTAATGAGGCCAATGCAATAGACATTGTCTACATGAACTTTAACAAGGCCTTTGACCAAGGTACCGCACAGAGGGTTGGTTTGGAAGATTAGATCACAAGGGTTCCAGGCTGAACTAGCCCATTGGATACAAAAGTGGCTTAAAGGTAGGAAACAGAGGGTGGTGATAGAGTTATTTTTTCAGAGTGGAGGACCACTGGTATACCAAGTGGTTTACCACATTGATTTGTGCTGGGTCCACTGTTGTTCATTATGTGTATTGACGATTTGGAGGCAAATACAGGTGGCACAATTAGTAAGTGTGCAGTGACACTAATATTGGTGGTATAGTGCACAATGAAGAATGTTAACCAAGATTACAGCAGCATCTTGATCCTGATACATTGGGCTAATGGAGTGGCACAGGGGAGTTTCTCAAATTAAGGTAAAGTATTGCACTTTGGTAAGACAAACCAGCAATGGACTTGCACAGTTAACGGTGAGTCTACATGCCCTGGGAGTATTCTAGAACAGAGAGATCTAATGTTGTAAAAGCATTGATCCAAGAAAGTGGTAGCATGGTTAAGAAGGCGTTTGGCAGACTCAACTTCATCAACACAGAATTGATTACAGGAGCTGGGATGTCATGTTACAACTAAACCATCGTTAGTAAGGCTGCATTTGGAGTTCTGGTCACTATTGTAGGAAGGATGTCATTAAACTGAAAAGGGAGCAAATAAGAGGCTGCTGTTGGATCTGGAGGGTTTAAGTTAGGAGAGGTTCGACAGGTTGGGTCTTTTTCGCTGGAGCATAAGAGTCTGACCTTATAGATGCATATTAAATGAGGCATTAATAAGATGAATGGCCAGTCTTTTCCCAAGGCTAAGGGAGTCAAATGCTAGAGAGCATAGGTTTAAGGAGAGAAATGAAAGATTTAAAAGAGACCCGAGGTCCAACGTTTCCACAGAGGGTGGTGCGTACATGGAAAGAGCTGCCAAAGGAAATGGGTACAATTATGGCATTTAAAGGCATTTGGATTAACATTTGCTTTAAATCCTATAGCCTGAAGTCCTGACCTCCCACATATTCATAATTTTGATTATTATCCAGTGACACAGAATTTTGCCCGGGTAGCAGGAGAGTTAGATAGAGCTCTTAAGGAGAGACGAGTCAGGGAATATGGGGAGAAGGTAGGATCACAGTGAATGGAGGTGCTGGCTCGAAGGGCCAAATGGCCTACTCTTGCACCTATTGTCTATTATCTAAATCAAAGCCAGCAAATCATGAACTAAGTAGTTTGCTCTTAATCATCAGCAAACCGCTAATTTATTCACTTATAACCTGGTCATCGATATTCTGTTTCAGATTTGTGAGGACCACTCAACTCCTGAACTTATCACAATCTTAGACTAAATATGATCCAAACAACTAGTGTAACTGGGACATGTTGGCTGGTATGGGCAAGTTGGGCCGATGGGCTGTATCATGTTCCATGCTGTATCATTTTTTGACTCTCACCTTAAACATACCTCCTCTTGTTTTTGATTCCCCAATGCCGGGTAAAAAAACTCTGTGCTTTCACCCTATTATTCCCCTCATGATTTTATAAACCTCCATAAGATCACCCCTCAGCCACCTGCACTCCACGGAATGAAGTCATAGCCTGCCCAACCTCTCCCTATTGCTGAACCCCTCAATTCTTTAACAAATGAAGCAAAGCATGCCTGTGTGAAAATAGACAATAGGTGCAGGAGTAGGGCGTTCGGCCCTTCGAGCCAGCACCGCCATTAACTGTGATCATGGCTGACCTAAACATTTCGGCATGAGCTGATAACAGGCAAGAAACATTCACACAACAAAATAGCACGAGTGTTTATGTGCACGTGATAGTGAGAGGGAGAAGGGGCGATGAGGTAGCTGTGACAAGAACAAGGAGTGCAGAGGAAAATCCTGATCCATATTCTCCACGTTATCCTGAAACTTATTCCATTCATCTTGGGATGGGTGGCATGGCACAGCTGGTAGAGTGCTACCTCACAGCGCAATAGACACAGATTCGATCCTGACCTTGACTGCGATCTGTGCGGAGTTTGCATGTGATTGTATGGGTTTCCTTCAGGTGCTACAGTTTCCTCCCACTTCCCAAAGATGTGCTGGTTTGTAGGTTAATTGGCATCTGTAAATTCCCCTAATGTGAAGGAAGTGGATGGGAAAGTGGGATAACAGAAGTAGTGTTTCTATAATGGCATGTTTCTATGTTGCATCTTTCAATCTTGAAACAGTCACCTTGCTCTTCTCCTCGTGATGTTACATCTAAAAATACTTGGTAACACAGAGGTAGGGCAGAACTCCACAGAGACTGACGCAAATTTTAAATAGACAATAGATAACAGGTGCAGGAGTAGGCCATTCGGCCCTTCGAGCCAGCACCGCCATTCAATGTGATCATGGCTGATCATCCACAATCAGTACCTCGTTCCTGCCTTCTCCCCATATCCCCTGACTCCGCTATCTTTAAGAGCCCTATCTAGCTCTCTCTTGAAAATATCCAGAGAACCGGCCTCCACTGCCCTTGAGGCAGAGAATTCCAGACTCACAACTCTCTGTGAGAAAAAGTGTTTCCTCATCTCCGTTCTAAATGGCTTACCCCTTATTCTTAAATAATCTCACTCGAGATTATAAAGACAATGCGTTTTATGCTAGGCTGTCGACGAACAAGAAAAATACTTGGTAGTAAGTGCAACCAAGCCATTTGATGACAAACATCATAAATGAAGGAAACTAGGAATAAAAAAGTCCAGGACAGTAGGCTATGTGGTCTATAGAATGAATAGAGGTAGGGCACAACCCCACAGGGAGAAACAAATATGATGACAATTTTAAATGATCTCACTAGAGGTTATCAAAGCAAAGTGTTTTCCACCAGACTGTACAAGAACACCTGTACTCTATTATTGTTTAACAGTCTGATTAAACAAGGGCAGCACAGTGGTGTAGCTGGTTGAGCTGCTGCATCACAGCTCCAGAAACAGGGGTTTGATCCTGACCTTAGGTGCTGTCTGTGTGGAGTTCACACGTCAAGACGCGTGGGTTTGTAGCTTAATTGGTCTGTAAAATTGACCCTAATGTGAAGGGAGTGGATGAAAAGTGGGATAACATAGAACGAGTGTGAATGGGGAAAGTGGGTTCGATGGTCAATGTGAACTTGGTCGGTCAAAGGGCTTGTTTCCATGCTGTATTTCTAAACTAAACCACAAATAACAAATCTAGAAAAACAACATTTGCTTGGCAATCCTAGAATAAACTTTGAAGAAAAATCAGAACCTAAAAATATTACTCCAAAAATGACACAACGTGCTGGAGTAACTCAGTGGTTCAAGCAGCATCCCTGGAGGACATAGATATGTTTCAGGACAGGACCCTCTTCGGAGAAGCAAGTTTGTATCTCTAAACTAAACTAAAGATGCTGCTTGATCTGCTGAGTTACCCCAGCACTTTGTGTCCTTTTTGTGTAAACTAGCATCTTGCAGTTCTTTGTTTCTACGTCCAAAAATGATTCTGATGCTAGATCAAATAAAAAGATGAAAAGCAGCTTCCATTTATATAACATTCTTAAACTGGCAAGCTCCAGAATACTTCAGAGAGTTATTAATAAATCTGTTTTGGTTCATTGTTACTGAGCCACATAAGCAGATTTCAGAACATATGACAAAAAGCTTGTCAGATATGTGTTTTTTAAGAAATGTCAGAGAAAAGGGGCAGAAAGCATGGATATTTTTGTAGGGAATAAAGAACTAAAGTGATTTTGCAGATAGGAAACGATTGACAAATGTACACCCCTTATAATAGGGAAATAGGGAAGCCTCAGAACACCAGAAATAGAGCGAGGGGAACACAAACTTCTTAGAGAGTTGTAGGGCTCAAACTATGGGTAAGAGGCAGCACCAGGGAGAAGTTTGAAAATATTTTAAAGCAGAGATATTGGTTCATCGGGAGCAAGTGTGGTGCTTGTTGCATGCACAGGGATGATGGATGAAAAAGTGAGAGTTACAACATAAGCATGAGAGCTTTGGATGGCATTATCATGTTCATATGTTCTTGGAGCAGAATAAAGCCATTTGGCCCATCAAGTCTACTCTGCCATTCAATCATGGCTGTATTTACAGTATTTTCTGTTTTTATTTTAACCAGAAATGTCCTGCCCTCTCCTCATTGTGTGGCATCTTGGTCTATTTGGTCAGCTTTATTTTAGAAGTACCAAGTCTCCATTTCAACTATTCCAAGCCCCAACACCACTGCATTATTTTGTTTAGCAATTCTTAAAACACCTTGATCATTCTAAATTGATAGCCTCCGCTGGAGCAGAAAGACATCTCCAAGATTTAAAAACAAAAACAAAATCTCTTCTCCACTCCTTATATTCTAGTGATTGCTGTCCCAATAATTTGAATATCTCACCTTCATTCAAATCCCCTTTTTTGGAATATCTATCTGGTGAATGCAGATATTGAATGTGTGACTTTAATGCCTTTTAATGTAAACAAGACAAATTTGACATATTGAAATGCATATTTGTGTCTCTGCACTGATCACCATGGACTACCATCAAGAAGGTTTTTGTAAACCAAGAAAAACCTAATTAACCGAACCCTCAATTTCTAATTCACCGTCCTATCTGTGCAACTATAATTATGTAGCAAGCCTCTTATGAAATATTTGTTTCCCCTAAAATTTCATCAATACAGTTAAAAGAATGTTTTAAACATCCAAATTAGTCATTTAATCATTTATGTACATGAAAGAAATGTATCCAGATCTATCAAAACTTGCATATGAAACAGCATTCGAGCTTGGTTGACTTTGACTTTATAAACACCTTCAGAAGGGCAAACTCATTAATACATAGAAATAGAGATGAATTGTAGAGAAACCAACTGGGCTTTTTTTTTTAAAGAGAATATATAGGAAATATATACAAAACCATAAAAGATGTTTTGTGGCTTGTTGCATCAATTATTCTGAAAAAGTCTCACGTTCCTTTCCACACAGACCATATGTATTTGTTTACCTCTTTTAATGTCATCCAGCTGTGGTTCAGGTGATGGGTTGTCCTTCGAGGGAGATGTTTTGGGCCCAGTGCATGGTTTATTTGGGGCTCTATATTGCGAAGTAGGCTGAGATCGTCTCACTGCCTGTGATTCCAATTGAGCTTGGATTTTACTGCTTCCTTCAGCTCTAAAAAATGATTAATGAGAAAATAGTGTTTGGCCACCAATCACTTTATACTAGTAAGAAGGTAGACAAAAATACTGGAGAAACTCAGCAGGTGAAGCAGCATCTATGGAGCAAAGGAATAGTTGATGTTTCGGGTCGAGGCCCTTCTTCAGCCGAAGGGATAGGTGAAGTTTCAGGTCGAGACTGAAGAAGGGTCTCGACCCGAAACGTCACCTATTCCTTCGCTTCATAGATGCTGCCTCACCCGCAGAGTTTCTCCAGCATTTTTGTCTACCTTCGATTTTTCCAGCATCTGCAGTTCTTTCTTAAACATTTATGTAGCAAGCCTCTTATGAAACATTTCAGATTACTATATCAAAAGTTTACCTCTGAACATGTAAATATATGTACTAAACCCATATCATTAATATCATCAACATCCAAAAATCTATAAATCCTTGACCCTGAAAGTACTATTGACTGAGCCTCCAAAGCACCTCTTACACCGAATTCCAAAGATTCACAAACCTCCGAGTGAAGAAATGTTTTGACTATGACTCAAGTTCTAAACCAAAGTGGTGCAGCTGGAAGAGCTGCTGCTTCACATGACCAGAGACCCGGCCGGGTTGGATCCTGACCCTGGATGTTGTCCATGTGAAGTTTGCACTTCATTCCTGGAACCATGTGTGTTTCCTCCAGGTGCTCCATTTTCCTCCAACATCCCAAAGACGTACAAAGTAATTTCCTTCTGTAAAATTGCCCCTAATGTGTGGGGAGTGGATGAGAAAGTGGGATAACGTAGAACTAGTGTGATCGATGCTCAGTGTGGACTTGGTGTGCCAAAGAGCATTTTTCCATGATGTATCTCTAAATTAAACTAAAATCCCAACTGGTGAAACATCATCCTGCATTAAAAAAAATTATGTTTCAATTAGATCCCATCTCTTTCTTCTGGAGAGTTTAGATTCAGCCTGCTTAACTAATACCCCTTGCAACACCCATCTAGGAATTACCCTGTAAACCTTAATTGTATTTCCTCCTTGATAAGTATACATTTCCTTAGAAAAGGAAATCAAACCCTTAATATTTGAAATAGGGATCTCACCAGCATCCTGTATTTGTTCACCAGCATCCTGTATTATTTCACTCCATGGTGTGTATATCCTTTTTCACACAGGGAATTCAAACATAAACAATATTCCAGATACTGTCTCAGCAAGAATTATATACATTGGTAGGGCACCTGCACAAAGATCTCTTAATGAAGGCTGTTGTACCTTCTGTGGTAATTTTCAGTACTCTGCCTATTCAATCTGTATCTTTATTTCTATTAAAATTGGTATCTATGAATGTTTGTATATCCTTCTGTCATATTCTGCCAGATTTACAAGGATGTTGCCAGGACGAGAGGGTCTGAGCTATAGGGAGAGGTTGAGTAGGCTGGGACTCTATTCCTTGGAGCGCAGGAACATCTTATTGATGTGTATAAAATCATGAGAGGAATAGATCGGGTAGATGCACAGAGTCTCTCGCCCAGAGTTGGTGAATCAAGGACCAGACGACATAGGTTTAAGGTGAAGGGGAAAAGATTTAATAGGAATCTGAGGGGTGACTTTTTCACACAAAGGGTGGTAGTTACAGGGAACAAGCTGCCAGAGGAAGTGGGTGTATGGAACAAGCTGCCAGAGGGACCATTCCAACATTTAAGAAACAGTTAAGACAGGTACATGGATAGGACAGGTTAGGAGGGATATGGACTAAACGCGGGCACGTGGGACTAGTGTAGCTGAGACATGTTGGCCGGTGTGGGCAAGTTGGGCCACACTGTGTCATTCCATGACTTTATTCTGGTCAATTTACTTAACCTATTGATATCTCCTTGAAGCCTCTTTGCATGCTCCTCACAACTCTCATTTACAACCATCTATGTCTCATCAACAAATTTGAATACATTCCACTTAATTCTCTCATTTAAATCACTGATATGAATTAATTAATAAAAATAAAAGGCATTAATCCTCACAGCACCACACTTGGTACATCCTCCAACCCTGGTATCTTGTTAAAAAGGGTTTAGAGAAAGAACAATGATTTCAACTGTTAATAGCTCATATGTGATGGATTAAATAAACTCTGTCTTGGCATAACTAAATCTAAGATGCAATTAACACCAAGATTTTAAATGTATTCATTACAGTCTGATTATCAAAAATGTATCATCCAAAATTAACACAGAATAATCAACACTATACTATGTATGAAGGTACACAAAAATGCTGGAGAAACTCAGCGGGTGCAGCAGCATCTATGGAGCTCCATAGATGCTGCTGCAACCGCTGAGTTTCTCCAGCATTTTTGTGTACCTTCGATTTTCCAGCATCTGCAGTTCCTTCTTAAACACTATGTATGACATTGTTAAGAAGCTATGTAACTATTCCTCACACGCAAAACTGCTTTGCAGATTCAATTGAAAAAATGGCTTTGTGTTCTTACCTAGTTTTCTTCACCTGTATACTGCTACTGAGCTTCTCAAGCACAAACTCTCCAGTGTCATGGTTAATGATAAGTACACAGTCCTTCTGATATGGCCTTTTGTTACCTTTGAACACAGTCATTGGTGGGGTGGAGCCCTGGTGACCAAAAAACATTTATTGTACATCATTAACATTTCCTTGCCTAATTTGAGAATTGTTTGGGAAAATAATACCGATAACTTCTCCAAGTATTCTACGCAATTATAATATAGCATCTGGTTACATCTCCTTTATTATATAGATGTTATATGGAAACAGACAAATTGACTTGATCCCATATTTAATATTGATGCAAAGTAATTTTTTTTGGACGTTAAATATACAACAAGTTGAATGGACCAGCACCCATTACAAAGGCGCAGGGAATTTAATTTAAAAGGAACTGAAAAAAATGTCCACATTATTTCAAAAGCATCTGCATTGATGCATCTTATATGCATTTTTGGACACAGCAGTGTGATTAAATATCAATCAAGTAGTGCATTGGTGGCTGAAAGAAGTCTTTTTATTATGTCATGAATACAAAGTAGCAGCGTAGGCAGGTAAATTCAAAAAGCAAATTAAATATTATCCGAAGTAAAGACAATCCAAAAGTAACAATAGGTGGGATTACTATCCAAAGTAAACTGAATCCAAAATATAAAATTTGATTATTAAACAGCTTTTATTTCTTAATTTTTTCAGTTCTAATGACTCATGCATTAACACTCTCTCCCTACAGATACCATCAGACCTGTTGATTTTATAAAAAATAATTTGTTATAAATAGCCAGACTGGGCATGTGTGGAACTGACAAACATTGAATCAAAAACTCCTGAAACAGTCATTCATAAATATCTCCTTTCTCCCAACTCCATCAATTATTTTCTCTTTGTGGATTCACTGATCATCCAGTGTGACCTGTTCAGGCTCAAGAGACACTATCACTGTTACTAGAGTTTATTTTATTATTATTATCACATGTACCGAAGTACAGTGAAATTCTTTTTGTTGCATGCTAGTCAACGAAAAGATAATACATTATTAGGTGATACAAAGCAAATATAAAACTCTTTGTAAATTAACCCCCATGACAAATGCCTGTTCGGCCTAGAGCTAGGTACTTACAAAATTAAGTAACGGATTTGGTGGTTTCCAAATAAAACTCATGCAGCTCACAAAGCCCTAAACATTGCCTCATTGTACGGTGAGCCCAGTAACTAAATATAGAGTTCAGCGAGTCATACAGCTTGGAAACAGACTGTTCAGTCCAACTTGCCCATGCCAACAAAGATGCCCCCATCTACACTAGTCCCACCTGCCCACATTCGACCCATACCCCTCTAAACCTTTCCTATCCGCTGAGGCGGCGTTCTGGCGGCGGCGACCTGGATCCGGGGCTCGGCCGCGGGCCAGTGGAGGACAATGTCGGGAGCTCGCAGGTCACAGGCTGGTGCCTGTTTTCCGGAGCACCCGTTGCAACAGCTGCGGGCAGCTTCGACCACCCCCCGGGCCGCCATCGCCCGGTGGGGTAACGCCTCGGCGCAGAGGGAGAAGAGGAGGGAAGAGACAGTAACTCTAAGACTTTTGCCTCCATCACAGTGAGGAGGTGTTTGGTGAACTCACTGTGGTGGATGTTAATTTGTGTTTATTGTGTTTTGTTATTATTACATGTGTGGCTGCAGGCAACAGCATTTCGTTCAGACCGAAAGGTCTGAATGACAAATAAAGGATTCAATTCAATTCAATTCAATTCAATCTATGTACTTGAGTAGTTATAGCATCTCCAAATGTCTTTCAAATGCTGTTATGATGATAATCTTTGTGCCTTTCGATATAAAAAGATTCTGAATGCAACTTCTTATGATACCCATAGCAGAGTAAAAAAAAATCTACCATTGATGACGAGGCAAGGCAGTCCATGAACTTATTTCCTCAAGATACACACACAAAGTTGGAGTAACTCAGTGGGACAGGCAGCATCTCTGGAGAGAAGGAATGGGTGACGTTTCAGGAAAAGACCCTTCCTCAGACTGGTTCAGGATAAGGGAAACAAGAGATATAGACGGTGATGTGGAGAGATATAGAACAATGAATGAAAGATATGTAAAAAAATAACGATGATAAAGGAATCAGGCACTTGTTAGCTATTTGTAGGGTGAAAATGAGAAGCTAGTGCGACTTGGGTGGTGGAGGGATAGAGAGAGAGAGGGAATGCCAGGGCTACCTGAAGTGAGATAAATCAATATTCATAACAGCTGCCCAAGCGAAATATGAGATGCTGTTCCTCCAATTTGTGTTTAGCCTCACTCTGACAATGGAGGAGACCTAGGACAGAAAGGTCTTTGTAGGAATAATAAGGAGAATTAAAGTGTCCAGCAACTGGGAGATCAGGTAGGTTCAGGCGGACTGAGCGAAGGTGTTCCGTGAAACGATCGCTCAGGCTGCGTTTGGTCTCGCCGATGTATAAGAGTCCACATCTTGAACAACGGATATAGTAGATGAGGTTGTGGGAGGTACATGTGAACCTCTGCCAAACATGAAAGGACTGTCGGGGTCCCTGGACAGAGTCGAGGGAGGAGGTATAGGGACAGGTGTTGCATCTTCTGCAGTTGCAGGGGAAGGTACCTGGGGAGGGAGTGGTTTAGGTGGGGTGGGCTGAGTTAACCAGGGAGCTGCGGAGGGAAAGGTCTCTGCGGAAGGCGGAAAGGGGTGGAGATGGGAAAATGTGGCTAGTTGTGGGATCCCATTTGAGATGGTGGCAATTTCGGATGTTTATGTGTTGTATGCGACGGCTGATGGGGTGAAAGATAAGGACTAGGGGACTCTGTCTCTGTTGCGACTAAGGGGAGGGGGAGCAAGGGCGGTGCTGCGGGGTACCGAGGAGACACGAGTGAGGGCCTCATCTATGAGAGGGGATCCCCCGTTGCCTAAAGAATGAGGACACCTCGAATGTCCTGGTATGGAACATCTCATCATGGGCACAGGTGCGGCTTAGACAGAGGAATTGGGAGTTGGGGATAGAGTCTGCAAGAAGCAAGGTGGGAAGAAGTGTACTCGAGATAGTTGTGGGAGTTAGTGGGTTTGTAATAGACGTTAGTCATTAGTCTATTTCCTGTGATGGAAACTGTGAGATCAAGAAAGGGGAGGGAGATGTCAGAGATGATCGAAGCAAATTTGAGTGCAGGATGAAAATTGGTGGTGAAGTTGATGAAGTCCATGAGTTCTGCATGGGTGCAGGAGGTAGCATTGATGCAGTCATCAATGTAACGGAGATAGAGTTCGGGGATGGGGCCAGTGTACGCCTGGAACAGGGAAACAATGTGTCTGCCAGGGCAGTTGTGTTTATGGATTTTGAGGAGACGGTAAAGGTTTTGAGAAGGTTTTGTGGGGCTGGGAAACGATTCTGTTGAGGCTGTGGAAAGCAGACAGCCTTCTCTTTATTTCCCTATATGGAACAGGTAGCACAGCCATAGCTCATTCCACTTATTATATGTTATTTATTCCAACATAATAAGCACATTTTTAATGATGTAATCTTTAGCAAAGTTTAAAGCAAAAGTCTAATGCAGGACATTTAAGGTGCATCTTTTGAATGAAACATTGCAAATGATATTATTCCAGAGCAGTGCAGTCTCCCAGTGCTCTAACCAATAACGTATAATGATAAAGCGTCATATTAATGCAGTGTTATTTTCTTTCTTACAACTTCTGTAGATCATTTTCATTATACATGATACATATTTTGAAAACCCTTGATCTATCTCATAGCTACCATGCTGACTATATGCCCATCTTAGTGCTGTTAGATTGCTTTCCCATTATCAGAAAATCAGCAATTGAATATCATACAAATTGAGGGAGTTTATTTGACTACCACAGTTTTAGTGGTTATTCCATTTTACTGCATGCCTTTGTGGGGGTGGACTATTGCATTCTGAGTTGGGCGGTGGTTTGGAGAGAAAGCAGCTGGAAATGGAACTGTGTGGATATGGGGACCGATTATGCATCGTATTTATCTGAACTAAGCTTCAAACCGTTCAATCAGTCACCATATTCTTGTGGGCAGCAAGGTGGTGCAGCGGTAGGGTTGCTGCCATAGCGCCAGAGACCCGGGTTCGATCCCGACCACAGGTGGTTGCCTGTACGGAGTTTGTACGTTCTCCCCGTGACCTCGTGGGTTTTCTCCGATATCTTCGGTTTCCTCCCATTCCGCAAAGACTTACAGGTTTGTAGGTCAATTGGCTTGGTATAAATGTAAATTGTCCCTAGTGTGTGTTGGATGGTATTAATGTGCGGGATCAATGGTCGGTACAGACTCGGTGGGCTGAAAGAACTATTTCCGCACGATATCTCTCAAACTAAATTAAATCTCTAAAAAACTAAACTAAACGTCTTCCAATTCCATCAATATTGTTTGCTCCAGCATTTGCTTCCTCTTCCAACCTACCCGTATATTCTTCACAGCTCCGAACTACATCTGCACTGTTTCCACAATAAAAAAAGACACAAAGTGCAGGAGTAACTCAGCAGGTCAGCTAACAACCCTGGAGAATATGGCCAGGTGACGATTCGGGTCAGGACCCTTCTTCGGACTGATTGTATGTGTGTGGGAGGTCTTCCCTCCCCCCCACATAATCAGAAAAGAATGGAAACTTACTGGAATGTGTGGCAACGTTATGGTGACTTGGTCACCTTTTCCAACTTGTAGCTCACCCTCACAAGATGTATCGATTGATGCTGGTTTAAAATCATCTGAAAGAAAACAGATGCACAGATTAATTGACAAAAGAGAGACCCTTTTTATTAAAATCATTTTGTATGTTTTTGTGAGAACGAGTTATAGGGAAATGTACCCCAGCTAATTTGATTGCATTTCTGTTTAACCTCCGACATTTAGTTTAGTTTATTGTCATAAGTAGAATTAGGCAATTCGGCCCATTAAGTCTACTCCATCATTCAATCATGGCTGATCTAGCTCTCCCTCCTAACCCAATTCTCCTGCCTTCTCCCCATAACCCCTGACACCTGTACTAATCAAAAATATATTTATCTCTGCCTTAAAAATATCCGCTGACTTGGCCTCTACAGCCTTCTATGGCAAAGAATTCCACGGATTCACCACCCTCTGACAAATAAATTTCTCTTCATCTCTTTCTTAAAAGAACATCCTTTAATTCTAATGCTATGACCTATAGTCCTAGACTCGCCCACTAGTGGAAACGTTCTTTTCACATCCAATCTATCCAAGCCTTTCTTTTTTTGAATATACTCTTTTATTGGCATTCCACAGCAAACACATTTCCATAAAACGGGTTTCAGATATAATACTATATGTATACATCATCCACTTATGTTTGTCTTGAATTGCCTCTTTTTGAGATTTGTACAAAACAAATATAGAAACAGGAACACATTAAAAACTACAGATACTTAGGGAGTCATCCTTTCTTTACCATATAATCAAAAATTTGATTATATGGTAAAATAACCAAAAGTCTGGCCTACGAGGCGTTACATAGTTAACCCAGTTTTCCCAGCGTGACACAAATAAATCCAGTTTATAGTTAACATATGCTGTTATTTTCTCAATTTTATAAATGTCCATTGTGATGTCCATCCATGCATTCAGAGTTGGGCTCTCCTGTGATAACCATTTCTTTGTGAGAGCTTTTTTATCAGCTACCATCAATATATTCAGTAAGTATGAGTCCAAAAAACATGGTCTTACTCTCCAGGGGCACATGACATCTAAAACTGTCTTGTAAGGCATCATGTAACTCTCTCCAAAAATCTTTAATAACAGGGCAATCCCAGAGAACATGGTAATGATCTGCCTTTAAATTTCCACATTTTCGCTAACAAACTGGAGAGTTCCCACCATAATGGGATTTCTGAGAAGGCATAATAAAATACCGTATCAGGCTTTTCCAACTAAACTCCCTCCAGTTTTGTTAGCTGGTACACTTCCATTGATACCTCCTTTTGCTGTCTATTCTTCCTCGGATATAATTATTCCCCCTTCCTTCTCCCATTTCATTTTAATATATAAGGTTGAGTGTGATTTAAGATTCAGTAACCCTTTATACATACATTAAATAATTTTACTACCTATATTTGAGTTATACGCTTTCCTAAATAATCCCATCAAACATATACTCGACTCCGTTATATTTTTATTAACATAGTTCCGCATCTGTAAGTATCGACAGAAGTCTTGTTTTTCTAACAAAAAATTTTCTTTAAGCATTTTAAAACTGAACAGTGTTCCTTCTTTCATTATGTTACAAAGAGCAGTTATGTCCACTGTCCACTCTTTAAACCCACTATCTAATTTATTAGGAGTAAAGTCTGTGTCATATGCGCACCATTTAAGGATTGTAATGTCTTCCTCTAAATTATACTCTGTTATAAGTTTTCTATATTTTAAGTTAATTTTACCCAAGGATATTCAATAGCATTTATATAGTCTTGTAGGTTGCTGCCAGCTATGGTCGCTTGTACAGGAATGGCGAGTGTTCTCTCTTCAATATTTTTCCATTGAGCATCATATGATGGGTTGAATCAGCATATCATAGGTCTTAACTGTGCTGCCTAATAATAGTCTTTGAGAGAGGGTAGACCCCATCCCCCCTTTTATTTTGTTAACTGTAAGGTTTTGAGACGGGTCCTAGGCCTTTTACCTTGCCATATATATCTTGACAATATTTTGTCCCATTCTTTAAATAGTTTTTGATTAATCTCTATTGGTAGGGTCTGAAATAAATATAAGTCTTGGCAATATGTTCATTTTAATAGATTCAATTCTCGAGCTGAGACTAAGAAAGGAATTAGGTTCCATCTAGCTATATCCTCCTTAATTTTTTGGTGTTTGGGTGAATATTTGCATTCTGATAGTTCTGATCTCAAATATTTGGGCATCATTATAGTGATGCCCAAATATTTGAGATGTTCTGCTTGCCATGCCAGAGGATACCTACTTCTGACTTCTCCTGATGGGCTGTAGTTGTATGTAAGCAGTTGTGTTTTACCTATGTTAATCTTGTGTCCTGATAGTTGACCGTATTGTTCGAGTGATTGCATCAATTTAGGTAGAGAGTTTGTTGGTTGCCCCAAATAAATCAAATGTCATCCGCATAACAGGCCAATTTATGTTCAGTCCCTTGAATAGTAATACCTTTTATTTCTTCATTTGGTCTTATATATTGAGCTAGTGGTTCCAAATATAATGGTGGTTCCAAGAGTAATGGTGACCACGCACATCCCTGTCTTGAATCCCTTTCTGGAGAAAACCTCTTTGATAAATACCCGTTAACTTTAATTCTAGCAGTGGGCTTATTATATAGTGCCTGTATGGATTTTATAATAGTGACATGCAGGCCAAATCTATGTAGAACTCAATCGAGAAAGTTCCAGTTCTCAGAGTCGAATGCCTTTTCAGCGTCCACACTTCTCACTATTGCTTCAATTTTATTTTTTTGAATGTAGTCCACAATATGTAGTGTCCGTCGTATATTGTCCTGTGTTTGACGCTGCCGAATAAAACATGTCTGGTCATTGTGTATTAATTTAGGCAAGAACTGTTCTTACCGTTTGACCATGCACCGATAGAAGTGAATAATTTATAATCTATATTAAGAACTGATATCAGTCTAAATGACCCACACTCTGTTTTATCTTTATCTTCTTTTGGTATAGCAGAGATAATTGCCTCCCTCCAGCTCGGTGGTGTTTGAGTCTTTTATAAAACCCAGTTTAATATGCGGAGTATAATAGGTGTTAACTCATCTTTAAATTCCTTATACAGGTGCACAACCTTTTATCCGAAGATCCAAATAACGAAAACCTCCGAATAGCGGACATTTTTTCGGTCCTTGAAGAAAGGTCCTTGAAAACGTTCACCGAGGACGGCCCGCAGAGGTGACAGCGGAACCTCCGGTCGGTCCTCGAAGAAAGGGGAACTAAATCCCCATTCATAAAAGAGAAGGTGAGGGTATATTGCGCGGGAGGGTTAATAATTGACAATATGCTGCTGCCTGCCCGCTGAGTTAAAAAGTTCCCACGGTAGACTCACGATACACAAACTTTTTAACTCAGCGGGCAGGCAGCAGCAGCAGATTGTCGCTGCCTTCAATTTCACCCCACCTACACCCCTCTGCTTCCTGGCCATGTGTGTGACCCCTTCCCTCCCCTCTCCAGCTCCCCGCCCATTGCACCGGCGCGGGGGCTATGCACTGTCTTCATGTCGGCGATGCTAGCAGGTCAGTGCCAGTCACCGGAGACGTCAGGACCAACGGCACACCGACCCCCAGGCCCACTGCAAGCACGGAGATCCCAGAGACCCACAGCCAGCAGCAGCCCAGCCCCGTTCCAACTCCAGAGGAAAACTGCAAACTGGCCGGAGACGTCAGGACCACCAGAAGCCGCTCCCCGATGGGCCGCTACGGCGACAAGTGGCAGTTCGCCCACAGCCCCCTCATCGGGACACCGACCCCCAGGACCACTGCAAGCACGGAGATCCCAGATCAGCAACTCCAGCCCAGCCCCGCTCCAACTCCAGAGGAACACGCTCCCCGTAGGGGCAGAAGCTGATGGCGTGCAAGGTACGTCTTTTTCTTGGGCTCGGGCTGTGGGCGAACTGCCACTTGTCGCCGTAGCGGCCCATCGGTGAGCGGATTCCTCTGGAGTTGGAGGTGGAGGGGGGTATTGTGCTGTTTGATCGCCCCCTGCTATCCCAGGGACACAGGACGTTCACCGAGGGCGGCCCGCAGAGGTGACAGCGGAACCTCCGGTCGGTCCTCGAAGAAAGGGGAACTAAATCCCCATTCATAAAAGAGAAGGTGAGGATACATTGCGCGGGAGAGTAGGAATCCCAAGACAAAGTTGAGTGAGCGTTCACCGAGGGCGGCCCGCAGAGGTGACAGCGGAACCTCTGGTCGGTCCTGGAAGAAAGGGGAACTAAATCCCCTTCATAAAAGAGAAGTGGAGGGTATATTGCCCGGGAGGGTATATCGCCTACCTGGAAGAAACCGGACATTTTTTCCAGGATGTCGTCTGCACACCAAAGCTCACGTTTGGCGCCAAACGCACGTCACCTCTGCTGCACACGCATATAAGAGTGTGAAAATGTCGCCTTAGGCCGCCTAAGGGCATGTAGCCCCGCTAGGGTGACATGAGTGCGAGAGGTGATTCAATGCTGCGGTCACATTTACAAATTCAGGAATTCATTCAACACACTGCATTTCATACAGACATTTATTCTGCAAGAAAAAACTACATTGAAGACTCAAACTCGCGACCGAGGAACTGCCGGGATCAAGGCGCAAACTCGCGACTTTGCGGATATGAGCCGAGCACTCTACCACTGAGCCAGCCATTAAAATCTACGCTAAAAAATGTCCATTCCGAAGGCCGACAAATTCCGAATTACGAAAAGTGTCTGGTCCCAAGGCTTTCGGATAAAAGGTTGTGCACCTGTACCATTTTGCCGTATAACCATCAGATCCTGGTGACTTACTCAACTTGAGCCTACTAATTGCAATTTTTAATTCACCCTCTGTTATGTCCAGTCATTGTCTTGGTTTGTTCGTCAATTAAGGTGGGCAAATCTAAGGAATTCAGAAAGGTGTCTATTTGAGTTTGGCTACCTACTGGAACTTCAGAATAGAGAGTTCTGTAGAATACTTCAAAGACTTCCTGAATTTCACTTAATTTACGTTTCAATATTTTTGTTCTTGGGTCTTTGATTCTGTGAACTGTATTTCAGTTTCAGTTTCAGTTTCCACCCCAATACTTTCATAGATTTAGAACCACTTTCATAATGCCTCTGTTTAGGGAACATTAACTTGTTCTTGATTTCTTGTGCAGCCAGATTGTTGATTTCATTCCTAGTGTTCCTAATTTCCTCCAATGTATTCCGCGCCAACGTCAATTTGTGTTTCCTTTCTAGTTCCTTCAGCTTATTTTGCAAATCCTCAAATGTTTTATTCCTTATTTTTTTCTTATATGAAGATATTGCTATAATGTTTCCTCTTAGGACAGCCTTCAAAGCATCCCACAAAATAGGGGGAGAGACCGCTCCATTATCATTGGGTTCTAAATAAAGACTTATCTCCTTTTTAATTTGTTCCTTAAATTTAAGATCATTGAGTAGGCTCAAGTTCAGTTTCCATGTAGCATTCTGTGGACGGCGGTCTAAATCAACAGATAGGTTAATAGGTGCATGGTCACTTAAATCTATTGTTCCAATTCCACAGGTGTGTATTTTATCTTTATCCTTTCCAAATGTTATATTCTTGTGTATAGAGAGTGTGGGGCCGAGTAACGGGTGTAATCCCTTCTATTAGGGAAAAGGTCCCGCCATATATCAATTAAACCGACCTCTTTAAAAAGAGTTTTGACTTTCTTATATAAAGACTTTGTATCCTGAGTTTTTCTACTGGACGAGTCTAGCTCTGGTTGTAAATGTATATTTAGGTCTCCCCCACAAATAAGAAGGCCTTCCGTTTCCGTTATCATTACATTAATAATTCTCTGGAAGAAATTAAAATCACTTCCATTTGCATATACATTCAGCAACGTTACTTGATTCCCATCCATATTCCCCCTTACTAAAATAAATCTACCCTCCTTATCACTCATTTCAAATACTTTCTCAAAATGTAACTTGCTTGAGATGAGTAGCGACTCCTCTCCTACGTCCCGATATATATGAGCAGAAAAATATGAGCAGAAAAAGAGATTAGTGAAACCCATTCTTTTAAGTTTTTTGTGTTCTTTGTCATTTATGTGGGTTTCCTGTAAGTATACTATATGGGCTTGTTCTTTCCTCATTTTAGTTCGAATTTTGTTGCGTTTAATTGGGTTTAACAGTCCGTTCACATTAAAAGAGATGAATTTTACCTTGCCACTAGCCATTTGTATTTAACTTTCTGTTTATCAGTAACATGGTGAAATATGACATAACAGATCTACTCCCTGAACAGACAAAAACAAAAGAACATATGAAAAAACAAAGGCGTGATTCCCAGGTAGGGGTCTCCTGTGGATGACCCTGGGCTAGGCTTGAGGAAAACCTAGTTGTGGGGGAGAGCCTCTCTCATCTGTGAGCTGAGGTCCCCACTGCAGCATCCAAAAAGAAAAAAAGCTCCGTCCATAAGGCAGAACACACTTCCCTGTGCATTCCTCCCCTGTATTTATCTTCATTTAAATAGGGGGAAACAGTTGAACGTAACAAATTAAATAAAGCACCATCGACCTTTAAGTTCTGTTCAGCTCACCCACATTTTTAAAGTTATCCTTAATGACTTAAAGCTCTTCTGAATATGAGGGCTTTCTTCTGAAGACCCGTAGTCTCTCCGCGATGTCCTTCTCCCGCTCCTCAGCCGTCCCCTGCGGTCTTGATCTTCCTACCATCTCCCTCGCAGTGCGGGACAATTGCTCAGCCAGGCTCTCTTTCGGTGTGGTCTGACGGGCAGCCCTATGTTTCTCATGTCAGTGGTCGCCTCAACCACCTTCTGGTACAGCCGTGTCTCGTCATGGTAAAATATTCGTAACTTGGCGGGGAACTGCGTCTCGAAGCGGATCTTGTTCTGCTTAACACCCGTTTCGCCTCAGAATATTCTTTTAACTTCTGTAGCACTGCTGGGGCGTAGTCTTGATCGAAATATATTAGTGTCCCGTTCAAAAACAGCTGTTTCTTACCCCAGGCCTTGCGCAAAATCTCCCCATTCGTTTTGTAGCGGAGAAATCTGATTATTATGGATTGTGGTTTTATTTCCTGGGTCTCCGCGGGGTTTGGGGGCGAGCGATCGGTGCGCTCTCTCGATGTGAAACTCAGTGGTGGGTGGAAATTCAAGTGTGTCCCGCAGTAGCTTATCCACAAAGTCCACCAGACAACCCCTCAGCTCCTTCAGGAACATTATATATCCGTATATTCTCCTGTCTAGATCGCCCTTCTTGGTCGTGTAGCTTGTTTTCTTGCTGGTTTATCACTTTTATCATCTTAGCTAGCACCTGCTCCACGTTTAGCACACGGTCTTCCATCCTTTCGAGACGTGTCTCCGCCACCGCTATTTTTTGATTAACATTGGTGAGTTTGCCCTTAATATCGATTAGCTGTTCTTTTGTGTCTTTGCGAAAGTCCCATATCTCCTCCAAAACAGTTGCTAAACTTAGCTCTATGTCTTTCTGGTGCGGGTTGTTACTAGCTCCACCATCTTGTACCTTTGTAGGTGAGACGTCCGTGTTTTCTTAGTTTTCGGTTTGTTCAGCGACGCTTTTTTTATTTACATCTCGTCTTCCCTTTCTTGCCCCTTTCATCATAGAAACATAGAAAATAGGTGCAGGAGTAGGCCATTCGGCCCTCCGAGCCTGCAGCTCTGAGTAAAGTCTGCCTGTGCTTTCAGGTCAGTTATTCTCAATAAATGTTATATTTGACAAACTAACAGGGCAAAATAAGTATTTTTCAGAGCTGTTATCTTATGCTGCTATTCAGGATAGTGACATCACCAGAACCCGTTATCCAAGCCTTTCACTATTCTGTATGTTTCAATGAGGTCCCCCCTCATTCTTCTAAACTCCAGCGAGTACAGGCCCAGAAATGACAGACATTTGTCATTAGTTAACCTAGTCATTCCTGAGATCATTTGTGAAAAACTCCTCTGGACCCTCTCCAGCGCCAGCACCTCCTTCCTCAGATATGGCGCCCAAAATTGCTAACAATATTCCAAATATGGCCTTACCAGTGCCTTATAAAGCCTCAGCATCACATCCGTTTTTGTATACATGAAATAGTCAAGTGTTTTACTGTCATATGTCCCAGATAGAACAATGACGTTCTTACTTGCTGCAGCACAATAGAATATGTAAACATAGTACACTGTAAACAATATGATAAACTAGAGAAAAGTTCAGTGTATATATATACCCACTCATGTTACACACACACACAGATTTATATATATAATATATGTGTACATACATACACAAAAAACAAGCAATAGTAGTGCAGTAATAATAATAATTATTTATTGTTCAGAGCTTATTTGAGGTTGTAGTGTTTAATAGCCTGATGGCTGTAGGGAAGACGCTGTTCCTGAACCTGGACATTACAGTTTTCAAGCTCCTGTACCTTCTTTCCTATGACAGTGGTGAAATGAGTGTGTGGGCATGATGGTGTCGATCCCGGATGCTGGCTGCCTTTTTGAGGCATCAACTCCGATAAATCCCTTCGTTGGCGGGGAGGTCAGAGCCGATGATGGACTGGGTAGTGTTCACAATATTTTACAGTCTTTTCCGCTCCTGGCCATTCAAGTTGCCGAACCAGGCCATGATGCAACCAGTCAATATGCTCTCCACTGTTCACCTGTAGAAGTTCAACAGAATCCTCTTTGACATACCAAATCTCCTTAATATTCTCAGGAAGTAGAGGCGTTGATGTGCTTTATTTTTAATTGCATCAGTGTGCTGGGTCCAGGAAAGTTCTTCGAAATATGCACGCCCAGGAATTTGAAATTTTTGACTCTCTCCACCATATAAACAGGATTGTGGGTCCTCATCCTTCCTCTTCCAAAGTCCACAATCAGTTCATTGTTTTTACTGATATTGAGAGCCAGATTGTGTGCTGGCACCATTTGGTCAATCGATCGATCTCACTTCTATACTCTGACTCATCAGCATCTGTAATTCGTCCAACAACGGTGGTGTCGTCGACGAACTTGATGATGGAGTTCACACTATGTCCGGCTACACAGTCATGTGTATAGAGTAGAGCAGGGGGGTGAGCACGCAGCCTTGAAGTGCTCCCGTACTGATTGTTACTGAGGATGAAGTATTTCTGCCAATTCAGACTGTGGTCTATGGATGTGGAAGTGGAGGATCCAATTGCAGAGGGATGCGCAGAGACCCAGTTCAGTGAGCTTAGTAACCAGCTTGGAGGGGATGATGGTATTGAACGCCAAGCTGTAGTCTATAAACAACAGCCTGACGCAAGTATTTTTATTATCCAAGCGGTCCAGTGCAGATTGGAGAGCCAGTGAGATTGCATCCTCCATTGACCTGTTGTGACGGTAGGCAATCTAGTTGGTCGAGTTTCTTATTGAGGTGGGAGTTGATATCCACCCTAACCAACCTCTAATAGCACTTCATCACCACAGAAGTTTGTGTCACTGGTCGAGGGTGGTTGAGGCATGTCACCTTACTCTTCTGGGCACCGGTATTATTGATGCCCTATTAAAGCAGGTGGGAACCTCAGACCTCGGTAAATGAGAGTTGAAAATGTCCGCAAAAACCTGAGCCAGTTGATCTGCACAGGTTTTGAGAATTCGACCGGGAATACCATCAGGAGCGCTTTCCAAGGGTTTGCCTCACTGAAGGATCTTCTGACTCTGCCTCTGTGACTGTGATAAAATCAGGGCGTATGGGGGCTCGGGAAGGCACGTCAGTGTTCTCCCTGTCAAAGTGTGCATAGAACACATTGAGCTTGTCAGGGAGTGATGCTTCTCTGTCGCTTGAGCTACCTCTTGGTTTTGTCTTGTAGGTGATGGCATTCAAACCCTGCCACAGTTGCCAAACATCCGCCCCATCCTCCAGCTTTGAGAGGAAGTCCCTTTTGATGGCCTTGTCAAGGTCCTATCAGACCTCTTATAGACCTCTGCGTCACCAGACCTGAATGCCCAGGATCAGGTCCTCAGAAGAATGCGGATTTCCTGGTTCACCCAAGGCTTCTGGTTTGGAAACACTCGGCAGGTTTTTGTAGGAACACAGTCCTCCACACATTTCCTTATGAAGTCTGTGACGACTGGCGTATTCATTCAGGTCCGTTGCCGAGTCCTTGAACATTGCCCAGTCTACTGATTCCAAGCAGTCCTGGAGTTGTTCCTCTGCCTCCCCACACCAGCTCTGTGCAGTCCTCATCTTTGGGGGTGCGCTCTTCAGTTGCTGCCTGTATGCAGGAAGAAGCAACGCAGCTGAATGGTCGGATTTCCCGAAGTGAGGGCGAGGGTTAGAGCGATAGGCATCCTTAATGGTCGTATAGCAGTGGTCAAGGGTGTTTAATCCTCTGGTGCTGCAGGCGACATGTTGGTGGTAGTTTGGGAGTGATTTCTTCAGGTTGGCTTTGTTGAAGTCCCCGGCTATGGTGGTAAATGCTACGGGGTACGCTGTCTGGTGCTTGTTGACCATGGCGTGCAGCTCCTCCAATGCTAGACCGACGTCTGCCTGGGGTGGGATGTAGACCGCGGTCAGGGTGACGGAGGTGAATACACTCGAGATGTAGAAGGGACGGCACTTCACTGACAGATGTTCCAGGTGCAGAGAGCAGGAGTTAGACAGAACTGTGACGTCTGAGTACTACGAAGAGTTGACCATGAGGCAGACGCCTTTCCATTTCCCAGATGCATGCGTAGGGTCCATACGATGGATGGAGAAACCTCCAGGCTGGACGGCTAGGTCTGGGGAGCTGGGAGTTAGACATGTCTTTGTGAAACAGAACACAGAGCATTCCTTCAGCTTCCTTTGGTAAAGCAACCTTGACCTTAAGTCCTCCACTTTATTTTCCGGTGATTGTACATTGGCTAGTAGGATGGTAGGGAGAGGGGGTCGTAGTCCCCTGCGCTTCAGGCTGACGTAGTCCTGCCCGCCAGCCACGTTTCCGGACACCATGGAGACCTCTCCGGTGTTTCCAGGAACAGTATTTACTCTTCTTGCGATCGGGAATTCCCTAACAGTCGGCACCTCCGTTGCGGCCGGTACATCGCAATAGCACAAATATGTTTAAATGCATTAGCAGCTTGTCAGTTGCATCGCTGGTTTCTGCTGTTTCTTTTAATCAGGTAAGCTGAGAACTAATATATTTGATGATTTTCTGCTGTGCTGCTGGCCAGACAGATGCCATCTTGCTAGCATTAAGTTTGCTTTCTTTACTACAGATTCGATTTGCAGATTCACTTTTTGGGAATCCTGCACGAGCACTCCCAAGTCCCTTTGCACCTCCCATTTCTGGATTCTCTCCCCATTTAGAAAATAATCTACGCCTTTATTCCAACTAAAATGCATGACTCCACATTTTGATACACTATATTTCATCTGCCACTTCTCTGCCTACTCTCCCAACCTGTCCAAGTCCTTCTGCAGAGTCCCTGCTTTCTCTACACTACCTGCCCTTCCACCTATTTTCGTACCATCCGCAAACTTGGCCACAAAGCCTTCAATCCCCTTGTCCAAATCATTAATATACAAAATGAAGAGTAGCAGCCCTAGCACCGACCCCTGCGGAACGCCGATAGTCACTAGCAGCCAACCAGAAAAAGCCCCCTTTATTGCCACTCTTTGTCTTCTGCCATCCAGCCAACCTAATATCCATGCCCTTTGATGCCGTGGGTTCTCATCTTCCTTATTAGCCTCACGTGTGGCGCCTTATCAAAATCTTTCTGAAAATCTAAGTAAACTAGACACAAAATGCTGGAGTAACTCAGCAGGAACCATAGAAACATAGAAAATAGGCGCAGGAGGCCATTCATTGTGATTATGGCTGATCGTCCCCTATCAATAACCCGTGCCTGCCTTCTCCCCATATCCCTTGACTTCATTAGCCCCTAGGACAGGCAGCATCTCTGGAGAGAAGGAATAGGTGACGTTTCAGACTGACTGATCAGTCTGAAGAAGGGTCTCAACCCAAAACGTCACCCATTCGTTCTCTCCAGAGATGCTGCCTGTCCCGCTGAGTTAATCCAGCATTTAGTGTCTATCTTCGATTGAAACCAGCATCTGCTGTTCCTATACATCTAAATAAACAAGTACTGACTCCCCTTGGTCTGTCTTGCTATGTATTTCTTGAAAGAATTCCAGCAAATTTGTCAAGCAAGACCTCCCCTTCACAAAGCCATGCTGACTTTGGCCTATTTTATCGTAAACCTCTAAGTACTCCGTAACTTCATCCTTTGTAATGGACTCTAAAATCTTGCCAACCACCGAAGTCAGTCGGCCTATAGTTCCCACTATTCTGCTTTGCTCCCTTCTTGTGCAGCTGAGTAATATTGTCACGTGTACCAAAGTAGTGAAAAAACCTTTGTTGATGTTTGCTATCCAGACAGAAGAAAGAACAAACATGATTACAATCATAATAATACAGGATAAAGAGAGTAACATTTAGTGCAAGATAAAGCCCAGTAAAGTCTGATTAAAGATAGTGGCAGGGTCTCCAATGAGATTGATGGTCAGTCAGTGCGGGGAGAACGAGGAGACTTCACCGTGGCAACACGATAGGCTGATCAGTGTTTGCCACCCGGGGTCTCAGAGCAACCGGGAGCCTCACCGTGGCCTCCCAGCCATCTGCTCACTTTAACACTAACAGGAAATTCTCCCGACCCACATCGCCTGAAAGGCCTAGATAGAGTGGATATGGAAAGGATGTTTCCACTAGTGGGAGAGTTTAGGACCAGCGATCATAGCCTCAGAATAAAAGAATGTTCCTTTAGGAAGGAAATGGGGAGGAATTTCTTTAGTTAGATTGTGGTGAATCTGTGGAATTCATTGCCACAGAAGGTCAAGTCAATGGATATTTTTAAGGCATGGATAGATAGATACTTGATTAATATGCGTGTCAGGGGTTAAGGGGAGCAAGGGGTTAGGAGGGGAAGCCATGATTGAATGGTGGAGTATATGCTGGAGAAACTTACAAAATTCTTAGGAGGTTGGACAGGCTAGATGCAGGAAGATTATTCCCGATGTTGGGGAAGTCCAGAACAAGGGGTCAGTTTAAGGATAAGGGGGAAATCTTTTAGGACCGAGATGAGGAAAACATTTTTCACACAGAGAGTGGTGAATCTGTGGAATTCTCTGCCACAGAAGGTAGTTGAGGCCAGTTCATTGGCTATATTTAAGAGGGAGTTAGATGTGGCCCTTGTGGCTAAAGGGATCAGGGGGTATGGAGAGAAGGCAGGTACAGGATACTGAGCTGGATGATCAGCCATGATCATATTGAATCAGGCTCGAAGGGCCGAATGGTCTACTCCTGCACCTATTTTCTATGTTTCTATGGGCCGAATGGCCTTATTCTGCTCCTGTCACTGATGAACATCACTGTGAGCCGTGAGGCCTAGCCTGCTGACTGACTGACTGCCCGATCCGGATCCCATCCCCATGGAATGTGTTGGAGGACGGGCGGACGGACGGACTGCCGGCTCTGTGGCCACTCACAGCGGATGGTGTGGAACGAGCTCTTGGGCCGTTTTTCGAAGCTCTCGCCCAGTTTCAGCACATGCTCCTCCTTGCCCAGCGCCGGCTGCGCGGTGCCGTTCATCGCCGTACTCCTCAACCATCAACCACTGGCGGGAGAGAGGGGGGGGAAACACACACCTCGGAGCCGGATTAAAAAATAAAAACAAACGCCGGGCTCGCGGCGGCGGCCGTTAAACCTGGAGTGTAAACATGTCCAGCCCGCGCATGCGCGCTCTCCCAGCCAGCCAGCGCATGCGCGCTCTCCCAGCCAGCCAGCCAGCGCATGCGCGCGCTCCGGTTCTGCAGGGAGAGAGAGAGAGAGCGCATGCGCGTGCTCCGGTTCAGCCGAGAGAGATAGAGCGCATGCGCGCGCTCCGGTTCACCTCCCCTCGCTTGGCAGCAGAGTGCTGGGAGTGCGCGCATGCGCTCGTTCCAGTCTCTCGGCGGGCAGGGAACTCACGCATGCGCACAGACCACCCTCTCTGCAGACGGGTGGAGAGCACGCATGCGCACGTCCCGGTTCTGCCGTGCGGCTGCGCCGTCAAGTGGGGAGAGGATGTGAAGTGGTTCTTCACCCACCTGTGGTCAAGGACGGGTCCGGGTCCGGGTCCGGGTCCGGCCTTTTGTTATTGATCCCTACCGGGTGCTTCGGTATCTTTTCCGTTATTGGCGAATGCTTATCTTAAAGACTACATCCACCACTGACTGAGGATATTATATTCTCCGTCTAGTAGTGGGTGGTCTGGGCCTACTTTAACAGGGACAGCCGGTATGTTCTTTATCCATTTACTTGCCTGAGAGTTTATTTCTCCGTATTTCTTGAATTTCTGTAACGGCATCCAACTTGATAAAACAATTATTCCAATCGGTCTGAAGAAGGGTCTTGACCTGAAACATTGTCTGCCCATTCCCTCTGCAGGTGATGACTGACCCGCTGAGTTTCTGCAACAATGTTTTATCTTTGGCCAAACTGATCTGATGAAGGGTCTCAACCCGAAACATCACCTATTCTCTCTCTGTCGCTCTCCCCCCCCCCACCCCCACAATGGTAGTTTAACATTCTTTTCTGTTTGTTTTCTCCGCTTCCTCAGCCAACAATGGACCCTGGTGGACTCTTTGGCTATCAATGCCGACTTTGCTTTGTTCATACCTCTAGTTTTCCTCTCCCCTGACGGTCTGAAGAGTGGTCTCAACATGACATGCCACTAATTCCTTTTCCCCAGAAAATCCCTTTTCTTTCCTGTGGCTTCACAATCCTTTTACACCTTTTCCCTCTTCACCCAGTCACTAGGCTTTCGCTATCAAGAGCTCTCCTTATGTGACCTGTACATGTACTCCAAAGATGCTGCATAACCCGCTGAGTTATTCCAGCACTTTGTGTCGTACCGTTGATAAATAGAAACGTAGAAAATAGGTGCAGGAATAGGCCATTCAGCTCTTTGAGCCAGCATCGCCATTCAATGTGATCATGGCTGATCATCCAAAATCCATACCCCGTTACTGCTTTCACCCCATATCCCTTGATTCTGTTAGCGCTAAGAGCTCTAACTCTCTAGAATATATCGATGATGTGGATGTGAAAATATATTCAAAGTAAAAAAAACTAAAAATGGTCAGCAGTTCCATGGTTCATCCTGGTATGCAGATGTGACAAAACCTATCAGGTCATAAGGAATAGGAGTAGAATAAGACCATTCGGCCCATCAAGTCTACTCTGCCATTCAATCATGGCTGATCTATCTCTGCCTCCTAGCCCCATTCTCCGGCCATCTCCCCATAACCTCTGACACACCCGTACTAATCAAGAATCTATTTCTGCCTTAAAAATATCCACTGACTTGGCCTCCACAGCCTTCTGTGGCAATGAATTCCACAGATTCACCACACTCTGACTAAAGAAATCCCTCTTTCACTATTCTGTATGTTTCAATGAGGTCCCCCCTCAATCTTCTAAACTCCAGTGAGTACAGGCCCATTGCCGACAAACGCTCATCATAGGTTAACCTACTCATTCCTGGGATTATTCTTGTAACCTCCTCTGAACCTTCTCCAGAGTCAGCACATCCTTCCTCAGATATGGTGCCCAAAATTGCTCACAATATTCCAAATGCGGCCTTACCAACACATCATAGAGCCTCAACATCATCCCTGATTTTGTATACAAGCCATCTTGAAATAAATTATTGAATTTGCTTTCTTTACTACTGATTCAACTTGCAGATTAACTTTTCGGGAATGCTGCACCAGCACACTCAAGTCCCGTTGCACCTCCCATTTCTGGATTCTCACCCCATTTAGAAAATAGTCTACGCATTTTTTCTTACTACTAAAATGCATGACTCCACACTTTGCTGCACTATATTCCATCTGTCACTTCTCTGCCCACTTTCCCTGTCCAAGTCCTTCTACGGAGTGCCTGCTTTCTTTACACCACCTGCCCGACTACCTATTTTCGTATCGTCTGCAAACTTTGCCACAAAGCCTTCAATCCCCTCGTCCAAATCATTATTATAAAACGTGAAGAATAGCGGCCCCAGCACCGACCCTTGCGGATCTCCACTTGTCACTGGCAGCCAACCAGAAAAAGCCCCCTTTATTGCCACGCTTTCTCTTTTGCCATCCGGCCAACCTGCTGTCCATGCTAGTATCTACCCTTTGATACAATGGGCTCTCATCTTCCTAAGCGGCCTAACGTGTGGCACCTTATCAAAGGCGTTCTGAAAACCTAAGTAAACAACATCTCTGACTCTCCTTTGTCTGTCCTGCTAACTTCTTTAAAGAATTCCAGCAACTTGGTGACAGTGTGAGTTGTGAGGTTGCTGAGAGGCTTTGGGCTATGACTGATTAAGTTGAAGGCAGATGGAAGAATCTGAGGTCAGCCTTTTTGGTAGTGAAAATACAAGCTATTGGTGTGGAAATAGATCTGGGTATCTTTGCAAAGGAAGCACTAGAAAGTAATGTTTACGGAGAGTCAAGAGTCAGATTCGAGTATCACGTGTACCAACAATAGAACAATGAATGTCAGCAAGACACAGAAGATAGTGATCAACTTCAGGAAGGGAAGCGGTACACATACACAATCCCCAGTCTGTATTGACGGTGCCGAAGTATACGTGGTTGAAAACATCAAATTCCTAAGAGGCTATAACACCAACAAATTCTGGACTACCCATATTGATGCAACGACCAAGAAAGCGCACCTCTACTTCCTTAGAAGGCTGAGGAAGTTTGGAATGTCCCCTACAACTCTTTCACTTCGACTGATGCACCATAGAAAGCATTTCATCAGGATGCATCACAGCTTGGTTTGGGAACAGCTCCATCCAAACTACAAGAAATTGCAGCAAATTGAGGATGCAGCCCAGATCATCACACTAACCACCCTCCCTTATATTGACTTCATTTATACCTCACCCTGCCTCGGCAAGGCCAGCAACACCATCAAAGACAAGTCGTACCCCCTCTTTTCCCCTCTCCTACCACTCCCTCTTCTCCCCTCTCAGGCAAAAAGTACAGAAGTGTGAAAACGCACACCTCCAGATTCAGGGATAGTTTCATACCAGCTGTTATCAGGAAACTGATTTATCCTACCACAACCAGAGAGCAGTGCTGAACTACTATCTATCTCTTTGGTGACCTCAGGCTATCCTTGCTTTACCTTGCACTAGACGTTATTCCCCTATCATGTGTCTATATGCTGTAAATGGCTCGATTATAACCGTGTATTGCCTTTATGCTGACTGGAAAGCACGCAACAAAAGCTTTTCACTGTACCTCTGTAAACGTGACAATAAACTAAACTGAAATTCTTACTTGCAGCAGCATTACAGGCCTATAACACAATACACATAAGATAATGTATAATAAACAGACAAATGTACGAGGAAAAAAAGTTTAAAGTCCTATTGCAGCCAAAGACAGTCGCAGGTTTTGTGTTGTGTGTTCAAGAGCCTGATTGTTGTTGGGAAGAAACTACTCTTGAATGTTTTTACAGTTTTCCATGATTGTAATTCTTGAGATGGTTGAACTGATAACTTGTTACTCATGGGAGATATTCTGTAAATATGTGAAAAAATCTGCAACAATAGTTTTTATTATATTTTTATTCAGTGTTGAACAATCTGGAATTCAAATACACTAGGATCTAAAGTTTGTTTTTCCTCTTGAAGCTTGACTGGAATTTTGAAAAAAACGATGAATTATGATGTGGAGGCAAATGGTTCAAGTACTAGTCAAATGCATGCAGCAGAAGGAATGGACAGTTGCTCTCAAGGGAACAACACAATAACAGCAACATCTTCCAAATCAGAAATCCCGTTACATGTAACAGGGAATAGGGGAAGGATCCTTACCCCGGCAGAAGCAGAAAAGCTCATGAAAGACCAGAGCTTTGTGTCAGATTACAAACAAAAAAAACTTGAAAGAGAGGCACAGCGAAACTGGGATTTGTTTTACAAGAGGAACAGCATCAACTTCTTCAAAGATAGACATTGGACAACCAGGGAGTTTGAAGAGCTGAAATCAAGTAGAGACGTAAGTAATGTTCAATAAATTAATCCAGAGCAGTGAGATATATATCTAGCTGTGTTTCAACAATTTGGTTCACTTTTAAATGCAATCTGAAATGGCTCAGCAAGCGGTTCAATTAGAGGTTAATTGGGGATGGACAAAACTGTTGGCCTTGCCAGTGATGTACTGATTAAGGATTTGATCCCATTCTACCATTTCTAATGGTCCTATTACAGCCAAAAACATCTCTAGCAATGGTATATCCTGCTGCCTGCATCAATTTTCCCAGCCCCTTGTTATGACCAGCATAATATGAAATCCCATGCTTGCTCCTTTTTCATTGCCTGTTTCATCATGGTTCTGCCTACCCTTGTTTACATACCGTTTCCAACAAAGTTAGCACAGGCTGCAGGTCCTTTTCTCTGTCTATTGACATCAGGAGCTTTATCTCTCTAGCACTGTTAAATTGATCATGATGATTTACGCAAGTGCTTACCAAATAATTAATAAATGAACATGGATTTTGCCTACTGAAAACTGAATCCATATTGTCATGAATGCCATACCCTCACTTGTAAGTTCCAATTGTTCATTCAGGTCAAATCAGATGGTACTCAACGTGTTTTTTAAAATATAAGCTTTGTGTTCTGTTCTCTCTCCACCACCAATATTACTTTCCTCTGCCTCAAAGGTAATGGCAACTCTTTTGATTGGAGCTTCAATTTATCTCCCCTTGCTGCTGATCTATTAATGACATGCCTTTACACCTTTCTAGTTTTCAGTCTGTTACTGAAGCTCATCACCATTCCACTCATTTTCTTAATCTCTTTTTTTAAACCATGTGCCTAGTTATCTCTTCTGTCTTTGGTTTGATGTCCATTCTTTATTATGTGAAGCACACTGTTACCCTTGTATTATGGTAATGTTGTTGTAAATTCTTTCTTGCAGCTTGAGCATCGGCAACTGATTGTCTTGGAAGCAGGCTGTGGAGTTGGAAACTCTTTATTCCCTCTGTTAGAGTGTGATCTGAATGTTTTCATTTATGCTTGCGACTTCTCTCCACGAGCTGTAGAATTTGTGAAGGTACAATTAAAAGCATTTTAATGTTAATATAAATATTTCTGACGTGTATTGACACTTTTGTTATTTATATTTTTGCTGCTGAAAATCTTCAAGGTGAAACATATATTAAACGTAGTATGGTGGAGGTATCCTGCGCAATAAGGTGGCACAGTGGTGCAGTGGGGGTGGCATGATGGCGCAGCAATAGAGTTGCTGCCTAACAGTGCCAGAGACCTGGTTTCGATCCTGACTACGGGTACTGCCTGTACGGAGTTTGTATGTTTTCCCCGGGTACCCCCACACATCAAAGATGATACGATACGATAGAACTCTGTTTATCCCAGGATGAAAATTGATCAAACCAGTCTGTTGCTGAAGGTACTCCTCAGGTTGACCAGTGTGTCATGGAGGGGTGAGCTGTATTGTCCAGTATGCTCCGCAGTTTGAGGAGCATCCTCCCCTCCAAGACCACCTCCCATGAACCTAACTCCCCCCCCCCACCCCTAGGCCGGAGCAGGTTTGCTCCGGTACAGGTTTGTAGGTTAATTGGATTTGGTAAAGATTGTAAATTAACCCTAGTGTGTAGGATAGTGCTAGCGTACGGGGAGCACTGGTTGGTGCGAGCTCAGTGAGCTGATGGGCCTGGTTCCGCACTGTATCTCTAAACTACAGTAAAGAAACATAATTTGTACAGATGATAAATTGCAGCTATGTTAGTGCAGAAGTAAATGCAATCACTGTGAAACAAGAAGGGCAAACAAAATAATCTACGTTGTTATACCATTTAAGAATGAAAAACGTGTCGAAGTGTTTCTGAAGAAGGTTCCCGATCTAAAACCTCACATCCATCTTCTCCAGGAATGCTGCCTAACCCACTGAGTTACTTCAGAACGTTGTATCTTTTTAGATCAAATTACTTTACAGGCAACTGAAGTACTTTTGAATGTTGACAATATTGTAATGAAAAACACCATGGTCTCTATATGTACACTTGGATTCTTCACATAACGATCTTTCTCACACAGAGTTGTGAGTTTGTGGAATTCTCTGCCTCAAGAGGGCGGTGGAGGCTGGTTCTCTGGATACTTTCAAGAGAGAGCTAGATAGAGCTCTTAAAGATAGCAGAGTGATATGGGGAGAAGGCAGGAACAGGGTACTGATTGGGGTTGATCAGCCATGATCACATTGAATGGTGGTGCTGGCTCAAAGGGCCGAATGGTCTACACCTGCAACTATTGTCTATGGATGTTAGAAACTAGCTATCAACTGAATATGTATCTGCTTTGTTAAGACAAGCAATTTACTCAAATTCTGAGATATTTTTGGCACCGAATGAAGTATTTATTATCAGCACCACGTTAACGCTGATATGATTACATTTTGTGTTACAGGGGACTATTGTTGTGAACATTTTTCACAGAACATTTTTCATTTATTGCAATTTTTTTTTTTTTTAAAGGAAAATCGCTTATATAACACTGAACGATGCAAAGCCTTTCAGTGTGATCTGACAAAAGATAATTTACTGGAGAATGTGCCTGCTGACTCAGTGGATGTTGTTATGCTGATTTTTGTGCTCTCCTCCATTCATCCTGAGAAGATGCAGCTGGCCCTAGAAAATATTTATAAAGTAAGTATTTAACAAGCTCTCTTTTATTTGACAATCCAATCCAAACTTAGAATGTTTTCTATGGTGCATCGGAGTTTGAGGGGAGACCTGAAAGAAGTGTATAAAATTACATGAGGCATAGATTACATCAGGATAGACAATCGGATGCTTCGGAATTAAACCGATTTACGAACTGGGTGATGGGTGGGGAGAGAAATGAAGCAGGTATATCAACACTTTTTGTTTTTTCCGTTTTTGTCTTTTTATTTCTTTACGGTTTTCCTATTTATTTATTTATTTTTAAATAGGTGCAGGAGTAGGCCATTCGGCCCTTCGAGCCTGCACCGCCATTCAATATGATCATGGCTGATCATCCAACTCAGTTTCCTGTACCTGCCTTCTCACCATACCCCCTGATCCCTTTAGCCACAAGGGCCACATCTAACTCCCTCTTAAATATGCCCAATGAACTGGCCTCAACTACCTTCTGTGGCAGAGAATTCCACAGATCCACCACTCTCTGTGTGAAAAATGTTTTTCTCATCTCTGTCCTAAAAGACTTCCCTCTTATCCTTAAACTGTGACCCCTTGTTCTGGACTTCCCCAACATCGGGAACAATGTTCCTGCACCTAGCCTGTCCAACCCCTTAAGAATTTTGTAAGTTTCTATAAGATCCCCCCCTCAATCTTCTAAATTCTAGCGAGTACAAGCTGAGTCTATCCAGTCTTTCTTCATATGAAAGCCCCTCTATGTCGAATATAAAAGTTTTACTCACTCTTTGACTACACTCATTTGGTAGTTTAGGGGTTCTATTCTTACACATTCACTTTCTCTTTCATTCTCTTTTTTTCTTGCTCTTTCTCTCTTTTTCTATTTCTTTCTTGCTATTTTTCTATTTCATCTTTGCTAAAATTAAAATTGAAGCTGTACAATAAATGTATTATGTCATATGCCGCGGTTTATACTTTTGTACACTGCTTGTAATAAAAATATTTTAAAAATGAAATAAAAGAACAATCGGAAACTCTTTCCTATGGTGGAAATACTAAAGGGCATAGCTTCAAGGGGGAGAAAGTTTAAAGGAGATGTGCAGGAGAGGTTCTTTTACGCAGGGAATGGTGGGTGACTAGAACCAGCTGGTGGCAGAAGTAGATACGATAGTGGAATGTAAGAAGCTTCTCAATATGCATATAGAATTCTGGGAATGGAGGGATGGGGATCACATGCAGGCAGACGAAGATCAACTCAGCATCAAGTTCGTTACAGAGTTGATCGACCAAAAGGCTGTTGATGTGATGTACTGTTCTATGTTCTATTCTGCTGTAACACTGAACAGAGTTTTAAAAATCAATTAGAATGCTCCTCAGTGTTTTAATACAGGTGAATTACTCAAGTAGTCACACTTTTTATTTGGGAGTGCGTTATGATAAAAAAAAAGATACCAACTGTGAGTTTGATTGTTATGTTTGTCGAGCAGATACTAAAACCAGGTGGATGCATCTTATTTAGAGATTATGGACTGTATGACCACGCCATGCTCAGATTCAAATCTGGCCATAAGCTTGGCCCAAACTTTTATGTTCGACAAGATGGAACCAGGTCCTTCTTTTTTTCCGATGGTAAGAGTTTATTATTTACATTTTAGGAGAGAGTTAGATTTAGCTCTTAGGGCTAAGGGAATCAAGGGATATGGGGGAAAAGCTGGAATGGGGTACTGATTTTGGATAATCAGCCATGATCCTATTGAATGGTGGTGCAGGCTCGAAGGGCCGAATTGCCTACTCCTGCACCTATTTTCTATGTTTCTATTTAGGATTTTTCTTTTAAGAATCTTATCAACTATTATATATTTGCATACAAAATTCATACAGGTCCACCGGCAACCGGTGGTCCGGTTCCTCCCTTTAATCCCGACAAAATCCCCCGCCCCTCCCCAGAAGTGGCCCCCAGAAATGTGGCGCCTAGGCCGGGCGAGGCGGCCAAACTTGACCTCATCGGACTTCCATGCCATTCGGCGGGTCGGATTTGCCCCCTGCAACCAGGACTCTGAGCCTCGGCCTGGCTGGATCCTACATATCCAACATATTCCGCAACCAATCGACGTCAAATTTGCCATCTTTGGCCGGGGCACTGGGGCTCTATCTTTATTTTTGCTTCATTAGTAGATTAGCAACCAATCCTTCGGTGCCTTCATATTATTTATATAAATTGTCAAAAGTCAAAGCCCCAGCCCTGATCCCCATGGTACAACATTCATTATATTGTGCCAGCCAGAAAAGACCATTTAGGTTATTCCGTTTCTTATTAACTATTTGATTTTGATTTGATTTGATTCAATTTATTGTCATTGCACTTTTCAGTGCAACGAAATGGTTTAGCCTGCAGTCATAACATAGAATAAATAACAAACACTCAACACAGTTTAAAGTCCCAAAGTCATTGTCTCTTCCCTCCTTCCTCTCCCTCTGCGCTGAGGCAATCCAAGCCTCCGATGTTGTGACCCCACCGGGTGATGGTAAGTCAGTCCCGCGGCTGAATCCGTGCTCCGCAAACGGGCCGGTTCAAACTCCGCGGCCCGGGGCGGTCGAAGCAGCCGAAGCTGCCGTCCTCCAGTCCAGCGGACGCAGCTGTAGTTGCGGGAGCTCCGGAAAACAGAACTCGAGCCCTCCGAGGCTCCAAAGTCGGGTCGGAAGTTGGGTCGCCCCGCAACCACAGCCCCGAAGTCGGCCAGCCTCGCGTTGGTAAGTCCTGGCTCTGCCTCCGCAGCCTCGAGGTCGGTCGCAGTTGGAGGCCACCAGCACCGCGACAGGCCTCAGCGCAGACGGACACGGAGACGGGGGATACGGCAGGAAAGGTCGCATCCCCCCCGAAGGAAGAGTCATAAAACATGTTACACCCACCCCCCCCCCCCCACACACATACACAACTAAATAAACCGAAATAAACTAAAAACGGGACAAGAGAAAACAAAAAACAGAAAAGACAAACGGACTGCAGGCGAGCCACAGCTGCAAGGCAGCGCCGCCACTTCCGGAAGCTAGCCACTCTTCTATCCATTCCAATTTATTCCCACAGCATGAGCTTCCTCACAATTCTATGCTACCTCAATTCCAGTGACTGGGATTCAATCCTGACTGCTGGTGTTGTCTGCATGAGTTTGCACATTCTCCCTGTGATCGCCTATGTTCCCTTTGAGTTATCTTGCTCACAAATCCCATTCCTCCACTCACTTTGCCCTCACACCCTCTAATTTCCTTGTTATTCATGTACACTAGGTATAATTTACAATAGCCAATTAACCTAGCCTCCAAAACCAATTCTTTATGTATCATATCCTACCTGTTGTATTGGCACAGTGGTATATAGTCTGCATGCAGTGGTGTTGAGAGACGTTCATAACCATGATATCTCAAAATATCATTTTATATGTGGACATTGAACTTTCCTGTGGTTTCCCACCTACTGCCCTGCTTAGCTCATGAATGACTACCCCTTCACATTAAATATCACCTGGGAGATGCAGTAAACACAACAAAGGAATAGAATGTGTTTAACATGCCAAAAACAAACATCAAGCTGCACAAGACCTATCAACTGCTATGATTAATGTGTCAAACTGGTTGCAGTTTTCTGATCTACATCTTAATGTGTCAAAGACTGTCTGTATGTTTTTTCCAAAAAGGCAAGTACTGATACCACTGTGCCAAGGCTTTCGACAAGGTCCCACATAAGAGATTAGTTTACAAACTTAAAGCACACGGCATTGGGGGTTCAGTATTGATGTGGATAGAGAACTGGCTGGCAAACAGGAAGCAAAGAGTAGGAGTAAACGGGTCCTTTTCACAATGGCAGGCAGTGACTAGTGGGGTACCGCAAGGCTCAGTGCTGGGACCCCAGCTATTTACAATATATATTAATGATCTGGATGAGGGAATTGAAGGCAATATCTCCAAGTTTGCGGATGACACGAAGCTGGGGGGCAGTGTTAGCTGTGAGGAGGATGCTAGGAGACTGCAAGGTGACTTGGATAGGCTGGGTGAGTGGGCAAATGTTTGGCAGATGCAGTATAATGTGGATAAATGTGAGGTTATCCATTTTGGTGGCAAAAACAGGAAAGCAGACTATTATCTAAATGGTGGCCGACTAGGAAAAGGGGAGATGCAGCGAGACCTGGGTGTCATGGTACACCAGTCATTGAAAGTGGGCATGCAGGTGCAGCAGGCAGTGAAGAAAGCGAATGGTATGTTAGCTTTCATAGCAAAAGGATTTGAGTATAGGAGCAGGGAGGTTCTACTGCAGTTGTACAGGGTCTTGGTGAGACCACACCTGGAGTATTGCGTACAGTTTTGGTCTCCAAATCTGAGGAAGGACATTATTGCCATAGAGGGAGTGCAGAGAAGGTTCACCAGACTGATTCCTGGGATGTCAGGACTGTCTTATGAAGAAAGACTGGATAGACTTGGTTTATACTCTCTAGAATTTAGGAGATTGAGAGGGGATCTTATAGAAACTTACAAAATTCTTAAGGGGTTGGACAGGCTAGATGCAGGAAGATTGCTCCCGATGTTGGGGAAGTCCAGGACAAGGGGTCACAGCTTAAGGATAAGGGGGAAATCCTTTAAAACCGAGATGAGAAGAACTTTTTTCACACAGAGAGTGGTGATTCTCTGGAACTCCCTGCCACAGAGGGTAGTCGAGGCCAGTTCATTGGCTATATTTAAGAGGGAGTTAGATGTGGCCCTTGTGGCTAAGGGGATCAGAGGGTATGGAGAGAAGGCAGGTATGGGATACTGAGTTGGATGATCAGCCATGATCATATTGAATGGCGGTGCAGGCTCGAAGGGCCAAATGGCCTACTCCTGCACCTAATTTCTATGTTTCTATGTTTCTATGATGGAGATCCTGATGTGTTTGTACATGGAACAAAACTTAAAATTGTACATGAGTTTAAATATTTAGGAATCGTGATCGATTCACAGCTCTGCTTCAAACAACAGGTGAAAAGAACAGTAAATTTAATAAAATTTAATTTGTCCAACTTTAGATATATTAGAAATAATTTAACTATTGATTCAGCCAAACTATACTTTAATGCAATGATTGTGCCATACATGACCTACTGTATAACAACTTGGTCACTGGCATGTAAGTCCACACTAAAGCCTGTTGAAATTGCTTATAAACAAGCCCTAAAAACTCTTGACAAAAAGCCCAGAATGTACCATCACTGTAGCATCCTGAAGAAATTTGATCTGCTGAGCTGGGAAAACGTAATAAAATATTCAGACTCGATTTTGGTTTACAAAATCTTCCGTGGACTAGCCCCACCTCCGTTAAAGGACTTCATAAAGAAAAACACAAATAGGTCGACAAGAGCAGCCTCCAGGGTTGATTGTATAGTCCCGTTTAGGAAAAGTGTCTTTGGGCAGTCAGTATTTTCATATCGAGCGCCGCAGACCTGGAACGCGATACCATGCGTCATACGGGATCTGCCAACCCTTACCTCATTTACCAAACATCTAAAAACATGGTTACTGCAAAATCAAAATTGCAATCATAATCTACCTTAAAATTATCCTATGGTACTCTTTAATTGCTACTTTTTTACTTTATTGTTTGTTTTGTTTTGTTTTTGTCTTTTGTTTTGTCTTTTTTCTTATTGAATGATTGTGTTGTGATGTGTTTACCTTGTTTACCAGAGGGACTAAAGATGGAAATTAGCTACTGGCTACAATCTTGCGTATTACATGTAAATGTTTATTAATATGCACTGTCCCCTAAATAAATAAATTACAATTACAATTACAACAAAAAGTATTTATTTCATGGAACTTATTTCTGTCTGTATTCATTTTTATAATTTTGTACATTTTTACCAGACTATGTGGCACAACTCTTGGCATCTTCCGGTTACGAGGTGTTAATGAACGACTATGTTTCCCGAGTGACTGTTAATAAGAAGGAAGATCTGTGTGTTCCAAGAGTTTTTCTTCAGTGCAAATTTAAGAAGTCAAAAAAAATCGCTGAGCATTGAAGTGATTTCAACTGCTGATTTAAAAAAAGGTTTCAATGTTTCACTTAGACAAACTTTGTAGAACCAGTAGAACTGAAATGGTGTCTTGCTGAATTCCATTCAATTCAGAGATACACCACAGAAACAAATCATTCAGCCCACCGAGTCCATGCTGACCCAAGATGCCCCATCTCTGCTCGTCCCACCTGCCTGCGTTTGACCCACATACCTCTAAACCTTTCGTATCCATGTACATGTCTAAATGTCTTGGAGGAATAGTAAAGGAAAGTTGGAAGAATGAGAAGATCGTTTGTTGCTTTTATGCTCATTCCAATGGCTGACATGGTGAAAAATATTGAATTTATTTGAAAGTATGATAATTGCAAAAAGAAATGTTAAAACAAATTATGCGTGTTCCAAGATTAGAATTTTAGGAAATGTTCTATCACTTGTTTAATTCACTTTTGTAAAGTGTATATGTTGAAGTTTTACAAACTTTCCTCATACTTTGTTTTAATAAACTATATATTTTTAAAGTACAATTCATTCTTTGAAACAATTTTCAGCATTTATTAATTGCAAAATAAATATTGAATTTAGACTTACTGATTTACGTTTCCCAAATTTTTCAAAACATTCTTTGTATTACATCTAGATTTAAATTCACTTAAAATGCTATATACTTTTTGCTGGCATAGCACATTCCATCGAATGTGTAAAAGTAGGGAAACTGAATTAGACTTGCCATGTAAATGCCATAGTAAATAGAGCACATTAGAGCCAAATACAAGGCACGCGCATGGGCACAAACTATGCCTGCCTCTTTGTCGGGTACGTCGAACAATCTTTGTTTGAGACGTAACAGGGCCCTATCCCCAAACTCTACCTCCGCTACATCGACGACTGCATTGGTGCTACTTCCTGCACCCACACACAACTCACTGACTTCATGTCCTCATTCTTCAGGGAACGCGGGTTCCCCTCTTCTACTATAGATGAGGCTCTCACCGGGGTCTCTTCTATACCCCGTAACTCTGCTCTCACTCCCCATTTACCCACTCGTAACAAGGGCAGAGTCCCCCTTGTCCTCACCTTCCACCCTACCAGCCGTCACTTACAACAAATAATCCTCTGACATTTTTGCCACTTCCAACGGGATCCTGCTACTGGCCACATCTTCCCATCTCCTCCCCATCTGCTTTCTGCAGAGACTGCTCCCTCCATAACTCCCTGGTCAATTTGTCCCTTCCCACTCAAACAACCCCTTCTCCTGGCACTTTCCCTTGCAACCACAGGAAATGCTACAATTGTCATTTTACCTCCCCCCTTGACTCCATTCAAGGACCCAAGCAGTCTTTCCAGGTGCGGCAGAGGTTCACCTGCACCTCCTCCAACCTCATCTATTGCATCCGCTGCTCTAGGTGTCAGCTGCTCTACATCGGTGAGACCAAGCGTAGGCTTGACGATCGCTTCGCCCAACACTTCCACTCGGTTAGCAATAACCAGCCTGATCTCCCCGTGGCTCAGCACTTCCCCTCCCATTCCAATTACGGCCTTTCTTTCCTGGGCCTCCTCCATGGCCAGAGTGAGGCCCACCATAAATTGGAGGAGCAGCACCTCATATTTCTCTTGGGCAGTTTACACCCCAGCGGTATGAACATTGACTTCTCTAATTTCAGGTAGTCCCTGCTTTCTCCTCCCCTTCTCAGGCTGCTGTCTCCACCTCTTCCTTTCTTCTTCCCTCCCTCCCCCACCCTCACATCAGCCTGAAGAAGGGTCTCGACCCTTGAAATTAAAGTAACTAATGGAAAGGCTTGAGGGAGATGGGGAGATGGAGAGGGGGGAGATGGGGGAGATGGGGGGAAGGGTAAGTTGTAAAATTTGTTAGCCACAGGGAAGAAGGATCTCCTGTGGCATTCTGTCCTACATCTTGGTGGAACCAGTTTGTTGCTGAAGGTACTCCTCAGGTTGACCAGCGTGTCATGGAGGGGGTGAGCTGAATTCAATGCTTTCCACTTTTCTCCACTTATGCATAACTCCAATAATGCTCAGTTAGCTCAATGCTATCTAGGAAAAAGCATTGATGTTCATCCACCCTCTTTCATCAGCATACTGTAGTTCCAGAATTTACCGTATGTCGAACAGCTACAGCTATTAAGACATCAAAAGGATACAAAGTGCTGGAGTAACTCAGTGGGTCAGACAGTATCTATAGAGGACATGGACAGGCGACACTTCAGGTCGAGACCCTTCCTCAGTCTACTCCGCCATTCAATCATGGCTGATCTATCTCTCCTAACCCCATTCTCCTGCCTTCTCCCTATAACCTCTAACACCTGTTCTAATCAAGAATATCTATCTCTGCCTTAAAAATATCCACTGACGGCCTTCTGTGGCAAGTAATTGCTCACAATATTCCAAATGTGGCCTTTCCAGTGCCTTATAGAGCCTCAACATTGCATCCCTGTTTTTGTATACAAGCCCTCTTGAAATAAATGCTCGCATTGGGTTTGCTTTCTGTCTTGAGTTTGCATTAAAATAGTAGTGTTCCCACGCCCTGCTGCACTTCTAGGTGTTTAGAAGTCCGGGTCTGATCGGGTGAAACCCCTGTCCCACGGTACGAGTTTATTCCAAGAGTTCTCCCGAGTTTGCCCTGATTCGAACTCGGAGATTTACGGTAATGGCCATTCGTCTGTACTCGGGGCTCTCGTGGATATTTTTCAACATGTTGAAAAATCTTCACGAGTCTTCCCGTGATTACTTGCTGTTAGCGAATCTTCCCGAGTACCTGCCGTTAGCGTTACGAGCCGCTAAGAGACGTCCCCGAGCTTCGACGTACCCGCTACGTTCATTATCCGTGCTTACCACGAGTTTGATTTTTTTTAAACTCAGGAGAGCTCTTGGAATGAACTCGTACCGTGGGACAGGGCTATTAGCTGGCATCTCTGTTAATTACATTATTGAATGGGTAGGGAATAAATAAAGTGAAGGTAAATCAGCTGCAATTGCAGTGATGGTAATGTATTGCATTAAAATACAGCAGAACTCTGATGAACCAGCATATGTTTGTTTGGAAAACCTGATGGTTTGGCATTTAGCCCTCTCATTAATCTGGATGTGAGGCAGGGGCTCAGAGTGCAAGCAGCCTGTGCGGCAAGAGGCGGGGGACATATTGTGATCAAATCCGACTGAGCCGTGAACACAATGAAAATCAGAATTGACATCCAGAAGACCAGGGGCAGGAACATTAGTTCCTTTGGGATTGGAGCTATTACCTGGAATATTGGCATACATTCATCTTCCTTTAAACTAATTGGGTCGACTGGAAAAATGTATTGTACCACTGTGCAAAGCTAAAATAAAAATGGGGCTACCTATTAAAAGGAATAGTATCCAACAGTCTGGATCTATAGTTGATCCTTATATCACACCTTTTGTCTTTTCATCTCTGCCCTTTGTCCAACCATCTGCCTATCAAACCGCCAACTCACCAATATCCGCCTATCACTCACCAGGCTTTGTCCTGTACTTCCTTTCTGCCAGTTTTATCCCTCCCCCACCATAATCAGTCTGAAGAAGTCCTAAGCCAAAATATCACCTTTCATTCCCCTCACAGATGCTGCCTGACCCACTGAATTCCACCAGTACTTTATGTTTTGGTGAAAAGGTCTGAAATGCAAAAACCAACAATGCTGGATAGGAATAGGAACTGTGTAGATAGGAACTGCAGATGCTGGTTTATACCGAAGATAAACACAAAGTGTTTGAGTAGGTCAGCGGGTCAAGCAGCATCTCTGGAGAAAAAGGACGGGTGACGTTTTGGGTCGGGCTCTTCAGACCAGAGTACGAAGAAGGGTCTCAACCCGAAACATCATCCATCCTTTTTCTCCAGAGATGTTACCTGACCCGCTGATTTACTCCAGCACTTTGTGTCTGTCTTCAGTACTGGATGTAAATGTGAGAAATGGCACCTAATTGGTTCATGCACATTGCAGCCTTCTGGCCTCAATATTGAATTCTATAACTTCAGGTGACTTTCTTTCCATGTCTGCATCAGGACTGGGCACTCTGCTCTTTCCATTTGCACTGCTTGGCATGCCATACAATCCTGCATCTTGCACCTTTTCATGTTCCTTTTTCAGTATTCTCACTCTAACTGTTCCATTTTTATTCCTCAGAAGGCAAGAGAGTGGGGTTGAAAGGAAAAGATAGTTCAGCCATGGAATGTCAAAGTAGACTTGATGGACCGAATGGCCTAATTTAGCTCCTTGAACTTATAACCATATAACAATTACAGCACGGAAACAGGCCATCTCGGCCCTTCTAGTCTGTGCCGAACACTTATTCTCACCTAGTCCCATCTACCTGCACTCAGACCATAACCCTCCATTCCTTTCCCGTCCATATACCTGTCCAATTTATTTTTAAATGATAAAATTGAACCTGCCTCCACCACTTCCACTTGAAGCTCATTCCACACAGCTACCACTCTCTGAGTAAAGAAGTTCCCCCTCATGTTACCCCTAAACTTCTGTCCCTTAATGTACCTTCTTGCTAGCTCAGTAAACACTGCAGCCTATCCCCAGGGCAATCCCGGCCTCAACGCATCAGAGGTTTTCCTTTTGTTCTTTCTATCTCTCCTCTGCCTTCTTTGCAACATTAAAGAATTGTTATCTCTGTCCCAGTTCTGCTGAAAGTTCTAAAAACCTGAAACGTTAACAGTCTCAGTCCTTTTCCTTTACCAATAACCCATGAATCGGATTCGGGCAACGTTGACAATTCACCTAAGCAGATGGTGTAACACACACACACATTTAGAATAAGAGGAGGGTAGCAGAAAACCGGTGAGGTTCTTAAAGCTGCACTAAAGAGCTCCATCTTAAGAAAGAATGCTGACATTGATGGAGCAGCCATCACAGGTGGCATATTAGCAGTCGCTTCAAGATTAGCTTTAAAATTAGCATTGAAGCTAATGTTATGTTTGTATCCAATTCCACTTTCTCCTCATACCATACCACAAACTTCTAGTTGACAAACTACAAACAATATAATATTAAGATTAAATGAGAACTTACCAGTTTGAAGTTTGATCTGTATTTTATGAGGAGTTACGATGAGGGATTACGTGAAGAACCCGCTCAGTGCGCAGGCGCGGCATACTTCCAAGCAGCGGTGTGGAATCACAGATAGACACAGTTATTTGAAGTAACATAGTAAAGACAAGGATACATCAGTTTATTAGTTTGATCCATATAATGAGGGTGGGAGCGGAGGGCACGTAATCCCTCATCGTAACTCCTCATAAAATACAGATCAAACTTCAAACTGGTAAGTTCTCGTTTAATCTTACTATTTTACTTCGGAGTCACGTGAGTGACTACGTGAAGATTTCAAAGCTCTGTGATTTCAAACCGTGTAACAGTTTATTTCACTCACTGCCGAAGTTCTTGAGGGAGGAAGTGTTATCGTAATCAACCAATGAATCGGTTTCCAAGAAACAAAAGGTATTTATTAACAATAACAAAAATTAAATTGCTCCCCCGGGCTTAAATTAAACATTTGCAGCTTGTAATATCCTGTGTGCAAATAAGTCAGGCTTCATCAACGGCTTATTATAAAAAGTTCTGAATGTCGTTTCCCTCGACCATCCTGCTGTATTGAGGATATGGTCAATCGGTACGTCCATTCTCTCGGCCACTGATGTAGATGCTGCCCTAGTGGAATGAGATTTAAACGTATTAGTGTCTATTCCGGCAGCCTTCAGTACCTGTTTGAGCCATCGTGAAATGGTTTGGCTCGTTACCCGGCCATGAGGTTTTTTGTGGCTGACCCATAAGGCTTTTACACTCCCTCTGATATCGTGGGTTGTGTCTATGTATTGTTGTAGATGGGTCATGACACACAACCGTGGCTCTGGTGGGTAGGTCCGGAATGCCACCAGTGGATTAGCTGTTCCTGGCCTGCTTTGTTGCACCAGACCCTGAATGATGAACGTGATCTGGTCCGGGGTGACCACCATGTTGTCCAATCGTAACTTGTGTAGTGACTGGACCCTCTGAGCGGATACGAGTGCCATCAACATAAGCGTTTTTAATGTAGATTGCTCCAGGCTGAGGGATCTGGCTGGTGGCCATGCCCTGAGGTATGTCAGTACCACACTGATATCCCAAATGTGGGTTTACCTGGGTTTAGGGACCTGAGTGAAATCCAGGTTAGTCGGGAAGTGGTGTTGGGTAAATTGAATGGATTAAAGGCCGATAAATCACAAGGGCCAGATAGGCTGCATCCCAGAGTACTTAAGGAAGTAGCTCCAGAAATAGTGGATGCATTAGTGATAATTTTTCAAAACTCTTTAGATTCTGGAGTAGTTCCTGAGGATTGGAGGGTAGCAAACGTAACCCCACTTTTTAAGAAGGGAGGGAGAGAGAAAACGGGGAATTACAGACCAGTTAGTCTAACATTGGTAGTGGAGAAACTGCTAGAGTCAGTTATTAAAGATGGGATAGCAGCACATTTGGAAGGTGGTGAAATCATTGGACAAAGTCAGCATGGATTTACGAAAGGTAAATCATATCTGACGAATCTTATAGAATTTTTCGAGGATGTAACTAGTAGAGTGGATAGGGGAGAACCAGTGGATGTGTTGTATCTGGACTTTCAGAAGGCTTTCGACAAGGTCCCACATAAGAGATTAGTATACAAACTTAAAGCACATGGTATTGGGGGTTCAGTATTGATGTGGATAGAGAACTGGCTGGCAAACAGGAAGCAAAGAGTAGGAGTAGGGTCCTTTTCACAATGGCAGGCAGTGACTAGTGGGGTACCGCAAGGCTCAGTGCTGGGACCCCAGCTATTTACAATTTATATTAATGATCTGGATGAGGGAATTGAAGGCAACATCTCCAAGTTTGCGGATGACACTAAGCTGGGGGGCAGTGTTAGCTGTGAGGAGGATGCTAGGAGACTGCAAGGTGACTTGGATAGGCTGGGTGAGTGGGCAAATGTTTGGCAGATGCAGTATAATGTGGATAAATGTGAGGTTATCCACTTTGGTGGCAAAAACAGGAAAGCAGACTATTATCTAAATGGTGGCCGATTAGGAAAAGGGGAGATGCAGCGAGACCTGGGTGTCATGGTACCCCAGTCATTGAAAGTAGGCATGCAGGTGCAGCAGGCAGTGAAGAAAGCGAATGGTATGTTAGCTTTCATAGCAAAAGGATTTGAGTATAGGAGCAGGGAGGTTCTACTGCAGTTGTACAGGGTCTTGGTGAGACCACACCTGGAGTATTGCGTACAGTTTTGGTCTCGAAATCTGAGGAAGGACATTATAGCCATAGAGGGAGTGTAGAGAAGGTTCACCAGACTGATTCCTGGGATGTCAGGACTTTCATATGACGAAAGACTGGATAGACTTGGCTTATACTCGCTAGAATTTAGGAGATTGAGAGGGGATCTTATAGAAACGTACAAAATTCTTATGGGGTTGGACAGGCTAGATGCAGGAAGATTGTTCCCGATGTTGGGGAAGTCCAGGACAAGGGGTCACAGCTTAAGGATAAGGGGGAAATCCTTTAGGACCGAGATGAGAAGAAAATTTTTCACACAGAGAGTGGTGAATCTCTGGAACTCTCTGCCACAGAGGGTAGTTAAGGCCAGTTCATTGGCTATATTTAAGAGGGAGTTAGATGTGGCCCTTGTGGCTAATGGGATCAGGGGGTATGGAGAGAAGGCAGGTACGGGATACTGAGTTGGATGATCAACCATGATCATATTGAATGGCGGTGCAGGCTCGAAGGGCCGAATGGCCTACTCCTGCACCTATTTTCTATGTATCTATGTATCTATGGTATTATAAATGCCCTTCATCAGTCTTGCCACCAGTGGATGGGATCCCATTGCCTATTGTCCTGCTGGTTTTAGATAAGCAGAAAGGGCACTTCGTGCTGTGTTGATGGCACTGTAACTGATCCCCTCATCATGGTGTAGATGGGCCAGGAACTCCAGTACGTTGGTGGCTGTGGTAGTTTCATATGTTGTCCCTGTTTCCTGGCAGTACTTCTCCCATTTTCTTATGGTGGCTAAATACTGCCTCCTGGTGGATGTTCGCAGGGATGCCGACATGGTGGTGATGGTTCGTTCGGACAATCCCAGTTCCAGGTAAGGTCTGTTCAAACTTGCAACCCAGGCGTTTAATTTTTTCATGGCATGGGTGGCTTATGCCTGATACTGAGTTAGTTAATAATCCTGGGTCACTGAGGAAGACCATAGGTGATTCAACCACCATGTCATGTAGAACTGGGAACCATGGCTGCGTAGGCCAGTCGGGCACCATCAAAATTCCAGAAGCAGAGTCCATCTGTATTTTGCGAAGTACCCGACTGATGAGGCAGAAGGGAGGGAAAGCATAGAAGAAGAAATTTCCCCAATCCAGCGTGAAGGCATCTACCGCTGCTGCCTCTGGGTCTGGTTCCCAAGTGACATACATAAGTAACTGGTGATTTAGTCTTGATGCAAATAAATCGATATCTGGCGTTCCATATTGCTTAATAACTTTAGCAAATACTTTAGGGTTTAACATCCATTCGATGTTATCATTAAATTTGCATGACCTGGTGTCTGCCACTATGTTTAGCTTACCTGGTAAATAAGTAGCTGATAGCCAAATATGTCTTTCGACACACCATTGCCAAATTATGTGGACCAATTTGTCGCATGATAATGATTTTATGCCACCCATATGGTTAATATAAGCCACCACCGTAGTATTGTCAATTTGTAACCGAACATGCAAGTGCTGCATATTAGATACATATGCTTTTAAACCATAAAAGGCCCCCAACATCTCTAGATAGTTGATGCCCAGTGTAAGTAGTAATGCTGACTCTGGGTTAGTCCATCTACCACCTGTGCTGGATATGGAGTTAGTTGCTCCCCAGCCTTGAGCACTGGCATCTATTTGAATAACTAAAGTAGGGTTAGTGATGATGATAGAGCTGAAACTATGCCAAACGTTATCTGCCCACCACTGTAGCTCTGATATTGCTTCAGTGGGTAATTTCATGACTCGATCGTAATGACCTGAATGTCGTTTTAGTGCCCGTACCTTTGCTCTTTGTAAATTTTGATAGTGCAAAGGTCCGAATTGTGTAGCCGGAAATGCTGCTACCATTTTCCCAATCACTCTTGCTACTTGTCGAATAGTTGGTCGTTTGTTGACCATTAAATTGTTGCATGATTGTGCTAATGCAACCATTTTCCCCTTTGGCAAGGTAACAGTCATATGGACTGAGTTAATTGTGAAGCCCAAGTAGTCCATGATAGTGGATGGCTTCAACTTAGATTTATCTGGATGTAGGACAAACCCCAGAGTTTCAAGGAGCTGTTTTGTAGCTGATACTGCTGCCACAGCTAATTCCTTCGTTTTTCCTACTATCAGAATATCATCCAGATATGCCATGACAATATGTTTTTGTTTCCTTAGTATTGCCATGGCTACTTTCAATATTTTTGTGAATAATCTTGGGGCTGAAGTTATGGCATTGGGCAATGCTTTGTACTGCCACAGCTGCCCCAACCAGATAAATTTTAGGTATCTGCAATGATCCTTGTGTATGGGTATTAAATAGTAAGCATCTTTGAGATCAATGCTTGCCATAAAGTATCCTTTGGAAATCAGTTGTTTGGCAGTAACAAATGTTTCCATTTTGAAATGTATATACTTAACAAACTTATTTAGTGTTGTTAAGTCAATGATGATGCGACATCCACCATCTTTTTTAGTTTTAGTGAATATATTTGATACAAATTCCAAAGGTTCATGTTTGGTCTTTTCGATGACCCCCTTTGCGATAAGCCTTACCAGTTTAGCCTGTCCCTCACGTTTCTCTTTGTTGGAGGGAGAAAATACCCTTTGGGGCCAATGTTGAACTGGCGGCGTTTTTTCTGATATAAATTGAATTAGGTATCCACTAATGCTGTTGAGTATATATTTGTCAGTTGTGACAGTACCCCATGCTTCTTTAAACAAGTGTAATCGCCCCCCTGTTAGTAAAGCACCCTTATTCTCTATATGCTGGCAGGAACCAGACCCACCTACCTCCATGGTTATTGGCATTTCCTTTGTTTCCTCTTGTAGGCTTTGGTTGCCTGACGTGCTGGCAATGTTGGGGGGTGGCGCATTTTCCATGGGGTCCGCTCTGGGCCCTGATCTAAAAAAGACCTTTGGGGGTAGTAATATGCGGTCCCCGAGCTTTCACCAGTCCCATATTGAGGACGTCGACTGGTGGATGCCATGGGGTGCTGCCGCTTAGGTATTATAGGCCTTGGTTTGCTCGTCCCAGGGCCTGCCCTCATGAGGCCGAAAGTTTTTGCTGCCTCCTCTATGTCCCTCAGTTTCTTGTTGAGGTCTTTCCCAAAAAGCAGAGCGTCCGTTTCTGCAGCTGTAGCTTTGCACAACCCCGCGAATTTGGGATTGAGGGCAGGTCTTATGATATCCCGTCGGAGATTATTGATCTCAAATTGTGTATTACACATGAGTGCCAGCACATCCTGCTGGCAGGGATCCATCTCCGTGTTTTCCACGGAACGAGCAAAGGCTGTGATGGCCGACGTCAGGAGCTTTAGGATCCGCTGTAGCTTTAATTCTTGGCTTCGAATATGTGACCCCACGTGCCCCCAGACCTGGCTGTTCACACTCTTCACTTTGAGGGCCTCACAGTTGTCTGGTGCGGTATAGAGTTCTAGAGCCTCAGTGAGCACCTTGTCCTGCAAGGGTTTGTTTGAGAGGTGATTGATGCTGGCCGCCATCTTTGGTTCCAGCGGTCTTCCTGCACGTGGGGTTGCTACATAGCGGTCCACAACACCCAGCAGCTCTTCCTGCTTCTGCACCCCTTGCATACTCCCGAACTCGTCCGCCAGCCCCTGTTTCAGACCAGCCCAGCCCTGGTCACCAATGCTAGCCTCCAGTAATGAGGGAGCAGATGGCAGTGCACAAGACACTGTGGAGGAGGTGCCTGACCTTCCTCCGCGAGAACGCTCTTTCTGCGTATCCCGCTGGAGCATCTGCTCCAGGAGCTGTTGAATACAGCTCAGGCGGCTGTCTCTCCTCCGTTTGGGTGGAGACATTTCCCCCTCCGACGAATCGGAAATGACCGGCCGATTTGTTTTTCTGGTAGAATCTTTCCCTGTCCGCCGTTCAGGCGTTAGCGGGACTGGGCTTAGCTCGGTCTCGGGGATAGCGGAGCGCTCTACGAGCGGTCCTGCCGCCTGTTGCTGCCCTCCCAAGATTGAACACTCCTCTGGTGGAGTAGAGCGGGGGCAGTTCTCTTCGAGAGTCTTTTTCTCAGTGTACTCATTCTGTAAGACACTCGACAACTCTCCTCTTCCGTTGAAATTTCCAGTACTTCAGTATACTTACCAACGGTCCTGTTTTTAACTGCAGCTGGAGAGCCTGACTCCAGCTGCCGCCGCTGTTGCACTGCTGGCGTAATGCCGCGCCTGCGCACTGAGCGGGTTCTTCACGTAGTCACTCACGTGACTCCGAAGTAAAATTATGCTTCTTTCCCTCCTCTCTTAACAGCTTCACCTCCTTTCATCGACCATTGGCTGATTAACAAGGGAGTGAGTGGTTCAATATGACACTATCGAGGGGTGCAAATGAACCAGATATTCAAGGAACAGAACTTTGGAGAGGATAAGAACAACGGCTGTGGTGCTGCTGTGCCTAAAGGCGAATAAATTGTTACATGCAGAGTAACAGTAGCACAGCTTACACAAGTGTTTCATTGCTTCAGATCAAGTGCTGTCACAAACTTTGGCAAGGAAGTATTATAGGAACACATTTTGGTCTTTATATTCCCTGTTGGAAATGTATGATGTCATGCAGCATGGAAACAGGCCCTTCAGCCAAACTTGCCCACACCAACCAACATGTCTCATCTACATAAGTCCCACCTGCCTGTGTTTGGCCCGTATCTCTCTAACCCTATTCTATCATAAGTGTCATCCTTCAAAAGACTTCTGAGCACCACAGTATATGTGTATAAAGGAATTGCAGACGCTGATTTACATTGAAGATAGACACAAAATGCTGGAGTTACTTAGTGGGACAGGCAGCATTTTTGGAGAGAAGGAATGGGTGACAATAGACAATAGGTGCAGGAGTAGACCATTTGGCCCTTCGAGCCAGCACCGCCATTCAATGTGATCATGGCTGATCATCCCTAATCGGTACCCCGTTCCTGCCTTCTCCCCATATCCCCTGACTCCGCTATCTTTAAGAGCCCTATCTTGCTCTCTCTTGAAAGTATCCAGAGAACCAGCCTCCACCGCTTTCTGAGGCAGAGAATTTCACAGACTCACAACTCTCTGTGAAAAAGTGTTTCCTCGTCTCCGTTCTAAATGGCTTACCCCTTATTCTTAAACTGTGGCCCCTGGTTCTGGACTCCCCTAACATCGGGAACATGTTTCCTGTCTCTAGCGTGTCCAAACCTGTAATCTTATATATTTCAATAAGTTACCCTCTCATCCTGGAAAAACTCCAGGGCCCAGCCGCTCCATTCTCTCAGCGTATGACAGTCCCGCCATCCCGGGAATTAACCTTGTAACCTACGCTGCATTCCCTCAATTGCAAGAATGTCCTTCCAAATTAGGGGAAAAAGCTGCACACAATACTCCTACTAGGGCCCCATACAACTGCAGTAGGACCTATTTGCTCCTATACTCAACTCCTCTTGTTATGAAGGCCAATATGCCATTCGCTTTCTTCACTGCTTGCTGTACCTGCATGCTTACTTTCATTGACCGATGAACAGGGACCCCCCCAGATCCCGTTGTACTTCCCCTTTTCCCAACTTGACACCATTTAGATAATAAGCTACCTTCCTGTTTTTGCTACCAAAGTGGATAACCTCACATTTATACACATTAAACTGCATCTGCCATGCATCTGCCCACTCACCCAACCAGTCCAAGTCACCCTGCATTCTCATAGCATCCTCCCCACAGTTCACACTGACGCTTTGGGTCAGGTCTGAAGTAGGGCCTCGACCCGAAACATCACCCATTCCTTCTCTCCAGAGGTGCTGCCGGTCCGGCTGAGTTATTCCAGCATTTTGTGTCTAACTACTGTATATGTGCAGTCCACAAGGTGGCCCTAGAGATTGGATGGAACATTTGTTTTGCATTGAATCTCAGTGTTGACTTTAATGTTATACTGATCTCATGAATCTTATCTAAAGCAATGATCATAATATGATAGTCTATTCTACCAATATCTGATGCCATAGTAATAAACTTGCAAGATTGTGATTGAACTTGCCTCCAAATTTAAACTTAAGCCTAGATAGATAGACAAAGTGGGTGGGTCACAAATTAGGAGCCCGTTTAACCCTGGCGATTGACTATTGCTGATTTAAGAGTGCCATTTAAGAGTAATTTCAATCCCTAATCAGTTTGCATTCCTCATGCTATGAGAATGCAGGGTGACTTGGACAAGTTGGGGGAGTGGGCAGATGCATGGCAGAAGAAGTTTAATGCGGATAAATGTGAGGTTATCCACTTTGGTAGCAAAAACAGGAAGGCAGATTACTATCTAAATGGCGTCAAGTTGGGAAAAGGGGAAGTACAACGGGATCTGGGGGTCCTTGTACATCAGTCTATGAAAGTAAGCATGCAGGTACAGCAGGCAGTGAAGAAAGCGAATGGCATGTTGGCCTTTATAACAAGAGGAATCGAATATAGGAGCAAAGAGGTCCTTCTGCAGTTGTACAGAGCCCTAGTGAGACCACACCTGGAGTATTGTGTGCGCTTTTGATCCCCTAATTTGAGGAAGGACATTCTTGCTATTGAGGGAGTGCAGCTTAGGTTTACAAGGTTAATTCTCTGGATGGCGGGACTGTCATATGCTGAGAGAATGGAGCAGCTGGGCTGGTACACTCTGGAGTTTCGAAGGATTAGAGGGGATCTCATTGAAACATATAAGATTGTTAAGGGTTTGGACTCGCTAGAGGCAGGAAACATGTTCCCGATGTTGGGGGAGTCCAGAACCAGGGGCCACAGTTTAAGAATAAGGAGTAAGCCATTTAGAATGGAGATGAGGAAACATATTTTCTCACAGAGAGTGGTGAGTCTGTGGAATTCTCTGCCTCAGAGGGTGGTGGAGGCGGGTACTCTGGATGCTTTCAAGAGAGAGCTAGATAGGGCTCTTAAAAATAGCGGAGTCAGGGGATATGGGGAGAAGGCAGGAACGGGGTACTGATTGGGGATGATCAGCCATGATCACATTGAATGGCGGTGCTGGCTCGAAGGGCCGAATGGCCTCCACCTGCACCTATTGTCTATTGCCTATTTCACCATTAAAAATTGCAGTAACACCAATCTCTGACTGGCTAACAGACCAATATTATTCACCAGCCATGAAGTACTGCAAAGAAGAAAGTGTAACTATTCTGTGATTGTCTGTCACATGCCAGCATTTTCACATTTCAAAAACATTGCATAAAATTTTGCTGGACATCTGCTTCCAACAGAATTCTCAGTGGCAACCATGTAAAAAGCAAATGTGTTAACGTCTGCGTCATGAGTCTCCTGCTGAGTCCCTCGGTGGTTTTTACTTGTAAACCGAGCACCATCAGCAATTCCAGCAAGGAACATTAATATTATTCAGCAGATTGGAAATAGTGACCTATTTAAATGCAAATTTCCCAATCAAAATAAGAACAAATTACCATTTAGGAACAATTTGCTAATATGTTAATCAATGCCTGTAGCAAAATTGATAATAAATAAGCAAATCAGCTGGAATTATTTATTAAAGAGACAAAGGAGAGATGTTGTACCCACGTCAATGAGTCTACCTGAACGTTTTATAATAGTCACATTCAGTTCTGTTATGATGACTGCTGATATGATAGACTGCTTTTGGTTTTGTCCTTCTGCCTTTGTCCTTCCAAAGTAAGCAACTGGGTCAACAATTATAGTATGTATTTAATTAATACAGTATGTATTAAGTTAAGAGAGAGTTCAATAGAGCTCTAGGGGCTAGTGGAGTCAAGGGATATGGGGAGAAGGCAGGCACGGGTTATTGATAGGGGACGATCAGCCATGATCACAATGAATGGCAGTGCTGGCTCAAAGGGCCGAATGGCCTCCTCCTGTACCTATTTTCTATGTTGCTATGCTTCTATGTTAATGCTGGGCCTTTGACACCTTCCATTTGAGCTGTTAATCCCAATTAAATAATTCCATATATCAGTTTTAAATTTGCATTTTTCAATCATTTATTTAATCCTTTATATTTTTCTTTCCTAGCAATCAATTCTCAAATGTTCCTAAAATCCCATGGCGATTTTGTTGGGGCCTTGAAAACGTTATTCAGCTTTCACCACCAATTAGTTTCATCTTGCATCAATGTCATAACTAGGTATTCATGTCATAACCACACCTCAACTTCCTTAGAAGATCGAGGAGATTCAGTATGTCAACGTACACTTTATTGAACTTCTACAGGTGTCCACTACAGTGCATATTGACCGGTTGCATGACAGCCTGGCTAAGCATCTGGAATGCCCAGGAATGAAAGAGATTGCAAAAAGTGGTGGACACCATTCAGTCATCACGGGCACTGACCTCCCCACTGTCGAAGGCATCTTTGGGAGGCGCTATCTGAAACCATCACACTCCGCTGCATATTGATGGAGCTGCTGTGGAGAGGGTCAGCAGTGTGAAGTTCTTGGGGCTTCACCTGGCGGATGACCTGACCAACACAACAGCAGTGATCAAAAGAGCTCAGCAGCGGCTCCACCCCCTCCGGAGACTAAGGAAAGCAGGTCTCCCTACTGTTCATCTAAGGACCATCTACAGGGGCACCATCGAGAGTATATTGACCTACGGCATCACTTCCTGGTTTGGGAGCTGCAAGGCTTATGAGCAAAACCAAATCAACAGGATAGTGAAGACAGCCAGTAGGATCATTGGTGCCCCACTCCCTTTCCTGTTGGAGATCTATGAGAAGCACAGCATCAGCAGAGCCATCTCCATTATTAAGGACCCCTATCATCCATCACACCACATCTTCTCCATTCTGCCATCTGGGAAGAGGTACAGGAGCATCAGCTGCAAACCAGTAGGATGCTACACAGCTTCTTCCCACAGGCAATAAGACTGGTTAACGGACTGTGTCCCCTCCCCCAAATATCATACACCAACACATCTAACCTCGCCCATACTTTGACAGCTAGGCACCTGTCAAAGCAAAGCCACTGTTCGGTCTGAGTGTTTTTATTTCAAATTTTAGGCCTATTTTAGATCTGGTAATTAAAATTTTTAAAGCTATATGTATTTATTCTGTTTTTATTAACTGCACTGACGGGAACTGATTGAGAAACAATTTTTCGTTTCATCTGTGTAAGTACTCAGTTAAAATGACATTAAAGTAAATACTGAATACTGAATACTGAAGACAGCCCACGTCATCAAGGACCCACACCACTCTGGCCACGCTCTCATTTGATTCCTGCCATCGGGAAGAAGGTACAGGAGTCTGAAAACTGTGACCTCTAGGTTCAAGTACAGCTTCGTCCCAATATCCATCAGGCTCACAAACACTATAAACATCAAATAACCTATGAACTATGAACTGTCTTGGTTGCAATATGAATTTAGGGCTTTTGGTAATAATAGTTTTTATAATTCTTTGACATTTTCATTTATGTTATCTGTAAGTAGTGTTTACATGCCTGTAATGATGCTGCAAGTGATAATTTGATTGTTCTGTTTTTGGTACATATGCCAATTAAATACTCATGACTCTCTTGATTTATATTACAAATAATTTATATTACAATGATGGCTCCCCAGCCTATACAGGGTCTTCTGTACTTGATTCATCTGATTCTTGTTTATAGTCCATTTCCATCTGCAATACCTACAATCATTTTACTTCACTACCAAGTTGTTTATATAAGCCTCACAAGGAATTTACCTGAAATGTTTGTTACAATCCAGTACAACCTGCAATATTACAAACAGTTTCACCTGTGCTAAAAGTGTCCAAAATAAAACCTGGCAATATATATACAGTTATAACATAGTCATATGTGTAGGAAGGAACTGCAGATGCTGGTTTAAACCGAAGATAGACATAAAAAGCTGGAGTAACTCAGCGGGACAGTCAGCATCTCTGGAGAGAAGGAATGGATGATATTTCAGGTCAGGTCCCTTCTTCAGACTGAAGAAGCTTTTTGTGTCTATAACACAGTCATAGTTTGTTTCATTTATAACCAGTTCACATTGTTTGGGAATTTTGAATGATGAATTAATTAGTATACTAATATTTTTCTTTATCTCCTCACTTTCTGTCCTTTCCATGATGTACAGAGGCTTTTTTTTTCTTACTTCCAAGGTACAAATAGCTTCTTTTAAAGTAATGCCTTTTGTTACTGCTGTGAGTAACTGTTGACATGAGAATCAAAAGTATTTCCATTGACAGTCAAACTTGGTGTGAAGGTTTGGATTCAGATTCAGATTCAATCTTTATTGTCATTGTGCAGTGTACAGTACAGAGACAACAAAATGCAGTTAGCATCTCACCCAGAAGAGCGAACATAGAATAATGGAACAGTAAAATATATATACATACATACAGTAGCAGTAGTGCAATTTTTCTGGGGGAAGGAGTGTCCGGAGGGGGGAAGCTATTCCTGAACCTGCTGGTCCGGCAACGGAGAGACCTGTAGCGCCTCCCAGATGGTAGGAGGGTAAACAGTCTGTGGTTGGGGTGAGAGCAGTCCTTGACGATGCTGCGCGCCCTTCGCAGACATCGCTTGCTCTGGACAGACTCAATGGAGGGGAGTGAGGAGCCGGTGATGCGTTGGGCAATTTTCACCACCCTCTGGACAACTTGGTGTGAAGATATAATATTATGGATTTAGTTTTTAAACTCCTGCCTTTACACAAGTAACCTCGGCATTTGCTTCAACAAACTGTGATCTGTGACAGGGAGAATTTGCATTCAGAGTGTCCCAAGTATCTTTACAACCAATCAAACTGTAGTCAATAAAGTAAACAGAAAATTAGGTATAGAATTTGCACCCAGCAAACTCTCACAATCCCAGTTGGATTGCAACCTTGTCGTGGTCGGGGAGCTTGTGTGTCTCAGTGACCCCTAGAGCTATGCCAGCGGGAGATTTGTCTGCTGTTAGGGTCTCCCATGCTGGACAGGTCGAAGGGTAGAGGTGAGACGAACAGCGATCCACTGGTCCTCCAGGTTGGGGGTTGAGCACAGGGCTAACAACCCTGTCTCGTAAAACACATATATTATGGAAACAGCAGCTGAAGGAATCAACACTACTGAGTGGAGGGACCTTCGTTGCTGCTCTACATGCCCGGAGGCATAATAGGCAGTAAGTAAGTAAGTAAAGATGGCGGCCTCTGCAGTCCATCTGTCTTTTTGAAAAATGTTTGTCCTGTAGAGTGTATAGTTTGATTGTAGTTTATATATTGTTTTTAGCTGTACGGGACACCCAACCTTTTCCCTGTCGGGTCTCCGTTGTTGTTGGGGCCTAGCACCGTGGAGCGGCCTCCAACCGGAACGACCTGGGGGCTCCAGTCACGGAGCCTGCGGACTCACCATCGTGGGGCTGGCCGGCCTCGGAGCATGGAGAGCTGTGGTGGCGCGCGGCTGCAGCCCGACTTCAGAGCTTCGGTGGCTGCAGCCGCAAGCCCGGTGGACGGTGACATCGGGAGCTCGCGGGTCCCTTGTGGGAGACCACTTTACGGAGCTCCCGCAATAGCAACTTCTCCCGCCCGAATTGCGGGGTTGAAAACGACCCGGAGCCTAACATCGCCCGGCGCAGCTTTAACGGCCGCGGGACTTGCTATCGCTCTCTGGGGGCTCCAACATCAAGACCCGGAGCATCGCTCGGCGCGGTCTTAGCGGCCGCGGAACTTGCCATCGCCCGCCGGGGGCTTTAACATCGGGAGAAGAATGGAAAATAGGGGAAAGACAAGACTTTGCCTTCCATCACAATGAGGAGGAGATTCACTGTGATGGATGTTTGTGTAAATTGTGTGTCTTGGTTTTTTTTCCTTGTTGTATGGCTGCAGAAACCAAATTTCATTTGAACTTCATTTGAGGTTCAAATGACAATAAACGGTATTGTATTGTAAGTAAGTAAACTCTCACAAGCAATAAAGAAATAAATGGATTTGATCAAGGGATAAAAACATTCAGGTCTTCATAAACGTTATACTCTTATATACACTAAGTTAAGGAATAAAAGTCTTGAGATCTTGCACTTATGTAAATCTTATCTAATTAGCATAGTGCAAAAATTTACATGTATATTCTATGGCTCAGGCACCCTAACATGCCAAAGATTTATTGTGGAATTCTTTGCCACAGAAGGCTGTGGAGGCCAAGTCAGTGGATATTTATAAGACAGAGATAGATAGATTTTTGATTAGTACAGGTGTGAGAAGTTATGGGGAGAAGGCAGGAGAATGGGGTTTGGAGGGAGACATAGATCCGCCATGATTGAATGGCGTAGACTTGATGGGCCGAATGGCCTAATTCCACTCCTATCACTTTTGACTTTATGACCGAATAACATGACATGACATGAAAAAGGAAATGTCACTCATTCATTTGTAAAAAAAAGTAGAATACTTCTTAGATATTTGCTCTCAATTTTATTTCCATCAAATTTAGTCAGAGGTACATGAAGTTTACAGGTATGATAACTACGCTATAGCAGAGAATTGATGTTTACTACTTTTCTTTATTTATTTAGATTTTTTTAAATGTCTCCACTTGCTCTGTCCTCTTTTCGAGGTCAATTATTTACAGTTCGGCTCAGTCACAAGCACAGAGATATCAATACCAAAACAGAGGCTAAAATGCTGAAATAAATCCAGATATTGCTGGAAATTCTTTTCAGGTCAGCCAGCATCTCTAGAGACAGAAACAGAGACTCCAATCCTCACTCCGTCCTGATGCCCTGACCCACCTCCCCCCCTGACACCCCCCTCCGACCCCAACACTCACTCCGTCCTGACCCCTCCCCCCCTCGTACCCCCTCCCTCTTCCGAACCCCTCCCCATCCGCCCGTCTCTCTATCCTGGCCGCCTGACCCCCCCTCCCCATCTTTGACCCCCCCCTCCCCTGCCCTGACCCCCCCCTCCACCGATCCCCTCCCCCTGCCTAAATCCCCCCCCACCCTGACCCCATCTCCAACCCTCTGCCCCTCCCTCCTCCCTGTGACCCTCACTCCGTCCTGACCCCCTGGCCCCCTCCCCCTGCCCTGACCCCCCCTCCCCCTGCCCCTCACTCTGTCCTGACCCCGACCCCTGCCCCTCTCTGACCCCCTCCCCCTCACTCTGTCCTGACCCCCTCCTCCCCCCTTTGACCCCCCTCCCCCCCACTCCATCCTGACATCTGACCCCCTCCATCCACTGACCCCCCATCCTCCGCCCCTCACTCTGTCCTGACCCCTCCCCCTCTCTGAACCCCCTCCCCTGACCCCCCTCCCCCCTCACTCTGTCCCTTCACCTCCTCCAGTTTAAATTCCATTTGGAATATTTTGGAGGACCAAGAAACCAAGACCCAAGAACCAGAGTTCAAACTGGAGACCTTTTAGTGACCTTTCATCCTTTCCATTAAGTCACCAACCACATAAACAGGTTTTGACAAAGAACTACCAGAAAGTACACAGTCAGAAAGCGAAGACAATGTTGACGTTGAATGAGAAAACATTTGAAATATTTTCAAAAAGATTTGATAGATCCCAGCTCAAAAAGCCAGTCATGTTGACATTGCTTGCATGCAGAAAGCATTGTTCAAATTCCAAAACGACATTGAGCACAAATGCACTAAAATGCCAACATAGAATGTGTTGGAATATCTGTTCCAGCTTACATTTCATTGAAGGCTATCTTTTGAAAATTGCAATAAAATATGATCACTGTTTGTCTTAAGATAAGTAAGAAATAACGAACTGTGAGAACAATAGCAACATTTTTATTAGCTTCTGAGAAATTAAATTTTAGTGGCAGATTGTTGCTATTTTCAGAAAATTATGCTGCGTATTATAGAATCTGAGACAAAAATAAAAATGGGCACCGATTGACAGTAGAATTCTTTCCTGAACATTGCAACTTTGGGAATGCATTAATTAAAAATAAATAAAAACAAGTGGTATTTATGGCCATTTTAATGTTTTCATTCTTTTTATTTTTTTTATTCTTTGATGTAATTCCATGTAATTTGCTTTCTAGGGGATAGACCTTCACAGTGAATGGTAGGGTTCTGTAGGTGTGTTGAAGAGCTGAGGGATCTAGGAGTGCAGGTACATAGTTCCGTGAATGTGACGACACAGGTAGAGAGGATGGTCACGAAGGCTTTTGGTACTTTGGCCTTCATTAATCAGGCTACTGAGTATAGAAGGTACACAAAAATGCTGGAGAAACTCAGCGGGTGCAGCAGCATCTATGGAGTGAAGGAAATAGGTGACGTTTCGGGCCGAAACCCTTCTTCAGACTGATAGGGGGTGGGGGGGAGAAGGAAGGAAAAGGGGGTGGAGGAGGAGCCCGAGGGTGGGGGGATGGGAGGAGACACCTCGAGGGTTAAGGAAGGGGAAGAGACAGCAAGGGCTAGCAAAATTGGGAGAATTCAATGTTCATGCCCGCCGGCCGCAGACTACCCAGGCGGAATATGAGGTGCTGTTCCTCCAATTTCCGGTGTTGCTCACTCTGGCAATGGAGGAGACCCAGGACAGAGAGGTCGGATTGGGAATGGGAGGGGGAGTTGAAGTGCTGAGCCACCGGGAGTTCAGGTAGGTTCTTGCGGACTGAGCGGAGGTGTTCGGCGAAACGATCGGGGAGGGGGTGGTACGGGAGGGAAGGGAAGAATTGACAAGGGAGTTGCGGAGGGAGCGGTCTTTGCGGAAGGCAGACATGGGGGGAGATGGGAAGATGTGGCGAGTGGTGGGGTCACGTTGGAGGTGGCGAAAATGGCGGAGGATGATTTGTTGTATTTGCCGGCTGATGGGGTGAAAGGTGAGGACTAGGGGGACTCTGCCCTTGTTGCGAGTGCGGGGATGGGGAGAGAGAGCAGTGTTGCGGGGTATGGAGAGAGACCCTGGTGCAAGCCTCATCTATGGTGGAGGAGGGGAATCCCCGTTCCCTGAAGAGCGAGGACATTTCCGATGCCCTGGTGTGGAACATCTCATCCTAGGAACAGATGCGGTGTAGGCAGAGGAATTGGGAGTAGGGGATGGAGTCCTTACAGGGGGCAGGGTGGGAAGACGTGTAGTCCAGATAGCCATGTGAGTCAGTGGGTTTGTAGTGTATGTCGGTCAGAAGTCTATCCCCTGCGATGGAAATGGTGAGGTCAAGGAATGGTAGGGAAGTGTCGGAAATGGTCCAGGTGTATTTGAGTGCCGGATGGAAGTTGGTGGTGAAGTGGATGAAGTCAGTCAGTTGTGTGTGGGTGCAGGAGGTGGCCCCAAAGCAGTCATCAATGTAACGGAGGTAGAGGTCGGGGATGGGGCCCTGGTACGTATTGAACAAGGATTGTTCGACGTACCCGACAAAGAGGCAGGCGTAGCTGGGGCCCATAGCTACACCTTGTGATGCCTTGTGATGTTCATGCCCACCTGGGTAGCCTGCGGCCGGTGGGCATGAACATTGAATTCTCCATATTTGCTAGCCCTTGCTGTCTCCTCCCCTTCCTTAACCCTCGAGGTGTCTCCTCCCTTCCCCCCGCCCTCGGGCTCCTCCTCCTCCCCTTTTTCCTTCCTTCTCCCCCCCCACCCCCTATCAGTCTGAAGAAGAGTTTTGGCCCGAAACGTCACCTATTTTCTTCGCTCCATAGATGCTGCTGCACCCGCTGAGTTTCTCCAGCATTTTTGTGTACCTTCGATTTTCCAGCATCTGCAGTTCCTTCTTGAATACTGAGTATAGAAGTTAGGTCAACAGATAACCTTCCAACATTTTCGCCACCTCCAACAGGATCCCACCACTGGCCACATCTTCCCATCTCCTCCCCTTTTGACTTTCCGCAGAGACCTCTCCCTCCGTAAATTCATTGGTCAATTTGTCTCTTCCCACTCAAACCACCCGCTCCCCTGGCACTTTCCCTTGCAACCGCAGGAAATGCTGCACTTGTCGCTTTACCTCCCCCTTCGATTCCATCCAAGGACCCAAGCAGTCTTTCCAGGTGAGGCAGAGGTTCACCTGCACCTCCTCCAACCTCATCTATTGCATCCGCTGCTCTAGGTGTCAACTGCTCTACATCGGTGAGACCAAGCGCAGGCTTGGCAATCGCTTCGTCCAACACCTCCGCACAGTTCTTTTAAAAAAAAAAATATTTCAAAATAGACTTTATTCAGGTAATAAATATATACAATACATGAACAGTGCGAAAAATTCATCCGACATTTTCGGAGGCTATACAAAACATTCAATACTGTTTACATACATTGCTCAAATTTCACAAATTTATCCCCCAACCTTGCCATTCATGTGTCCCACTGGCGTGGGATCCCTTCCCTTATTTTGAGGGGCAACTCCACCACACCCTGCCCCCAATGTCCAGCAGCGGAAGGACCCTAGACTGTGGTCCTCCCCCACCGAGCCTTGGCGTTGGCTGCGCCGAGCTTCAGTGCGTCCCTCAACACGTCTGCAGCGGGCCAGTCGGCAACATTCCCCGACGGACATCGCGTTCCGCTGGGTGGTCAACAACGCTCGGGCAGACCAAGGAGCGTCTTTCACCGAGTTGATGACCCTCCAGCAGCACTCGATGTCAGTCTCTGAATGTGTCCCTGGGAAAAGTCCGTAAATCACAGAGTTCTAAAAACCTGTGCGGACCAACTGGCTGGAGTTTTTACGGACATTTTCAACCTCTCACTTCTGAGGTCTGAGGTCCCGACCTGCTTTAAAAGGGCATCAATTATACCGGTGCCCAAGAAGAGTAAGGTGACGTGCCTCAATGACTATCGACCAGTGGCACTAACGCCAGTGGTGATGAAGTGCTTTGAGAGGTTGATTATGGAGCAAATCAACTCCTACCTCGACAAAAACCTGGACCCACTGCAGTTCGCGTACCGCCACAACAGATCAACGGTGGATGCGATCTCGCTGGCCCTCCACTCCGCACTGGACCACTTGGACAACAAATACTCATATGTCAGGCTGTTATTCATTGATTACAGCTCGGCATTTAACACAATCATCCCCTCCAAACTGGTTACCAAACTCGCAGAACTGGGTCTCTGCGCATCCCTCTGCAACTGGATCCTCGACTTCCTCGTCCACAGACCACAGTCTGTTCGTATTGGTGGAAATGTGTCAGCCTCGATAACAATCAGCACGGGAGCACCTCAAGGCTGCGTGCTCAGCCCCCTGCTGTACTCACTCTATACCCATGACTGCGTAGCGAACCACAGTGCGAACTCCATCATCAAGTTCGCTGATGACACCACCATCGTGGGGCGTATCATTGATGGGGATGTCAGAACATAGAAGAGAGATCGAGCAACTGTCCATATGGTGCCAGCGCAATAACCTGGCCCTCAACACCAGCAAAACCAAGGAACTGATTGTGGACTTTGGAAGGAGTAGGAGGGGGACCCACAGCCCCATTTATATCAACGGGTCGATGGTTGAAAGGGTCAAGAGCTTCAAATTCCTGGGCGTGCACATCTCTGAAGGTCTTTCCTGGTCCGAGAACACTAATGCAATCATCAAAAAAGCACATCAGCGCCTCTACTTCCTGAGAAGATTACGGAGAGTCGGATTGTCAAGGAAGACTCTCTCTAACTTCTACAGGTGCACAGTAGAGAGCATGCTGACCGGTTGCAAAGTGGCTTGGTTCGGCAATTTGAGCGCCCTGGAGAGGAAAAGACTACAAAAAGTAGTAAACACTGCCCAGTCCATCATCGGCTCTGACCTTCCTTCCATCGAGGGGATTTATTGCAGTCGCTGCCTCAAAAAGGCTGGCAGTATCATCAAAGACCCACACCATCCTGGCCACACACTCATCTCCCTGCTACCTTCAGGTAGAAGGTACAGGAGCCTGAAGACTGCAACAACCAGGTTCAGGAATAGCTACTTCCCCACAGCCATCAGGCTATTAAACCTGCCTCGGACAAAACTCTGATTATTAACAACCACATTCTGTTATTTGCACTTTATTTGCAGTTTATTTATTCATGTGTGTATATATTCATATCATGGTATATGGACACATTTATCTGTACTGTAGTAAATGCCTTACTATTTTTCTGTGTGCTTAAGCAAAGCAAGAATTTCATTGTCCTATACAGGGACACATGACAATAAACTCACTTGAACTTGAACTTGAACTTGACGGAGCTGTTCGGGATAAACCATGACAGGGTCCCCTTGCAAACCTCTCCAGACTGTCTTTGCAAAGAGGTGGGCAACTGTCTCCTCTCCATAGCAGCCGTCCCGAGGGCAGCGTGCGCTGGCAGTGAAGTTCCGACGGTGTAGGAAGGATCAAGCCAGGTCTTGGTGCTTGTTGGTGAGTTCTGGCGATGAGGCATTTTGCCAGACGAGCTGGGCAGTCTGCTCAGTGAACCACGCCACAGGATCCATCGAGTCCTTTCCCTGCAGGACGTTCCATGCTGACCACTGCCCGATGGACTTGTGGCCAAAGGTGTTGGTCCAAATGAACCTTTCCATGAGTGACAGATGATGCGGCAATGTCCAGCTGACTGGCACATTGAGTGGCATCTGCGCCCACCTCACAGTTGGCATTAACCAACCTGATCTCCCGGTGGCACTTCAACTCCCCCTCCCATCCGACCTTTCTGTCCTGGGCCTCTTCCATGGCCAGAGTGAGTCCCACCGCTAATTGGAGGAGCAGCACCTCATATTCCGCTTACGTAGTTTACACCCCAGCGGTATGAACATTGACTTCTCCAATTTCAGGTAGTCCTTGCTTTCTCCCTCCTTCCCCTCCCCTTCCAAGCTCTCCCACAGCCTACTGTCTCCGCCTCTCCCCCCCCCCCCCCCCCCCCCCCCCCCGCCCCCCACATCAGTCTGAAGAAGAGTCTCGACCCGAAACGTCACCTATTCCTTCGCTCCATAGATACTGCCTCATCCGCTGAGTTTCTCCAGCACTTTTGTCTACCATAGAAGTTGGGACGTTACGTTGCAGCTGTACAAGACTTTGTTGAGGCCACATTCGGAGTATTGAGTTTCGGTTTTTGTCATCCTGCTGTAGGAAAGATGTAATTAAGCTGGAAAGAGTGCAGAGAAGATTTACGAGGATGTTGGCAGGTTTTGAGGTCCTGAGTCATTGGGAAAAATTGGTCAGACTAGGACTTTTTTCCTTGGAGCGCACGAGGCTGAGGAGTGATCCTATGGAGGTGTACAAACTCCTGAGGGAAATCGATAGGAATGCTCAGAGACTTTTACCCAGGTAGGGGATTCAAGAACCAGAGGACATAGGTATAAGGTGAGAGGGGCAAGATTTAATAGGAACCGGAGGGACAACCTTTTCATTCAGGATGTGCTGCTTATGTGGAATGGGCTGCCAGAGGATGTAGTAGAGGCAGATACTATAAAAGAGTCCAGGACAGGTACATGGATAGGAAAGGTTGAGAGGCATATGGTCCAAACAGAACTAAATGGGGCATCTTGGTCAGCATGTACGAGTTGAACCGAAGGGCCTGGTTCCGTGCTGTTTGACTCTCTCTGAAGAGCACTCACGAGGTGGAGGTAATTGTAAATGATTGATGTTACACAGGTCTGGAGTTTAAAGTCATCCTTAATTGTAACACATAGTATAGCGGTACAGCAGGTTGCTAGTTGTTAGTTCATCACTACCGCTTCCAAGACTACTTAATGTAGGAAGTGGGTGCTAATATAAAGCATACAGTGAGGTGGAGTTAATGATGCTATTCTACTATGATTGGTTCACATGCAATAACCAATTTACAATAATGTCAATATTGTTTGCAAATGTAATGATGATTCAACATAAGCTAATAGTGACACAAAAGACTAAGTGCCTGGATCTGGAACAAAAACAAGCCTCTGGGGGAACTCAACCCTGCCAGGCAGCATATATGGAGAATCAACATTTCTGGTCGAGACCTTTCCCCTGGATTGGGACCTTCCATGTCATTCCCCAGTCAACCTCCACAGATGCTGCCTGACCTGCTGAATTCCACCAACTGTTTGTTTTTTGCTCAATACAAAATAATGTCCACTGCAGACTTTATGAATACTGCATATTTTTGATTAAAAATATAGGCCGCCTTAATAAACAGTTGTGAGAGGACACGATTTTTGGGCCGACCAATGTGACACTTTTGCTGATCTCCCAGTGCAGGGAGCTCTCTACAACTGAATGTCGCAGACTGGAACATTTCATGGCACAAGACTACAGACTGAGAGATGCATCCACTGCAAAGGCCCTATGGGAAAGGCCCACTGTTTAGGCAGCATCTAACCACTGGAAAGCTGTAAACAACTACCTCAGACACTTATATTATGTATATGAAAGGAAACTTGATCAAGTCAGTGGAATATTTTCTGCCATGAACATTGACATAGAATGTATTACATTATAAACTTTCAAATGTTACGAATAAAATATATCCATAACCACAAGAAATTGTGGATGGAGCCCAGATCATCACACAGCCAGCCCCCCATCCATTGATTCCATCTACGCCTCACGCTGCCTCCACAAGGCCACCAGCATAATCAAAGATCAGTCTCGCTTCTCCTCTCTCTTATCAGGCAAGAGGTACAGAAATTTGAAAAACTGCATACCTCCAGATTCAGGGACAGTTCCGTCCCAGCTGTTATCAGAGAACTGAACAGTCCTCAGGTAGAATGTAGTTCTGACCTCCCATCGACCCCATTGGAGACCCTTGAACTATCTTTAATCGGACCTCAATGTTGTATCTTTGCACTCAATGTTATACCCTTTATTCTTTATCTGTGCACGGTGGAAGGCTTGATTGTATTCATGCATATCACGCAAACCAAAGCTTCTCACCTACCTCGCTACATGTGAGAATAACTAAACTAAAGTAAGAATATTTGTTGATGACAACAAGGGGAGTTTCCATGCTGTATGATTCTATGACATTAATCTTGTACCTAAATGGAATGCTCTGCACTGTGACCATGACATACAAATGCCACATGTATGTAACGATATTACCTACTGCCAATATTATAAACAAAGTTTTTAAGAAGGAACTGCAGATGCTGGAAAATCGAAGGTACACAAAAATGCTGGAGAAACTCAGCGGGTGCAGCAGCATCTATGGAGCGAAGGAAATAGGCAACGTTTCGGGCCGAAACCTATCAGGTTTCGGGCCGAAACGTTGCCTATTTCCTTCGCTCCATAGATGCTGCTGCACCCGCTGAGTTTCTCCAGCATTTTTGTGTACCTTATAAACAAAGTTGCTTTTTCAGGAAAAATAAATAGTTTTCCTTGAGACTCTGTTCACTTAATGTGAGATTCAATACAAAATTAACCCATAATGCATGACACATCTAGTGTACACTTTTTTTACGACGTTGGCAACTAGTTTTGTTTTGAGGTCTTGAATTAGTGCGAATAAGCCACATGACCTTTGCTGCCAAGTTCACACCCTCAAGATTCAGTTTGCCCTTTCTCCATTCCGTTGTGAAGACTCATTCCAGTGGGGTGTGGGTGGCAGAGAGTGGAAGGGGTAGGATGTAGTTATTGTGACTAGTGGGGGATGGTGAAGCGGATGGTGGAGCAATGAGAGGTGGGGGTTGGCTTTTGGTTTCTATTGAATTTTTTTCTGTTCCTACGACTGGAACCACTCACATCAAGAAGTGCTTTAGAGTTTGTTGCAATTCATTAATTTAAAGGCAATAGAAACATAGAAAATAGGTGCAGGAGGAGGCCATTCGGCCCTTCGAGCCAGCACCGCCATTCATTGTGATCATGGCTGATCGTAATGGACCTAATGCTCGAATGTCTACTCATTTTACTATTGTTAGCAACAGGCACAAAGCTTAGTAGTTGAAAGTGATTGGTGGCAGCTCTTTAGAGAACATGGCTGTGTTCACCCCTAAGCTTGTGTACAAATTGACTTTATATTCCCCACAGGTTTTGGAACAATTCACTTGGTTAGGCATAGCTCTTTGGAGTCAGTGGGTTGTGAAAATGAGTGCGTGTAACTGAGGCTGGCAAAGCTGAAGGATTCATCCATTGGACTGCCATAATTTGGTGCTTGCTGTCCCAAAACTCATTCTCATATTTCTTATGCCAAGTAGGAGGTCATTCATCCCATCAAGTCTTTGCCATCTCTCAGAGTATGTCATTAATTTAATTCCCTGTGATAGACACAAAAAGCTGGAGTAACTCAGAGGGTCGGGCAGCATCAATGGAGAAAAGGAATAGGTGACGTTTTGTGTTGAGACCCTTCTTCAGACTGAGGGTTTGATTCATAATTCCCTGTGACCAATTCTTATTGTGCCTACAACTTTACCCTGACTCTCAAATCACTGAGTTACACTATGTAATTTATAATATAGTTTTAATATTGCCACGTGTACCGAGGTACAGTGAAAAGCTTTATTTTCCATGATATCTAAATGGATCAGATAATACTAAACTCAAGAACTATAGATAGAGAAAAGAGGATGGTGAAGAATGTAGAATATAGTTCTCAGCATGTTAGCGCATCTGTTCCACAGACAAAGTCTAATGTACACAATGGGGCAGGGGTGATTCGGACAGTACCGTGGCTCGAAGGGCCAAATGGCCTACTCCTGCACCTATTTTCTATGTTTCTATGTTTCTAAAGGAAGGACAATGCAGATGCCTGATAAGAGAGGAGTTGAAGCTGCTCCAGTCAGGTGGTGTGCATTTTTATATACCATTTACATAGAAACATAGAAAATAGGTGCAGGAGTAGGCCATTCGGCCCTTCGAGCCTGCACTGCCATTCAATATAATCATGGCTTATCATTCAAAATTAGTACCCCATTCTTTTTCCCCATATCCCTTGATTCCATTAGCCCTAAATCTAACTCTCTTTTGAAAGCATCCAGTCAACTGGCCTCCACTGCCTTCTGTGGCAGAGAATTCCACAGATTCACAACTCTCGGGGTGAAAAAAGTCCTCATCTCGGTCCTAAATGGCCGACCCCTTATTCTTAATCTGGGAGCCCCTGGTTCTGGACTCTCCCAACATGGGGAACATTTTCCTGCATCTAGCCTGTCCAATCCCTCAAGAATGTTAGGTAGACAAAAGTGCTGGAGAAACTCAGCGGGTGCAGCAGAATCTATGGAGCGAAGGAAATAGGCAACGTTTCGGGCCGAAACCCTTCTTCAGACTGATTTCCTTCGCTTCATAGATGCTGCTGCACCCGCTGAGTTTCTCCAGCACTTTTGTCTACCTTCGATTTTCCACCATCTGCAGTTCCTTCTCAAACACCTCAACAATTTTATATGTTTCTATAACATATCCTCTCATCCTTTTAAATGCCAGTGAATACAAGCCCATCATTTAACCTCCTAACCACTCTAGACTATCCTGGAAAGGTTCCAGTTTTTAAAATATTCATAATTATTTGACTTTTTTTAAGGACTGAGCCAGTTCAAGTTATTTTTCCTGTCAGCCAGGCGTAGTTGTAATACGATAATGTAATGGCAAGCAGGGAGCTGATTTAAACCAGACCAATTTGTTATGCACTGCTGCAAAATCTCTTTTTTATTACCTCAGCGCTTCTTTGCACTGCCCGTTCCTGCTAAAAGTGTGCAAAAGTTCATGCAGTTGTTGCCAATCTCTTATGAAGATATGCCTGAAAATTCAATGCCAAATGGGGTACAGGGGGCTGCCTTGTAACTCTGCCATAGGTGTTAAAATGTCCTATGGGATACTGTTCTGGATCTCAGTAATTCCAGTTTTAAACAATATTTCCAGATGTATGAGCAAGCTAATGTAAGAAAATTGGCAGTGTCTTAAAATATCATGCTGCTGAGGGTGAGTGATGTAATTGGAGCCCTGCTACAAGTTTAACTTTGGCCTGAGCCATTGGGCGGGGACTGGGTAAGGAGAAGAGAAACGCTATGGAAAGAACAGAGTCAACATTTCTGGTTGAAAATCCTTTCTCAGGGTAAGGAGAATGAAATCATTGACGAACACCTCGGAACGTTCCACAGCCGAGCCAAGAGGAACGGGAATTCACCTTCGAAACCCACAAGGAAAGTTTAGCCTTTCTCTCCTCTACCTGGTTTTCATCTTTGGAAGACCCCTGTGATCAAAGATGACTTGCTTCCAGTCTAGTTTTGTGCAATGTGAAGTAATTAATGAGGCCAACATGGGAATGACAGATCCACCAGTCTCCAATTAGTTTAACTGATCACTGCACTTAGAGGGCAGTCTAATAGCAAAAGGATTTGAGTATAAGAGCAGGGAGGATCTACTGCAGTTGTACAGGGTCTTGATGAGACCACAGCTGGAGTATTGCGTACAGTTTTGGTCTCCTAATCTGAGGAAAGACATTCTTGCCATAGAGGGAGTACAGAGAAGGTTCACCAGACTGATTCATGGGATGTCAGGACTTTCATATGAAGAAAGACTGGATAGACTCGGCTTGTACTCGCTAGAATTTAGAAGATTGAGGGGGGTTCTTATAGAAACTTACAAAATTCTTAAGAGGTTGGACAGGCTAGATGCAGGAAGATTGTTCCCGATGTTGGGGAAGTCCAGAACAAGGGGTCACAATTCAAGGATAAGGGGGAAATCTTTTAGGACCGAGATGAGAAAAACATTTTTCACACAGAGAGTGGTGAATCTGTGGAATTCTCTGCCATAGAAAGTATTTGAGGCCAGTTCATTGGCTATGTTTAAGAGGGAGTTAGATGTGGCCCTTGTGGCTAAAGGGATCAGGGGGTATGGAGAGAAGGAAGGTACAAGATATACTGAGTTGGATGATCAGCCATGATCATATTGAATGGCGGTACAGGGTCGAAGGGCCGAATGGCCTACTTCTGCACCTATTTTCTATGTTTCTAATTCAATTCCAGCTCTATGGCAAGATGGACTTGGTCTTGAGTATGTTTCCTTTTGGTGGCAATAATCAGTGATTAGCCAATCTTGCTGTTCATACCCATATTCATCAGCGTCGTACAATATTCAGAGCTGGTTAGTAAGTGATTGCCAATGGTTCCTTCCCTTAGAATTACAAATTGTTGTAATTTTACCTCAAGATTTAGCTCAGTCTGAATGCCTCATACATGCTGCTTCTCTAATCTCCTCTGATGAATACTTTGCCAACTCTCCCACCATCTCATTGAAACCATTTAGTTTGTTTGAATTGACACCTCATTGGATTCATATACTGACAACCTCATTGGATTGATTTAGAAATATAGAAAATAGGCCGGAGTAGGCCATCCGGCCTCACGAGCCAGCACCGCCATTCAATGTGATCATGGCTGATCATCCAAAATCAGTACCCCGTTCCTGCTTTCTCCCCACATCCCTTGATTCCGTTAGCCCTCAGAGCTATATCTAACTTTCTCTTAAAAACATCCAGTGAATTGGCCTCCACTGCTTTCTGTGGCGGAGAATTCCACAGATTCACAACTCTCTGGGTGAAAAGGGTTTTCCTCATCTCAGTCCTTAATGGCCTATCCCTTATTCTTAAACTGTGACCCCTGGTACTGGACTCCCCCAATATCGGGAAAGATTTTCCTGCATCTAGCCTGTCCAATCCCTTAAGAATTTAATGTTTGTATAAGGTATCCTCTCATCCTTCTAAATTCCGGTGAACATAAGCCCAGTCGATCCATTCTTTAGCCCAGTTATATTGACCAACTCATTGGATTCATACAGTTTTGTTATATTGACCAACTCATTGGATCCATTCAATCTAGTTGTATTAACCACCTTATGGGGTCAAGGAAAGAGCGTTCACGTCGGGGCCCTGTTTCTACCAATCTTTCCCCCACCACGCACAAGAAACACAAGAAGCACAAGACGCAATTGTATGCAAATGCCGAGAAGTGTGTTCAGCTCTGGCTGAACAATTTCTAATCTTGTGATGTGGACTCTATATTGCCATAGAGGGAGTACAGAGAAGGTTCACCAGACTGATTCCTGGGATGACAGGACTTTCATATGAAGAAAGACTGGATAGACTCGGCTTGTACTCGCTAGAATTTAGAAGATTGAGGGGGGATCTTATAGAAACTTACAAAATTCTTAAGGGGGTGGACAGGCTTGATGCAGGAAGATTGTTCCAGATGTTGGGGAAGTCCAGAACAAGGGGTCACAGTTTAAGGATAAGGGGGAAGTCTTTTAGGACCGAGATGTGAAAAAAGAATTTCACACAGAGAGTGTTGAATCTGTGGAATTCTCTGCCACAGAAGGTAGTTGAGGCCAGTTCATTGGGTATATTTAAGAGGGAGTTAGATGTGACCCTTGTGGCTAAAGGGATCAGGGGGTATGGAGAGAAGGCAGGTACAGGATACTGAGTTGGATGATCATCCATGATCATATTGAATGGCGGTGCAGGCTCAAAGGGCTGAATGGCCTACTCCTGCACCTATTTTCTATATTTCTATAAGAAGAACCACCTTATCTGATCCATTTGCCATTGCTCTATATTTTTTACTTTGGACTTGAATCATACAAAATGCCAGTGTGTAAACTATGATTTTGACACTCTTGCACTTAAATATGTTTGCCCCTGTGTAAGATTTTTACTGATCTGTATGCAAAAAAATGGGAATATAACCATATAACAATTACAGCACGGAAACAGGCCATCTCGACCCTTCTAGTCCGTGCCGAACACGTATTCTCCCCTAGTCCCATATACCTGCGCTCAGACCATAACCCTCCATTCCTTTCCTGTCCATATAACTATCCAATTTATTTTTAAATGATAAAAACGAACCTGCCTCCACCACCTTCACTGGAAGCTCATTCCACACAGCCACCACTCTCTGAGTAAAGAAGTTCCCCCTCATGTTACCCCTAAACTTCTGTCCCTTAATTCTCAAGTCATGTCCCCTTGTTTGAATCTTCCCTACTCTCAGTGGGAAAAGCTTATCCACGTCAACTCTGTCTATCCCTCTCATCATTTTAAAGACCTCTATCAAGTCCCCCCTTAACCTTCTGCGCTCCAGAGAATAAAGCCCTAACTTGTTCAACCTTTCTCTGTAACTTAGTTGCTGAAACCCAGGCAACATTCTAGTAAATCTCCTCTGTACTCTCTCTATTTTGTTGACATCCTTCCTATAATTAGGCGACCAAAATTGTACACCATACTCCAGAATTGGCCTCACGAATGTCTTGTACAATTTTAACATTACATCCCAACTTCTATACTCAATGCTCTGATTTATAAAGGCCAGCACACCAAAAGCTTTCTTTACCACCCTATCTACATGAGATTCCACTTTCAGGGAACTATGCACGGTACCAAGGATATCAAGTACCATTAGATATCACTGTACCAAGGTAAGTATGACAATAAAGTACCTATGAACCATTGATTGGTTCCATCGACCACCTCATTGGAGCTGTTCAGTCTGATTGTATTGTGGACCTGTGTCTTTTGCCTGACCTCAAGAGAGCAGTAAGAGAGACCCCCAGACCCCCAGTCTAGACGGCAGCCAACGCTCTGCGATCTATGGGCTGTTCCCAGTGACACGTCCTGAGACAAACTTTAACAGATGCTGAAAGGTTGGGTGCTTTGTCCTGCCTGAAGCTTGTCAGTTTTCCAGAGTGAGAAGATATCCAAAGTGAAAGCTGCCAACTGGCACATTCCAAGATGCAGGAGCATGTTCCAAGATTTAGCTCTTAGGGCTAAAGGAATCGAGGGATTTGGAGAAAAAGCAGGAACGGGGTACTGATTTTAGATGATCTGCTATGATCATATTGAATGGCGGTGCTGGCTCGAAGGGCCGAATGGCCTACTCCTGCACCTATTTTTCTATCTTTCTATGTGTTTAGTGACACTGAATTTCAACACCGCCTCCACAAGGATTTTGTAGGGGTGTACCACAGTCTAATCTGCCCCTTTAGGGATTAGATTCTGTGTCAGAGCCTCTCAAACCTTTCATGGCAGGGTGTTTCGTTTAAAAGGGAAACATGCATTGCAAGAGATTGTATTAATTTGCTGCCACGTTGAATGTAAAGAAAGTCATGGATTTATTATTCATAAAAACACCTGCAGGAATAACAATATATAGTTGAAAAGAAATACAAGCTGATATCGGGTCAAGTGGATAAATGTACTTGTCACTCCAATAAATACTGTTAAAAAATATGTAAAAGTATTACTGTTAATTAAAAAGTACAAATCAAGTACATCTGTTTTTTTCTCATTATAAATTGGCCAAGGAGATGCCAGGGAAGACAAAGCATTAAGATGGTATTTCACAGGGGGGGAAAGCCTCATTGACATGCGTGTTTTAAAACATGTTATCTGGATCAACATTCCACTTGGCAGAACGTTAGGAAGCAAATTCCAGCCGCAAAGAACGGCGATGTTCTTACTAAGAACAGCCCGTTATTTCTAACCTAAACCAGGACCTTTCTCAAAAGACATGCAATGGAACCTACCCCTAATCTAGCCTCAGGGAAGGTACAAACCCTAATGGATATACATCACGTTGTTGAATTGGAACTCACCAATGGGGGAAACAAGCAAATTAAAGGGGTTGGGAATTGCCATGGCATCGGGGGGGGAGAGGATGCTACTGATTGTCTCGCTGCACAAGAAGTCTGCGTGAACTGGATGGACTGGGGGGTTTGTTTTAAAAGCAGAGTTAGGCATTAATACGTGGCAGGATTTCTTTGCAAGAGGAGGGGAGCTGAGACTAGGACGGATTGTAGAGCTCTGGCTTGCTTCGTGTCAGTGTCTGGATGTAACAAAGCAGGGGTGAGCAAGAGGGGAAGAGGCGGAGTCGGCAGCCCGGCGCTGCTAACCAAAGATTATAGAGTGGATCTTTGCTGCTAACTCCAGCGAGCAGCCTCAGCAGCAGCAATAACCCGAGTGCTGGTGAAACGCCAGCGCAGCTCAGCGCTGCTCCCCATTGTGTCAGAGCGGAGATTGCCTGCTTCACTGGCGCAGTCAGTCTACAAGCTGAAGCGGAGGATACGTTTAGAAGTCGCCTGTCTTCCTCCTCCTCCTCCTCCTCCTCGCAAGGACCTGGAAAGGCGGAGGCTGAAACACGGCGGCGCCTTTCCTCTGGCCGTTTTTACAGTTCTTGGCTCAATTTGTGCTCTTTTCCACTGACAGTGGATCTGCTCCCTCGCCGAGCGGAGCCTGCTTTAGATCCAGAGTGTCCGCCAGATGTTGCTGAAGGCGACCCCGGTCCTTCGGCCCATCCCATTGAGTTTGCCCCATCTCCCCTCGGGTATCAGTCCCATCTTGGAATATTAAACATCTATATATATATCTGCAAGAATATACAAATACAAGCAACAAAATGGACGGGTTGTCGAAGAGGAATGAAAAGTTGGAAGTGCCAGAGGAGGAAGAAGTGGATCCGAGAATTCAGGTGATTACATTGTAAAACCTTTGTTTGTGTATTTATGGCTGTCGGCTTTATTCTGCACGATAACGTTGAAACTGGTTTGAACGCTTTTTTATTGACGACGAATGATAAATTCCGGTCGTTCAGGGTTTGGAATAACAGTTTTAGTTTCTATTTGTGTAACCACTTTAACCCTTCTCCCAGAGCTCCGACCTACAGTATAGATCCCTGTATTGTTCTTTACAGTAAACCCAATATTACAACCTATAACATCCCATTGCGTAGGAAAACCATTATAAGCCCCAGCATTACAGTCCACAGGAAGACCTGCACTACACCCCTTTTTGATAATCTAGAGTAATAACCTTGGTATTGTAATTTGCTGTAACTCAGAATGTTAAAATCCAGTACCAGATATGAATAATAACCTCATGTATTGATCACAGTATATGCCAACATTATAAACTATAATAAATAATGCCTATACTCTGTAATAACCTTCTTATAATCTACAATAAAATCCATGATATTATGATTTGTAGTTAACTCCATTATTACACTATACAGTAAAACCCATAGCCGACCATATGATGAGCCCCTTATCTAGAGCAAGACTTTCATATGATTCACTGTGCTACAGTCTGTTGGTATATTATAAATGCTCCTTAATATAAGACGAATTAAGCTTCCTTATAATATTATTCAGAAAACAGAATATTAAAAACTTTTTTGTGCTATATCGTAATCCATCATAATCTGTGGTAAGACCAATACTGTTTCACACAGAAACCCTCTTATCAAAATCTACACTAAAAATCCATGTATAAAACATCATATCGTATAGGAAGACCCAGGCTAATTGGTTTCCCCGATTACAATCTACAATAGGACCCTGATGTATTTCTATATACTGTAAGGCACTTACTGGATCATGTGGTAATTCTTTGTAATCTCCAATGACCCCTGCATTATTTACAGTAAGCCTCAATATTACACGAGGGTACAAAACAAAAGAGAATGGAAAATGCGAATCCTCTACAGCATAGAAACGCTCTCATAATGTACAATAAGGTCACTGCATGATTTACTGTACATTCCACACAGGATTCATATTTTATATACTGTGATCCACAATAAAATATACAATAAAATTCCTTGTATTAATATTTACATACAGCATTTTGGCCCAACAAAAGATCTGTAATGTGTAGGAAGGAACTGCAGATGCTGATTTAAACCAAAGATAGACACAAAAAGCTGGAGTAACTCAACAGGTCAGACAGCATCTCTGGTGAAAAGGAATAGGTAATGCTTCTTCAGAATTCTCCAGCTTTTTGTGCCTATCAAAAGATCTGTAATAATCCATATAGTAACCCCCTTTCTGTTATATGATAAGATCTTATGATGTACATTAAAGCCATTACATTACATTATAATTTGCAGTAATAACATGTGTATTATGATCTCTAGTACAACCTTCTTAATGTAATCCAAAATCTTCCTACATAACTTATAGAAAGACCTCATTTTTAGAACAGCAAACCTCTGTTATAATCTACAATAAACATGTTATTCCATTACAATGCCATTAGTTTTTCAAGTTATCTGTTATAAGCCTTGCATTATAATCTATTGTTTGCCAGTGATATAATTCAACGCATGACCTCTATAATTTTATTTTAAATATCTCCTGTATTATAATCCTCTACTGCGTAGAAGTCCTCTTATAGTCTACAATCGGGTCACTTGTTATGATTTAATGAAATCTACAAGTTCACCTTGAACTTGTAGACACTTGCAGGCAGCCCCAACACAGTTGTCCTTGTAGAGGACAAAGGGTTGGAAGATGGTGCCAGTGCACCTTTGGAGCAAGGACTGTTTGACGTAAGCAAAAAAAGGCAGGCATAGCTGGGGCCATGTGAGTGTCCATGGCTATACCTTTAACTTGAGGACAGTTGGAGGAGTCAAAGGAGAAGTTGTTGAAGTTGAGGCCAAGTTCTGCCAGGCAGAGAAGAGTGGTGGTAGAGGGAACCTGATTGGGTCTCCGTTCAAGGAAGAACCTGAGGCCCCCGGGTGGGGGATAGAGGGTAAAGGGACTGGATGTCCGTGGCAAAGATGCGGCAATGGGGGCCTAAGAGTTAAAAGTCATTGAAGTGTCAAAGAACACGTGAGGTGTCACGGATGTAGGTTGGAAGGGTCTCGGCCCGAAACGTCACCCACTCCAGCATTTTGTGTCTACCTTTGATTTAAACCAGCATCTGCAGTTCTTTCTTACATAGAAACATAGACATAGAAAATAGGTGCAGGAGTTGGCCATTCAATATGATCATGGCTGATCATCCAACTCAGTATCCTGTACCTGCCTTCTCTCCATACCCCCCAATCCCTTTAGCCACAAGGGCCACATCTAACTCCCTCTTAAATATAGCCAATGAACTGACCTCAACTACTTTCTGTGGCAGAGAATTCCACAGATTCACCACTCTCTGTGTGAATTTTTTTTTCTCATCTCGGTCCTAAAAGACTTCCCCCTTATCCTTAAACTGTGACCCCTTGTTCTGGACATAGGTTGGAAGGAACTGGACAAGGTGAGATAAAATAGAATCAAGATATTTGGAGACGAGTTCTGAGAAGCAGGAGCAAGCAGAAACAACAAAGTCCTGTTTGTGTATTTTTTGGAAGGAAATAGAAAGGGGCAGTAGGGGGCTGGGGAAGTGTAAGGTTAAAGGCTGTGGAGAGCAGATCGCCAGAGGTGATGAGATCAGTAACAGTCTGGCAGATGGTGAATTGGTGTTCATCTGTGGGATCCTGGTTAAGGGGTAGGCACTGTATAAGGAGGTGTCCTAGAGTTGGTAGACACAAAAAGCTGGAGTAACTCAGTGGGTCAGGCAGCATCTCTGGAGAAAAGCAATAGGTGACGTTTTGGGTTGAGACCTTTCTTCAGACTGAGAGTCAGGGGAATGTCTATCTGGCCTTGGCATGGTAGATTCAGGGACATTTTCTTCCCAGCTGTTATCAGGCAACTGAACCATCCTACCAATAACTAGGGAGCAGTCCGGATCTACTATCTACCTCATAGGAGACCCTCAGACTATCTTTGATTGGACTACTAGCTTTACCTTGCACTAAATGTTACTCCTGTTATCATGTATCTGTACACTGTGGATGCCTCAATTGTATCTTTGTGTTATCTTTGTGTCATATTTTCATGTGTCATATTTACACGTGAAAATAAACTAAAAACTAGAGGTCAGCCACCAGGCTACACAATACCTCCCTTATCGGTGAGTTTGATAAGAATATTTGCATTGTTTCTTTATTTGCTACGTCAATGACTGCATTGGGGTTGCATCCTGCACCATGCAGAACTTGTTGATTTCTTTAACTTGACCACTACTTTGCCCTCGAACTCCGACACTTCTCTCCCCATTCTATTCCATCACAGGGCACAGACTATTGACTGATGTCTACAATAAACACACTGTCTCCCAGAGTTATCTGGACTACAACCCCTCCCATCCTGTCTCTTGCCATCCCTTACCCTCAATTCCTCCGTCCCTGTCACATCTGCTCTTAAGATGAGGCTTTCTACTCTAGGACATCCCAGATGTTTCCCTCCTGTGTCCTTCCCTCACCCACATCTGTTCTGCAACCCATCGTTCTTCTCCCGCATCTCTGGAGAAAAGGAATAGGTGATGTTTCAGGTCGAAACCTTTCTTCAGTCCCGTCTGATGAAGGGATTTGACCCAAAACATCACCGATTCCTTTTCTCCAGAGATGCTGTCTGGCCCTCTTGAGTTACTCCAGCTTTTTGTGTCTATCTTCAGTTTATCTCACCTGCGTCCATCTATCAAGTAGACAAAAATGCTGGAGAAACTCAGCGGGTGCAGCAGCATCTATGGAACGAAGGAAATAGGCAACGTTTCGGGCCAAAACCCTTCTTCAGACTTTGTCAGGCCCCACCTCTCTATGAGCCATCTCCCCATCTCTACAATTAGTCTGATGTCTGGTCTTAACCTAAAATGTTGCCTATCCATATTCTCCAGAGATACTGCCTGACCCGACGAGTTACTCAGCACTTTGTGTCTTTTTTGTAAAGCAGCGTCTGCAGTTCCTTGCACCTGTCATTCTCAGAGGTTTGCATGCGGATGGCCATTTGCTATTTCTGATTAAATTGCATTTCTTTTTTAAGTGGAGGTTTTCTGCAAGCTACTCTGCTATGACTTGTACGAGAAGTAGACTGTTGCAGAGATTAATGATATAGCTGGATAAAATGTTACTTCTGACCTCCCTTGGGTGAAGTAGAACCATTTAGTTGCAAGAGATTCTCTATGATTGGTGGGTGGGTGGGGCAGCCTTTGATTGTTTTCTGAATTCAGACTACATGTTCCTACTTTAAAAATAGCTCTCTCTTGTAAACAATGGCATCGCAGTTTGCGATTGGCATCTATTATTTATGCTGTTTAGCTTTCAGTAATTTCTGTTTCCCTTTGACTTCACTCGGTGTTGTACACGCTGAAACTTAAGTTGCTTTGGGTTAAATATCTGGAATTTTAAAATCAGCTCTCAATAGATTTTCATGTTTCATTCCAATATAGGAGGCCATTTTCTCCAATTGTGTCCATGTTGGCTCGCATGTAATCTCATTCAAAGGTTTCAAATGTCTTTGAATGGGATTACTTCGAGTGATATTTGTATTACCATACAGCCATACTAAAGAAAAGCAACAAGACACACAGCTTCTTAACAGTTAACATAAACATCCGCCACAGTGGATTCCCCACATTCCTCACTGTGTTGGAAGGCAATAAAGTCTAATCTTCTTCCCTCATTCTCCATAATTTTCCATGTAATCTATTCTCCCCATATTCCCATCAATTGACTGCAGATTCTCTAACTCACCATCACACAGAGCACAATTTACAGTGGCAAACCAACCCCTCAACCCAAACATCTTTGGGATTTGGGAGGAAATTGGCATAATGTATGATAAGCATTTGACGGTTCTGGGCATGTACTCACTGGAGTTTGGAAGGATGAGGGAGGATCTGAATCAAACTTACTGAAAAGTGAAAGGCGTGGATGTGGAGAGGATATTTCCACTAATGGGAAAGCCCAGGACCAGCTGACCACCTCAGAATAAAAGGATGCACGTTTGGAAAGGAGGAATTTCTTTAGTCAGAGGGTGGTGAATCTGAGGAATTAATTGCCACAGATGGCTGTGGAGGTCAAGTCATTGGGTATTTTCAAAGCAAAGATTGACAGGTTCTTCTTTAGTAAGGATGTCAAATGTTTTGGGTTGGAGGCAGGATTCAAGATTCAAGAGAGTTTATTGTCATGTGTCCCTGATAGGACAATGACATTCTTGCTTTGCCTCAGCACAACTGAACATAGTAGGCATTGACTACAAAACAGATCAGTGTGTCCATATACCATTATATACGTATATACACACATGAATAAATAAACTGATGAAGTGCAAATAACAGATAATGGGTTATTAATGTTCAGAGTTTTGTCCGAGCCAAGTTTAATAGCCTGATGGCTGTGGGGAAGTAGCTATTCCTGAACCTGGTCGTTGCAGTCTTCAGGCTCCTGTACCTTCTACCTGAAGGTAGCAGGAAGATGAGTGTGTCGCCAGGATGGTGTGGGTCTTTGATGATACTGCCAGCCTTTTTGAGGCAGCGACTGCGATAAATCCCCTCGATAAAAGGGAGGTCGGAGCCGATGATGGACTGGGCAGTGTTTACTACTTTTTGTAATCTTTTCCTCTCCAGGGCGCTCAAGTTGCCGAACCAAGCCACGATGCAACCGAGAATGAGGTTGAGAGGGAAAGATAGTTCAGCCATGATGAATGGCAGAGTAGACTCGATGGGCTGAATCACCTAATTCTGCTCCTATGAACTATGAACATAGCTAAGGGAAACCCATGCAAGCACAGAGAGAATGTGCAAACTCCACACAGACAATGTTGGAGGTCAAGGTTGAACCCATGTTGCTGGAGTGGTGCGACATCTACTTCACAATCTGTACCACTGAGCATAAAACAGTTGGCTTATCTTCAATTCACCAATCACTACAATGAAAAAAGAAACTAAATTCTTGAAATCTGAAACAAAATACAGGAAATGCATTCAGTAGGATAGTCAGCATCAGTGGAAAGTAAAAAAAGTTAATATTTCAGATCCAGGACCTTTTAATTAGAAGTTGTGAAAGAGAAATAAAACAAATTTAGTTTCCAGGAAATTAGGTGAAAGGACAGGGACACCAAACTCATCTTATCAGAACAACAGACAGCCAACCATGTCATCTCTGAGTGCCCGCTCTACCACCCACCAAATGGAGCGCTCTACCACCCGGAGCGCGGCCTTGCATCGCCCGGCGCGGCCTTAAATGGCCGCGGGACTTGCCATCACCTGCCGGGGGCTTTGACTTTGACTTTGGCATCGGGAGAAGAATGGAGAGCAGGGGAGAGACAAGACTTTGCCTTCCATCACAGTGAGGAGGAAATTCACTGTGATGGATGTTTGTGTAAATTGTGTGGGTGTGTGTCTTGGTTCTTTTCTTGTTGTATGACTGCAGAAACCAAATTTCGTTTGAACTTCATTCGAGGTTCAAATGACAATAAACGGTATTGTATTGTATTGTATGGAGCTCAGGGCCTGGCAGACATTGACGCAGAGACAACAACATGGCTGCCCAACACCAGGCTTGAGATCCAACTATTCCTTTGGTTTATTCATGTTTCATTCGCAAGAAGAAGAAGATCTTATTGGACTTTCCCATGCAACCACAGGAGGTTCAACACTTATCCTTTCACCTCTTCCCTTTCCACCTTTTAGGGATCCAAACTATTTTTTAATTGGATGAAGCAGCAAATAGCTTGCATTTCCTCTCATCTAATGTACTACATTCCGTTTTCACAGAGTGCTCTTCCCGCTATTGGTGAAACCAAACTGTATGTCATGTTGTTACTTGTGGGCGGAGCACCAAGGCAAATTCCTTGTATGTGAACACTTGGCCAATAAGCGTACTTACTTACTTACATACTTACATCCACGCCCTGACTCTCTTGAATTTCCGGCACATTGCAGGTGTCTTCCTTTGTGAAGATTGATACAAAAAATGTATTCAACTCCTCTGCCATTTCTTTATTCCCCATTATCACTTCCCGAGCATCATTTTCCAGTGGTCCAATGTCCACTCTTGCTCCTTTCTTACTCTTTATATATACCTGAAAATCTTTTGTTATCTGTTTTTATATTAATGGCTAGCTTACTTTCGTATTTCATCTTTTCTCCCCGCATTGCCTTTTTAGTTACCTTCTGTTGTTTTTATATTCTCTCTCGATGAGTTTGTGGGAAAATCCATCCATGGTATTTAGTTTCTCTTCTGCTTCTATTCATGTCACAGAGTCCAAAAATCAGAGAGTCGCTGAGAAATATAACTTGTAAACAGGTCCTTTGGCCCACTGATATTTGTAATCTTTCTGCATTAACTATTATCTTCTATGGATTTGAGAAGCATCTTCCTAACTCCAAGTTGGACAGCTTAATATTCCTTCCAAAGGTTCTCCATTGGAAGTTGCTATGATAGGTATGTTCTAATGATCTTGCACTGAAGATCAGAAATGTAACATATTACAGCAATGTGCCTTGGGCACATGTAATCAAGCAATTAATCAAGCATTTATTGACAACTTTATGAGATTAATGTGATTGATTTCTCTAGTCTGATGGTATGCAAGAGCTTTGTTGCTGACATTCATTTGCTCTTCACCACAAATATATTACTCTTCACACCCTGATACCACGAGCTGGTGAGCAATATTTGGAAGAGTTTTCCCAACCAGAACTTGCTACATCAGAAGGAGGTGCTACTTGTAATTATTCACACTTTAAATTATGCTAAATACACAGGAAACAAAAAAATCCACAGAAATAGATGGATAGCTAAACAAGGAGTAAATTAAGAGAGGTTTTGATTCAGGTGAATGAGGAGAATGAATGCCGACAGGTGAGTGAGTCAGGACAGAGATTGGCAAAAGCACAGGCAAGTGTCTATGGTGCAATATAATGCTGGGGGGGGGGGGGGGGGGGGGGGGGGACAGCTGATTAATCTGAATGCAAATTTCATATGGATGATTTGATTGATTGAATGGTACAGCATGGAAACAGGCCCATCGGCCCACGAGTCCACAACGACCATCGGTCATCCCTGGGAGTGGCAGGACTTTCATATGAAGAAAGATTGGATAGACTCTTCTTGTACTCGCTAGAATTTAGAATTTAGAAACTTACAAAATTCTTAAGGGATTGGACAGGCTAGATGCAGGAAGATTGTTCCCGATGTTGGGGAAGTCCAGAACAAGGGGTCACAGTTTAAGGATAAGGGGGAAGTCTTTTAGGGCCGAGATGAGAAAAACATTTTTCACACACAGTGGTGAATCTGTGGAATTCTCTGCCACAGAAGGTAGTTGAGGCCAGTTCATTGTCTATATTTAAGAGGGAGTTAGTTACATGTGGCCCTTGTGGCTAAAGGGATCAGGGGGTATGGAGAGAAGGCAGGTACAGAATACTGAGTTGGATGATCAGCCATGATCATATTGAATGGCGGTGCAGGTTCGAAGGGCTGAATGGCCTACTCCTGCACCTATTTTCTATGTTTCTATGTTTCTAAAATAGGTGCAGGAGGAGGCCGTTCGGCCCTTCGAGCCAGCACCGCCATTCATTGTGATCATGGCTGATCGTCCCCTATCAATAACCCGTGCCTGCCTTCTCACCATATCCCTTGACTCCACTAGCCCCTAGAGCTCTATCTGACTCTCTCTTAAATCCATCCAGCGATTTGGCCTCCACTGCCCTCTGTGGCAGGGAATTCCATAAATTCACAACTCTCTGGGTGAAAAGGTTTTTTCTCACCTCAGTCTTAAATGGCCTCCCCTTTATTCTAAAACTGTGGCCCCTGGTTCTGGACTCGCCCAACATTGGGAACATTTTGTTTGGTTGATTTTCTTGTTTTTTGCTGCTTGTGCAACAGGCCTTGAATATTTTCTTCTCTCCTCCTGGTAATCTCTTCCCGTGACTGAGAGTATAGTAAGACTAGTTTCACTGTCCTCCTGATTAATTGTACTATTTCTATGCCTCGTTGTTACCTTCTCCTCAGCCAACAATGAACTAGTCTACATTACCTTATCAACTTGTGCTTTGATCTATCGTTTTCACACCTTACCCTTCCATATCTCTAGTTTCCCTATCCCCTGACTCTCAGTCTGAAGTTGTTTCTCATCCTGAAACGCCGCCCATTCCTTCTCTGCTGAGGCTGCCAGTCTTGTTGAGTTACTCAGTGTTTTGTGTCTATCTTAGGTGTACACAGGAAGGAACAGATGCTGCTGCTGTTCCTTCCTTCTCCTCTGGTGACGGGCATGCCAATTACATCATTTCTCAATAAAAACAAGCAGATTGCATTAGGGCCTCAGTATTGGGGATGTTGGCCTGAGGGAAGGTACCAGCGCTTCTCCTCCCAATGAGTTTGTGGTGACATCTCATGTTCGGTTACATTAAATCAGATGCCAGTGCATTTGATTTATTCAAGCCAAGATACTGGGGACGCTCAGAACAATATGTAGTTTTGTGGGAGTGTTCTTAAAAAAGAAATACTCCAACCTAAAGGGCCTGTCCCACCAGCATGCGACTGCATGCGTCTAGCGCGATCAAACGTGGTCGCTTGAGGCGTACGGCCTCAATGCGGCTGCGGGCTGGCAGGCTGTTGGCGCGCAGGATTTTCGGACAGTGCAAGATTTTCGGAGCCCCGCGCGATGTCGGGTCCAGCCCCGCACAGCACCATACGCCTCCGCCGATCGAAGTGGGACCGGCCCCGCGAGGCCGTACGCCTCAAGCGACCACGTTTGGTCCCACTAGACGCATGCAATCGCATGTTGGTGGGACAGGCCGTTAACATAAAAATTATATAACATGCATATATAACAATTCAGTTGTATGTGGTTATCATTACTGAGATTAGTTCCTGTGTATTTTAAATAATACTTTGTAGTTTCCGAAAGGTTACCGTTTCTTTAAGTTTCTTCTTCCCTCTTGCCCTCAGTAATTCTTCACACGCATGTTGCTTTTTTGTATTCGTGCAGTTTTGTTAATCTGAGTTAATGTTGTAAAGTAATTCAAGCTGTATGCTGGACCTTTTATGTTCCATCAGTCGTTATTTTTAATCATCACATGACACTCCAACTTGAAACCAACATTGTGACTGCCGGCACCGATGGATGCTGCCGTATATTGGATATGATTGTAAATCAAACCACATCTGTCTTCCGACCTGACTGTAAAATATTCCGTGGGGGAGAGGGAAGGGTTCTAACCACTGTCCTGACCAATACTTATTCCGCAACCAACTGCACTGAACCACATTTTCTGGCCAATTATCTCTTAGCTGTTTTGTGGAACTTGGCCAAATTGTCAGCTGTCTTTACCCTCCAGTACAACAGTGGCCGCCCTTAAAGTATTTATTCATTTGTGAAACAGTTGGGATGTTCTGAGACTGCAAAAGACACTAAGTAAATGGAAGCATGTTTAAAAAACAAAAACAAAATTCCAAGCTATTGAGGCAAAGATTAGATTTAAACCGGTTGGCATTTATGGTACAACATTTGGCGCTGACTGAATAAGCAGAAGGTACAGATGCTGTAGCCAATAATTAATGATCACATGTTTTGTCTGAATATATATATTTAACTGAGGCTTGCCAAAATGAGTCATCTGGGTTCCAGTGAAAGAAAGCAGTTGTCAGCTAGTGCCATGCAGTCTTCAAATGTCTGATGGCCTAAATTTTTATGGAAATTGCAGAATGTTATTCCAAACTTAAGATATCTGTGGAAGAAACCTGGCTAACTATTAAGTCATATTTTTTACCACCGTTTAAATTTTAATTCCAAATTTAATTCTAATTTTTGAATATTGAAAAAAAAATATTCCCTATGGTTTACATCTCATAGAGGCATACAGAGTGGAAACAGGCCTTTCGGCCCAACTTGCCCACACCAACCAACATGTCCCATCTACACTAGTCCCACCTGCCTGCGTTTGACCCATATCTGTCTAAACCCATCCTATCCACGTCCCTGCCTAAATGCATCTTAAACGTTGCGATACTACTACCTGCCTCAACTATCTCCTCCAGCAGCTCGTCCCATACATAGAAACATAGAAAATAGGAGTAGGCCATTTGGCACTTCGAGCCTGCACCGCCATTCGATATGATCATGGTTGATCATCCAACTCAGTATCCCATCCCTGCCTTCTCTCCATACCCCCTGATCCCTTTAGCCACAAGGGCCACATCTAACTCCCTCTTAAATATAGCCAATGAACTGGCCTCAACTACCTACTGTGGCAGAGAATTCCACAGAATCACCACTCTCTGTGTAAAAAATGATTTTCTCATCTCGGTCCTAAAAGACTTCCCTCTTATCCTTAAACTGTGACCCCTAGTTCTGGACTTCCCCAACATCGGGAATAATCCTCCTGCATCTAGCCTGTCCAACCCCTTAAGAATTTTGTGATTTTCTATAAGATCCCCCCTCAATCTTCTGAATTCTAGCGTGTACAAGCCGAGTCTATCAAGTCTTTCTTCATATGAAAGTCCTGCCACCCCAGGAATCAGTCTGGTGAACCTTCTCTGTACTCCCTCTATGGCAAGAATGTCTTTCCTCAGATTGGGAGACCAAAACTGTACGCAATACTCCAGGTGTGGTCCAAGACCCTCACCAAGACCCTGTACAACTGCAGTAGAACCTCCCTGCTCTTATAATCAAATCCTTTTGCTATGAATGCTAACATACCATTTGCTTTCTTCACTGCCTGCTGCACCTGCATGCCTACTTTCAATGACTGGTGTACCATGACACCCAGGTCTCGTTGCATCTCCCCCTTTCCTAATCGGCCACCATTCAGATAATAGTCTAATTTCCTGTTTTTTGCCACCAAAGTGGATAACCTCACTCCACTCACACCGACCACCCTCTGTGAAAAGGTTACCCCTCTGGTTCCCGTTAAATCTTTTCCCCCTCATCCCTAACATCCCAGAAACCTATGTCCTATGGATCTTGATTCTCCTACTCTGGGGGGGGGGGAGGGAGGGAGAGAGAGAGTGAGAGAGATCGATCTATTCCTCTCATGAGTTTGTTTAAGTTGTTGGCTGCTGCTCACCGTGTCCCACCAACACAAGTGTCAGTGTTAGATTACTGCGTGGTGCCTGGACGTCAGGTTATAGACCTTTATTACAAAGTTCTCTTGACTTTCTTCATATATTATGGTCTACAACAAAATATAATCCACCTTTGTATTTATGGAACAAAAACATTTTAGGTCATAAGGGATAGGAGTAGAATTAGGCCATTCGGCCCATCAAGTCTACTCTGTCATTCAATTATGGCTGATCTATCTCTCCCTCCTAACCCCATTTTGCACCGTTTGTGCCACCTTCATTGGAGAGCATCAGTGACCATTGTGTTTGAACCTTTGAGAAGTGTAGATTTGTCCCACTTTCTTTACGCTGCCAAAAAAAAAGCCTTGATTTCAAAGGAATATTAAATGGTTTAGTTATTCACTGATCCCTTTCTTTTTTGTATTTGAGAAATTGATGTCATTTTGATTCAATGTTTTACCAGTTTATTATTTAATTATCTAGGCTGGAACATTTGTTAAAATAGAGATATTGACTGGTAGCATAATTAAATGTGTCTAAATTAAACAGAAATATATGGTTTGTAACTAACTAGATTATATGGAACAAAGAAGTGAAGAGATTGAAGGTTTTTTTCACTTTCCATCACAGTGAGGAATGTGGAGGAGTCACTGTGGTGGATGTTTATGTTAAAATGTATTTTGTGTGTTCCGTTGCTTTTTATTTGCATGACTGACTTGGCAAATTAAATTCCTCGTATTATTGCACGTTGTTTTTAAGGGGAGGAATACAATTCCCTCCAGTGAAAACAAGGAAAGACCATCCAGAAGGGAGACAACCCACATAGTGTTTGTTTCTTGTTTCTCTGGTTACTTGTACTTGGCAGCATTAGGAAGTTGTGTAATATCTGTTAAATGAACCAGTACATTGTGCGACCAAATGCATATCCAAAAAAATTAACATCCCAGAATTTGTTTTCTTTTAGTTTCAATCTTGAGGCCCTCACTCGTGCCTCCTCGGTACCCTGCAGCTCCGCCCTTGCTCCCCCTGGTCTCAACCTTTCAACTCCTCAGCGGTCGCATCCAACACATAAACATCCAAAATGTTCACCACCTCCAACGGGATCCCACCACGAGTCACATCTTCCCATCTCCACCCCTTTCTGCATTCTGCAGAGACCGTTCCCTTCGCAACTCCCTGGTTAACTCATCCCTTCCCACCTAAACCACCCCCTCCCCAGGTACCTACCCCTGAAACTGCAGAAGATGCAACACCTGTCCCTATATCTCCTCCCTCAGCTCTGTCCAGGGACCCCGACAGCCCATTCAGGTTAGGCAGAGGCTCACTTGCAGCTCCTCCAACCTCATCTACTGTATCCGCTGTTCAAGATGTGGTCTCTTATACATCGGCGAGACCAAACATAGACTGGGTGATCGTTTCGCTGAACACCTTCATTCAGTCCATCTGTGCCTACCTGATCTCCCGGTTGCTAAACACTTTAATTCTCCTTCCCATTCCCACATTGACATTTCTGTCCTAGGTCTCCTCCATTGTCAGAGTGAGACTAAACGCAAGTTGAAGGAACAGCATCTCATATTTCGCTTGGGCAGCTTACAGCCCAATGGTGTAACTATTGATTTCTCTAACTTCAAGTAACCCCGGCATTCCCTCTCTCTCTCTTCCTCCCACACCCATGTCACACCAGCTTCTCGTTTTCACCCAACAAATAGCTAACAATGGCCTGCTTCCTTTATTATTGTTACTCTTGTTTCCCTATCCCGTGACTTTGATGTTTTGATCGAGACCCTTCTTCACTGAAGTCTGAAGAAGGGTCTCGATCAAAACATCATAATCCTGGAGAGGGCGAAAGAGAGATAAGGAAATGTAAGGTGTGAAAACGAGACACGGGGGATGGAGATCAAGGGAAATGTAAAATAGATCATTGTTAGCTAGGAGGAGGAAAGAACAAAGCAAACGGAGATAAAATGTAAACAAGGACAGTCAGACTGATTGGAGAACTGGGAAGGGGGGAGGGTTGGAGAGAGAGGGAAGGCAAAGGTTACTTGAAGTTAAAGAAGTCAATATTCATACCGCTGTGGTGTCAGCTGCCCAAGCGAAATATGAGGTGTTGTTCCTCCAATTTGCGCTAGGCCTCACTGACAATGGAGGAGGCCCAGGACAGAAAGGTCAGTGTGGGAATGGGAGGGGGAGTAAAGTGTTTAGCAACCAGGAGATCAGGTAGGTTTAGGCAGAGTGAGCAGAGGCGTTCAGAGAAACGATCGCCGAGCCTGCGCTTGGTCTCGCCGATATTCAGGAGTCTACTCCTGGAACAGTGGATACAGTAGATGAGGTTGGAGGAGGTACGTGAATCTCTGCCTAACCTGAAAAACTGCTGGTGTCCTTGGACGGAGTCGAGGAGGGAGGAGGTATAGAGACAGGACCCCAGCTTGTGGAATGACCATTCCGCAGCCTGATAACACAGAGGGAAGCCGTTGTTCCAGAGCCTGGTGATGCACACTTTAAATCTTCTGTATCATCTGCTGGATGGGAGCAGGGAGAAGGAGTATTGACCAGGAAGGGACAAGTCTTCAACTAAGTTTTCCGAGGTAGCGTGAAGTGTAGATGGAGACAATAGTGGGACGTCTGGTCCGTGTGATGGGCTGGGCTACATCAACAACTCGCTGCAATTTCTTACGATCTTGGGTAGACCTCTTCCAAGACCAGGCTGCAATGAAACCCAACAGTATGCTTTCATGCTTTTAGTCTGAAGAAGGGTCTCGACCCCAAACGTCACCCGTTCCTTCTATCCAGATATCCTGCCTGTCCCGCTGAGTTACTCCAGCGTTTTGTGCCTTATCTAATGTCAGATTAACCTCTACCACATTGTTCACGTTGGACTTTATGGAACTGTTGCACTACAACACTGATAACTATATTCTGCACTCTTTCTTCCCCTTTCCTCAACCTAATTGAGTTTGACGTGATTGTATTTATGTATAGTATCTGACCTTGGATTACTTGCAAAACAAAGCTTTTCATTGTACCTTGATTCACGTGACAATGAAAAACTTAAACCAATCCCCTGTGATCTGGCTTTTTCATCTCATTATTTGGTAGAAACTAAGGCTTTAACTTACTGAAGATAGACACTAAAAGCTGGAGTAACTCAGCGGGGCAGTCAGCATCTCTGGAGAGGAGGAATGGGTGACGTTTTGGGTCGAGACCTTTCTTCAGACTGGTTAGGGATAAGGGAAAGGAGAGATATAGACGGTGAATGAAAGATATATTTAGCTATATTTAAGAGGGAGTTAGATGTGGCCCTTGTGGCTAAAGGGATCAGGGGGTATGGAGACAAGGCAGGTACAGGATACTGAGTTGGATGATCAGCCATGATCATATTGAATGGCGTTGCAGGCTGGAAGGGCCGAATGGCCTACTCCTGCACCTATTGTCTATGTTTGTATGATATGTAAAAAGGTAATGATGATAAAGGAAATGGCATTGTAAGCTGTTTGTAGGGTGAACATGAGAAGCTAGTGGTTCTGTAATCTCCTTGACTTTTTCTTTTCGCAAGTTTGAAACTTTCAGGTTTAAAATTCCAGCAACACTGTTCAACATTTATTGATTTATTTGAAACATGACTGAATTTTTAAATCCGAAATGCCTCTTGTGTACGTTGTGTATGGGCATCGCACTTCCAGAGGTTTGGTCCATGTCCTCTATATAGAAGCTACCGAGTTTGGGCACTGAGCCCACATGGAAAGCTGCCCGACTTTCACATCCTGTGTGCACCTGAAGCTTCTGAATTGCATACGTCCCTCACAACCCCCTGCAGAGATTCTCTGGAAGGTTGAGACCCCCTTCACCGTTGATTACAGGGTTTGCGTTTACCTGGTCGGGCGTCAAGGAGCTTGAGGCATCTGCTGCCTTTTGAGTAGGTGGTCCATTAAGTAATTTATTTAATGTTTACTTCCACCCCCTTTCAATCTGCTGATGATACCCATCCAGCTGCCCCCTTTACCCCCACTCCTGGTTTCAAATCCCACCTCTGATCATAACATTTGGTTCAGGATCCTACCTTCAATCAATGTCTATGCTACCCATAATATTTCTGGACTCCATATCCCGCCCACCACCAGCTTGAAATTGCCAGACTTTTTCTTCTACCAATCATTCCAACTCTCTAAACTACTGAACTCTCAGAGGGTGGTGGGTGCCTGGAACAGACTGCCTGGGGTGGTGGTGGTGGTGGAGGCAGATACGATAGTGGCACTAAAGAGACTTTTGGATAGACGGGTGGATATTGCAGGGAATGGGCTGTTATGGATTATGGGCAAGCAATGAGTTGGACCTGGCATCTTGTTCGGCACAGACATTGTGGGCCGAATGGCCTACTCCTGTGCTGTACTGTACTATGTTAGTCATAGAAACATGCAGTGTGGAAACAGGCCCTTCGGCCCAACTTGCCCACACCGTCCCAGCTACACTAGTCCCACCTGCCTGCGCTTGGTCCATATCCCTCCAAACCTGTCCTATCAATGTACCTGATAGGGGACCGTAAGGGGATCAGGGGGTATGGAGAGAAGGCAGGTACAGGATACTGAGTTAGATGATCAGCCATGATGATATTGAATGGCTGTGCAGGCTCGAAGGGCCGAATGGCCGACTCCTGCACCTATTTTCTATGTTTCTACCTGTCTAACTGTTTCTTAAATGTTGGGATAGTCCCAGCCTCAACTACCTCCTCTGGCAGCTTGTTCCATACACCCACCACCCTTTGTGTGAAAAAGTTATCCCTCAGATTCCTATTAAATCTTTTCCCCTTCACCATGAACCTATGTCCTCTGGTCCTCGATTCCCCTACTCTGGGCAAGAGTCTCTATGCATCTATTCCTCTCATGATTTTATACATGATTTTGCTCTGTGTACTGACATCCTTCCACTCCAAGCACGACTCTCACCTGACCCTCCCTGTCGCTCTTTCCACCTCGTTTCATGCTGTCTGCAGCCAAGCAGACTTGTCAAATTCCACAATGCCTGAGGAAAGAATTTAATGCATTGAAATCCCCTTCGTTAGAATTTCATTCTGCTGTTGTCAGTACATATAATAGTTGAACAGACTTGACGCTTCACTCTCCTGTTCTATACAATGTTATTGGCACAAAACTGGCTGAGGCCCACGTCTCTATGCAGACACACTTTAACTGCATCGTATGGTCACTGTAAAATGCCCTGCCCCATTTTGATAGAAAAAAAGAATACTGGGTTGATCAACATACCAGATTGTGGCTGAGTTTAAATCCATTCCTAGTGTCAACTAAGTTGTGCATATGCCATGGCTAACACTTGGGCTTCACTGCTTATGTGAAGCATTTATAAAAAAAACATTCTGGCAAGGAAATGTGGAAATGTCACGAATATGGAATTCGCCAAACTCAATGACAGCAGTTCATTATCATTATCATTCCTTAACACCTGGCAGTCAGCCAGAACTAGTTTGGAAAATGTGGGGTGACATTTGCTTCCCTCTGCCGGAGTCCAACAAGAAACCATGATGCTAGTTCGTTTTATTTTCGAGATAAATAGCGTGGAAACAGGTCCTTCGGCCCACCGAGTCTGTGCCGACCAGCGTTCCCCGTACACTGGCACTATCATACACACACTGGGGACAATTTACTTTCTTTACCGAAGCCAATTAACTTACAAATCTGTAAGTCTTTGGAATGTGGGAGGAAACCGGAGATCCCGGAGAAAACCCACGTGGTCACGGGGACAATGTACATACTCCGTACAGACAGCACCCGTAGTCAGGATCGAACCCGGATCTCTGGCGCTCTAAGGCAGCAACCGCATCATTTTGCCAATATGACACTTTGTTCAACAGCAGCAAACTAGTTGCAGTGTGGCATAACCTTGCTTGTGAATTGGTAACACAGCACCATGGGGTCAGCAAAAAAACAAGGAACTGCAGATGCTGTTTTAAAGTCTGAAGAAGGGTCCCAACCTGAACCATTACCCATCCATGTTCTCCAGAGATGCTGCCTGGCCCACTGAGTTACTCCAGCACTTCATGCCCTATTTTTGTTTTTAACCATGGGGCTCAGTAGCTCCAGGAGCCAGTGCTGACACCAGATATTGGTTGGTAGAAAATATGTGGTATGGAGCAGAAAGACAAGGTAAACAACACAAACCCAGCAGCATAATTGAGACTGAACCATGTATTTGGCACCATGAGGGTTAATGCCATTGCAAAAATGTCTGGGTTCAATTACCATTCCAAAAATCTGTGCACATAATCTAATCTCATGTTTCAGTATTGTGCCAAATGCTTGCACTGTTTGTTGTCTTTTGGATGAGACATGAGTATGATTTCTATCCGAATCCATTGGCAACAATTTGAAAATGGAGAATTTTCCCAGCGTCTTGGCTAATATTTACCCACTGCCAACACACAAACTCAAATTATTTGGTCATAAGTTCCTTGACGGTTATGGGATCTCATTATATACACACAGGCTGTGGTAACAGTAACTGTCCTTCAAAAGTATTTAATTGGATGCAAAATGCTTCAAGAGTTGAGATATCATGTAAACACAAATGTATTTACTTTCCTTGTTGATGAAAAACATATTTGTTGTTTGCAAACTACACAACAGTCTTTGCATGAAATCCAATCCACTTAAACGACTGGCTGACAGTTCATTGGAATAATTTGCTGGAAGATTAAATGCATTAGGACTGTACTGCTAACTGTACTCCACATATGACTTTCTGTTTTTATCCCCTTGCTGTTACTGAAACTACTTCTATTTTTTTTTCCGAATTAAGAGCAGGACCTTCTTGCCTACTTAGAGACATAGAAAAATAGGTGCAGGAGTAGGCCATTCAGCCCTTCGCCATTCAATATGATAATGGCTGATCATCCAATGAGTATCCTGTACCTGCCTTCTCTCCATACTCCCTGATCCCTTTAGCCACAAGGGCCACATCTAACTCCCTCTTAAATATAGCCAATGAACTGGCCTCAACTACCTTCTGTGGCAGAGAATTCCAGAGATTCACCACTCTCTGTGTGAAAAATGTTTTTCTCATCTTGGTCCCAAAGGATTTCCCCTTTACGCTTAAACTGTGACCCCTTGTCCTGGACTTCCCCAACATCGGGAACAATCTTCCCAAACTTTCTCAGGATTCTATAATTCACTACATCTTGTTACAAACTTTTGTTAATTAGGTTCACATTAATTCAAATGGTACAAGTTACCTAGCAATTCATTTTTTACGGACTCTAGATTTGTGCCTGACTGTATTTGCACTTACCATTCATTTTCTCAACTAATTTCATCCTTTTTTTACTGACTTCACAAGTGAAAATTGTTTTCGCTGAATGGAGTATTGAATTCTACATAGAGAACGGTCTCAACTTGAAACATCACCCATTCCTTGTTCTCCAGAGATGCTGCCTGTCCCGCTGAGTTTCACCAGCATTTTGTGTCTGTTTAGAGTCTACACAGTTCTGGAAGTCTACAGGTTTTTCATGGCCTATTTAAAAACAAACTTTCTTGCTGATCGAATCTTGATAGGAGTAAAGGCCCTGTCCCATGATGCGAGTTCACCCAAGAGCAGTGGCGGACTGGGTCTAAAAATATTGGTTGCCAGGAGACAAAGGGGGCCCACTTCATCAGGGGCCCACTTGCCATCGGGCAAGCTGACACCCTGGCCAGTCCGCCACTGCCCAAGAGCTCTCCCGAGTTTAAAACAAAATCAAACTCGTGGTCAGTACGTAGAATGTACGTAGCAGGTACGTCGGGGCTCGTGGACGACTCGTAGCGCTAACGGCAGGTACTCGGGAACCGCGGTAAGTTCGTGAAACTCGTGAAGTTTTTTCAACAGTGTGAAAAATTTCCAAGAGTAAAAAAATACTCGTGATGAAGTACCACGAGGTTGATTTTTTTTTTAAACTCGGGAGAGCTCTTAGGTAAACTCGCATCGTGGGACAGGCCCTTAACGGTTTGAGTTTGGACTTCCCAATTACAAGTGAGGTAAGGAGAATGATACATCTGCAGCTTCGATGCAGTGATCACTTCTGCTGACTTTGTTTCCGTGTGTTGTTACAACTTGTGCAATGACTAATATCAGACCAGTGCTTCCTGGTAAGATTCAAAGTGTTGTTATTGGAGGGGGGAGGTGGGCAATCTCCCATTTTTTCTCCTTTTAGCTGGTTAATAGAGAAGGAAATGCAATAAGATGCATAATCAGTTGCCTCTTGAAGTTACCATTTTGCCATTCACAAGCGGATGAAACTTTTAATTAGCTCTGGGTAGGTGCAAAGGTGGGGTTACAAAGGTATGTTTGTTTAGGTGCGAGCGAACCAACTTCTGACTGTTTTATCGCTCCACCTCCTGCCCAGCTAAAGTTGGCACCTTGTCATGTGAAGATGGTGCGAAACGGCTGATGATTTATTGTGAAGCACATTTACACCACCTGAAGATTAGCTTCAAGCCATTTGATTTTCTTCTCTCCTTGCTTTGCAATATTTCTAATATTAGAGAATACGTGATCATGACATCAGTACTGCCAGGTACTTGGAGTGTAACTATTTTTGTCGTAAGTTAATACCACAGTTCTTCCAAATTGTCCAGGAGGCTGTTGGAAATTCATTTCAAAATGCTTGCACGATTGACTTGAAAAAGGCCTGTCCATCTTGAGCTATCTAGGTTCAACAGGATATGAATCATGTCTATGTTAGCTAAATGTAAACATTTCCCAGGGGCAAGCACTTCCTTTTGTTTTTATACTTTTTGCATTTAGGACACTCAATGAGAGGGATAACAACAATCGGCTTGGAGATTTTGAGAAGTTTAAAGATGCACCTTGTGCTATATGTTTAGTCTTTAACTTTACCTAGTTTGAATCTTCAACTATTTTCCTTATTGTGTTCTAGGGGGAACTCGAGAAGCTGAACCAGTCGACAGAGGCTATTAATCGCCAGGAAACTGAACTAGAGGTAAATATTATGGAATGAGGTCATGCAGCCCATCAAGCCCATACTGATTTCTAGGGGAGCAATCCCACCTGTCCCATTTCCCTGTAGGCCTCAAATTTATTCCCTCCCGCACATGGCCATCAAATCCTTTTTTACTTTTTTTGCCGTTAACCGACATAAGATGTTTTACAGTTGCTGGTTTAACTAACCAGCGTGTTATGGGGATACGGGAGGATCTGGGGGAAATCCTTCACCTGAGAGAACACAAGGTCCAGGATTGAACCAGGGTCCATGAAGCTGTGACGCAGCAGCAGAACTGACTGTGCCATCGGAAGGGAACCAGTATTTACTTTAGTGATACAACATGAAAGCAGGCCATTCGGCCCACCGAATCCATGCCGACCCGTTCACACTAGGTCTATGTTATCCCACTTTCTCATCCACTCTCTACACATTAGAGGCTATTGGGTTTTTTTTTGAACAAGGGCCAATGAACCTTCTAACCTGCCTGTCTTTGGGAAGCGGAAGGAAGCCAAGCTGCCAATTTTTGTGTCATAAGTGATAGGAGTGGAATTTGGCCATTTGGCCCATCAAGTCTACTCTGCCATTCAATCATGGCTGATCTATCTCTCCTAACCCCATTCTCCTGCCTTCTCCCCATAACCACGGACACCTGTGCTAATCAAGAATCTATCCATCTCTGCGTTAATAAATATCCATTTACTTGGCCTCTACAGCCTTCTGTGGAAAAGAATTCCACAGATTCACCACCCTGAATTATCTACGCGTTTAACACAGATTGAAATAATTGAAATAATTTAATTGCCACACAACCAAGGTCGGTGGTATTTGGGTTGCCAGCAGTGGTACAATAATAAAGAACACAACCACAATAAAAAATTTACACAAACATCCACCACAGCATTCATCACTGTGGTGGAAGGCACAGAGCTTGGCCAGTCCTCCTCCATTTCCCCCCGTGGTCGGGACCACCACCCTCCACAGCCGTTGCTGCGGGCGTCCAGATGGTAAGGGACAAAGTCAAAGTCAAGGTGAGCCCAGGATCGGCTCTTTCCAACCAGAGACCGCGGCTTCAGGCTGGTGTAGGCCGCAGGCCGGCGGTCAAAGTTTTAAAGTACCTGCCGTGCCGCAGCCGGAAGCACCGCAGTCTGCAGGGCCGGCGGTCGAAGCTCCCCTCCAGGGGAGATGATAAGTCCATGCCGCACCCGCGGTAGAAGACGGCCGCGGGCCGGCAGTGATGGCTTCTTCTTCCCCCCGGGTCCTCCACGAGGGATCCCGGGCTGTAGACGCCGCACCAGCTGGAGTTCTGCAGACCGCGGCTTCAGGCTGCTGGCTGCCGCGGGCCAGCGTAACGGAGCGCTCCCCTCCAGCGAGGGCTCGCCTGCTCCACGCTGAGAGTCCACGCTGTGCCCGCCGCTGAAGCTCCGGGCGCGTCTCCGGGAAAGTCGGCGCCGATCCTTGCTGTTAGGCCACGGGGTAGGCGACCTGAAAAAGTCGCCTCTCCATGGAAGAGGCGGCCGAAACGGTTTCCCCCTCACCCCCCCACACATAACACACAAGGAAACATTAAAAACAGACTTTAAACATACTAAAAAAATTAAAAAAGTTGAAAAAAGACGGACACGCTGCCGACAGGCTGCTGCCAGTGCAGCGCCCCCTACCAAATTCTTTGTCACTTGACCCTGTAGAAGACTATCATTAAATATTGATGTTGTATGTACAGAAATGACTGCAAACTTTATCAAACCAGATCAATTAGTGCAAAGTCCTTTTCTTCCTCAGATATTTGGACAGGACGATGATCCTGGATTGCAAGGCCCCATGTCTGACAGGACATTGGGCCGAATGTTCCGAAGTGTCAGACTGAATTCTGTGCTCCAGCTTCTGGAGTAGGACTTCATCATTTGAAACTTTTAACCAAAAAGCAGCAGTTGTGCTAATTAACCAACGATGACCTCTTGTATCTTTGTAACTGAAGACATTAAAAAAAGAAAACAAGCAGTTCTCAATTTGCAAGAGTTATTTTGGGAAGGCCTTTGAGTGAGACAATTTAATGGGAAGCGAGAACCTAATTAGGACAACATTTTGAAGGTTAATTACAAAAGTTACTGATGAAACATACTTTGGGAGATGGTTACAATTGTCCAATGTTTAACAAGGACATTGAAAATGGTTAACATTGTGGGCAATGTTCCCAATGTTGGGCGAGTCCAGAACCAGGGGCCACAGTCTTAGAATAAAGGGGAGGCAATTTAAGACTGAGGTGAGAAAAAACTTTTTCACCCAGAGAGTTGTGAATTTGTGTAATTCCCTGGATGGATTTAAGAGAGAGTTAGATAGAGCTCCAGGGGCTAGTGGGATCAAGAGATATGGGGAGAAGGCAGGCACGGGTTATTGATTGGGGATGATCAGCCACGATCACAATGAATGGCGGTGACTAGTGGGGTGCCGCAAGGCTCTGTGCTGGGACCCCAGTTTACAATATAAACGTATAAACGATTTAGACAATAGAATTAAATGTGTCACCTCCAGGTTTGCGGATGACACAAAGCTGGGTGGCAGTGTGGGCTGCGATGAGGATGCTATGAGGCTGCAGGGTGACTTGGATGGATTGGGTGAGTGGGCAGATGCATGGCAGATGCAGTATAATGTGGATAAATGTGAGGTTATCCACTTTGGTGGCAATAACAGGGAGGCAGATTAATAGACAATAGGTGCAGGAGTAGGTCATTCGGCCTTTCGATATGATCATGGCAGATTAGGAAAGGGGAGGTGCAAATTGACCTGGGTGTGCATGTACATCAGTCACTGAAAGTAAACATGCAGGTACAGCAGGCAGTGAAGAAAGCTAATGGCATGTTGGCCTTCATTGCCAGAAGATTTGAGTGTAGGAGCAAGGAGGTCCTACTGCAGTTGTACAGGGCCCTGATGAGACCGCACCTGGATTATTGTGTGCAATTTTGGTCTCCTAATTTGAGGAAGGACATTTTTACTATTGAGGGAGTGCAACGTAGGTTTACCAGGTTAATTCCTGGGATGGTGGGACTGACATATGATGAAAAATGAGTGGACTGGGCTTGTATTCATTGGAATTTAGAAGGATGAGAGGAGATCTTGTAGAAGTATATGACATTCTTCAAGGATTGGACAGGCTAGATGCAAGAAAAAAATTCCCGATGTTGGGGGAGTCCAGAACCAGGTCACAGTTTAAGAATAAGGGGTAGGCGATATAGGACTGAGATGAGGAAAATCTTCTTCACCCAGAGAGTTGTGAATCTGTGGAATTCTCTGCCACAGAAGGCAGTGGAGGCCAATTCACTAGATGTTTTCAAGAGAGAGTTAGATTTGGGCTGAAGGAATCAAGGGATATGGGGGAAAAAAAGGAACGGGATACTGATTTTAGATGATCAGCCGTGATCATATTGAATGTCGGTGCTGGCCGAAGGGCCGAATTGCCTACTCCTGCACCTATCTTTCTATGTTTCTATGACTTCCCAGGATCAAGAATGTCACTTAAAAAACATAACCTCTTATTCACCTCGTTATCCATCTTCATGCTCTTTACAAACACTTTTTCTCGACAGTGAAAACTTTGTCCAAGGGAATTCCATCTGCCAATCCTAATGAAAATATTGTACATGGAGCTGAGAATTAGCTGGAACATTTGCCAGCACTTTCTGCAACTAAACATTGGGAATTTATTACAAGAGGTGGACAAATTCCTTTGTTTTACACAAGGCAGTTCCTTTTATAATTTGTCGTGAGATGTCAGGCTGAAGTACTGTTCCCAACACATATAATGTGTCACGAATTACAAGCTGTTCTCTAAATCAATAACAATTTGCTATTACTTTTTTTGTAATACTGCATGGACACAGGCCCTTCGGCCCATCAGGTCCGCACCGACCAGCGATCCCCGCACATTAACACCATGCTACACACACTAGGGACTATTTACATTTATACCAAGCCAACTAATGTACAGACCTGTACGTCTTTGGAGTGTGGGAGGAAACTGAAGATCTTGTAGAAAACTTGCGTGCACGGGGAGAACGTACAAACTCGGTACAAACAGCACCGGTCATCAGGATTGAACCTGGATCTCTGGCGCTGTAAGGCAGCAGCTCCACCAATGAGCCGCCGTGCTGCCCTTACTACTGTATGATTCAATTACAAAATTTCTGCATAAAAGCCCATTATAATATAGGACATTACAGCACAGGAACAGGCCCTTCAGCCCACTATGTCTTTGCTGAACATGTCACCAGGTTAAACTCGTCTTCTATGTCTGCAAGTGATCCATATCCCTCCATTCCCCTACATATCTACATGCCTATATAAAAGCCTCTTAAACGCCCCTATTGTACCTGCCTCCTTCACTTCCCATTGAACATTAATTATTTTGAATTATTCCATAGGTTCTTATAGTACATGCCAATTTTACAGGCCATATTGATTTTGGCAAACTAAATCCATCTATCTGATTTTTAAATTATAATGATGCAGAATGAGATCATGTGGTCGGTCGGGTCAGTCCTACCCCCAGTAGTGCAATTTCATTTCATCCACCCCCCTCCACCAACCATTCTTCACATCTGCGTGGCGTAAAGGATGAGATTTTGGGTGTAACTGTTGACAATGAAACTAGGCGGTGGGACAAGTGTAGCTGGGGCACGTTGGCTGGTGTGGGCAAGTTGGGCCGAAGGGCCTGTTTCCACACCGTATCACTCCATGACTCGAAGTGGAGATTGCAGGATTTAAAGACACAGTATATCTGTTTGGTGTTACTGTCCTTTGGGGGGGAATCATCTGGGCACACTGGCAGAAGAGGGAAATGGGATTGATACTGTTTTTCACATGACGTGTATTGACTTTCAATGCTTATTGTAGGACTCCCTTTGGAAATGTTGAAACTATTTTCTGGCTGACACGCTCTGAGCCCTGATCACGTCCGCTGTTGTCTTGCAGGAAGGCCGGCAGAAGTTTCGAACGGTTTTAGTTGAAGCCACTGTTAAGCTTGATGAAGTAGGGAAGAAGGTCGGAAAAGCGGTGGACGATTCCAAGCCATACTGGGAGGCCCGAAGAGTCACACGTCAGGTAAAGGAATGAACTTTGCATTCTGTTTCTAAGTTGGGAAGTTTCTTCATTTGCTTTCTCACACTATGGAAAGGAACAATAATTTAGAGTCATAGAGTGATACAGTGTGGAAAAGGGTCCAACATGTCCCAGCGACACTAGTCCCACCTGCCCGCGTTTGGTCCATATCCCTCCAAACTTGTCCTATCAATTTGACCATGTTCAAGTGAAGAATTAATTTTGAGCCAGATAACACGGCCTAAATCCATGGTCATCTTACGGAGGAACTAGACGGTGACCCGGCTGATAATTAACCTTCATATTATATAACTTAAACAACGTCATCTCAATGATGGGGTGGGGAAATTGTTTGCTACAGTGTGATAATAACCTTATGTGATAAGGTCTGGACTTTAGTCTGTTTTGACTATTTTACTGTTGTAATGTTCTTTGCACAAATCATGTTCTCGGGGTATCTAAACCTAAATTTTAGTAGTTACTTAAGTTATGATGTCGGATGGAAGCTGCATACCCAAATCTCGTTGCACTTGTGTACAATGACAATAAAAGATATTATTATTATTATTATTATTATTATTATTATTATTATTATTATTATTATTGTCTGTAAAGAACTTGCAGTGGCCTGAGATTGTGACGGCACTGTGCAAATCCTTGACACAAAACTTAGTGTTCTGGGAATTGCAAGTTCTTGCTGAATAACTGGTTCATTGCAGCCTCGGATTTTTTAAGATCGTGAGTGTGTTCTTTGAACTTGCCAGTTTAATGAATGACAAGCTGCGAATTGTCGTTGGCTTCTGCCACCACCGCCAACTGATGCCACCTCATGAAGCCTTGAAGCTTTTTGTGTGATTATGCCCGCATTAGTTTCATCAATGTGTAAGAAGGAACTGCAGATGCTGGTTTAAACTGAAGATAGACACAAACTGCTGGAGTAACTCAGCGGGAGAGGCAGCATCTCTGGAGAGAAGGAATGGGTGACTTTTCGGGTCGAGACCCTTCTGAAAGTCGGGCCTCGACCTGAAACTTCATATTGTGTTCATATTGTTATCTATTTAACACATCGTTTTGTCCCACTGTTGATTCTGGCCAGTGTCCATTTGAAATCTGGACAAGTAATGATTCATATTGGAGTTCTATTTGCCGTGATCATTTTACAAATTAAATCAGCTTGTGAATTTACAAATATTCAAAACCACATGTTAAATAGCAGAGGCTTTATTTTAAGCATGAGTCTTCTACCAATCCTAATTTCTCTTGGGAATATCTATATTTGGCATTTACTTGAGGTCAGTGCTAATTTCTTGATCTGATAATATCAAAAACCATAAAGAAAGAGCTAATTGTTTGAATGCCTGGGAATGAACTGTTAAAAGTAGATGTGGTAAGATTTCTCCAAAATTATATATTTAAAATTTTGATATTTCATTCAACTCCAACAAATTCAAATGTCCTCTGCATATTTGTCCTGCCCGTTATTTTGCCATTTAGTATTTTGTTGTTGAGCAGCCTGTTAAATAATGACAATTGGGTTAGGTCAGGGGGCCAATGGAATGAAGAGCTTGTTAAGTATAATATGTATGTGGCATAAAACATGTGAGTAAACAAAGTAAGGGCGGAAGAATTGATTTGAATAAATTGAAATAGAAGGTGAGCAAATTTCACACATGCAACTAATCGAACCGTAATAGGAAAGAAAATGAGCAAAAAAAGATGAAGGAGCACAAAACAAATCAGACGAAGTAAAACCTGGATCAGCGTTAGTGGTGCCATTATCTCTTGGCTGGGCTGAACCTTAAAGATCACAGTGTCAATGGGACGCGCTGTGTTGTGATCTTTGGGACTATTTAATGTATATAGCTTCCAGTTACTAATCTATGGAAATTGTTTCCCCACCCCCCTGCCGTAAAATATACTACTTCTATTGTATTTATATATTTATCCAAAATTAAATAAATATTGTGATGACGTATTGTTGTGGACTAGATAGGGCGGATGCACAGAGTCATTTAAATAGAGAAGGGGAATCAAGAACCAGAGGATATAGGTTTAAGGTGAGAAGGGAAAAATATATTAAGAACCTAAGGGGCAACATTTTCACATAGATTGTGGTGGCTATATGAAATAAGTTGTCAGAGGAGATACTTAAACAACATTTGGATAGATTCATGGATAGGAAAGGTTTAAGGGATATGGGCTAAACGTGAGCAGGTGGGAGTAGTGCGGATGGGGCACCTTGGTCAGCATGGGTAATCTGGGCCGAAAGATTTGTTTATCAAGTGCGAAAGAACATGTGAAATACAGACCTTGGAGTGCCGTAAGCCCTGGGCAGTTCATCAAAGAATCGTTTTCTCTGCCTGTCTTGTTTCTGTGTGTCGTGCCCATGTGAGAGTTGTGTGTGGACTTTTGCCTTGCATAGCCAAGGGCTGGTGTGTCTGGAGAACAAGTTTGCACAAGCCTGTTGGACTGAGATATCTGTATCTTCTATGTTATAATAATTCTTGAACTGCTAATGTATTAAGGCACATCTAAGGAAAATGTTCTTGGAGCAGAATTAGGCAATTCGGCCCATCAAGTCTGCTCTGTTCCGGAAGTGGCGGTGCTGTTGAACGGCTGTGGTTCGCCTGCAGTCCGTCTGTTTTTACTTTTTTGTGTTGTTTTTTTTGTCTTGTCTAGTTAAATTTTTGGTTATTAGGTTGTGTCATGTGTGGGTGAGGGGCTGAAACAGGGCTTTCTGTCTCTCCCTTCGGGGGAATGCGACTTTTTCTTGTCGTATCCCCCTTCTCTGCCTCCGTCTGCGCTGAGGCCTAATGGCGGAGCTGGCGACCTCCAACCAGCGATCGACCTCGAGGCTCCGGAGGTAGAGCCAGCCAGGACTCACCAACACGAGGCTGGCCGTCTTCGAGCTGTGGCGGCGTTCGGGCGCTCCAGTGGCAGCGGCACGGCTTGGCGCTCCGGTGAGGGCAGCCCGGCGCGGGGCTGAGACGGTGCTGGCTGAGACGCTCCGGTGGCAGCGGCACGGCTCGGCGCTCCGGTGAGGGCGGCCCGGCGCGGGGCTGGGACGGTGCTGGCTGAGATGCTCCGGTGGCAGCGGCACGGCTCGGCGCTCCGGTGAGGGCGGCCCGGCGCGGGGCTGAGACGCTCCGGTGAGGGGCTGGGACGGCGCTCCCGTGAGGGCGGCCCAGTTCGAGGCTGGGACCGCGCTCCAGTGGCTGAGACGGCCCGGCGCGGGGCGGAGACGGTGCTCCGGTAGCTGAGGCGGCTTTCTGGCGGCGGCGACCTGAATCCGGGGCTCGGCCGCGGGCCAGTGGACGACATCGTCGGGTGCTCGCAGGTCACAGGCTGGTGCCTGTTTTCTGGAGCTCCCGCGGCAACAGCAGCGTCCGCTGGACTGGAGGGCGGCAGCTTCGACCACCCCCGGGCCGCGGAGCTTGAACCGGCCCGTTCGCGGAGCTCGGTGAGCCGCGGGACTGACTTTCCATCGCCCGGGGGGGTATCGCCTCAGCGCAGAGGAAGAATGAGGAGGGAAGAGACAGTAACCCTAAGATTTTTGCCTCCATCACAGTGAGGAGGTGCTTGGTGAACTCACGGTGGTGGATGTTAATTTGTGTTTATTGTGTGTTTTGTTGTTTATTATTATATGTATGGCTGCAGGCAACGACATTTCGTTCAGACTGAAAGGTCTGAATGACAAATATAGGATCTAAATCTAAGTCTAAATCTAAGTCTGCCATTCAATCATGGCTGATCTATCTCTCCCTCTCAACCCCATTCTCCTGCCTTCGACCCATAACCCCCCCGGACACCCTTTCTAATCAAGAATTTGTCAATCTCTGCCTTTTTAATATCCATTGACTTGGCCTCTCCACAGCTGTCTGTGGCAATGAATTCCACAGGTTCACTAAATAAATTCCTCCTCATCTTTATTGTAAAGGTTTATCCTTTTATTCTTAGGACGTGGCCTCTGGTCCTAGACTGTCCAGCTAGTGGAAACATACTCTTCACACTCACTCTATCTAGGTGGGATGTATGAAATACAGATGATGATTTGAGATTAGCTGTGAAACAATAGGTCGGCAAAGTTTTGAACACGAGTCATTATTCCGTTTTTTTTTAACTGTGTTGGTGTGCAGTGTGTTGTTATTTGTAACTGGAATCCAGCTCTGTATGGCCTCCCTTCCACATACCATTGTTCTCATTGTGAGCAGAGTTTGCTAAACCCACCAACAACACAAGCTTAGGTGAAATGACAACGTTAGCTTGTCAAGCCATTCATTCATTCAATCTGCCTGTGTGTGTGTGTGTGTGGGGGGGGAATCAAGGAGCAGGCAAGCTGCTTGTTGCTAAAGATACACACAAAATGCTGGAGTAACTCAGCGGGTCAGGCAGCATCTCTGGAGAGAAGGAACTGACGATGTTTGCAGTCGAGACCCTTCTCCAGTCTGAAGACCGCTGAGTTACTCCAGCATTTTGTGTCTATCTTCGGTTTAAACCAGCATCTGTGGTTCCTTCCTTCACAAGCTGCTTGTTGCTGTTATTCCAAATCTTCTTATTCAGATACATTCCTATGTTGTGAGGAAAGAAAGCAGTCCTTCAGAAACAGCTGTGTTAATAAGTCGATTTGTGCTGGCTGTGGCAAATCAGGGGCTGGAGTTGTCATGAGTAATTGTTGTTGAATCTCCTGTGGAGTTCAATGCTGGGGCCCAGTCTTATTGAGACGTCCCACTGATTTTTAACATGGATTGTTGGTCTGCTTATTAGGAGACTAAGAGCAAAATAAGTCATGGAGTCATACAGTGTGGAAACAGGCCCTTCAGCCCAAAATGCCCAACAGGTCCCATCTTATTAGTCCCACATGCCTGCATGTGGCCCATCTATATAATTAAAAGTCTAAACTTGACCACTGCATTGTATATTGATTTTAGAAAAAACGCTACCACTTATGGCTGTGATATTTGGCCATCTTACTCAGAGTCCCCCTCCGCTCATCAGGTGCAGAGGATTTTTCCCATCGTGAAAAATAAAAGTTATTAGTGTTTAAAAAATGTTGAAATTCTCTCTCCTGTCAATCACACCATGAAGGCCACGCCCCTTGTGGTGGAAGGGGAGGGGCTATAAACCCGGAAGTGTGGGCGTGGCTCAGTCTCTGCAAGATGGGGGAGAGAGAGGCCACGAATCTCTGTGAGCGGTGAACCAACTGAATACACTGAGTGTCTACTGAAATGTGAGTGTGGTTTTTAATGTGGTGTTTTTGAGGTGTTTTATGTGGTTTCACCCTGCTTGAAATGGTATGAAGCTGCACTTGAATTTGGTGGCCTTGCACCCTGCTTGAAATGGTATGAAACTGCACCTGAATTTGGTGGCCTTGGACCTTGCTTGAAATGGTTTGAAACTGCACTTGAATTTGATGGCCTTGCACCCTGCTTGAAGTAGTAGGAAACTGCACTTGAATTTGGTGGCCTTGCACCCTGCTTGAAATGGTAGGACACTGCATTTGAATTTGGTGGCCTTGCACCCTGCTTGAAATAGAATTTCAAGGAATAGCCGTGAGTCAACTGCCAGCCCACCAGCCGTGAGTGAGTGAGCTGCCAGCACAACAGGCTTGAGTGACTGAGCTGCCAGCCCAAGAAACCATTTGGCCCACAATGTCCATACTAGCCCTCTGGAAACCAGTCCCTTCAGCCCACAACACCCATACTAGCCAGGGCTCAAAATTAGCAGTTGCCCGGGTGCCATTGACCACTCAAAGTGCAGCCGGGCAACCTAAATGCCAACTCATTTTGCCCGGCTTGGCAATCAAATACTGGTTTATACCGATAGACACAAAAAACTGGAGTAACTCCGCAGCATCTCTGGAGAATAGGAACGTGACGTTTCGTGTCGATGGCGGCGGCTGTATTCATCTAGTATCTTTGATTGTGGGGCAAAGATACTGGGTGCGCGGTGGCAAAGGATCGCTGCGAATGACGGGCCCCGAACAGCGGCCGTGACAGCGATTCCATCGCCTCCTCCTCCCGCACCCCGCCCGGCGGAAGGAACCTCCCTCTCTCCCTCCTCCCGGCCTCAGCGTGCGGGAGGGGTTGTGAATTTGCAGGCAGCCGCCGCTATCGCCCTGATAATGGCCACTGCTTAAAAAATCCGCCAACGGCGCTTTCACAGCCCCTCCCGCACGCCGAGGCCGGGAAAGAGGGAGGGGGGAGGCGGAGGCCTCCTTCCGCCGTCTGAAGCAGCTGCACGACAGATCCTATAGCTATAGGAACTTTGAGCTGCACCGCTCGGCCCCGCACCTTCCTGTCGGCTGGCGGAGGAGGGGAGGCGGTGGCGTAGAGGCGGCGGCACTTTGGCGTTGGACAGGGACGTCCAAGGCAGCGGGGCAATGTTGTCCGAGGAGCGCTGACCTTCCTTCCTCCCCACCTCCTCTGCCCCTTCCACCCCACCCTCTCACTCTCTCTTGTACGCCCCCTCCACCCCTCTTATCCTGGGACCCCTCCGCTCCATCCCGCACTGATCCCCATTCCCTCCTCTATTCAGTCCTCACTGACATCCCCTGTGCTCCCCTCCCCATCTACCCCCCCCCCCCAATCTATTCATCACCCTACCCACCTAGTATTGATACTCCTGCCACCCCCCCCCCCACCCCCACCCCCCCATCCATCCTACACTGGTCCCCCAATTCATCCTGTACTAACCCCACTTCCCATCCATCCTGCACTTCTCCCACCCCCCCCCCCCCCCCATTCATCCTGTACTGACCCACCCTCCATTTACCCTGCACCAATCCCCCCCATCCATCCCATACTGATCCCCTATTCATCTATTACTGATCCCCTCATGCATCCTGTACTGGTCCCCTCATCCATCCTGCACAGACCCTCCGATCCACACTGTCCTGCCCCCCCCCCCCCCCCCCGCAATTCATCCTGTACTGATCCCCCCCCATTCATCCTGTGCTGACAACCCCCCCCAATCCATCTTGTACTGATCCCCCCCCCCATTCAAGAAGAATGGGGGGAACAGTTTGAAGAAGGGTCTCGGCCCGAAACGTTGCATATTTCCTTAGCTCCATAGATGCTGGCTTACCCGCTGAATTTCTCCAAGCATTTTAGTCTACCCCTATTCATCCTGTACTGATCCCCCCCCCCCAATCCTTTTGTGCTGACCCCCCATTCAACACCACTGACATCTCCCCTCACAATTTTACATACTCCAACCAACACGTACTAATTCACCTGCCTCAGTCCATCCATTCCGCACCGATTGCCTTCTCAAACCCCCCACCGCCACCTATCCACCCCGCACTGATTCACACACCCCCTGACCCTATTGTGCTTCATGGTCTTCAGAGCGAACATTGACTATGTTTGATAACGGATTGCAATCAAATGTGTTTTAATTCCCAATGTTATTATTTGTTTTGACACCTTTAAACATATTACCAAAAGAACATTTGCTGCAGTTATGTCCTTTGGCCATCTCTTGCCAGTTAGTGTAATGTTTAACCTGTCAGATGGGTATAGTCGGTTTTAACAGCTATTCTCATAAAATGCCTTTAGAAATTTCCTTGCAACCTGTATATTTTGTTGTGGATAAATTAAGTGGGAAGCGAGAGTGTTTCTGTACCAATAGCAATAACGACCCATGCTATGGCCATGTCATGGTAATTTTCGGTCCTTCACAGAAAACATGCTTGCATCAATTGCAATGTGTGAAAAGAGTTGAGATATTGTATTGTAATTTTGCTGCATGTCATTGCGGTATATATAATGTCTTGATTGGTGAATATGTTTAGTTTGTGACTTTATTTGAAGCAGAAATAATATGTGAATGTAGACAAAAGTGCTGGAGAAACTCAGCGGATGCGACAGCATCTATGGAGAGAAGGAAATGGGCAACGTTTTGGGCTGAAACCCTTCTTCAGACTGATGGGTTTCGGCCTGAAAAGTTGCAGATTTCCTTCGCTCCATAGATGCTGTTGCACCCGCTGAGTTTCTCCAGCACTTTTGTCTACCTAAGATTTTCCAGCATCTGCAGTTCCTTCTTGAACATAATATGTGAATGCTTCATTGAGCATAATTCCAACTGGTAACTACGCACTTCGTCCAAGCATATTATCGCACGCGTCATGCAAACCGTCTTAAATGACCACCTAAACTGTCATTTGGCAACCTAAAAAGCTGTCAAGGTTGCCCGGCTGGCAACAGGGAAAAAAAGTTAAGCGAGAGCCCTGCTAGCGCTCCATAAAGCCCAACAATATTGGAATTGGTGGAGAGGTGGAATATTGCGTTGGGGGACCAGCCCTCCCGTGTGAACATGGGACCCAATGGGTGCCACAGTCTAGTATTCCTCTAAACCTGCCACGTACCCAAAAAAGCTGGTACCCGTCTAATTGTTTCTTAAATGTTTGCCCGCCTCAACCACTTCCTCTGGCAACCCGTACTATACACCCCCATCCTTTGTGGCGAAAAAAGTTACTGCTCAGATTCCTATAAAGTCTTTCCCCCTTCACCTTAAACCTATGCCCTCCGGTTTTCGATTCCTCTACTCTGGGCAAGAGATTATGTACATCCACCCGATGCACATAATGTGCATCCACTCGAGTGACTGTTCAAATCAAGGACACTTTTCACCGCTGCCCATGACCTCCACCGCAATTCAGCCTTCGGCCAGGGGTGGGTCCTTTGCACCATGTTCAATGGCCATCCAATGGACTCGGTTCGAGAGAGTCAGACAGCATCTGGCCCCAGGGAAGTGAGCGGATTATGGCCGGCAGTTCCTAGCTTGATTGGACGCCATGAATCATTTAATGCTCCACCAGAAGATCTTTGGGAACACTTTAAAGAACTTGAGATCTAGCAAATTGGAGGAACAACACCTCACATTTCGCTTAGGCAGCTTATGACACAGTGGTATGAATATTGACTTCAAGTAACCCTTGAATCCCCTCTCTCTCTGCTCCTTCCCCAGCCCAGTTGTCGTACTAGTTTCACTGTCGTCCTGTTGGGTTTCATTGTATGGATATCTCGTTACCACCTAGCCCACAGCCAACAACGGACCATTGTTGGCTCCACCTTTCCTTGATCAACGTTACTTTAGTGCATATCTTTCATTCATTAGTTCTACAGTACCTCTCTATATCACCGTCTATATCACTTGTTTCCCATTCCCCTGAGTCTGAAGAAGGGTATTGGCCGGAAACGTCACCCATTCCTTCTCTCCAGGGATGCTGCCTGACCCGCTGAGTTACTCCAGCATTTTGCGACTATCTACAGGTTGAGGACCATTTAGGGAGAATGTCAGAGCAGATTCTCAGTGTGCTGTAGAATCTTTTAGTTGAGGCTGCACTACACAATGTAAGCATCTCACAGGCTCTGATTCTGCAAATTATGTCTTTATAACAATGTCCAGGGTTCTGTTGCACAATGAAACATCTATTGGGAGGTTTGAAGCACCTTTATTGTGAAATTGCACCATTTCTAATAAATAAGCACCAGATCTAGATCCCTTGGTTACCCTATGACATTACTGTCTGTGAGCACCTGTATTGAATAGTGTGCAAATTCTGCTTTAAACCCCCCCCCCCCCTGCAACCTGCCATTATTTGTCTTGTGTCTCTCCTTCGATCTGTCATCTCCGCGCCCCCTCCCACTTACAATAAGCCTGAAGATGGGTCTCAACACAAAACATCACCTATCCATGTTCTCCAGGGATGCTGCTTGACCTGCTGAGTTATGCCCCTGTCCCACTTAGGAAACCTGAATGGAAACTCTGGAGACTGCGCCCCACCCAAGGTTTCAGTGCGGTTCCCGGAGGTTTTTGTCAGTCTCCCTACCTGCAACCTCCGGCAACCACCTGCAACCTCCGGCAACCACCTGCAACCTCCGGGAACCGCACAGAAACCTTGGGTGGGGCGCAAAGTCTCCCGAGGTTTCCGTTCAGGTTTCCTCAGTGGGACAGGGGCATTACTTCATCATTGTGTGTCCTTTTAAAGTCATAGAGTCATACAGTATGAAAACGGGCTCTAATGTCCAACTTGTCCACGCTGACCAACATGCCCCTTCTAAATTAGTACCACCTGCCTGCGTTTGGCCCATATCCTTATAAACCTTTTTGACTTTGTGGATTAATCAGCAGTAGACTGGATGAGATGAATGACCTACTTCTGTATCTGTGACCTATGAACTTATCTGCAGTCCCTTGTTTCTACAAAAGACACCTTTTATCCTACAGAATGGCAAGTGAGATGACTGATGCATTGGTTTCTGATTCTTTTTTAAACATTTCTAGTTTGGGGGGGGTAAGTTCCCATTAAATTGAAAAATTATAAATATATCTCTTCTATTCAAACAGAGGAAGGCAGTAAACTGCAGGAAACATAGTGTAACATCCGTCATGGAGAATATGCTGAAAGGGTTATGGTGAAATAAGTTATTTAGGAAAAAATAAGGTAATTGGGCAAAGTCAACGTGATTTTGTGAAAAGAAAATTATGATTGAGCAATTTGTCAGAAATTGGGGGAAGAAGTAAAATGCTGCGGGGAATGGGGAACTAGTGGATGTTAGATTTTCAGACAGCATTTCGAACATCGAACATAGAAAGTACAGCACAAGAACTGGCCCTTGCACCCAGAATGCTTGTGCCGAACATGACGCCAAGTTAAACTGATCTCATCTGCCTGTACACGACCCATATCCCTGTATTCTCTGCCCTTCCATGTGCCTATCTAAAAGCCCCTAAAATGCTGCTATCATATCTGCCTCCACCACCACCCCTGCCAATACATTCCAAGCCCCCATTTGTCTCTGTAAAATAAAACTTGCCCCAAACAGCTCCACTAAACTTTCCCCATCTCACCTTATAGTTATGCCCTCTAGTGTTGTACATTTCCACCCTGGGAAAAAGATTCTGACTGTTGACACTATCTATCGCCTCAGCGCAGAGGGAGAAGAGGAGGGAAGAGACAGTAACCCTAAGATTTTTGCCTCCACCACAGTGAGGAGGTGCTTGGAGGATACACTGTGGTGGTGTTAATTTGTGTTTTTTGTTGTTTATTATTGTATGATTGTATGTATGACTGCAGGCACGAAATTTCGTTCAGACCGTAAGGTCTGAATGACAATAAAGGTATTCAATTCAATTCAATTCAATTCAATTATAGCAATCACAATTAAAAAAAACATTTGGTAAAGACTATTGCAGAAAATGAAAGCTCACAGTTCAGGAGGGAACATGTTGGTGTTGCTAAAGGATTGGTGAGCAGGAAACAAAACGTGGGCATAAAACGTTTTTTCTTTGTGATTGGCAAGTTGTAACATGGGATGTGTCACAGGGATCAGGCTTGGGCCTCAAACTTTGCCAAGTTTATATGTGACTTGGATTTGTGATGATATGTAGGAAAATAAGTTGTGAAGAGGATGTTCCTAATCTGAGGAAGGACATTCTTGCCATAGAGGGAGTACAGAGAAGGTTCACCAGACTGATTCCTGGGATGTCAGGACTTTCATATGAAGAAAGACTGGATAGACTCGGCTTGTACTCACTAGAAAATCGAAGATTGAAGGGGGATCTTATTGAAACTTACAAAATTCTTAAGGGGTTGGACAGGCTAGATGCAGGAAGATTATTCCCGATGTTGGGGAAGTCCAGAACAAGGGGTCACAGTTTAAGGATAAGGGGGAAATCTTTTAGGACCGAGATGAGAAAAACATTTTTTACACAGTGGTGAATCTCTGGAATTCTCTGCCACAGAAGGTAGTTGAGGCCAGTTCATTGGCTATATTTAAGAGGGAGTTAGATGTGGCCCTTGTGGCTAAAGGGATCAGGGGGTATGGAGAGAAGGCAGGTACAGGATACTGAGTTGGATGATCAGCCATGATCATATTGAAAGGCGGTGCAGGCTCGAAGGGCTGAATGGCCTACTCCTGCACCTATTTTCTATGTTTCTATGTTAGGAGGCTGCACGGAGTTATAACTGGAAGATAGACCCAAAATGCTGCAGTAACTCAGCAGGACAGGCAACATCTCTGGAGGGAAGGAATGGGTGACATTTCGGGCCAAGACCCCTCAGATACTGAAGTCTGAAGAAGGGTCTCAACCTGAAATGTTACCCAGAGATGCTGCCTGCCCCGCTGAGTTACTCCAGCATTTTGTGTCGATGTTCGATGTAAACCAGCATCTGCAGTTCCTTCCTACACATGGGGTTATAAATAGGTTCAGTGAACATGTAAAGATTTGACAAGTGGAGTACAATATTGTAAAAAAAATGGAATTATCTAAATAATGAGGGGATGCCAAGCTCCAGGATACAGTGGGATCTGGTTCCAAGCTCAAGATTCTCAAAAGGCTAGCGTGCAGGAAGAGCACAGAATTAGGAAAGCTAAAAGAACGTTATTGTTAATTGCCGGGGGAATTCAATAGAAAAGTAAGGAGTTTATTGTTTCAGTTATTTAGGGCGAAGGTGAGAACATATCTTGAGCACTGTGGATAATTCTGGTATCGTTATTTAAGAAAGAACTTTGTTAGATTGGAAAAAGTTAAAATAAGTTTTGAAATGGGTGAGTTGTCATAAACGTTGAATTTTGAAGAGAGTCAAGCATACTTGGTTTGGAGAGTTTGTGAGAGGTTGGATAAGGAAATTATGGTTCTTGTGGGATAATCTAGACATAAGCATGTATTAAAAATAAGAGCATTTTCTCCCGATCTTTGCAAATTTATGATGGAGATGAGGCAAATATTTTTAAAAATAGTTTTAAGGCAGATGTGGAGGAAAACAGTCATAGAGTCATACAGCGTGGAAGCAGGCCCTTTCGTTCCACTTGCCCACACCGACCAACACGTCCCATCTACACTAGTCCCACCTGCCTGCCTTTGCTCCATATCCCTCTAAACCTGTCATATCTATGTACCTGTCTAAATGTTTTTTAAATGTTGCGATCGTCCCCACCTCAACTACTTCCTCAAGCAACTTGTTCCATGCGCCCAACACCCATTGTTAAAAATGTACCCCTCTGGTTCCTATTAACTCTTTCCCCCACACCTTAAACCAATGTCCTAAGGTCATAAGTTCATACATGATGGGAGCAGAATTAGGCCATTCGGCCCATCAAGTCTACTCTGCCTCTCTATCTCTCCCTCCTCACCCCATTCTTCTACCATCTCCCCCTAACCCTTGATACCCACATTAATCAAGAATCTATCTATCTCTGCCTTAAAAATATCCACTGACAGCCTCCACAGCTTTCTGTGGCAAAGAATTCCACAGATTCACCACCCTCTGACTAAAGAAATTCCTTCTCATCTCCTTCCTAAAAGAACATTCTTTAATTCTGAGGCTATGACCTCTAGTCCCAGACACTCCCACTAGTGGAAACATCCTCTCCACATCCACTCTATCCAAGTCTTTCACTATTCTATGTTTCAATGAGGTCCCCCCTCATTCTTCTAAACTCCAGCGAGTACAGGCCCAGTGCCGTTAAATGCTCATCATATGTTAACCTACTCCATAACCCCTTACACCCTTATTAATCGTGGATCTACCTATCTCTGCCATAAAAATATCCATTGACTTGGCCTCCAAAGAATTCCACAGATTCACCACCGTCTGACTAAAGAAATTCCTCCTCAACTCCTTCCTAAAGGAAGTCCTTTAATTCTGAGGCTGTGACCTCTCGTCCTAGACTCTCCCACTAGTGGAAACATCCTCTCCACATCCACTCTATCTAGGCCTTTCACTATTCGGTACGCCACCCACATCCTTCTAAACTCCAGAGAGTTCAGGCCAAGTGCTGTCAAACGCTCATCATATGTTAACCCACTCATTCCTGAGATCATTCTTGTAAACCTCCTCTGGACCCTCTCCAGAGCCAGCACATCCTTCCTCAGATAAGATGCCAAAAATTGCTCACAATATTCCAAATGCCGCCTTACCAGTGCCTTTTAGAGCCTCAACATTACATCCCTGTTTTTGTATACAAGCCCTCTCAAAATAAATGCGAGCATTGAGTTTGCTTTCTTTACTACCGATTTGACTTACAGATTAAGTTTTTGGGAATCCTGCACCAGCACTCCCAAGTCCCTTTGCACCTCCAATTTCTGGATTCTCTGCACCTAGAAACTAGTCCACGTCTTTATTCCTATTACCCAAATCCATAATTCCACACTTTGCTACACTATATCCCATCTGTCACTTGTCTGACCACTCTCCCAAACTGTCCGTGTCCTCCTGCAGAGTCCCTGCTTTCTCTACACTACCTGCCCCTCCACCTATTTTCGTATCATCAGGTGTCATCATATTTTTGTGTCCTCTGGTTCTCGATTCCCTTACTCTGGGCGAGAGACTGTGCGTTTACCCAATCTATTCATGATTTTAACCATCTGTAGATCACACCTCATCGTCCTGCACTCCAAGGAATCGGGTTTCGCCTGCTCAACCTCTCCCTACAGCTCAATCCCTCGAGTCCTGGCAACATCCTGGTAAATCATCTCTGTGCCCTTTTCGAGCTTGACAACATCTTTCCTATCACATGGTGCCCAAAACTGAGCAGGATACTCGTAATGTGGTCTTGCTGATGTCTTATACAACTGCAACATAATACTTGATAAGCAAGTTGTGAAAGATTGCCACAGGTAGCTGGAAATGTGGAAGTGCAGCTGCAATCTGATCCAGTGCGATTGATTAATTGGTTGAGTGGGATTAAGGGGTGAATGGCCTGTTATTGTTCCTCATTTGCATGCTTGTATGTGCTCTAGAAATACTTGGAATGTTCTAAAGTGTTTTACACATCCTACTGAATAAATTGATAAATACTGGGGATAGTATTTGATAAATCAGTAGGTCAGGGCGCGTCTGAGGAGAGGTGAGGTCAGTCTTCAGCCTGAACATTCTGATCGTATTTACTGTTAGAATAAAGGGGAGGTCATTTAAGACTGAGGTGAGAAAAAACTTTTTCACCCAGAGAGTTGTCAATTTATGGAATTCCCTGCCACAGGGGGCAGTGGAGGCCAAATCACTGGATGGATTTAAGAGAGAGTTAGATAGAGCTCTAGGGGCTAGTGGAGTCAAGGGATATGGGGAGAAGGCAGGCACGGGTTATTGATAGGGGACGATCAGCCATGATCACAATGAATGGCGGTGCTGGCTCGAAGGGCCGAATGGCCTCCTCCTGTACCTATTTTCTATGTTTCTATGTTTCTATTTCCTTTTACAGCCAAGAATGAGGTGAAACTCCAGTTGTTTTAGGCATTTGGTGAAGCATTGATAACGTTTCAGGATAAAGTTGCTCTGCCCTTTTATGTTATGCCATATTTTTCACATATTGAAGGGTGTTTTGATTTAATGTTGCATCCACATAACAAAGCTGACAGTTGCAGAAGAAACTGTCATTTCTGCATGAATACTGGGCCTCTAAACCCTGATTACTTAGAAATAATTGGTGAAGCCTTTATCCTTGTATTCGTCTAGAAAAGTAAACTAGTTTATGTAATTTAAAACGGATGTATAAACTTTTTTTTTTAAATGTAGAGAGCATTGAAACAGGCCCTTCAACCCACTGAGTCCTTGCTGACCAACGATCCCCGTACACTAGCACTATCCTACACACTAGGGACAGTTTACAATCTTTACCGAAACCAAATTAACCTACAAACATGTACGTCTTTGGAGTGTGGGAGAAAACCCGAGCACCCGGAGAAAACCCACGTGGTCACAGGGAGAACGTACAAACTCTGTACAGACAGCACCAGTCAGGATTGAACCCAGGTGGACTAGAAGGGCCGAGATGGCCTGTTTCCGTGCTGTAATTGTTATATGGTGAATGATTTTGCCGTGACATTAATTCCCCCACAGGCCCAGTTGGAGGCCCAGAAAGCCACCCAGGATTTTCAACGCGCCACGGAGGTGTTGCGGGCAGCCAAGGAAACGATTGCTCTGGCCGAACAGAGGCTGCTGGAAGATGAAGAGCGTCAGTTTGATTCAGCGTGGCAGGAGATGCTTAATCACGCAACACAGCGGGTAAGTTAAACCCTAACGTGGCCCGTAAATACTCTGCCTGCATGTACATGCTAGAAGCATGTACTCTGCATCCATTCCCAGATCTAAGGCCTGATAGAGTCATTGAGTCGTACATCAAGGGATCAGGCCCTTCGGCCCAACTTCCCATTGCCAGCGGACAATTTACAGAAGCCAATTAACTTAGAAAACCTGGATTTTGGAATTTTGGAATGTGGGAGGAAACCGGAGGATACCCGTGCAGTCACAGGAAGAACTTACAAACTCCACACAGACAGCACCTACAGTTAGGATCAAACCCAGGTCTCTGGTGCTGTAAGGTGGGAACTCTACCATTGTGTCATGTGGTATAATGATTTAAAAAAATATATCGATATTACCTTCAGTGGATATAATAAATGGGGGCAGAGGAAATGAATGCTTTTAAATCTTTATTTCCTAGTTTTGGAATAATGTGTTGGTAGCCTCCCCCCCCCCCCCCCCCCCCCCCCCCCCCCCCCCCCCCTCCCCCTCCCCCTTCCCCTTCCCACACCATTCCAGTTACAATCCAATCAGATGGAGTAAGAACGGGACCCTTCTAACCCCAGTTGTAGAGTGGAATGCATTATTGAAAAGATTGGATACTGATCCTTGTGACTGTCCTCGCCTCCTCCGGAAACGTTGTTATCAGAGTAAAAGTGACTTCAAGGGAAAGATCAACATTAGCATGGTGCTGGCACAGCAAGATCCAGACTATCTGGTGTTTGGCCCACGGCTCAAAGCCCAGTAGAACAATATTTATCATACATACAATCTCCTTGTGTGGAAGGTGGCCATTCAGTCCACGGCAGCTCTGTCTCAGGATCTGGCCCTCCTGCGCTTTCAGGTCCCTTTGGACAATGCATTTGTTCCAACTCGCTGCAATAACATAGACAGCAGAGAGGCAGGGATAATCTCTTTTCTCAACTTGCTTAAACCGGTTAATTGAGACACAAGCGACTGCAGGTGCTGGAAACCTAAGTAAAACTCAGTGCTGGAGGAACTCAGTGGGTTATGCAGCATCTGGGGAGGGAATGGACAGGTGACGTCTTTTGGTTTGGGCTCTTCTTCAGTCTGAAGAAGGGTCCTGAACAGAAATGTATTTTGTCCTTGGATAATGATTCTCTTCCCAGTTGCATTAACTTATTAAAGTAATTGTGACCATTATTGAATTTCTTGGAACTCTCTGCTTCTAGGAGAACAATTGTGGTCTTCGGGTGGGTGTTGTTCTAATCCGAGTTGCACTTCAAGAATGTGTCTTTTTTAATTCTATGACTTGTGTTCTGCTTCCATAATCTATGGGAGGAAATTAATCCGATTGGTTTCTCGGCACAAGCTTTGCCTTCTGAGTAATATCTAGAATTTGCAATGTACCATCCCCAGTTGCTAGCCGAGACTGGCTTCCAAATATATGGCCATTAAGGCATAGAAATAATTTTATGAACAATGCCAATACTAGTTGGTTGTCTGTGGCATTTGGTTCTATGTTAATCAAACATTTTGTAAAGCTCTTTAACTTATGTCAGTGACGTAACATAACATGTTCTTGCTTTATCAGACCAGTGACTAAGAAAGAGGAAATCCTCATATTGTACTGAGTCATTGAGAGGAATTTCTTCATCTACTTTTCATGTGATAGGAGCAGAATTAGGTCATTTGGCCCATCAAGTCTACTCTGCCATTCAATCATTGCTGATCTATCTCACCCTCCTAACCTCATTCTCCTGCCTTCTCTGCATAACCTGACACTCGTACTAATCAAGAATCTATCTATCTCTGCCTTAAAAACATCCAGACTTGGCCTCCACAGCCTTCTGTGGCAATGAATTACACAGATTCACCACCCTCACAAAATAAATTCCTCCTCATCTCCTTCCTAAAGGAACGTCTATTAATTCAGAGGCTATGACCTCTGGTCCTAGACTCTCCCACTAGTGGAAGCATCCTCTCCACATCCACTATATCCAGGCCTTTCACTATTCTGTGAGTTTCTTCCTCCCTAGTTAATAAATGCCACCTGTCAGTGTAGGGACTTTCAAGGGATTGATGCGGCGGTTGAAGAAATTACATTCCCTTGAAATGTCTGAATGGTTTCGACCCGAAACATCACTTATCCATTTCCACCAGAGATGCTGCCTGACCTTCTGAATTACTCCAGCACTTTGTGTCCTTTCACCTGGCAGCTGAGGTGGCTTGAACCAGGATTGAAGTTAATAAATTCATAGGTTTTAGGGGCAGAATTAGGCCATTTGGCCCCATCAAGCCTACTCCGCCATTCAATCATGGCTGATCTATCTGTACATCTCAACCCCATTCTCCTGCCTTCGCCCCATAACCCCTGACACCCGTACTAATCAATAATCTGTCTCTCAGCCTTCAAATATCTATTGACTTGGCCTCCACAGCTGTCTGTGGCAATGAACTCCACTCTCACGACAAAGTTACTGCAATTTAGAATTGAGATGAGTGAATTGTGATCTCCCAGGATATTGAACCTCTGAAATTTACTGAGACTGACTACCCCCCCCCCCCCAATCTCTGCACATTCCTATTCTTTTCAACTTCACTTTAAATTCATGTTTCATGTATCTTGTGTTGGCAGATTAATTTCCCTTCTGGGATTAATAAAGGTCTATTAATCCCTGAAAAGTGGGGCAGGAATGCGAGTCAAAATAGGTCTGCCTTTTACAGTGTAGGAAAGAACTGAAGGTGCTGGTTTAAATCACAGGTAGACACATAAATGCTGGAGTAACTCAGCAGGACAGACAGCATCTCTGAAGAGAAGGATCAGTCTGAAGAAGGGTCTCGATCCGAAACGTCACTCATTCCTTCTCTCCAGAGATGCTGCCTGTCCCGCTGAGTTACTCCAGCATTTTGTGTCAACCTGCTTCTTACAGTCTTGTGCCCAAAACATGGGGTTTGCCCCTCTGTTGGCAGGAAGGCTGAGAAAACAATGCTATGTTGCATGGCGAAGACTGAAAGTCTTCACCCTGGCCATTCCCTCTTCTCTCTTCTAGGATCTCGAAAGCTCGGACGCCCAGATTTAAGAACGGTATCTTCCCAACCTGAAGGGGTGGTACAATGGTGCAGTGGTAGAGATGCTGCCTCACAGGCTGAAGTAACTCAGGAAAACATAGATAGCTGACGTTTTGGGTTGGGACCTTCTTCAGACTCACATCAGACTCTACCCAAAACGTCACCTATCCATGTTTAACTGAGATCCATCCTGACCTGTTGAGTTGCTTCAGCGCTTTGTGTCTCCGTTACTGATTTTAAATTTATTACATTATTGATTGTTGATTTTATTTATGTGTTATTACATTAATGTGCCTGTAAAGCTGCAGCAAGTAAGAATTTAATTGTCCATACATGACAATTAGACACTCTTGACTACTTCGATACATGATGAAGTATGATACATGATGACTTGACTTGACTTGACTTGAAATGTGTGCAAGTAGGCCCACTTCCTAGATTCTAATTAAAACTTGAACATTACAAGTTGTGGGTAAGTTTCCATGGAATTCCTGACCTCAACATAATTATCTATCAATGCAGAGCAGAAAAGCAGAAATCCACCGCACGTCTTGAGTGACTCACTTTCAATCATTACACATGTGCCCACACTTTTAGTTTAGTTACAGCAGGGAAACAGGCCCCATGGCCCAATGTTTCCGTGCCGACCAGTGATTCCTGCACACTTACACTGTCACTCACTCTGGGGACAATTTACAATTATACCAAGCAAATTAACCAATAAATCTGGTTTAACATATAGCATCTGATTTAGCATCTGGTTTAACATAAAACATATTTAAAAAAATAGGTGCAGGATTAGGCCATTCGGCCAAAGAACAGTGAATGGTTCTGACGTTTTAATTTCAATGTATAAATAAATATACATGGCAGCACAGTGGTGCCTCGCAACTCCAGAGACCCGAGTTTGAACAAGACCTCAAATGTTTTTGGTCTCTTCCTTCGGGGGGATGCGACTTCTCTTGTCGTATCCCCCGTGTCCGTCTCCGTCTGCGCCGAGGCCTAATGGCGGAGCTGGCGGCCTCGGAGCTGGGGCAGCGTTCCAGCGGCAACATCGGAGCTGTGGCGTTCCGGCGGCAGCGGCGACTCGGCATCGAAGCTGTGGCGTTCCGGCGGCAGCGGCGACCCGATATCGGAGCTGTGGCGTTCCGGGGGCAGCGGCAGCGGTGACCCGATATCGGAGCTGTGGCGTTCCGGGGGCAGCGGCAGCGGCGACCCGATATCGGAGCTGTGGCGTTCCGGGGGCAGCGGCAGCGGCGACCCGATATCGGAGCTGTGGCGTTCCGGCGGCGACCTGACCTCGGTGGACGACAGCGTCGGGAGCTCACAGGTCGCCTCGGAGCAGAGGGAGAACAAGGAGGGAAGAGACAAGGACTTTAAGATTTTTGCCTTCCATCACAGTGAGGAGGTGCCTGGTGAACTCACTGTGATGGATGTTAAATTTGTGTTTATCTTGTGTTTTTGTCATTTTTATTATATGTATACTGCAAGGCAACGAAATTTCGTTCAGACCAAAGGTCTGAATGACAATAAAGGCTACTTTACTTTACTTGACTTGTCTGTGTGGAGTTTGCACGTTCTCCCTGTGATTGCGTGGGCTTCCTCCGGGTGCATTGGTTTCCTCCCACATTCCAAAGATGTGTGGGTTTGTAGATTTGTAGGTTGCCTTCTATACATTGCCTCTAGTGTGTAGGGGGTGGATGAGAAAGTAGGATAACACAGAACCAGTGTGACTGGGTGATCAACGGTCAGCGTGGACTCAGTGGGCTGCAGGGCCTGTTTCCATGCTGTATCTTTCAATACTTTGTGGGGTTGGATGGGAAGATCAGAGTGCAGAAAGAAATCAAAAGCAGTGTGATTCTTGCAGTTTCTTTTGGGACCAACATTTAAACAAGCTAAGTTTTGATAAGGCAGCATGTACTGTAGCTTCTATAGATCATGGAAAGGACACCTGATTATATTCCTCAGACCTGAACTGGTTATGTCAGCTCCTGCTCCTGGTGTTAGTGGTTAATTGACCACTGACAATTGTGCCAATTGAGTGGCAGAATCTTGAGAGAGTTTATTTTAAAGATACAGGATGGAAACAGGCCCTTCAGTCCACCGAGTCCATGCCGACCATGAAACACCTATTGATAGAAACATAGAAAATAGGTGCAGGAGTAGGCCATTCAGCCCTTTGAGCCAGCATTGCCATTCATTATGATCATGGCTGATCATCCAACTCAGTATCCTGTACCTGCCTTCTCTCCATACCCCCTGATCCTTTTAGCCACATGGGCCACATCTAACTCCCTCTTAAATATAGCCAATGAACTGGCCTCAATTACCTTCTGTGGCAGAGAATTCCAGAGATTCACCACTCTCTGTGTAAAAAATGTTTTTCTCATCTCGGTCCTAAAAGACTTCCCACTTATCATTAAACTGTGACCCCTTGTTCTGGACATCCCCAACATCGTGAACAATCTTCCTGCATCTAGCCTGTCCAACCCCTTAAGAATTTTGTAAGTTTCTATAAGATCCCCCCTCAATCTTCTAAATTCTAGCGAGTACAAGCCGAGTCTATCCAGTCTTTCTTCATATGAAAGTCCTGACATCCCAGGAATCAGTCTGGTGAACCTTCTCTGTACTCCCTCTATAGCAAGAATGTCTTTCCTCAGATTAGGGGACCAAAACTGTACGCAATACTCCAGGTGTGGTCTCACCAAGACCCTGTACAACAGCAGTAGAACCTCCCTGCTCCTATACTCAAATCCTTTTGTTATGATACTAGTTCTATGTTATCCCGCTTTCTCATCCACTCCCTACACATTTGGGCAACTTTACAGTGGCCAATTAGCTGACAAACCCACACGTATTTGGGATGTATGAGGCAACCGGGGGCATCAAAGAGTATCCGCGCAGTCACAGGGAGAACGTGCGAACTTCACAGAGACGGCGCCCGAGGTCGGGATCGAACCCGGGATTCTGCCGCTGTAAAGCATCGCCTCCTCCAGCCGTGCCACCCTCCTAATTGATGAGAATGTGGGGGGAACAGAATGGGATAAATGTAGGTTTAATTTAAATGGTTAGTTGAAAGCCAGTGCAGACTCGATGGGCGAAAGTGGGACAACGGGCTTTTTGTGCAAACTATTTGCAATCGGGTGTTTTTACCGTGCAAATTGGAGCTTACTCATCCAATTAATTTCCTATACTACGTAGGTTATGGAAGCAGAACAGACCAAGACGAGGAGTGAGCTGCTGCACAAAGACACGGCCATGAAGTACAATGCAGCAATGAGCAGGATGAAGCAACTTGAGAAGAAACTGAAGCGAAGCATAAATAAATCCAAGTGAGTTCTGCAATACTCTCTCACCTTCATAAGATCATAAGTCATAGGAGCAGAATTAGGCCATTCAGCCCATTGGGTCTACTCCGCCATTCAATCATGGCTGATCTATCTCTCCCTCCTAACCCCATTCTCCTGTCTTCTCCTCATAACCCCTGACAGCCACACTAATCAAGAATCTATCTATCTCTGCCTTAAAAAATACCCATTGACTTGGCCTCTACAGCCTTCCGTGGCAAAGAATTCCACAGATTCACCACCCTCTGACTAAATAAATTTCTCCTCATCTCCTTCCTAAAGGAACATCCTTTAATTCTGAGGTTATGGCCTCTGGTCCTAGACTCTCCCACTAGTGGAAACATCCTCTCCACATCCACTCAGTTGAAGTCTTTCACTATCCACTATCCTTGTGAATCCAAAATGCTTTCTCCACTCCCCAGTATTCTGCTCTCTACCCAACACATCCACGTGTACTTCAAGGAGTCCAGAAGCTGTGACAGAATGATTTCACTTGTAATAATGTGTATTTTCTGTCTCTTGTGTAGGCCATACTTTGAACTGAAAGCGAAATACTACCTGCAGATGGAGGTGAGCACAGACGTGAAGTTCTCTTCAACTTAGCCAGAATTCAGGGGCAGTATATCTGGTGATAAAAGAAACCCAGATCCTGGGACAGCGACGGGGTGAAATGCAGTTATTTTTGATATGTAAATCATAAATGTACACAATATGTTTGCAAGTATGGTAGCAAATTGAGGAATGCAGTTGAACAGAGGGATCTAGGAATAACTGTGCACAGTTCCCTGAAGGTGGAATCTCATGTAGATAGGGTGGTAAAGGAAGCTTTTGGTGTGCTGGCCTTTATAATTCAGAGCATTGAGTATAGAAGTTGGGATGTAATGTTAAAATTGTACAAGGCATTGGTGAGGCCAATTCTGGAGTATGGTGTACAATTTTGGTCGCCTAATTATAGGAAAGATGTCAACAGAATAGAGAGAGTACTGAGGAGATTTACTAGAATGTTGCCTGGGTTTCAGCAACTAAGTTACAGAGAAATGTTGAACAAGTTAGGTCTTTATTCTTTGGAGCGCAGAAGGTTAAGGGAGGACTTCAATCAATCAATCAATCAATCAACCTTTATTGTCATCTTGCAAGCAACAGTTGTACAGTGCAAAATAAAAAGACGTTTCCCAGGGAATACCGGAGCATCGCACATGAAATTTAAAACATTTCACACATAAAAACAATCCAGTCCCTGATGGAACAGTATAAATAGTTAAAAGCAGGTAAAACAACAACGTTAAAATACAGTAATACAGGGACGACAGATGGCACAATGGGCTAAGTGTTCGGCTGGCAACCGGAAGGTAGCTGGTTCGAATCCCGCTTGCAGTGCATACTGTCGTTGTGTCCTTGGGCAAGACACTTCACCCACCTTTGCCTGTGTGTGTGGATGTAATTATGTGAAGCACTTTGGGGTCAATGCAAATTGACTAAAAATGTGCTATATAAATAAAGAAATTTAATTTTTTTAATTTAAAACCAAAAAAAAACAAAAAAACAAAACAAAATACAGTAAAACCAATCATAAAAATGTCCGGGGCAGCTGATTTGAGTGGCCAGTGCCAGTTATTAAAGTGTCCGTGCCAAGCCGCAGAATCAGGTGACTTGATAGAAGTCTTTAAAATGATGAGAGGGATAGACAGAGTTGACGTGGATAAGCTTTTCCAATTGAGAGTAGGGACGATTCAAACAAGAGGACATGACATGAGAATGAAGGGACAGAAGTTTAGGGGTAACATGAGGAGGAACTTCTTTACTCAGAGAGTGGTAGCTGTGTGGAATGAGCTTCCAGTGGAAGTGGTGGAGGCAGGTTCGATTTTATCATTTAAAAATAAATTGGATAGGTATATGGACGGGAAAGGAATGGAGGGTTATGGTCTGAGTGCGGGTAGATGGGACTAGGTGAGAGTAAGTGTTCGGCACGGACTAGAAGGGCTGAGATGGCCTGTTTCCGTGCTGTAATTGTTATATGGTTATATTATATGGTATAGTCTGTAGGACTACATGCATTAAGGTCGCATTGTCAGTAACATTACGAATAGCGAGAAGGTGGAACTGTTAGAATTCCTCGATGAGGCAATGTAGATGTATTAATGAAATAGATTGGAGCAGATAACACTGATGCACCAGAAGAGAGGAAGCAGAGAGAGATTGCAGAGCCAGAGAGCAGGTGGAATCACCATAGAGCCCCTGGCACCTCTTCCCCAGCACCTCGTTCTCACACCTTTCCCAGCCAACAATGGACCTTTAACGGGCTGCACCCTTCCTTGGTCATCTGTTGCTGCCCCTAATTAGTTCTGGCCATTCCCTACCTCCAGTCCCCCCCACCCACCCCTCTACTTTCCGTTCTGACCCAAAAAGTCACCCATCCATTTTCTTCTGAGATGCTGCCTGACCCGCTGAGTTACTCCGACACTTTGTGTCCATCTACCAGAAGAGAGGATTGATTGTAAATAGGGGCAAAGATATTTGAATAATGCAGAGTAAAGTGAGATGTGGCAAGTAGTGGAGGGGACGAGTATGAATGCTCGCAGTTATATTGGGCCAAATATCTAGTGAACCTGCTGCAGATTCTTTGCAACTTGTATATGTGAAATATAAGTTCCCTTCATTTGATTCTAACCATGAGTTTAAGATCCAAAAATCTTCAGTAACACAGTACAGCAGGCCATTTATATCGAAGATAGACACAAAAAGCTGGAGTAACTCAGCGGGACGGGTAGCATCTCTGGAGAGAAGGAATGGGTGATGTTTTGGGTCGAGACTCTTCAGACTAGTTAGGGATGAGGGAAATGAGAGGTCTGGGTGATGATGTAGAGAGATAAAGAACAATGAATGAAAGATGCAAAAAAGTAACCATGATAAAGGAAACAGGCCATTGTTACCTGTTTGTTAGGAGAAACCGAGCAGTTAGTGCGACATGGATGGGGGAGGGATAGAGAGAGAGAGAGAGAGGGAATGCCGGGGCTACCTGAAGTTGCCGCTGAGTGTAAACTGATTGCTGGTTTAAATCCTCTTGACAGCAACTGAAGAAGAATGTGGATGAACTGCAGACCAAGCTGTCTTCGGCCAAAGGGGAGTATAGAGCTGCCTTGAAGAACCTGGAGATGATCTCTGATGAGATTCACGAGAGGAGGCGTTCCAACGTTATTGGACCCAGAGGGCGAGGGGTTGGTGCTGAGGGAAATGAAAACTCTCTCGAAGATTTATCCAGCCTGAAGACAGACCCCGATGAGTTATCCGGTGAGTCTGGTTATACCCCTGAATCATTGCTTTGTCTCTATGTTACAAGTAACTTTTGTGTTGCTAGGATGTGAAATTCTAACCCACTTCCCATTTTGGTTGCACTTCCAGCTGCAGACACCACTTCTGCATATTGTACACTATTGTACACTATCATCACACTTTCCTTGCTCAAATACTTGGAACTAATACTTGGAAGTAAAGATTCTAAAATTGATTGTGGTTTAGTTTAGAAATACAGCGTGGAATCAGGCCCTGTGGCCCATTGAGTCCGCTCCGACCAGCGATCCCTGCACACTAACGTTATCCACTAGGGACAATTTACAATTTCTCCAAAGCTAATTAGCCTACAAATCTTTGGAGTGTCGGGGGGAAAACTGGAAATCCCGGAGAAAACCCACACATGTCATGGGGAGAACATACAAACTCTGTACAGACAAGCACCCGTGGTCAGGATCGAACCTGGGTCTCTGGCGCTGTAAGGCAGTAACTCTACCGCTGTGCTGCCTGCATGGGTATGGTCAGTATTTAAAAATCTGCCCTTGATGGGAGGTGTAAGGTGAGAGGGGAAAGATTTAATCGGTGTGGGTATATGGAAGCTGCCATTGGAAGTAGCTGATGCAGATATTATAACAACATTTAAAATACATTTTAACAAGACAATGGGTTAGAGGGATATGGGCCAAATGCGGACAAATGGGATAAGCTTAGATGGGGCATTGTGGTCGGCATGAACAGGTTGGGACCATGTGTCTATTTCCATGCTGTATGACTCTAGGCAAGGGAAGCTAGCATTTTAATTTAGTTTAGTTGAGATAGAACTTGGCCTTTGGCCCACTGAGTCTGCACTGACCAACGATTCCCGCACACGAGCACTATCCTCCACACACCCGTGACAATTTACAATTATACCAAGCCAATGAACCAATTAGCCAAGGAAACCGGAGATCCTGGAGAAACCCAGGCAGTCACGGGGAGAACGTACAAATGCCGTGGAGACAGCATTCGTAGTCAGGATCGAACCTGGGTCTCTGGCGCTGTAAGGCAGCAACTCTACCACTTGTGTGCAAAGAGAAAATTCTTAAAAATAAATCCGAGTCCAAAAAGCAGAGTAAATGTTGAATGTGGCTAAAATGCAAGTTGACTGCAAATTAAAGATACCCAACAGACCACAAATATTTACTCACACAATTCGTAGAGCTCACTTTCACACAAGTCGCTGTCAGATTCAATTAACTATTTGATGCCTCGTTGAAATAGAAACAATAGATGTGACCACAAGGTACACAAAATTGCTGGGGAAACTCAGCGGGTGCAGCAGCATCTATGGAGCGAAGGAAATAGGCGACGTTTCGGGCCGAAACCCTTCTTCAGACTGATGGGGGGTGGGAGAAAGAAGGAAAAGGGGAGGAGGGGGAGGAGCCCGAGGGCGGGCGGATGGGAGGGTGGGAGGAGACAGCTAGAGGGTTAAGGAAGAGGAGGAGACAGCAAGGGCTAGCAAAATTGGGAGAATTCAATGTTAATGCCATACGGACGCAAGGTCCCCAGACGGAATATGAGGTGCTGTTCCTCCAATTTCCGCTGTTGCTCACTCTGGCAATGGAGGAGACCCAGGACAGAGAGGTCGGATTGGGAATGGGAGGGGGAGTTGAAGTGCTGAGCCACCGGGAGTTCAGGTAGGTTATTGCGGACTGAGCGGAGGTGTTCGGCGAATCGATCGCCCAACCTACGCTTGGTCTCCCCGATGTAAATCAGCTGACATCTAGAGCAGCGGATGCAGTAGATGAGGTTGGAGGAGATACAGGTGAACCTTTGTCGCACCTGGAACGACTGCTTGGGTCCTTGAATGGAGTCGAGGGGGGAGGTGAAGGGACAGGTGTTGCATTTCTTGCGGTTGCAACGGAAAGTGCCCGGGGAGGGGGTGGTGCGGGAGGGAAGGGAAGAATTGCCGAGGGAGTTGCGGAGGAAGCGGTCTTTGCGGAAGGCAGACATGGGGGGAGATGGGAAGATGTGGCGAGTGGTGGGGTCACGTTGGAGGTGGCGGAAATGGCGGAGGATTATGTGTTGTATTTGGCGGCTAGTGGGGTGACCACAAGGCTTGATTGCTTAATTGTAGCCACACAATTGATGTAACAATGGAGGAGGAACAAAGAGTTGGAGATGATACACAGGGCTGAGCTGCCAAGAAATCTGAGTCGTGTTTAATGTGACTATGAGTGTGCCAGTCAGTGCATTGCTGATCTTCACGTTGCAAATGCAACAACTCATTTTTATACACAGGTCTTAATAGAGAAAAGCATTCCAAAGGGATTTGTAGAACGGGAGCGATCAGTCGGGGTGACCAACACGATACAATAATCAGATTAAATTTGAAGGAATGTACCATTAATCTTAATGTTTGGGTAGGAAGGACCATTTGTGGTTTCATTCATGTGACTTTTGATAAATGCATCACATTGTGTGTTATTTTGAATTACTTTCCGTCGCCCAGCCTTGCAAACACAACGCACGCAAATCATCATTGTTCATTGTTTTACTTCAAACTTGCCTGAACACCACCAATCGTCATTCTCTTGTGAACTGCTGTGCCCATTTTTGGATCTTAGCGAGGGTCTTTCAATAACAATGTGCTATATTGTGTGAATCTGCCCCCAGGGTAAACAATGAAGGGAGTAATTCTGAAGATCTTTGTTTCCGATCTGGAGCAGTGCTTTGTCATCGTGCATTCTGAATCAAAAGTCTGTGCTTTCTGGTCCCACCACTGACGTGTTATCTCAGCTGCCTTCTTCAGTGCAGCATCAGCCTCTGACAGAAGAGGCATCTTTCGGGGAGGCATTCATTGCCACAGACCGCTGTGGTGGCCACATCTTTTTAAAGTATCTTTAAAACGGAATTTCTTGATTAGTAAGGTAGTCAAAGGTTATGGGCAGAAGGCAGGTGAATGGGGTTAAGACTCAAAACATCACCCATTCCTTACCTCCAGAGATGTTGCCTGTCCCGCTGAGTTACTCCAGCATTTTGTGTCTATGGTGTAAACCAGCATCTGCAGTTCCTTCCTACACTATTGTTTTATGTTCTATGTTCAACGTCTCTTCATAAGATCATAAGTTGATAGTAGAATTAGGCCATTCAGCACATCAGGTCTACTCCGCCATTCAATCATGGCTGATCTATCTCTCCATCCGAACCCCATTCTCCTGCCTTCTCCCCATAACCTCATGACACCTGTATTAATGAAAAATCTCTCTATCTCTGCCATAAATATATATACTGATGGCCTCTACAGCATTCTGTGGCAAAGAATTCCACAGATTCACCACCCTCTGACTAAAGAAATTTCTCCTCATCTCCTTCCTAAAAGAACGTCCTTTAATTCTGAAGCTATGACTTCTATTCCTAGACTCTGCCACTAGTGGAAACATCTGCTCCACATCCACTCGATCCAAGCCTTTCACTATTCTGTATGTTTCAACAAGGTCCCCCCTCATTCTTCTCAACTCCAGCGAGTACAGGCCCGGTGCCGACAAACTCTCGTGATATGTTAACTCACACATTCCTGGGATCATTCTTGTAAACCTCCTCTGGACCCTCCCCAAAGCCAGTACATCCATCCTCAGATACGGTGCCCAAAATTGCTCACAATATCTTCCAGAGATGTTTCAAACTTACTTAAAGGACTTTGACACCTGTTGTATGTTCAGAGGGCAGAGGGCAGAGTCCCTTTTTCCTTCCGCCCACAGCATGTAAAAGCATATGTGATTCTGTTCCATTTTGTTTGTAGTTTGTTTGGTTGTCTTTTTGCACAAAGTCCGCGAGCATTGCCACTTTTCATTTCACTGCACATCTCGTATGTGTATGTGACGAATAAACTTGACTTGACTTGATACTGCTTGAGGCATTCTCACCTCGTAACAGACTGCTCTGCCTCATGGCCCTCCTGGATGCAAAGAGTTAACTCACTCGGCTCTTTGAATCCAGAAAAGGTTCAGGCAGGCGAGGACCACGGATATAATTCCTGGCAGCAGGCCAAATCCTGCCTGATGCAGTTCAATGCCTTTCCTTTATATTACATGAAGGGGAACGTCATAGCTCTGAACAGTGTGACTTGCTATATTAACTACAAGAAGGTTGGATAAACTTAGATTATTTTCTCCGGAGCTTTGGAGGCTGAGATGAGACCTGATATACATTTATGAGCAGCATTCATTTGGTAGACAGTCGGAACCTTTTTCCCAGGATGGAAAAATTAATTGAGGAAATTGATTGATTTTGTGAGAGGGAATGATTAAAGGAGATGTGTGGGGCAAGATTTTTTAAACTTGGTGTGGTGGGTGCCTGGAATGTGCTGTCAGGAATGGTGGTGGTGGTAGTTTTAAGAGGTTATTAGACAAATGAATAGGCAGGGACCCGAGAGATTATGGACTATATAAACACAGATGGAATTAGTTTAATTTATCATCATGTTCAGTGCAGCCAATGTGGGCTGAAGAACCTGTTCGTGTATCGTGCTGTTCTGCACTTCCATTTTCTCCACAAATTCATTCCCACACAGGAAATGTATTTGCACATAAAATAGCTAATCTGATATTTGAGGTTGCAATTAAAAGCTCTGTATAATTAAAAACTCTGTACATTGAAACCAGAAAGGGCGAGGAAGACGTCACTAATCCCCTGATCTTCAGTGATCTAGCATTTCATATGTTCTTTTAATTTCTTCATCAAAAGAGATAGTTATGAAATGTACAATCCAGCTAGGTGCTGCACGATGTTGAATTTTTTATGAATTCTAGTTGATATCCCGTAATTCCCTCTTTTCCAGTGACATCTGAGATATTTGATGACGACAATAGCAGCGACCATGTCTCTGAAGATTCGGAGAGTCAGTGTGAGTCCAGTTTAGGCTCCTGCCCAACCAGCCCCTTGGACCAGCCGAACCCCTTTCTTCTGGTGACTCATCCCCCCAGCATGGAGCTGTTGAGCCCACTGTCTGATTGTGCGCCAGGCTCTCCTGTTCTGGGGCCTCGCAGTGAATGCAGCGGAGCTTCCTCTCCCGAGTGTGACGCTGAACGAGGTCAGTGATGCTTTGGGGATTACCTTGGAAGGAAAATATGTCCTCGCCACCCGGCTTGTCCGCAGTCCACTGGGGGAGGCCCGTCGGGCGAGTCGGGCTGACCGGGGCGCGTTCCGGTCTTCGGCGGCGCGGTTGTTCGGCGGGTGGGTCGGGCCTGCGCGGCTCCCCCCCTGGACACTGGGAGGAACTGCAGATGCTGCTTTACACCGAACACCCATTCCTTCTCTCCAGAGATGCTGCCTGACCCGCTGAGTTACTCCAGCATTTTGGGTCTATCTTCTGCCATTCTGCTCGTTACCCAGCAGCTCTTCACATTTCCAATCATCCTACTGCCGATCCCTATTACTCCCTTAGTGGTTAGTGTCTCCCTCGCACCTGCTTCATCTTAAAGACCTGTCCCACTTGCATGCGACTGCATGAGTTTGGCGCGACCAAACGGAAACGGAGTTCATGCGAGGTCCGCGCGTGACGTCATTTGCGTCATACTTACCAATCAGCTGGGCAGGAGGCGGGCCGACTGAATTTGGGCGTCGCACGGCGTTGGGTAGTGACGCCATCACGCAACGCCACACCGGGCGGTGACGTCATCGCGCAACGCCACCCGTTAGGAGAACGCCGTCAAGGCGCTGCGTACGCCGTCAAGATGCTGCGTACGACCGCAATGCGCCTGCGTGCCGACAGGCCGTTGCCGCGCAAAGATTTCGGCCACTGCCAGAATTTCGGAGCCCCGCACAACTCAGCGCTTCTAAGTGGGACCGGCCCCGCGTGGCCATACGGTGCCCGTACGCCTTAAGCGACCACAAGATCGCGTAATTTGCGAGCCAAGGTCGCGTAAGTGGGACAGGCCCTTTAAGCTTGGGCTCCACCCATCTGTGTCCATTTTAGGTCCACACTCAAACCTCATCCTGGTCCTCTTGTCCCAATCTGCCACCAAATGACCAGAGCCCATCACTCAGTCGCTTCTGCGTGTGTCCTTGTCGCCTCTACCGCAGTGCCCCCCCCCCCCCCCCCCCCCCCGGCACCAATTACTCCCGCTTCTCCTCCCCACCATGCGGCCGATTACTGTCACGCATTCCTTGGTTAGTGGCCCCTTCGCTCACGGTTCATTCTACACAATCCCCGCCGGACCACCCTTTCAGAGCCTTCCACTCTGCTTCACCCTGATGCTTCCGATCCCAGCTTGTCTGACCCAAAAAATGCACCCATTCCAGATCCTTGCTGCTTATCCTCGCCGCCTGATACGCCTGAGCCCTATGTGATTCTCTCGCTTTCCGACGCCTCCTCCAGCTTTGCAACAAGAAAGACTGGATAGACTCGGCTTGTACTCGCTGGAATTTAGAAGATTGAGCGGGGATCTTATAGAAACTTCTTAAGGGGTTGGACAGGCTAGATGCAGGAAGATTGTTCCCGATGTTGCGGAAGTCCAGAACAAGGGGTCACAGTTTACGGATCAGGGGGAAGTCTTTTAGGACCGAGATGAGAATGTTTTTTTCCACACAGAGATTGGTGAATCTGTGGAATTCTCTGCCACAGAAAGTAGTTGAGGCTAGTTCATTGGCTATATTTAAGAGGAAGTTAGATGTGGCCCTTGTGGCTAAAGGGATCAGGGGGTATGGAGAGAAGGCAGGTACAGGATACTGAGTTGGATGATCAGCCATGATCATATTGAATGGCGGTGCAGGCTCAAAGGGCCGAATGGCCTACTCCTGCACCTATTTTCTATGTTTCTAAATGCTTCGCATTTCGCACTCCACTTCCAATCGCCCTGGCTGTCCCTGCGGCCGATTACAGTTGCACATTCCTTGGTTAGCTGCCCCTTTGCACGCTCCCTTCCTGCTTCGCAGAAACAGATTACTCTCTGATATTTGTGCTGCTCATTGTAAAGTGTAGATCTGCAATAATGTCATTAAGTTTATTTTTAAACTGAACTACGTTATTTGTTTGACCCCAAAATAAATAAGCTATTTATTTTGGTTATCTATTGTTTGATTGTCATTGGATAAAACAGAATATAATGTACTAATCTTCAATCAATGTTATCTATCATTTGAACAGGGTACAGGGCTGAAGGTGCTGAAAGTACAGACAAACTGATGAATCAACAAAGCATAGACGAGACAGCTCTGAATATTAGAGTAACTCAAATTTCAGTCAAGTGCACCCAGCCACAGGAGAAGCAAATTTCAGGAATAGAAATCTGCAGTTTAGCTGGCTCAACTTCGTAAATAATGATGTGAAGCAACATCTTAAACATGCCAGAAGACATAACCAACGGCTTACTTGCTCACGTATATGGTTAAGGCCTTTGTAATTGCAGTCTGGCTGCAGACTGAAAGGTTTCTTTGAAGCATAGTTGATATTTGTAACTGGGATGAAAAGGAACCAAATGGACACCAGCAAAATATGTACATAGTAATTTGATTTCAGACTGGAGGCCAACTAATAGCAACCAACTTGTGCTGGAGACTCGGATTTGGAGATCCTCTGAATTGATGATCCAGTTGACGACTTACTCGTATATGGCAGAGAAGGAACATGAATCAACAGAGGACACGCTTTGCTCCACTTGTATTGTGTGCGATATTCACATGCGCCACTTAATTATGTCCCTTTTCACACCAAGACCTGTTACATCCTTGTGTTCGAGTGTGCTACTACGTTTGGGGTCTGTAATCCACCTTAGTTTCACACTGTTGAAGATCAGAGCCAAAGGAACCTCTCATGTTTCCTGTTGTTGAGAGAAGGACTTAAAAAAAGCAACTGAACAAAAGCAGAGAAGTGCTGAGAGTACTTCACTTCCTGTGGATAGTGTTTTAACAGGAGCGGTCCGACATGTGGAACGGCAGATTGGCGTCACTGAATTTCATAATCGTTCCTTCATCTCCTCACCCAAGTGGAGGAAACTGAGAATTGTGGAGAAAACTGACCATTGCGATAGAAAGGGCCTTTGGCTGAGAAATTGCTGCATTTTCACATAACTTTAGTTCCTCTGGCCAGCAATTTGCATTAAACTAAGTGCACTACAGGCATCAACAAGGTTTTGCTGCTGGGAATTGACTGTCTGTACAGTTGAAAGGAAAATGGCACGGACTTGGATGTGTGTATTGGGAATCAAGATTCTGAAAACTAGCGGAAACACAAGAGACTGCAGATGGTGGAATTTTGAGCAAAAAAAAAAAAAACTGCTGGAGGAACTCAGTGGGTCAGGCAGCATCTGGGGAGTGAAATGGACATAGAAAACATAGAAAATAGGGGCAGGAGGAGGCCATTCGGCCCTTCGAGCCAGCACCGCCATTCATTGTGATTATGGCTGATCGTTCCCTATCAATATCCCGTGCCTGCCTTCTCCCCATATCCCTTGACTCCACTGACCCCTAGAGCTCTATCTAACTCTCTCTTAAATCCATCCAGTGACTTGGCCTCCACTGCCCTTTGTGGCAGGGAATTCCACAAATTCACAACTCTCTGGGTGAAAAAGTTTTTTCTCACCTCAGTCTTAAATGACCTCCCCTTTATTCTAAGACTGTGGCCCCTGGTTCTGGACTCACACAACATTGGGAACATTTCTCCTGCCTCTAGCTTGTCCAGTCCTTTTATAATTTTATATGGTTCCATAAGATCCTCCCCCCCCCCCCCCCCCATCCTTCTAAACTCCAGTGAAGACAAGCCTAGTCTTTTCAATCTAAATCACAGCTCACATGGATAGTCTGAAAAAGGGTGTGCACCTGAAACATCTGACCATTTTCCTCCACAGATGCTGCCTGACCTGCTGACTTCCTCCAGCACTTTGTGTTTCGTTAAATAAACAGCTCCTGAGTCTTATATCAAGGGAAAAAAAACTCTGGTTTGACAAGAAGCTTTTGCTTTTCACTTGCCAATGGGAAAGCTTGCATGCTTTATATTTATGTTTAAAACATAACATGGTAGATCAATAATCATTAAATACTATTTTGAGTATTAGTTTTTTATACATTTCAGTATTGTAAAATTAAGTCATGTATAATAACCCTTCAACTTTTAATATAGGTTCTGTCATTTAATGTCTCATTGTTTTGAATATATATATATACATACAACTCATCTCTGCATTTGTGTTAATCTATCATGTACCTGTATGGATTTGGACAAGGATTATGCTCTTCAGAGGCAAAGACAAGTTAGTATGAAGACATTCTGACAATCTATCTGATACCTCTACCCTTTCTTGATTTCTTTGTCCCCATTACAGAAGGGACTATCGACTGATGTCTCTTACAAACCTACCGATTTCCAGATATCTGGACTACACTTCTTCCCACTCTGCTTCTTGCAAAGATTCTATCCCCTACTCTCAATTCTTCCGTCCCTGCCGCATCTGTTGTCAATGCGGTTTTCCGTATTAGGACATCAAAGTTGTCCTCATTCTTTAGGGGACATGGGTTCCACCCTTTGTCATGGGTGAGTCCTTCACAAATATCTCCTGTGTCCTGTAATTCTGCTCTCCCTCCCCCACGACACAAGGCCAGAGTTCCCCTGGTCCTCACCTTTCGCCTCCGCATCAAACACATCATCCTCGACATCTCCGTCACATCCAACATGATCTCACATCATCCCATCTCCATCTGCCTCCCGCAGAGACCACTCACTCCTTAACACCTTGGTTCACTCATCCCTTCCCACCCAAACCACTGCCTCTCCAGGTCATTTCCTCAGCAACTGCAGGAGATGCAACCCCTGCCCTTGTATCTCCTCCCTCACCTCCAACCAGGAACCCTGAAAGTCCTTCCAGGTGCGAGAGATCCACACAAACATTCTTTAACTTCATCTACTCCATCCGGTGTTCCCAATGTACAGGAGCCCACATTGGCGAGATCAAGCGTAGACGAGGTGACTGTTTTGATGAACACTTCCACTAGGTCCACCAAGGCCTACTAGATCTTCTGGTTGCTAGGCGAGGTTTGTTATAAAAAAAAAAAGGGAGAACAAATCTACCGACACAAAATGCAGGAGTAACTCATCGGGACAGTCTGAAGAAGGGTCTCAACCCGGAATATCGCCCATTCCTTCTCTTCAGAGATGCTGCCTGTCCTGCTGAGTTACTCCACAATTTTGTGTTCACCTTCGATTTAAACCAGCATCTGCAGTTCTTTCCTAAACAATTACCTTGTTCCATTTTTAGCAGAACTCAAGTCCTGCCGCTTCAGATTGAAAAAAGGTTTGCATTTAACAAGTTACATTTTGTGATTTATTTGGCCGATTTGTTTTTAAATTGTGCAATCTTATTCTTAATAGTGGAAGCACAAGATAAACATTTCTATATCCGAATGTGCAATAGTACGCTGGAGTAAGTATTTAAAGAAAAAATCCAGGGTTCAGGAGGAAGGACCATTTCATGGATCTATGGTTTTAAAAATAGTTGGCTCATGGAGTGTATGTTCACCCAGGTCAAGAGTTTGGACCTGAGTCCTTATCTGATGCTGGCAGAACATCATCTAGACCCGTGATCTTTTGCATTATTGAGGGAATGCTGCAGTTTTTGGTACATCTATTTTAAAGAACATTAAAACTTGTCATTGGTTGCCCTCTTGGGTGGATGTCCAAGGCTGACTGTCTTATAATCAAAGGGCTGGGGTGTTTTCCCTGCTTTTGTTTTTTCTTTAACCACTGCAACTGATCATCTATCCATTTACTTTGTGGAATTTTGCAACGAGTAAATTGTCTGTTACATTTGTTTAAGAAAGAACTGCAGATGCTGGAAAAATTGAAGGTAGACAAAAATGCTGGAGAAACTCAGCGGGTGAGGCAGCATCTATGGAGCGAAGGAATAGGTGACGTTTCAGGTCGAGACCCTTCTTCAGACTGAATTGTCTGTTACAGTTCAGTTGACAGTAAGAATTCATGGACAATTCATAGGCATGAAAAATGCTACATAAATCTAGTTCTCCTTTGTGGTCCAAAATCAGGACTGTGGAGTCGGGATGCCTTTCTTCAGAGACAGTTCCTCCCGCAGATCCCTTCCCAACAAAAGCTTTTCACTGTACCTTGGTACATGTGACAAAAAACAAAATCCCCTCCCCAGCTACTTTCCCCCGCTAACGTAGGAGGTGCAATACCTGTCCCTATACCTTCCCCCTCGACTCTGTCCAAGGACCCTGACAGTCTTTTCAGGTGAGGCAGAGGTTCACTTGCACCTCCTCCAACCTCGTCTACTGTGTCCGCTGTTCCAAGTGTGGACTCCTATATATCTGCGAGACCAATCGCAGGCTTGACGATCATTTTGCTGAACACATAATTCCCCCTCCCATACAGACATTTCTGTCCTGGACCTCCTCCACTATCAGAGTGAGGCCCAATGCAATTTGGAGAAATAGCAGTTCATATTTTGCTTGGGCATCTTATAATCCAGCAGAATATTGACTTCTCTGACCAAGTAATCCTTGCTTTCCCTCTCTCCATCCCTCCCCCTCTCTAATTAGTTTGACTATCCTCCTGATTACATTTTACATTGTATGCCTCGCTGTCACCTTCCCCTAGCTAACGATACATTCTACATTTTCACTGATTTCATCCTTTGATCTCTCGTTTTCACACCACACCCTTCCATACCTCTCATTTTCCCTCTTCCCGACTCAGTCTGAAGAAGGGTCTGGACTCGAAACGTCACCCATTCCTATCCATCGATGCTGCCTGGCCCGCTGGGTTACTCCAGCACTTTGTGTGTATCTTCAGTGTATACCAGCATCTGCAGTTCCTTCCTACACATGCCTTTCTGGATGGGACAGATTGTAACTCTGCTGGGTAACAGCACTCAGGTTGGTTACTGTGAGGAGTATGGGTTGATGTTTGACAATGTGGTAACACACAATATGTTTATGCCACAATAGCCAACAACCCTAACTGCAGACCAATCCGAAGTAGGCACAAACAAGTTTCACACAACGGAACATTCATGATAAAATATTGATTTTATTCTACATAATCCAAGCTGTTGTGCAGATTTGTAAGTTTCCTGCCTTGAAAGAAAAAATAATCTTAACATTCTGCTTTCTCAATCCAACATCTGGAAACATACTTAACTTTTCAGTACTTATTCAGCTGGCAACAGAACTAAGTGGATAAAAATATATAAATCTATAATAGAAATACAAATAAACAATTGCCCGACCAGTCAATATTCACCCTTTTTAAAATGCCAAGAATTGACATATTACAAATATAAACTGATCTTTGGTTTGTAATACATTGCACAGTTCCCTTGGATGCAAAGTAATTTTTAGTAAACATTGATGGCTGTTTTTCACATAGTTTAAAGGCTCTCAAGCAATTTATTCATGTCACCAGTGAAGAACCAGCCCAATTTGAAACCGAATATTTTGTAGAATAAAACCATCCTATCCCCAGCTAATCAAATGCAATACCAGCCATAAATTAAACAGCAGTAGAATCCCAGTTATACTTCACAGCAGAAATATGTACATCAAATGATTTTTGTTTTAAAGATATATATAATACATTTACACATCTCCTTCATTTAAACTGCATAGAAGAAATCCAACCAGAAGTGTTAACCTTCTTGCCACCACACTAATTTTGCTTGACTTTAAGAAGTGAAATATTGTGCAGTGTCTCTGAAAGTTTCTGCAAAATTAATAAATTCCAATTGTTGCTTCTAGAAAACGAGTCCCCTTTAAGAAACAAATCTAAGGCATGTACCCAATTCGACAATTCCTTGAGAGTAATCAAAGGGGCTCTGGACTCACTGTAAGTGAGTAACCTTGAGTGGGACAGTACTGTGAAAGTCCAAGAAGAAAGGACCTTCCTGACCGGGGAGGAAGGTGGTCGGGATGATGTTGTAAACTCCGCCAGGAACACGCTCGATTTCTGAATAGCAAAACCCACATCTGCAACAGAAGAAATGCACATGTTAACTCTCCCAGGTTGCACATGGACTGTACAAACTGATAACCAATACAAACATGAATCTATGCTCTGTCTCAGCACCAATGAGCTTTACAGCCAAAGTTGTAGTTTGGAAAAGACAGTAGCCAATTTACAACAGAAAAAATCTGTAAAAGTAGCAATGTAAAAGTCTTTAGATAATCTGCTTCATTGATGTTGGTTATGGGATAGGTATTAGCCACCCTCTTTCACACTGTGTCATTTGGATGACTTGCATTCCTGAGAAATCTAATATGCGTTGGTTTAATGCCTTATTGAAAAGACATCACATGTGGGCAGTGCAGCACGGCCACAGCACTGTATTCGATGTAGCAGCTTGCGTACTTATGAACCTGGCCGTGCCTTAAACTCAGTGTGGCGATTCTAAGGTAGGTGCAAAAAGTGAGTCAAAGCTAGCACCAGAAGAGTACATGAATCGTCCCCATTATTGCATCTCCTTAATACAAAATTTCTTCAAGACTTTTCAATGAGCAAAACCCAAACAGTTCCAGATGTTGTCACATTCAGGATAATGCAATCCTTGGCATTATAAAGTATGCTGGATTTTTTTGCCAAATACATGTACTCAGTCTGTCAAAGCCTTCCTCTGGCTTCACAATTTGCAACTCTTCAATCCATATATAGCTCTCGATATAGCTCTTAGGGCTAACAGAATTAAGGGATATGGGGAGAAGGCAGGAACGGGGTACTGATTTTGGTTGATCAGCCATGATCATATTGTATGGTGGTGCTGGCTCGAAGGGCCGAATGGTCTACTCATACACCTATTTTCTATGTTTATCTCACATCCTGTTTATTCACATGTGGCCTTTGTCCAACCATCTGCCTATCAACCCCCACCCTTCCCCTTGCCCGTGTTCACCTCTTATCTGCCACACTTTATCCTGTACCTCCTCTCTTCCCGCTTTTATTCTCCCTACAATCAATCTGAAGAAAGGTCCCGACCCAGAATATCACCTCTCCATGTTCGCCAGGGATGCTGCCTGACCCATTGAGTTACTCCAGCACTCTTGGAGTCTTGGATTCTTTTTCCTATTCCCTCAACATTATTTGCTCTAAATGACCGATGTAACACATTGGAAAAGGCTGCTGGACTGCACAAGGATAACTGCAACATTTCTGTACTAATCCTCACATAACATGCACTTCTCTCTTTAGTGGAGTAATGGGTGATATGAAGCAGGATGAATTGATATGGCGGAGTTTGGGGTCGAGTCCACTGGCTACTGTTAATGCCAGGGAATAGCTAATACCAGAAGAGCAGATGAGTCATTTACGAGGGGATCAGGCAAGGCCAGCTAAGACTGACCAGAATAATTAATTCCTTTGAGTAAGTGAAGCTAATGGCTGCAACCAGTATGGGAAGGGCTGGAACAATATGGAGGCTTGTGCAACTTGTGATGCAACCTCCACAAGAATAATCAATTCATTTTTTAACCTCAAATATTCTTCAGGAACTGAAAGTTATAAACATGCTTAAAGTTACCATAGAAATGACTACAATCATTGTATTAAAATAAAAACACACGTTCATACCTATAATCTCCACTGATCTTTTTTTGGAACTCATTGTCTCCTGTTGTTGAAACGATCACCATTTCAAAACCAACACTGTACTGCCTATAAAAAAGGAAAGTTAAAATGAATAGAGAGAAAAATACAATGTATAATTGCAATTTTAGTTTGTTCCCTCTTTCAGATCACGTCATATTAACATGAATTGTCCCATTTATCCCATTATCATTTGTGCTTGTTGAACTACATGGGGTCTCAATCTATCACTGGTTTGGTTTAAAAATTCTCATCATTTGTGTACAAATCCTTCCATTATCAATCACTTTCCTAAGTTTAAACTATTCTGGCCCTACAGTTCTCCAAGATCTCTGCATTTTTTTACATTCTGGCATTTCGTGCCCCTATCAATTGGCCTAAAAGTTGGTTTAGTGTGTCAGTGATAAGTTTGTCGTGTGCTAACCAGTCAGCGGAAATACAGTACATAATTACAATCGAACCATCAAGTGTACAGATATATACTAAATGGAATAATGTTGAGTGCAAAATAAAGCCTTGTAAAGTTGGATTAAAGATAGTCTGATGGTTTCACACAGAGTTGTGAGTCTGTGGAATTCTCTGCCTCAGAGGGCGGTGGAGGCAGGTTCTCTGGATGCTTTCAAGAGATAGCTAGATAGGGCTCTTAAAAATAGCGGAGTCAGGGGATATGGGGAGAAGGCAGGAACGGGGTACTGATTGGGATGATCAGCCGTGATCACATTGAATGGCGGTGCTGGCTCGAAGGGTCGAATGGCCTACTCCTGCACCTATTGTCTATTGTCTAATAAGTTCCCCAACCTACTTGTACTACTCTACTACTCTGTCAGGACAAGGTCATGTAAAAGCAGAGCTGTGGGCAAAAAATGTTGGAAAAGGCAACCAGTAGAGAGGAGACAAGGAACTGCAGATGCTGAAATCTTGTCCAAAACATAAAGTGCTGGAGGAACTCGGGGACAGTCAGCATCTCTCGGGGATATGGATAGGCGACATTTTGGATCAGAACCTTTTTGTTAGGAAACAGGTTTGGGAACTTTTTGGCATATCTTTCATTAATTTGTTCTATATCTCTCTACATCACCATCTATATCTCTCTTTTCACCTTTCCCCTGACTCTCGGTCTGCTGTAGAGCCTCGACCCAAAACGTCACCTATTCCTTTTGCTGTCCGACCCGCTGAGTTACCCCAGCTTTGTGCCTATCTTTAGGAAACTTGAGCCTGACAGGATATGCTCTCCCGCTTTCCTTATTTATATATCAATGCCTAATCCTCAAAAATAAAAGCTGTTTCGATGTCCTCTTTGGAAAGCAGACTCCTACGCAATTTGCAGCTTTTCACATTTCCTAGTAGTAAAATATTAAAGTATAAGCAGGAAACATTGTGTGATGAGAACTTGCTTTCTCCTCAGAGGATATTCCCACTGAAATAGATCATTTATTTGATGCCGAGGAAAGTTATTTTATATTATGTTTGAAACTATCAAAGACTGAAAAATGTAATTCTTTAGGAGAACAGGAGCAGAGAACTAAACTCAATGTCTTTAAAATTACTCAGAAGTTTAAAATGTCTTTGTCAGAGGCTTTCACTTTGAAGTAAATGCTTTAAAATTGTTATCAGATTATATTTTACAAATAATCAATAACATTAAATAGCCTTTATCATTAGACAGGTACATGGATAGGGCAGGTTTAGAGTGATATGGGCCAAATACAAGCAGGTGAGACTAGTGTAAATGGGACATGTTGGCCGTGGTGAGCTAGTTGTACCAAAGGGCCATTTTCCACATCGTTTGGTTCTATAAATAATCAATCATAGCCAATGAGACATAAATGTAATTTATCGTCTTTGCTGCTACTTCAGTCATGCAACCCCCATTAAAGCCAGGAGACTTTCCAAGCAGAATGCTGGAGAATCTCAGTAGGATTGTGATCTGCTGTCGGACTTTGTCGTTACAGATGGCTGGGTCTTAATGCTGTTACATAGCAAGTGGTTGACGATTCCATTCGGAATCACTGGCAATAGCCAGCACGTTATCTGATGTAATTTTCAACCTTGAAAATAAAACCAGAGTGTACTAATCTTGTAACTCAAGGGAGTGCCGCCTTCTGTCATGAAAAACAAACAAAGAAACCAAACACAGTTAATCATGAGCTGAAGGTTATTTTTCTTCTTTACTGACCTGGGACCCCGTAGTTCAATCAGCAAAGGCCCAGTTTTTTCTGCCGTGATCTGGTAAATTGGATTCATTTTGTAGCTGTCCCTGTAGTTTCCACATCCTCCTGCAGACTGACCTTTCCACTGACCATTAACCTACCATAAATCACAAACACACAGTAAAAAAAAAACAATAATGTATTTCGGGTCACAGAATTAAGACAAGACACCATAATATTTGTTACAATGACAGGCATATATCAGGAACGTGGCATTTATTTGGTCAAGCTTGTTCTATCGTTTATAAAGATCTTTGACTGTATCTATCGATGTTATCCTTAAGTTATTTGGTTACCACAATTCTGCTAATATCAGATTTTATATTAATTGACAGATAATGATAATCATTTCAATTAAAGGCTTTCATCTCAGTTGCTCTGCCATATCAAGATCATTTTTTAAACGCCAGGACTCATTAGAGAAAAAACATCTTTGGCAATTATTTATCCGAAGAGCAGAGAAAATTTTGAATGAACAGATTTTACCACAAGCCCAAATTGGCACGGGCTTTCTCACAAATTTGCTTTAATATTGAAGACATTGAAGCTACAAAAGGGAATGGGTTGTTCGCCCAACCACAGCAAATTGACAGAAGTAAAAACAAAATTGCAGATGCTAGAAATCCAAAACAAAATCAGAAAATGCCAGTTGCACACAGCAGGTCAGGCAGTATGTGTGGAAAGAGCAAGAGTCAATGACTTCAAATCAGATGATGTGACAACTCTATTAACAAATAATCATGATTCCATTTACCCAACCTGCCCCCTATATTTAAATGTATTTTTCAGACATGTGTTTAAACCATCTAATCATGAACGCTGGTATAAGCTCACCCTCAGCCACTCACGTTGGAAGTGAATTCTATATCCTAGTTTTGTCCTCCCAGCAAACTCAATGTAAAAATGATTCTACATTCTTCTTGCACTTAATCGTAGAAACATAGAAAATAGGTGCAGGAATAAGCCATTCGGCCCTTCGGCCATTTAATATGATCATGGCTGATCATCCAAAATCTGTACCCCATTCCGGCTTTTTTCCACATATCCCTTGATTCCCATTAGTCCTAAGAGCTAAATCTAACTCTCATCTAGTGAATTGGCAACCTTTGCCTTCTGTGGCAGGGAATTCCACAGATTCACAACTCTCTGGGTTAAAAAGTTTTTCCTCATCTCAGTCCCAAATTCTAAATTCCAGTGAATACACCCAGGTCTCGCTGTACCTCCCCTTTACCTAACCCAACCCCATAGAGATAATAATCTGCCCCCTTGTTTTTGCCGCCAAAGTGGATAACCTCACATTTATCTATATTATACTGCATCTGCCCACTCACTCAACCTGTCCAGGTCACCTTGCAACCTCCTAACATCCTCTTCACAGTTCACACTGCCACCCAGCTTTGTGTCTTCTGCAAATTTACTAGTGTTAATCCTAATTCCCTCTTCCAAATCAGACAGGTTCTTCCCCACAGCAATCAGGCTATTAAACTCGGCTCGAACAAAACTCTGAACATTAATAGCCAATAATCTGCTTATTTGCACTTTATCAGTTTAATTATTCATGTGTGTATATATTTATGCAATGGTATATGGACACACTGATCTGTTCAGTATTCATGCCTACTATGTTCTGGTGTGCTAAAGCAAAGCAAGAATTTCATTGTCCAATCAGGGACACATGACAATAAAACTCTTGAACTCTTAATATATATGGTAAATAGTTGCGGCCCCAACACCGATCCTTGCGGCACTCCACTCGCCACTGCCTGCCATTCTGAAAAGGACCCGTTCACTCCTACTCTTTGCTTCCGGTCAGCCAACCAATTTTCTATTCATGTCAACACCCTACCCCCAATACCATGTGCTCTAATTTTAGTCACCAGTCTCCCGTGCGGGACCTTTTCAAAGGCTTTCTGAAAGTCTAGATACACTACATCCACTGGCACCCCTTCATCCATTTTACTTGTCACATCCTCAAAAAATTCCAGAAGATTAGTCAAGCATGATCTTCCTTTCATAAATCCATGCTGACTTGGACTAATCCTTTTACTGCTATCCAAATGCCCCATTATTATCTCTTTAATAATTGACTCCAGCATCTTTCCCACCACCGAATTCAGGCTAACTGGTCTGTAATTCAGTTTTCTCTCTCGCTCCTTTCTTGAAAAGTGGGATAACATTAGCTATCCTCCAATCCACAGGGACTGAACCTGAATCTATTGAACATTGGAAAATGATCACCAATGCGTCCACTATTTCTAGAGCCACCTCCCTGAGGACCCTGGGATGCAGACCATCAGGCCCAGAGGATTTGTTATCCTTCAGTCCCATTAGCCTACCCAATACTATTTCTCGCCTAATGAAAATTTCTTTCAGTTCCTCTACCCCCTTAGAGCCTCTGTCCTCCAGTACATCTGGGAGATTGTTTGTGTCCTCCTTAGTGAAGACAGATCCGAAGTACCTGTTCAACTCTTCTGCCATTTCCTTGTTCCCCATAATAATTTCACCCGTGTCTGCCTTCAATGGAGCCACATTTGACTTTGCTATTCTTTTTCCCTTAACACATCTAAGGGACACTTTTACTGTCCTTCTTTATATTCCTGGCCAGCTTCCCCTCGTACTTCATCTTTTCAGACCGTATTGCCCATTTTGTTTCCTTCTGTTGTCCTATGAAAGTTTCCCAATCCTCTGGTTTTCGGCTACTCTTTGCTGTGTTATACATCTTTTCTTTTAGTTTTATTCTATCCCTAACGTCTCTTGTCAGCCACGGTTGCCTCCTACGCCCCTTAGAATCTTTCTTCCTTTTTGGAATGAAATGATCCTGCGTCTTCCGGATTATGCCCAGAAATTCCTGCCATTGCTGTTCCACCGTCATTCCTGCTTGGATCCCTTTCCAGTCTACCTTGGCCAGCTCCCCTCTCATGCCTTCATAATCCCATTTGTTCAACTGCATCACTGACACTTCCGATTTAACCTTATCCTTCTCAAATTGCAGATTAAAACTAATCATATTATGATCACTACATCCAAGCGGTTCCTTTACCTCTAGTTCTCTTATCAAATCTGGTTCATTGGACAACACTAAATCCAGAATTGCCCTTTCTCTGGTCGGCTCCATTACAAGCTGCTCTAAGAAGTCATCTCGGAGGCACTCTACAAATTCTCTTTCTTGGGGTCCTGAACCAACCTGATTTTCCCAGTCTACCTGCATATTGAAATCCCCCATCACCACAGTGGCATTACCTTTGGTACATGCCAGTTTTAACTCCTGCTGCAACTTACACCCTACATCTGGGCTACTATTTTGAAAACTCACCTTAAACTGTTTATTTGAGTGATAGTCAGACCTTCAGTGAAGAACAGATTTATTGGAAGTCAATATGAACCATTTCCAGCCAAATGAGAAAATACTTAAACATACCTGATGATTTCTATAGGGTTGCAAGCAATTTTAAAGTAATTGTGGCTTCGTACCAGTAGCACTCACCCGCTTATAGTGTGTGTAGGGGAATAGGATCTTAGAAAACGCAAACTTGCACATGGAATATACCTATAGGAAGGAATAAAAATCCTGTAACTGAACAGTATAATTTTTGTCGTTGAAATAAAACCCAGCATGTTGAGCAACTGGTTTCGTGTTGCCAAAGAGCAAGTTAAAATTGAGATACATTGTATTCTAAAAAGCATAAATCACAATTCGCTAGGAATGTGTTCAGCTTTTTTTTGTTATGGAGACAACAGACTGCAGATGTTGTAATCTGAAACAAAAAAACAAACTGCTGGAGGAAGAGCAGGTCAGGTGACATTTGTGGAAGCAGAGAGGCAGTCGACGCTTCTGGTCGAGACTCGGCATCAGGAATGGGACAGACTCCTTTGCCTCCACTGATACCACCTGACCCGCCAAATTCCACCAGTACTTCGTTTTCCTCCCTCCCCTTTTCGCTAAGTTTTTTTTTCCCCCCGCCAAATTGCCATCTTATTCCTCAATGTGTTTCTCTCCTGAAATCATCAATTTTATTTAATTCAGTTTAGTCACCTGGTACTCAAAATAGATCTCCGTCAATGTTTGGCTTTTATAAGTAGCCATTTTGTCCATGCATATAACTTTCTCAAAAGTTATACATGCAAAATTATGTGAATCCAATGGGTGTCGTTCCTGATCACAATTAATTTATTTGCTACTGCCTCAGCTGGGCTTAGAGATACACCGTGGATACAGGCCCTTTTGGCCCAGCGAGTCCACACTAATCATCGATCACCACTACACTACTTCCATGTTATTCCAGTTTTGCATCCGACACCCGAAGGGCAATGTACAGAAACCAAATAACCTACAAACCTTCATGTCTTTGGAATGTGAGAGGGAACCAGAGTACCTGGAGAAAACCCAAGTGATCACAGGGAGAACATACAAACTCTGCACAGATAGCATCCATACTCAGGATCGAACCCTTGTCACTGGCACTGTGAGGTAGCCTCTCTACCGCTGCACCACTTGGTACTGCCATATGTAATTCACTGGTAACATGCCCACGTCGAAGAGCTTCATGTGTTTGAGATGCATTCTTGAGACTCGAGTATGAAAGTTATACTGAAAATAGAGCATAGGCACAGGAACAGGCCCTTCGTCTCTCAATATCCGTGCCGAAAATGATGTCAAGTTAAACTAATCTCCTCTCCCTGCATGTGATCCATGTCCCTCCATTCTCTGCATTACCTAAAAGCCTCTTAAATGCCACTAGTGCTACTATTTAAATGCCAATACAGACACCACAACACTGAAGAGGTGCAGTGTCAAGGGTGTTGTCTTTCAAGTGTTATGTGGTGAAGATCACAGAAACATGTTTAAACATATCAAACAGTCTCAAATTTCTCAGAAATCAATGGTTTACATTTAAGCTAATAACAGAGGGTAAACAGTAACAAATCAATAATATGCGTACCCTTAGTGTGTAATGGATGGTGTTCTGTTTCTCGTACTGAGACACCACTAAAGTAAACGTGTTTGTCCCCGGAGTATTCAGCTTAATCTTGGTCAGGTAATGAGGGCTGTTTATTCGAATCCCATCGATGTATGGAGGCGGATCATCTACAAGATATTTTACAATAAATTTATCAGACTAGCTTCAGAGCTAAGAATTATACTGTCTGGTAGCTCCCTGCATTTATGGATTTAATCTTCAATCAATAGCACTCTATATGTGCCAAGCATCCATTAATGAAACTCTGCTCCTAATATTACATCAATACTAATGCATGCCTGCATGCCTCTGGTACTCATCCTGAAAACAAGGATAAAGGAACATCAGACAAAAACACTGGGAAAGAGGTAACCCCAATTCTAATTTATTAGGTAGACAAAATGTATTTTGTGAACGTAAATGTATTAGTTTACTTAGTGAGCCCAGAATATTTAACACTTATATTTTAATACCATCAAAAATTCTGAAATTGTCAAACTTGGAACGCTGAACGTTATTCCCTTATCATGTACCTATACGCTGTAAATGGCTCGATTGGAATCATGTGTTGTCTTTCCGCTGTCTGGCTAGCACGCAACAACCTCGTACTAAACTGACCAGTACCAAAAGCGTACGGTTCATACTGCACTCAGGAAATTGCGATGAACTAAATGATCCCACAAACATCTGACCATCGTTGGTTCAAGAGAAAATGTTTGAGGTAGACAGAGGCCTGAGCATTCTGTCACTGACTCCATCCTCTTCTCTAGCCACCAATACAGGCTTGAAATGCACTTCCCTTAGAATTAAGTTCCTGTTTTAACCTGTATCATTTAAATCTGCCTTTAAACAAGCACATTCCAATTCTAATCTTTCCTCACCTACTACTCGCCAACAATTTCATGCTTGTTGAATTCTGGCCTTGATCATTGTCAGATTTCTTCCCTGCTCCACTGGCAGTCACGTCTTCAGCCAAGTCGGCTCTGAATTCTTGAAATAGTTTCCTTAAATATTTCCATTCCTCTCTCCTCCTTTACGATATTCAATTAAAACTTGCATCTTCAAGCAAGTTCTGCAAAATTTGTCCTAGTATCATTTTTGTTTTTCAGCAAAATTGAGGGGCATTTTATGTTCTCAAGTACAATGTACAGTAAGCACCATTTAACTGTGTATAATCTCATTGCTCTTTGGGTTACCTTACCATGTGGGAAATGCTTACTGCATTTTCCTGCAAAACTGTAGTTGGCTCAACTACATTCCTACTCTTATCATGCAGCAAAATCTGAATATAACATGGCTGTTTCTATATTAGAAAATAAATGGTACACATGTGGGTGATTTATCATTAAACTGGGTTTACCAGAATATCTATTTTACAACTATATTAGTGCAATACATCTCTTTTTGATCTCGTTGCTTGTGGCTTTCAGGCACAGTCTTAAGTTGGTTCAGGTCATATCTACAAGATAGGAACTATTTTGTTTCCATTGGCGACTTTGTATCGGAACCAATAAGATCCCGCAAGGTTCGATCTTAGGGCCCTCTTTATTCAACATCTACATGCTCCCACTAGGGCAAATCATGCGAAATAATAATATTGACCACCACTGCTATGCCGATGACACTCAAATCTATGTAGCGCTATCACCAAATGACTATCGCCCCATAGATCTGCTGTGCCAGTGCATTGAGCAAGTCAAAGACTGGATGTGCCAACATTTCCTCCAACTAAATAAGGACAAAACGGAGATAATTGTTTTTGGTGCTAAAAAAGAAAGGCTTAAAGTAACCCAACACCTTCACTCTCTGTCCCTGAAAACATCAAACAAAGCCAGAAATCTTGGGGTTATTATGGATTCAGATTTACATTTCGACAGTCACATCAAATCAGTAACAAAATCGGCCTACTATCACCTCAAAAACGTAGCAAGATTAAGAGGACTCATGTCAGCTCAAGACTTAGAAAAACTTGTACATGCCTTTATTACTAGTAGGCTAGATTATTGTAACGGTCTCCTTGCAGGTCTTCTGAAAAAAAACTGTCAGGCAGCTACAGCTTGTTCAGAACGCTGTTGCTAGAGTTCTAACAAAGGCCAAAATATTTGAACACATTACACCAATTCTTAAATCCTTACATTGGCTCCCTGTATGTCAGAGAATTGATTTCAAAATCCTGCTGCTCACCTATAAATCACTACATGGTTTAGGGCCAAAGTATATCACTGACATGCTTCCACTATATAAGCCTTCTAAGATCTTCTGAGACCAATCGGTTAGTGATTCCCAGAGTAAATACAAAACATGGGAAAGCAGGATTTAGTTACTATGCAACAAATAGCTGGAATAAACTTCCTGAAGATTTAAGACTTGCCTCAACTTTGACCACTTATAAAACAAGACTGAAAACTTTTATGTTTACTTTAGCTTTCAGCTAAATCTTAACTCCATTGCACTTTTAACTTTTGCACTTTTTATAATGCATTTTTAATTTTGCTTTCTTTTCTTTTCTTTTAATTCTTCTATTTTATTTCATTTTATTATTTCATTTTATTGTATGACATGTTTTTATGTGAAGCACTTTGAGTCTGCCTCGTGTATGAAATGTGCTATATAAATAAAGTTGCCTTGCCTTGCCTTGGCTTTTTTAAATTTAGTAGTCATGTCCTTTAATTCCACACTCACTGTTCAAGTTAAAGAAGCCCAAAGATATCTTCGTTATCGTTTAAAATCCCACGTGAACTTGGTCTTTGCTCTTCAGGTGCCGTATGGCAAGAAATCAACAAATAAAAAATACTGGGATCTCACTGAACCTTGGACTGTCAAGACGTTTTTTCACTAATGAGCTCTTTGTTAAGCTGATTAATATCTTCACTGTGAACATCCAATCCTTCCACACTTCCATCCCACAGTAGGATAAACTGTAAGAGGGCACTTCTTTAATGAACATAGACCTGTACAATGCCCCTCTACCAAGACCCTTTGCCCATCTGGCTGAACTCATTCTCACGTCAAACCACCTTGCCCTCAACTCCACTCACTTGCTCTAAATCAAAGATGCGGCAATGGGAACATGCGTGGGCCAAGCTACAACTGCCTCTTTGTGAATACATGGAACAGTCCTTTGACTGATTGAAAATTACAGCATGGATACAGGCCCTTCAGCTCACCGAGTCCATGCTGACCATCAATCATCTGTTCATGCTGGTTCCATGTTATCCCCTTCCACATCCATTCCCGACACATTATGGGCAATTTGCAGAGGCCATTTAACCTACAAACACACACGTCTTTGGGATGTGGGAGGAAACCGGAGCGAAAACAGAGAGGATGAGACGGAGGTTCTTCCCACAGGCCATTAGGACTGTAAACTCTAATCTCACCAGGGACTAATTTACAACACAATAACAACACATAATCCTCCGCCATTTCCGCCACCTCCAACGTGACCCCACCACTCGCCACATCTTCCCATCTCCCCCCATGTCTGCCTTCCGCAAAGACCGCTCCCTTCGCAACTCCCTCGTCAATTCTTCCCTTCCCTCCCGCACCACCCCCTCCCCGGGCACTTTCCGTTGCAACCGCAAGAAATGCAACACCTGTCCCTTCACCTCCCCCCTCGACTCCATTCAAGGTCCCAAGCAGTCGTTCCAGGTGCGACAAAGGTTCACCTGTATCTCCTCCAACCTCATCTACTGCATCCGCTGCTCTAGATGTCAGCTGATTTACATCGGTGAGACCAAGCGTAGGTTGGGCGACCGTTTCGCCGAACACCTCCGCTCAGTCCGCAATAACCTACCTGACCTCCCGGTGGCTCAGCACTTCAACTCCCCCTCCCATTCCCAATCCGACCTCTCTGTCCTGGGTCTCCTCCATTGCCAGAGTGAGCAACAGCGGAAATTGGAGGAACAGCACCTCATATTCCGTCTGGGGTCCTTGCGTCCCTATGGCATCAACATTGAATTCTCCCAATTTGGCTAGCCCGTGCTGTCTCCTCCCCTTCCTTCACCCTCTAGCTGTCTCCTCCCACCCTCCCATCCGCCCGCCCTCGGGCTCCTCCTCCTCCTCCCTTTGTCCTTCTTTCTTTCCCCACCCCCTATCAGTCTGAAGAAGGGTTTCGGCCCGAAACGTCGCCTATTTCCTTCGCTCCATAGATGCTGCTGCACCTGCTGAGTTTCCCCAGCAATTTTGTGTACCTAGGGACTAATTTACTGTTGTGTTGTGTCTTTTTTATTTTTTTCTAAAATGTAGATACTGGTTCTGTTCTATTCTGTTCTGTTGTTTTTGCACAATCCGCAGGCATTGCCACTTTCATTTCACTGCACGTCTTGTATGCGTATGTGACAAAAAAGTTGACTTGACAGAGAAAACCTATGCCAACACAGAGAAACCGTACAAACTCCACATAGATACTACCCAAGGTCAAGATTGAATCCGGGTCTCTGGCTTGTGTGCAGCAGATCTACCAGCTGTGCCACTGTGTCGCACTTTGGTCCCACTTGGCCCCTTCTTTTTTTGTTAAACCACTGTATTGATAAACATATTGCATTGTGTCCTACAAAACATAGGCATTTAAAAACCAATAACTCGACTCCGTTAATTTCTAAGCAACATACTTACTTGGGTAGTAAACCTTCTTTCCTCCAGTCTGGTAAACTACCAATGTAATAAATTCTCGATTGCGGGCAAAATCATCCTGTAATTAGAATGCAAATTTAACATTTGGGTTAGGGTGCAAAGCACAATGTGGAATCATGGTAGATTTACTAGAACTAGACAAGTAGATCACCTCATCCATCGCACCACAGACACATTATTGTCCACACGACCTTGCCTTCCAACACCCACATCTTTGACCCAATCACTACAAACTTGAACACATTTGTTTAATTTCCCTTTCCAAGCTTTGAAGAATAAATTACCATCAGAGGAATAAATCAGGTGGATGCACAGTCTCTTGTTCAGAGTAGGGGAAATCGAGAACCAGAGGACATAGGTTTAAGGTGGGGGGGGGGGGGCAAAAAGATTCAATAGGAAGCCGAGGGGTAACTTTTTCACACACAGGGTGGCGACTGTATGGAACAAGCTGCCTGAGGAGGTAGTTGTGGCAGGTTCTATCGCAACGTTTAAGAAGCATTTAGACAGGTACATGGAAAGGACAGGTTTAGTGGGATATGGGCCAAACACCGGCAGGTGGGACTAGTGTAGGTGGGACATGTGGGCTGGTGTAGGTGATTGAGCCAAATGGCCTGTTTTCATGCTGTATGGCTAAGATAATTTCTAGTACTGATTTCCCAACCCTAATAACTGACTGTTTTTTTTGATGATCATCATTCTTTTGATGATCTTCAGCCAAACATCCATAAAATAGTATAAATTGGTACAAAACATTTATCAGATACACAAGAGTGGCAAGGGTGGATTCGGCCTTATTTCCTCTCGCTGTTACACAGGTCCTCAGGAAACTACTGTTGAAAGTAGAATTTCACAGGCAGTTTTTACCATCTTACGCCACAGTACATTAGAGTTTCAAGAAAGCTTTTGGTGTGCTGGCCTTTATAAATCAGAGCATTGAGTATAGAAGTTGGGATGTAATGTTAAAATTGTACAAGGCATTGGTGAGGCCAATTCTGGAGTATGGTGTACAATTTTGGTCGCCAAATTATAGGAAAGATGTCATCAAAATAGAGAGAGTACAGAGGAGATTTACTAGAATGTTGCCTGGGTTTCAGCAACTAAGTTACAGAGAAAGGTTGAACAAGTTAGGTCTTTATTCTTTGGAGCGCAGGAGGTTAAGGGGGGACTTGATAGAGGTCTTTAAAATGATGAGAGGGATAGACAGAGTTGACGTGGATACGTTTTTACCATTGAGAGTAGGGAAGATTCAAACAAGATAGATAGATAGATAGATAGATATAATTTATTGCCACACAGCCAGGCTGGTGGAAATATGGGTTGTCTGCAGCGATACAATAATAAAGAACACACAACCACAATAAAACTGTAACACAAACATCCACCACAGCATTCATCACTGTGGTGGAAGGCACAAAATTTGGCCAGTCCTCCTCCATTTCACCCCCGTGGTCAGGACCAGAGTCCAGAGTCAGTCCAGGATCGGCTCTTCCTCACCGGAGACTGCGGCTTTAAGTTGTTGTAGGCCGCAGGCCGGCGGTCGAGATTTAAAGTCCCCGCCGCAGCCAGAAGCACCGTAGACTGCAGGGCCGGCGGTCGAAGCTCCCCTCCAGGGGTGATGGTAAGTCCATGCCGGACCCGCGGTAGAAGTCGGCCGCGGGCCGGCAGTGATGGCTTCTTCTTCCCCCGGGTCCCCCACGAGGGATGCTGGGCTGTAGACGCCGCACCAGCTGGAGCTCTACAGACCGCGGCTTCAGGCTGCGACTTCAGGCTGCCGGCTGCCCCGGGCCAGCGAAACGGAGCGCTCCCCTCCAGCGAGGGCTCACCCGCTCCACAACGAGAGTCCACGCTGCGCCCGCCGCTGAAGCCCCAGGCGTGTCTCCGGGAAAGGCCACGTCGATCCTTGATGTTAGGCCACGGGGGAGGCGACCTGGAAAAAGTTGCCTCTCCATGGAGGAGGCGACCGAAGCGGTTTCCCCCTCGCCCCCCCACACCACCCCCCACATAAAACACACAAAGAAACATTAAATACAGACTTTAAAACATACTAAAAAAAAAAAAAGTTGAAAAACTGACGAGCTGCTGACATGGCTGCTGCCAGAGCAGCGCCCCCTACAGGGGACATGATTTGAGAATTTAGAGACAAATGTTTAGGGGTAACACGTGGGATAACTTCTTTACTCAGAGAGTGGTAGCTGTGTGGAATGAGCTTCCAGTGGAAGTGGTGGAGGCAGGTTCGATTTTATCATTTAAAAATAAATTGGATAGGTATATGGACGGGAAAGGAATGGAGGGTTATGGTCTGAGTGCAGGTAGATGGGACTAGGTGAGAGTAAGTGTTCGGCACGGACTAGAAGGGCCGAGATGGCCTGTTTCCGTGCTGTAATTGTTATATGGTTATATGTGTTATATAAGAACACGGGACTCTCTTTTGAAATTGAATTGCTCAATCCTACTATCAATTTGCACTTTTTGTTTCGCATTTTAATTCCTGCTAATAAAGCAACATCACAGCCATCAGCAAAGATTTGAGAGAATGATCGCATCTTGTTCACTGGTTGGCAACCTAGGCTGAATGAACATGGATCAGGTTGCGTTAGATCAATGGCCAATTGAAAGAATCGTTTACCATCGCCAAATTACCCTTCAATATAAATAGATCCTGATATCAATGTTTCTTCAGTCACAAAACGAGTCTGTGCAGATCTGTTTGAGATGCAGCAGACCCAAACAACCAATTCACAAATCAATCCACAATATTTCTAACCTGTTCCCCAGGGAAACACAATGTAAATTGACTGGGGAAGAAAGTGCGCAGGCATCTCAGAAACCTCATGAAATGCTTAACACCTTCTACATTATACACAACTACAGGAGAATAAAACAAAGCAGGAGTATAGTGAACTTATCGTAAACCAGATACACCAGAGAGTGATCCAGCACAGAAACAGGCCGCTAAACCCAACTTGCCCATGCCGACCAATATGCCTCATCAATGCTGGTCTCACCTGCCCACATTTGGCCCACATCCCTCTAAACATTTCCTATCCATGTAACTGAATTGAATACATTTTATTAGCCAAGTATGTATACATACAAGGAATTTGCCTTGGTGCTTTGCTCGCAAGTAACAACATGATATACAGTAGACAATTAAAAATAAAACATTATAATTTAAACATGTGAAGAATGAAATAAAATACCAGAGCAAAAGGAGGCTACAGACTTTTGGCTGTTGAGCAGAGGTACTGTTTGTGGAAAAAGCTGTTTTTATGTCTGGCTGTGGCGGCTTTGACAGTCCGGAGTCGCCTTCCAGAGGGAAGTGCTTCAAAGAGTTTGTGGCCAGGGTGAGAGGGGTCAGAGATGATCTTACCCGCTCGTTTCCTGGCCCTTGAGGTGTACAGTCCGTCGATAGGGGTAAAGTTGCAGCCAACAACCTTCTCAGCTGATCGAAAGGTGCACTGCAGCCTCCGGATGTCATGCTTGGTGGCTGAGCCAAACCATGATGGAGAAGGTGAGGACAGACTCTATGAAGGCAGTATAAAACTGGACCATCATTGCCTGTGGCAGATTGTGTTTTCCCAGCTGCCGCAGGAAGTACATCCTCTGTTGGACCTTTTCGACTGTGGAGACGATGGTGGCCTCCCATTGAAGGTCCCTGGAAATGATGGTTCCAAGGAACTTAAATGACATCACAGATGTGACTTTAGTGTTGTTGATGGTGAGTGGGGGGAGGGTAGGATGAGCTTTCCTAAAGCAATCAATTCCACTGTCTTAAGAGCATTGAGCTCCAGGTTGTTGCGATGGCACCAGGACACCAGCTGTGTCACTTCCTGTCTGTAGGCAGATTCCTCCTCATCCTGGATCGGTCCAATCAGGGTTGTGTCGTCTGCAAACTTGAGAAGCTTGTCAGAGGAGTCAGTGGAGGTGCAGTCGTTGGTGTAGAGAGAGTGAAGGAGAGGGGGAGAGTATGCAGCTTTGCGGTGCTCCTATGCCGAGGGTCTGCGGGTCCGAGATGTGCTTTCCCAGCCTCACATGCTGCTTCCTGTCTGTCAGGAAGTTGGTGATCCACTGACAGAGGGGTTCAGGCACAGTCAACTGGGAGAGATGAGTGTAGTAGCTCTGGCACAATGATGTTGAATGCAGAGCTAAAATCCACAAATAAAATCCTTGCATAGGTCCCCTGGCGGTCTCGGTGCTGGAGGATGAAGTGCAGGCCTAGACTGATACCAGGCCTGATATGCATACAGGCCTGGTATGCAAACTGCAGAGGGTCCAGCAGGGGGTTTGTGATATTTTTCAGGTGGGCCAGCACAAGTTTTTCAAGGGTCTTCATGATTACAGAGGTCAGTGCGACAGGCCTGAAGTCATTAAGACCAGTAATCCTTGGCTTTTTGGGTACGGGAACAATAGTGGAGACTTTGAAGCAGGCAGGGACAGTGCAGGTTTGCAGGGACCAATTGAAAATGCCTGTGTAGACTGGTGCCAGCTGTTCGGCACAGAGCTTGAGAGCAGAGGGGGAAACATTGTCCGGTCCTGGAGATTTCCGGCTTTTCTGTCTCCTGAATAGCTTTTCCACCTCCTCAATGAGAGGAAATAAGCCCAAATCCGCCTTGTACACTCTTGTGCATCGGATATGTTGAAAGTAATTTACACACATTATTGCAGAAGTTCTGTTGCACTCAATTTAGAATTGGAAAAAGTTGCAGAGACACCTGTATATCCCCAAATAGGAGATAGTTCCCAAATATCTTTTAAATGTTGTTTCAGCAGTCATCACATTACAAAGAAAACAGATTGAAGTATGTATGGAAATATACCGCTTTTATGGTCAGATTGACCCCACAAAAGTATATTTGGGGAGGGTGGAATTCAAAAATAACACTTGAATTAAGGTGGCAACAATAATTTTATTTAAGAGGAATGAGAGGAATAGATCGGGTAGATGCACAGAATCTTTTCTCCCCCAGAGTAGGGGGATTGAGGACCAGAGGACAAAGGCTCAAGGTGAAGGGGAAAAGATTTAATAGGAATCCGAGGGGTACCTTTTTCCACACGGAGGGTGGTGGGTGCATGGAACAAGCTGCCAGAGGAGATAGTTGAGGCTGGGAATATCCTATCGTTTAAGAAACAGTTGGACAGGTACATGGATAGGACATGTTTGGAGGGTTATGGACCAAATGCAGGCAAGTGGGACTAGGGTAGCTGGGACATTGTTGGCCGGTGTGGGCGAGTTGGGCCAAAGGGTCTGTTTCCACACTGGATCACTCTATAATTCTAAGGACAAATAACCCAATGCCTTGAGGTTTTATCAAAGCTTACCTTGTCAGTAATGTGTCTGGTCAATAGAACCCAGACAACAGCGCCACCTTGTGGGCACTGTACACCCAGCTTGTACTGAGGGTTGTTAGCCAGGCTGTATGCATCTTTCACAGGGCCTTGCTTTGCATCCCAGGTACTAGAACGGAGAAGAAACATTTATATTTAAGCCTATTAGCAACGCAAAGAAAAAACTTACAAATTAAAACATTTGCATGCAATAATAATTCTGTAAATCAATCTGAACAACTTCCATATCCTGAACAAGTTTCTTTGTAATGGAAGGTACACAAAAAAGCTGGAGAAACTCAGCGGGTGCAGCAGCATCTATGGAGCGAAGGAAATAGGCAACGTTTCGGGCCGAAACCCTTCTTCAGACACTTTGTATTTTCCAGCATCTGCAGTTCCTTCTTAAACACTTTGTATTTTCCAGCATCTGCAGTTCCTTCTTAAACACTTTGTACCATAGATGCTGCTGCACCCGCTGAGTTTCTCCAGCTTTTTTGTGTACCTTTGATTTTCCAGCATCTGCAGTTCCTTCTTAAACTCTGTAATGGATTTCTGTTGTGAGAGCATAAAGAAGTGGGAACTTGGTTGCTTGAGGCTTAGCTGTTGACTGGTTTCAACAGGCAAGAGAGGAAGAGGGATGCAGCCTGGCAGGGCAAAGGCAGGGGGCTTTGGCCTGGATGCAAGAAGAGGAATGGGTGAGAACAAATCTGGAATCCAAATTCGGAAGATTGTGGCTTCCTGTGTTGGGGATGGTGGTGAGATGTACGGTGAAAGGGACAAACTGTCAGCCCCCATGCACAGCAACTGCAGATAAATGACCATTTGGTGGAGTGGGAATAAACGTAGGCTTGGTTGTTGGAAGAAAACCAGATCTGATTTAGAAAGAGCCATAGGATCTCTAATGACCATATAACAATTACAGCACGGAAACAGGCCATCTCGGCCCTACAAGTCCGTGCTGAACAATTATTTTCCCTTAGTCCCACCTGCCTGCACTCATACCATAACCCTCCATTCCCTTCTCATCCATATGCCTATCCAATTTATTTTTAAATGATACCAACGAACCTGCCTCCATCACTTCCACTGGAAGCTCATTCCACACCGCTACCACTCTCTGAGTAAAGAAGTTCCCCCTCATGTTACCCCTAAACTTCTGTCCCTTAATTCTGAAGTCATGTCCTCTTGTTTGAATCTTCCCTATTCTCAAAGGGAAAAGCTTGTCCACATCCTCTGTCTATCCCTCTCATCATTTTAAAGACCTCTATCAAGTCCCCCCTTAACCTTCTGCACTCCAGAGAATAAAGACCTAACTTATTCAACCTTTCTCTGTAACTTAATTGTTGAAACCCAGGCAACATTCTAGTAAATCTCCTCTGTACTCTCTCTATTTTGTTGACATCCTTCCTATAATTGGGCGACCAAAATGTACACCATACTCCAGATTTGGTCTAACCAATGCCTTGTACAATTTTAACATTACATCCCAGCTTCTATACTCAATGCTCTGATTTATAAAGGCTAGCATACCAAAAGCTTTCTTTACCACCCTACCTATATGAGATTCCACCTTCAAGGAACTATGCACGGTTATTCCCAGATCCCTCTGTTCAACTGCATTCTTCAATTCCCTACCATTTATCATGTACGTCCTCATTTTGATTTGTCCTGCCAAGGTGTAGCACCTCACATTTATCAGCATTAAACTCCATCTGCCATCTTTCAGCCCATTCTTCCAAATGGCCTAAATCACTCTGTAGACTTTGGAAATCCTCTTCATTATCCACAACACTCCCTATCTTGGTATCATCTGCATACTTACTAAAAAATAATCCAATTAAATTGGATTAGTAAGTATGCAGATGATACCAAGATCCACCTTCATCCAGATCATTGATGTACATGACAAACAACAAAGGACCCAACACAGATCCCTGAGGCACCCCACTAGTCACCTGCCTCCAACCCGGCAAACAGCCATCCACCATAACCCTCTGGCGTCTCCCATTCAGCCACTGTTGAATCCATCTTGCTACTCCTGCATTTATACCCACAGGAAATTCCCACAGGAAATGCAAGAAATAGATGTATTTTCCTGTTGGCACAGCATTTCCAGGAATTATGAAGAACAAGAGGTCACGATTAAAATATTCATGCGAAAGAGCCACTTCCTACTGAGAAACAATGTATAACTAGGGGCCACTGTCTAAAAATAAGATATCATCCAGAGATAGACCAAAAAAAGTATAGCGCGGTAACAGGCTCTTTGGCCCACAGTGTCTGTCAAGCATGGTATCAAGTTAAACGGATCTCACGTGATCAGAACCCTTCCGTTCCCTGCATATCCATGTGATCATCCAAAAGCCTCTTAAATCCCACCCTCGTATCTGGCTCCATCACTGCCCACGGCAGTGTGTTCCAGGCACTCACCACTGTGTGTAAGAAAAAACGCCCTGCGGATCTCTTTTAAATTTTGTCCCTCTCCTTTTTAAAGCTGGGCATTCTAGTCTTTGACATTTCCACTCTGGGAAAGGTATCTAAACATCTACCCAATCTATGCCTCTCAAAATGTTATATACTTCTGTCAGGTCTCCCTTCAGCCTCCAACGCTCGGAAGCCAATCCAAGCTTGTCCAACATAAAAACATAGAAATTAGGTGCAGGAGTAGGCCATTCGGCCCTGCACCGCCATTCAATATGATCATGGCTGATCATCCAACTCGGTATCCTGTACCTGCCTTCTCTCCATACCCCCTGATCCCTTTAGCCACAAGGGCCACATCTAACTCCCTCTTAAATATAGCCAATGAAATGGCCTCAACTACCTTCTGTGGCAGAGAATTCCAGAGATTCACCACTCTCTGTGTGAAAAATGTTTTTCTCATCTCGGTCCTAAAAGATTTCCCCCTTATCCTTAAACTGTGACCCCTTGTTCTGGACTTCCCCAACATCTCATTGAAGATAATACCTCCTAATACAGGTGGCATTCTAGTACATTTGCACCCTTCCAAGCCTCCACATCCACTGTAATGGGGAACAAGACCATAAAAAATAGGTGCAGGAGTAGGCCATTTGGCCCTTCGAGCCAGCACCGCCATTCAATATGATCATGAATTGGCCTCCACTGCCTTTTGTGGCAGAGAATTCCACAGATTCCCAACTCTCTGGGTTAAAACATTTTTCCTCATCTCAGTCCTAAATAACCTACCCTTTATTGTTAAACTGTGACCCCTGGTTCTGGACTCCCCCAACATGGGGACCATTTTTCCTGCATCTAGCCTGTTCAATCCTCTAAGAATTTTATTTGTTTCTATAAGATACCCTCTCGTCCTTCTAAATTCCAGTGATACAAGCCCAGTCGACCCATTCTTTCATCATATGTCTGTCCCGCCATCCCGGGAATTAACCTGGTGAACCTGCGCTGCACTCGCTCCATAGCAAGAATGTCCTTCCTCAAATTAGGAGACCAAAATTGCACACAATACTCCAGGTGCGGTCTCACCAGGGCCCTGTAGAACTGCAGTACGACCTCCTTGCTCCTATACCCAAATCCTCTTGCTATGAAGGCCAACATGCCATTAGCTTTCTTCTCTGCCTGCTGTACTTGCATGCTTACTTTCAGTGACTGATGAACAGCACGCAATATTCCAAATGTGGCATAACCAAAGTCCTGTAAAGCTGCAACCTGACCCTTATTCTTAATGCTTCAACTGATGAAGGCAAGCATACCACATGCTTTATTTACCACTCCATCTACTTGTGTTACCAGCTTCAGGGAACTATGGACCCCAAGATCCCTCTATATAACCACATAACCATATAACAATTACAGCACGGAAACAGGCCATCTCGGCCCTACAAGTCCGTGCCGAACACTTATTTTCCTAGTCCCATCTACCTGCACTCAGACCATAACCCTCCATTCCTTTCCCATCCATATACCTATCCAATTTATTTTTAAATGATAAAATCTAACCTGCCTCCACCACTTCTACTGGATGCTCATTCCACACAGCTACCACTCTCTGAGTAAAGAAGTTCCCCCTCATGTTACCCCTAAACTTCTGTCCCTTAATTCTGAAGTCATGTCCTCTTGTTTGAGTCTTCCCTACTCTCAATGGGAAAAGCTTATCCACGTCAACTCTGTCTATCCCTCTCATCATTTTAAAGACCTCTATCAAGTCCTGAACAAGGGGTCACAGTTTAAGGATAAAGGGGAAATCTTTTAGGACCGAGATGAGGAAAACTTTTTTCACACAGAGAGTGGTGAATCTCTGGAATTCTCTCCCGCAGAAGGTAGTTGAGGCCAGTTCATTGGCTATATTTAAGAGGGAGTTGGATGTGGCCCTTGTGGCTAAAGGGATCAGGGGGTATGGAGAGAAGGCAGGAACAGGATACTGAGTTGGATGATCAGCCATGATCATATTGAATGGCGGTGCAGGCTCGAAGGGCCGAATGGCCTACTCCTGCACCTATTTTCTATGTTTCTATGTCCCCCCTTAACCTTCTGCGCTCCAAAGAATAAAGACCTAACTTATTCAACCTTTCTCTGTAACTTAGTTGCTGAAACCCAGGCAACATTCTAGTAAATCTCCTCTGTACTCTCTCTATTTTGTTGACATCCTTCCTATAATTAGGCGACCAAAATTGTACACCATACTCCAGAATTGGCCTCACCTCTAATCAATGCCAACAAGCGTCTTGCCATTAACAATATATATTTCCCTTACACTTAACATCCAAAAGTTCAACACCTCACACTTGCTTGGATTAAATTCCATCTGCCATTTCTCTGGCCATTTCAGTAGCTGATCTATATCCCAGTGTGTACTTTGTTAATGCCCCCCTACTGTCCAAAACCCCACCAATTTGAGTGTCATTTGCAAACTTACCAACCAACCCATCTACATTTAGGTCAAAGTAATTTATATAAATGGCAAATAACAGAATTCCCTGCACAGATCACTGTTAAACTCCATTGGTCATAGACCTCCAGACACAGCACCCTTCCACAACAACTCTGTTTTCTACGAGCAAACCATTCTGAAATGAGACTGAAGGAGGATAAATCCCCTGGGCCTGATGGATTACATCCAAGGGTCTTGAGGGAGATAGCGGTGGGGATTGTGGATGCATTGGTGATAATTTTCCAAAACTCCCTGGAGGCAGGAACGGTCCCAGTGGATTGGAAAATGGCCAATGTAACACCTATATTTAAAAAAGGAAGTAAACAGAAGGCGGGTAACTATAGACCGGTTAGTCTAACATCGGTGGTGGGTAAAATGTTAGAGACAATTATTAAAGAAACACTAACGGGGCACTTGGATAAACATGACTTCATCGGACAGAACCAGGATGGTTTTGTGAAGGGGAAGTCCTGTTTAACGAATCTGCTCGAATTCTTTGAGGAAGTAACAACCCGGGTGGATAAAGGGGAACCGGTGGATGTGGTATACTTGGACTTCCAAAAGGCTTTTGACAAGGTGCCACATAAGAGACTATTGCTAAAAATAAAAAATTATGGGATTGGGGGTAATATATTAGCATGGGTAGAGGATTGGCTAACAAATAGGAAGCAGAGAGTGGGGATAAATGGTTCATACTCGGGATGGCAACCGGTAACTAGCGGGGTTCCGCAAGGGTCGGTGCTGGGACCCCAGTTGTTCACAATTTATATAAATGATTTGGAGGAGGGAACCAAGTGTAATATATCAAAATTTGCGGACGATACAAAAATGGGAGGAAAAGTAGGGGATGAGGAGGATAGGAAGAGTCTGCAAAAGGATATAGATAAGCTAGGTGAGTGGGCAACAACTTGGCAGATGAAATTTAATACTAATAAATGTGAAGTCATTCACTTTGGGAAAAAAAATGATAGGGCAAGTTATTTTCTAAATGAGGAGGAGCTGCGTTGTAATGCAACGCAAAGGGATCTAGGGGTATTAGTACATGAATCACTAAAAGTTAGTATGCAGGTGCAGCAAGCAATCAGGAAGGCCAATGGAGTTTTGGCCTTTATTGCTAGGGGGATTGAGTATAAAAACACGGAGGTCTTGCTGCAGCTGTACACAGTATTAGTGAGACCACATTTGGAATACTGTGTACAGTTCTGGGGTCCATACTTAAGAAAGGATGTACTAGCCCTGGAGGCAGTGCAGCGAAGGTTTACAAGATTAATTCCTGCAATGAGGGGATTGACATATGAGGAAAGGTTGGAACTCTACTCTTTGGAGTTTAGAAGAATGAGAGGCGATCTCATTGAAACATATAAGATCGTGAGGGGCCTTGATCGGGTGGATGCACCGAGGATGTTCCCAATGATCGGGGAAACTAGAACTAGGGGACATAGTTGCAGAATAAGGGGGGGCTCTTTTAAAACTGAGATGAGGAAGAACTTCTTCACCCAGAGGGTGGTTAATTTATGGAATTCACTGCCCCAGGGAGCAGTGGAAGCAGAAACTTTAAATATATTTAAGACTAAAATAGATGGTTTTTTAGCTCCCAAGGGGATAAGGGGCTACGGGGAGAGGGCAGGGATATGGACCTAGGTATGGTTAGTATAGTAAGACCTGAGTGATCTCCTGGACAAGTGTCGATCGCCTGGATTGGGGTCGGAGAGGAATTTCCCGGATTTTTTTCCCGAATTGGACCTGGGTTTTTATCCGGTTTTTTGCCTCCCCCAGGAGATCACGAGGTTCTTGGGGTGGAGAGGGGTGATAGCGGTATAAAGGGGAGGGTAGTGTCTTGTGTTCTGTGTCTTGTGTCTACTGTTTGTGGGTAAGTGTGTCTGTTTAGTGTTCAGCCATGAGCGAATGGCGGTGCGGGCTCGACGGACCTGGTGGTCTACTCTCGCACCTACTTTCTATGTTTCTATGTTTCTATGAATCCAAATGACCAAGCCACCAGAAATCATAATCCTTTCCTAATATTCTGGGTTTAAATACTTTCTTACAGTCATTAGTATTTGAAAATCCCTTCATCAAGGGGCAATGGAAACATCATCCAAGGGTATTTTTATGGCAGAGGTAGATAGATTCTTGACAAGCATGAGGTTGAAAGGTTATGAATAGACAGGAATGTGAAGTCAAGGTGACAATCAGATCAGCTATGATCTTGTTGAGAGGCAGAACTGATTTGAAGGGGCCATGGCATAATGTTACTCATAATTTATATACTCTTAGGTCTTCTGCAGATGCATCACTCATTGAAAGCGCACATTATTCTAGGAAACAAAAAGTTTCAAGCACTGAAGCAAGTAACTAACCTGTGAATGTAAGTCGACTCTTTGAATAGACCAGGATTCCAGCTCAAATAAATCACATCATAATGCTTACATAGGTCTTCCCAGCTAATCCAGAAAACTCCTGCAGTAAGGAAACATTCACATGAGTAACAAAGAATGTCCAGCAATTGGTCATTACTTTTAATGTCCCCAATTTAAATGTACACTTTAATTAACATCAACTTTGACAGCATTATTGAAACCTTGCAGTGCTTCAATTCCTTTAACATAGAAAAGTCAACAGGTAAACATGTCTACCCAGTGCAAGAATAGAAAGGCTGGCCTGGTAAAACAGAGTGAAAAGGATTGGGTGCCTGTAACTAATACGACTGATTTCAAATATATTGAAGTTAATTGGCAACAAATTGGATTTGCATCTTTAGAATACGCATTCCCAGCCCCCTCCATTCTCAATTTTCCCTTTCGCTACCCATCTTGGAAACATTTAACTTTCAGATACTGCAAGATGAAGTCAACATATTTTTAAGACATGGTGAGCTCACGTGATAAAGCCTATGTCTTATTTGTAGAAGGGTAACCTAATCTATGAAGAGTATCCATCTCCGTCTATCAATGGAGCTTACCATTATCAATTTTCTGTGCTGTTTTGGGATTGAAATTCAAGTACTTCTGAAGAGCTAGAGTCCAGCTCTTCTCGTCTTTATCACTGTACCGTCCTTTCCATGGCAAATGGCTCCATGGATTTTTAAGCTGAAGTAACTTAAGACCCTACAAGATAGTACAAAAAAGCACCATTTAGTATGAGTTCAATATCTCCTGTAGTGTTTTCACTTGGGACGGTTAATTTGGAAGGAAGTACATGACCATTTCTCAGCATCTTTTATTATAATAGAGAGATCGAATAACATCAGTTAAACAGGCCCTTTGGCTCAACTTGTCCATGTTGACCAAGATGCCCCATCTACACAACTTCCATCTGCTCACGTTTGGCTCATATTCCTCCAAGCTTTTCCTAATCATATACCTGTCCAAATGTCTTTTAAATGTTGTGTTAGTGCCTGTCCCAACTACTTCCTCTGGCAGCTCGTTCCATATACTCACCACCCACTGTGTTAAAAAGTTGTCCCTCATGTTCTTATTAAATCTTTTCCCTCTCACCTTAAACCTATGGATAGTTGAAACTCATACAATGTAACCATTGGGTAACCTCATGGAATCATCCCTGGAACCCTGATATGTTCTCGTTAAGAGTGTTAATCTGTCTCACTAAAAAGAATCATTGACATGAGCAGTTGATACTGGCAGACAATAGAACTTCCATTGGGGATCTAATAGTACAACCTTTCTACCCGAAAATAGGTTGTTACCTTGTAGTCCCGGATGTCAAGAACAGCATATGCATGTGTAGGTACGAGCCCCCAATGTTCTCCTTCTTCCTCACTCATTATACCAGTAGCTGTGGTAATTAGAACATCTCCCTTGTGAAACCTATTGGATTTGGATATTGAACAAAAGTAATGTATAAGTTGCTGAGTGAAACCATTTAAAGAAGTTTACTGTGTGTCAAGAGTAGTTTACCTTTGATAAAGCATTTTGAAAGTGACATCGTCATCAAACTTCTGATTGTCTGAGTGCATCGCTATTCTCTCTGGTATCCAGCCAGTCAAGGCGTGAAGATCAATGTTCTACAGTGTCAAAAACACAATTTTGTATACAAGGTCACGTGGTCAATGGTAACACAACCTATGACCTTCAAAGCTTTCAAACCTGATGCACTGATTGGGTCATGTGGTTTAAGCACAATTATGACTGTAATTATTTCACTTTAAGATTAATTTAAGGTCACTCGAAACTACAGTATTTCTTTATGATTAGAAACATAAACGATGTCTTAAATTTAAATTCAAGGAATTAAATGCCTCTGGAATAAAAAGCCTGTAAAGTCTGGATTAAAAAGCCTGTATCAGTAATGATAACTATGGAAATACCCTCCCATAACCTGGAAGGAAATCCAATCATCACTATTTACAGGCTATACTTCAAAATGAAACATAGAAACATAGAAAATAGGTGCTGGAGGAGGCCATTCGGCCCTTCGAGCCAGCACCGCCATTCATTGTGATCATGGCTGATCGTCCCCTATCAATAACCTGTGCCTGCCTTCTCCCCATATCCCTTGACTCCACTAGCCCCTAGAGCTCTATCTAACTCTCTCTTAAATCCATCCAGTGACTTGGCCTCCACTGCCCTCTGTGGCAGGGAATTCCATAAATTCACAACTCTCTGGGTGAAAAAGTTTTTTCTCACCTCAGTCTTAAATGACCTCCCCTTTATTCTAAGACTGTGGCCCCTGGTTCTGGACTCGCCCAACATTGGGACCATTTTTCCTGCATCTAGCTTGTCCAGTCCTTTTATAATTTTATATGTTTCTATAAGATCCCCCTCATCCTGAAAATGAAAATTTCCTCATCCTGAAAATGAAGTTTCAATCCAAATATCTCAGGTGGAAGTAACAAAAACAGTTGTTAACTTACACCACAATTAGGAAGTCATGTTTCCAACGTTACAATAGTTATTGTACTCGAAAACGAGTACATTGCTCAATTAGAACTCAAGGCCAAGAAAACTCTTATCTGAAATAGCAGAACAATAGTGCTTCACATAAATGGAAACAAAATGTGTGCAGTAGGAAACAACTCAAGGGTGAGAAAGTTAATCATACAACATTTACCATGCAATTATTTGCCATTAGTATGCAAGGAATTTTGCACCAGTTCAAGAATAAGCAACTTTGTTTATCATCAGGGACCAATGATGTAGTTGGGAAGAATGAAATGAAGATGGAGTGGATGTGGAGAGGATGTTTCCACTAGTGGGAGAGTCCATGACTAGAGGTCATAGCCCAAGAATTAAAGGAAGGAGATACGGAGGAACTTCTTTAGTCAGAGGGTGATGAATCTGTGGAATTCTTTGCCACAGAAGGCTGTGGAGGCAAAGTCAGTGGATATAAGGCAGAGATAAAAACATTCTTGATTAGTACAGGTGTTAGAGGTTATGGGGAGAAGGCAGGAGAATGCAGTTAGGAGGTAGATCAGCCATGATTGAATGGCGGAGTAGACTTGATGGGCCGAATGGCTTAATTCTATTCCCATCTCTTATGATCTTATGAGAAATTAATCGTGATTAGTACTTACAGAGTTGGAACCGGGAAAGTCATATCCTCCCATAACTTTCATGTAAGCTTTTTCTATCAACGAGACCCAAAGTTCATTTCTGTTGTTGGAATAGGAACAAAGCAGCTCACCATTATGATCCACTGGCAAATAGTCATCAATGATTACCTGTTTTGGAAACACATTTGGGATAATGAAACAACCAGTTTTCAGTATCTTGTTTGTGGCAGCTCCAGGATTCAAAACATACATTACAAAACGTACATAGGTGATGCAAAGGTTGCAGACAGATGAGTATGAACAGCGGTCACTCAATGATTTTAAACAGGACAATTCCACCACATAGATGTGCAATGCTCATAAACAGGTGACTGGATTCACATTGTTGTGTTAAGGTTATAAACTAGCGAGTGAGTATAATCACCAGATCATGCAATGGTCACACAGGTGGAAGTAGTGCACAAAATAACATCTGGCTCCATTAGATAGCTCATCCACTTGTTCATCTACCCCTACTGAACAATAACAATTGAAAAAACAACCCTGTTGATAAGGAAACCAGGTACAGAAGAGATGCAAATCAGTTGCTTGTGTGGATGTATGTCAGACAGTCTCACCCAGCTAACAATTATCTCTAGCAGCTAAACTGATCATCTTCAGCACTAACTATAACCCTCATCACTGAACTTAGATGATTGAGTGGAACTGCCTGTAGCTGGGTTATTTAATTATCAAATAATTGATTCAGATGCACGATTCCTGATATATAATCATAAACAGACCCAGACATTAAAGATTAGTTGCTGGTGCATCAGTGGTAGGGAAATTATTGAAGATCCTTCGGGATAGGATCTGCTCTCACCTGGAAAAGCAAATACTTGTTCGGGAGAGTCAGCATGGTTTCTGGGTACATGATGCCATGTTTTACAAATTGGGTTGAGTTTGCCTTTGACAATGAATGTTTGATGTAAATAGGCAGTGGATGCTGAGCACAAGACATTTGCAAAAACATTTGATAAGCCCTCTCTTGGATGGCTGATCCAAAAGATTAAAGTACATAGGATCCAAGGGGAATTGGTGGATTGGATTCAAAATGGCCGTAGAAGTACTAGATGCCTGGAACGTGCTGCCAGGGAGGTGGGGAAAATCCAAAAGTATGGTAGCCACTTTTAAGAGGTATTTAGATGGGCACATGATCAAACAGGGAAACGAAGGATATAGACCATGTGCAGACAGATGTGCACTTTAAATTGGCATCATGATCAGCACAGACACCATTGCCCAAAGGCCTGTTCCTGTGCTGTGCTGTTCTATTTTCCATGTTCTAACTTAAGAAGAACCCTTAACTCGGCAAATGTAGATATAATTTAATTTTCCGAATAACTGACTTTTGTTAAATTTGATCACAAAATAAACTTGGCTTTAAATCTCTAGTGAACTGTAAATTAAACTCAGAACTATATACAAATGTATTTCCCACAAGAACCCGTAAACAGACAAATGTAAATATTATTTAACTTCACGAGTAACTGATATTTGTTCAATTTGATCACAAAATAAACTTGGCTTTAAATCTCTAGTGAACTGTAAATTAAACTCAGAACTATATACAAATGTATTTCCCACAAGAACCCTTAAACAGACAAATGTAAATATTATTTAACTTCGCGAGTAACTGATATTTGTTCAATTTGATCACAAAATAAACTTGGCTTTAAATCTCTCGTGAAATGTAAATTAAACTCAACTATATACTTTATTTAGAATATATCTTGTGTTTGTTACAAATACATTATGTGCAACTATATAAGAAGAATGCCCTCTCCCCAGTGACAAATCACAGTTGCTGCCGAACCTGCTGATCTGGATTTCCGGAATTCATTTTGATTTTCATCACAGGTGCTGAGCTTGCTGATTTTAATCAATGTCTTGGAATGTTTTGGGAAGGGGTGGGGATGGGAATAGCTCTACTTATTTTGTATCACTTCCCCAAAATCCTGTGTTGTAGGTTATTTGACCCAGAGTCTACCTTTGAGTAAAAAAAACAGCAAATTAGACAAAATACTTAAGCACACCAAGTGGGGCCTTCTAAATATGAAAAAAAGACATAGATCAATACAGCACAGGAACAGGCTTTTTGACCCCCAATGACCGTGTCAAATATGATGCCGTTAAACTAATATGGATAGGGTGGAAGAAAACTGGCAGACGTTAGAGATAAAACAATAACCTATAAGACTTCAATGATGAAGAATGAGGAGACAGGCTTACCTTTCTGGGAACACCATTGATGTGAAGTTTTACCATGTATTTCCCACAAGGATTATACTCTGGTTCTCCTTTTCTATTCTGAGGATAAATAATGCTGCAAATCAAATCATAAAGATAAAATGTACTGAATGTAGAATGTAACATTTGCAAATGTTCAACTCCCCAATCTTCCCTTTTTCCTTTCACTTTTTCAACCATTTAAAATCCCAGCCCGAGGGGAACAATGGTTAATTGTTACTAACACCTCTGCAAATACAACTCTGAAATTATCAGGGATTTGTGAGCAGACAGGAGTAATTCTTGCCAATTTGTCTCTCTCCGAGAGACAATTATGATATCCATTAAATCCCACAGCTAAAGTCAGGCATCTAGAAAGTACAAGACAGCAGGTACAAGGGTACACTATAGTTCTGTCGAGCACCATTAACTATATTATCATGCCTCCAAACTTCATTAAAAATGGTTTATTAAAAAGAACTACGCCACCTAACTTTCTCTGCTGTGCACAAGGGCAATTCTTAAAAAGGACACCACGTCCTTGTGCTCAGGAATATGCATCCTTTAATATATTAACATAACATTTATCAAACAAAATATACTAAAATCTTAAGCCATTACAAAATTTAAGATGTTCGAAAGTAACAGTAACATACAAAATGATACCGATCTGCCAGAGCAGATGTTGGGACACATCGGAAAGTCATGATGCAGCTCTAAAAGATTTGGGTTAGGCCTCATTTGAAGTATTGCATGCAGTTCTGGTCACCCCATTACAAGGAAGATGTAGAGGCTTTGGAGAGGGTGCATGGGAGGCTGGCCAGAACGCTGTCTGGAATAGAGGGTTTCAGCTACCGGGAGAGGTTGGATAAACTTGGACGGTTTTCTCTGGAATGTGGGAGGTTGAGGGGAGACTTGATAGAAGTATATAAAATTATGAAAGACATGGTAGGGACTAGAATTCACTGCCTGGGGCAGTGGTGGAGGCAGATATGATAGTGGCATTTAAGAGGCTTTTGGATAGGCACATGGAAGTGCTGGGAATAGAGGAATATAGATCATATACGGCAGATGAGATCAGTTTAACTTGGCATCATGTTTGACACAAACATTGTAGGCTGAAGGGCCCGCTCCTGTGCTGTAGTGTTCTGTGATACAACATCACTTGCTAAAGATCTATAAAAGTTTAAAGTAAATTAAATAAACCTTGTGATTAATTTTTTATTGTAACGTCTTTCATATGCAGCACCAATAGCAAGCGAGGCCACGAACGAACAGTCCGATACCACAGTCTGGAAAAGAGACCATTTAAAATATCTGTTAGAATGGACAATAACAAAAGATCTGCTACTGTGGTTGAGCAGAATTGTAAAACACTTTAATCAAGACAGACATTGTTTAGACACAAAAAGCTGCAGTAACTCAAAGGGTCAGGCAGCATCTCTGGAGAAAAGGAATAGGTGACGTTTCGGGTTGGGTCGGGTCTGAAGATGTGTCTAGGGAAAAGTCACCTATTCCTTTTCACCAGAGATGCTACCTGACCCACTGAGTTACTCCAGCTTTTTGCATCCATCTTTAGTTTAAACCAGCATCTGCAGTTCCTTCCGACAGACAGATTTTAGATGCTTTCCCAAACATGTGCTGCAGGGGGCAGCAGTCAATGCTGTATTTGTGGATTTTGGCAAATGCTCTTCCAGAATTGGCATTAAAACTATAAACCATTGGAATCATCCATGCACAACATCATTGCACATGAAAACCAGCTGAAGACTGATATTGCTAAACTCTCAGATTTGCTGTACTGAAATCCATTGGTCATTTAATATCGCCCGGCCATTAAATTAATATTTAATTTAACAATCTGCTCGTTGTTCCATATTATTTAACATCATCGCTTAACAAAATGTGTCCTGTGCCCAACTGTCCTGAAGGTTACCCAGGCCAAGATATACGTATCCACTCCCCCCCCCCCCCCCCCCCCCCCGCCCCCCCACCGATGTTGAGCGTCTACCACTCTCAACAATCAACGAATGTCGTGAAATGCTCCCCACCTATTGGCACAAGGGACTTCTTAACATCTTGTCCTATGTATTTGATTCTCATCATCGCTTAACAAAAATTTATCAAACTGCTTTCAGGTGTTGGATTGACTTGGAAGGAGAGAATTTTCTGCCTTCATAGAACCGCTCTGTGAGAAATACGCCAAATGTTAATAGCTGATGTGCTTTGACTTTAACTTTTGCATTATTGTGTTTTTTATTGTATTGTATTGTATTGTATATCTTTATTGTTATTTTCCTGAGTACTCACATACCCAGAGGAAACAAAAAAAGTTACTCAAACCAGTGTCCATTCAGTGTGCAGTAAAAAATAAATAGAAATAAAAATACATATATCATGAACAAGTTTAACACTACTCTCAACTAAACATCAACAGGCGTTCCGATCGGCAGCGGCACGACAGTAGCTCTGTCCAGGTTGGTGGTAGGTGCTCGATACTTTGGCAGGGGGCAAAGTCCGTTTAACAGTCTTATAGCCTGCGGGAAGAAGCTGAGGAGCATCCTGCTGGTTTTGCAGCTAATGCTCCTGTACCTCTTCCCAGATGGCAGGATGGAGAATATGTGATGCGATGGGTGGTAGGGGTCTTTGATGATGGAGATGGCTCTGTTGATACATCTCTTCCTGTATATGTCCAGCAAGAAAGGGAGTGGAGCACCAATAATCCTGCTGGCGGTCTTCACAATCCTGTCAAGTTGGTGCCGTTCGTACGCCTTGCAGCTCCCGAACCAGGAAGTGATGCCGTTGGTTAATGTGCTCTCGATTGTCCCCCTATAAAAAGTTCGTAGATGTGTAGCTACAAGCAGACAGATCTGATCTTAAAAGACTGACCTGCTTTATACTTAAACTAGACACAGTGTAGATCATTGTAGGGTTGTTGCTGAGGTCATCTGGCCGGACCCACCTTGAAAACAATGCTTCCTGTTTTGGTGACAATACCAATTTGCCAGCACGGTCCCTAGGCAAAGAAAATAGGGTTTTTAAAAGCAGCACATCTTCTTGAGTGGACTGTATTAAAGGTTCATGACTAAAAGATCATACTGATATCAAGACAAGATTTTACCAATACTATTGAGAGACGGAAGCTTGAGTTTAGTTTATCGTCACGTGCCGAGGTTTGTTGCATGCTAACCATTCAGCGGAAAGACTTCTTTCCACTGACTGTTTAGCACGCAACAAAAGCTTTTCACTGTACCTCGGTACATGTCACAGTAAACTAGACTCAAGTGAGAATAAACTAAACTCTTCCCACCATCTTACAACAGCGTTATCGCTTATTATTGTATCGGGTTTAAATAATTTATTTGTCCTGACCATCTTGTGCAGATGTGCTCATGCACAAGTATCCCTGGAGACGGAGCATGTGGTGTTTAACAGCTCTGGGGGGAATGGACTGTAACATTAAGAACAGGACTTGCTTTAAATAAAATGTGACATTTGAACCAAATTGTCCAAATTGTCTCACTTTCCAGAAATTACAGTCCCTGTATTAATAACAAGAAATAGTCCATCAAAATGAAATTAAACACCAAATAGAAAAGTTGTATTTGTTTGGCATTATTTATTTTTCTTAAAACTCCAGGGCTGTTGTTGCATGCATGTCGGTCAAATTGTTGGCTCATTAGAAATTGCAGAGGATTGTGGGTGCAACCCAGACCATCACACAAATCAACCTCTCTTCCACTGATTCCATCTACACTTCACGATGCCTCAGCAAAGCCACCAGCATAATCAAGGACGTCCCACCTCGGACACTCTCTCTTCTTCCCTCCTCTATCAGGCAAGAGGTCTTCTTCTTATCGAGTCCACATCGCAAGATTATAAATTGTTCAGCCAGAGCTGAACACACTTCTCAGCATCTGCATACAATGGCATCTTGTGCCTCTTGTGCGTGGCGGTGGAAAGATTGGTGGAAACAGGGCTGCGACATGAACGCTCTTTCCTTGACCCCAGGCAAGAGGAACAGAAGTGTGAAAACGTAAACCTTCAGATTCAGGGACAGTTTCTTCCCTGCTGTTATCAGGCAGATGGACCATCATAATCAACAACTAGAAAGCGGTCCTCAGCAACCATCTATCTCACTGGAGGCCCGCAGACTATCATAATCAGACCTTACTCATCTTACACTAAACATTATTCCCTTTATCCTGCATCTGTGCACTGCGAATGGCTTGATTGTAATCATGTATTGTCTTTTCGCTGACTGGATAGCACGCAACAAAAGCTTTTCACTGTACCTCGGTACAAGTGACAATAAACTAAACAATTCTCTCTTCAGGAGTCTTAGCAACACAATCTAGTCTGACAGCATTGAAAGAGGAGAACAATCTTGTGCTGCACTGCACTGTCAGAGGCATCATTCTTTGAAAGGCAAGACATTAAATTACCGCTGGATGTAAAACTTGGCTGAGATGTTTAAAAAAAAAAACACATTTCCTTGGCCAATATTTAAATGTCAACTGATATGGCCAAAACTGGTTTCTTTACTTTGGTCGCTGCGGTTATAAAACTTATTATGTGCAAATTATATCTACACTCCCTACATAACAGGAATACCTAATGTACAAAAGCTTTCAGCTCCCCTCTGAAATGGTTTAGCATGCCACTCAGCAGTATCATTAGTTGTTAACAGCTATGATATAGTTGGGCTTACGGATACATGGCTCCAGGGTGACCAAAGCTGGGAGCTCAATATGCAGGGGTATTCAATATTCAGGAAGGATAGACAGAAAGGAAGAGGAGGTACGGTGGCATTGCTGGTTAAAGAGGAGATTAATGCAATAGTAAGGAGAGACATTAGCTTGGATGCTGTAGAATCTGTATGGGTAGAAAACGCTTATTGGAGTTGTGCATAGATCACCAAAACAGCAGTAGGGAGGTTGGGGATAGCATCAAACAGATGCGTGTAGCAGAGGTGCAGTAGTTACATTGCCCTCCATAATGTTTGGGACAAAGACCCATCATTTATTTATTTGCCTCTGTACTCCACAATTTAAGATTTGGACTTTCAAAAAGCCTTTGACAAAGTCCCACACAAGAGATTAGTGTGCAAAATTAGAGCACATGGTATTGGGGGTTTGGGTATTAACATGGATAGAGAACTGGTTGGCAGACATGAAGCAAAGAGTAGGAATTAACGGGCCCTTTTCAGAATTCGCAGGCAGTGACTAGTGGGTTCCGCAAGGCTCAGTGGTGGGACCCAAGTTATTTACAATATATATTAACGATTTAGACGAGGGAATTAAATGTAACATCTCCAAGTTTGCGGATGACATAAAAGCTGGGTGGCAGTGTGAGTTGCGAGGAGGATGCTATGAGGCTGCAGGGTTACTTGGATAGGTTGGCTGAGTAGGCAGATGCATGGCAGATGCAGTACAATGTAGATAAATGTGGGATTATACACTTTGGTGGCAAGAACAAGGCGGCAGATTATTACCTGAATGGTGTCAGATTAAGAAAAGGGAAGGTGCAACGACCTGTGCGTCCTTGCACATCAGCCACTGAAAGTAAGCATGCAGGTTCAGCAGGCCTTCATTGCGGGAGGATTTGCATTTTGGAGCAAGGAGGTCCGACTGCAGTTGTACAGGGCCCTGGTGAGGCCGCACCTGGAGTATTGTCTATAGTTTTGGTCTAATTTGAGGAAGGACATTCTTGCTATTGAGGGAGTGAAGCGTAGGTTCACCAGGTTAATTCCTGAGATAGCAGGACTGACATATATGATGAAAGAATGGGTCGACTGGGCTTGTATTCACTGGAATTTAGGAGAGGGTATCTTATAGAAACATGACATTCTTAAGGGATCGGACAGGCTGGATGCAGGAAAAATGTTCCTGATGTTGGGAGAGTCCAGAACCAGGGGTCACAGTTAAGAATAAGGGGTAATCCATTTAGAGATCAGAAAAAACTGTCACCCAGAGAGTTGTGAGTCTGTGGAATTCTCTGCCACAGATAGCAGTGGAGGCCAATTCACTGGAAGTTTTCAAGACTTAGATTTTGTCTAAGGGCCAATGGAATCAAGGGACATGGGGGTAAAAGCAGAAACGGGGTACTGATTTTGAATAAGCTATGATCATATTGGATGGCGGTGCTGGCTCGAAGGGCCAAATGGCCTACTCCTGCACCTATTTCCTGTTTCTATGATTATTATCCACTAAACAGAAAATGCCTAAACAGTCATCAGATCAGTTTCTATGGAATGAGAAATAAAAGTAACATTTCAGTCTAAATATCAAAATCTATCGATTTCTCTCCACATATGCCACTTGAACCGCAGAGTTCCACTAGCACTTTATTTATTGGTCAAGATTCCAGCATCTGCAGTTTCTCATGTATCCATCTTTCCTGGCATATTCAATAATCTTTGGGTTGCACAGTGGCACAGCAGTGGAGTTGCTGCCTTACAGCGCCAGAGACCCAGGTTCAATCCTGACTAGGGGTTCTGTCCATACAGAGTTTGCACGTTCTCCCTGTGACCATGTGGGTTTTCCCCAGGTGCTCCGGTTTCCTCCCACATTCCAAAGACGTGCAGGGTTGTAGTTTAATTAGCCTCTGTAGATTGTCTCCAGAGTGTCGAATAGAACTGGTATACAAGTGAAGACTGATCGCCGTGGACTCGGTGGGCCAAAGGATTTATTTCCACGCTGCATCTCTAAACTGAACTTGAAATACTGCTGGAATATCTGATATCGAAGTTATTTATTAAGGCAAATTAAATTTCACATGCCTTGCCTGAATTTTTTTTAAAAATAAAATTAATTTGGGCAGCACAGTGGCACTGCAGGTAATGATGGTGCCTCACTGATCTTGTGATCCGGGTTTCATTTGACCCTTCTCTGTGTGGAGTTTGCATGTTCTTTCATGACCACGTTGCTTTCCCCCAGATTCTGTGGTTTCACAAGGACAATTAATCAATTATTTGGTTACTCCAAATCACCCCCAGTTTGTGAGTGGTAGAAGAGTTGAGGTGGACTTATCGAGCATGCGAGAGAGAAGGCTTATTGGGAAATAAGCGGGGTAATAGGGTTGAGGCAATTATTCTGACCCCACCATACATTTCAATGGGCTAAATGGCCTATGATATTTGAATATAGGTTCCTATATTACATATAGGGTTAGGAGACCTTTCTATATATTATATAGGAATATATATTCCAATATATCCCAATAACCCATCTCTCTCACATGCTATTTAAGTTAACTTCAACTCTTCTACCAAGTTCAAGTTCAAGTGAGTTTATTGTCATGTGTCCCTGTATAGGACAATGAAATTCTTGCTTTGCTTCAGCACACAGAACATAGTAGGCATTCACTCACAAACTGGGGGTGATTTGGAGTAACCAATTAATTGATTAATTGTCTTTGTGAATATACCAGAGCCTCTGGGGGAAACCAACATGGTCATGCGAGAACATGCAAACTCCACACAGAGAAAGGTCAAATTAAACCCAGATCAGCGAGGCACCGTCATTACCTGCAGTACCACAATGCTCCTGAAATTTACTTTATTTCTTCCCACACAAGTCGATCGATTCCAAAAATTCAATAGTTCATCTCCATTTTGAAAGGAAAGGACCAATGGTTTCGGCTCCACCAAGCAGTAGTTACAGCACCATGTGTGCAAATTATAACAAAAAAAAATGTAAGGCTTGATAATCTAATTTTTCCTATAACCTGCTAATTCGTAATTCTAGCCATAGTTAACATCAAAGCCCTCTTGCACACTGAAAACACTCTAATAGTCCAAAGACTGGTCTGTTAAACAATTTCAGGTGTCTAACACTGGTTTGGGATCACTTACGCCTACAACTTACGAGAATGGTATTGGAAACGCAACCCGTTCCTTGAGATCCACATTCATGAAAGGTACATATTCTATTCCATTAATCTTGGAAGTTTTGCTGAAAAAAACCCAGAAAAGGTCATGAAATGAAAAGATAATGTTTAAATGTTTTACACAATTTCACATTACCAAAAACTAAATAGAGAGCAACAATACCAGAAATATCTTCGTACCGTCCAAAATTAAATACTTTTGCATCAGTAAATGACCTCAAGCTGTTTGGTATGAAAAGCAGATGAATTCAACGCAGAATAGCGCATGTTAGCATTCATAGCAAAGGATTTGAGTATAGGAGCAGGGTGGTTCTACTGCTGTTGTACAGGGTCTTGGTGAGACCACACCTGGAGTATTGCGTACAGTTTTGGTCTCCAAATCTGAGGAAGGACATTATTGCCATAGAGGGAATGCAGAGAAGGTTCACCAGACTGATTCCTGGGATGTCAGGACTTTCATATGAAGAAAGACTGGATAGACTTGGCTTGTACTCGCTAGACTTTAGGAGATTGAGGGGTGATCTTATAGAAACTTACAAAATTCTTAAGGGGTTGGACAGGCTAGATGCAGGAAGATTGTTCCCGATGTTGGGGAAGTCCAGGACAAGGGGTCACAGCTTAAGGATAGAGGGGAAATCCTTTAGGACCGAGATGAGAAAAACTTTTTTCACAGAGAGTGGTGAATCTCTGGAACTCTCTGCCACAGAAGGTAGTTGAGGCCAGTTCATTGGCTATATTTAAGAGGGAGTTAGATGTGGCCCTTGTGGCTAAAGGGATCAGGGGGTATGGAGAGAAGGCAGGTACAGGATACTGAGTTGGATGATCAGCCATGATCATATTGAATGGCAGTGCAGGCTCGAAGGGCCGAATGGCTTACTCCTGCACCTATTTTCTATGTTTCTATATCTAGGTTGTAAGTTTGTCTGTAGCCCATTCAAACCGGGATGTCTTTAACACTAATAGATTATATAGGGCAGTTTTGATGCAAGATCATTCATCTGAGCCAATGAGCTGAACCAAGGTATATTCAGTTCAACGTCCGGCTTGTTGCCCAAGACCCCTCTTGATCCACTAAAAGTGGCCAGATCAAAGGACCAGTGAGCTGCCACTCCACTTTGAGAATAAGACAATGAAGTGTGGCATGGCTCGAGTGGCGATGCTGAATCAGTTGGCCATGCCTTGAATGCCCCGATAAGATTTTAAACAGACAGGATAAAAGGAACCAGGGCTATTAATCTTCGACATGAAAAATTAGCTCTGATTCCCTGCTGACAGATGTGGCCTGACTGCCAAGTAATCCCAGTATTTCCTATGTGTTTTTTTTAAAAGTATTATGTATAGTTGAAAATATTTAAATTAAACAGTAAAAAGACTAAAAGCTTTAAGAAAATAAGGAAAGACGAACTAACATAACCTCTTCTTCCCACTCGCCACATCATGAAAACCCATTCAAACAAGTAGAGACTCTGATCCAAAGCCTGCTCTAAATGATACAAGGTCACAGGAGCAAATTGCACAGAATAATGAAATGTAGAAACAGTTGCAGGGTTTTCTTTGGAACTGCCAGCTAACACCAGCATGATTGGGCCGAATGATTTTATTTCCTGCTGCAAGGATGTTGATGTGATGAGAATTTCTGGCATTTTTAATTTCTATTTCAGGTTAAAAGCAGCTTACACAGCATAAATAAGGATTTGCATGCAGATGTTGGTTTACCCAAGGACACAAAGTGCTGGAGTAACTCAGTGGGTCAGGCAGTGTCTCTGAGCACATGGATAGGTGACGTTTTGGGTCGGGCCCTCAGTCTCAAATATAGTATTTGTCATATTTCCAACAAGACATCAGAGCCTAAACATTAACAACATTTATCTTGGCTGAAAATGCATTTTAGGATGTTCTTATGTGCCAAAAGGTGAAAGGTCTTTTGTTCTATTTCATCTTTGTGAAGCATTTCACAATATTGTCTGGAGCTTGAGTCATGCGGTCAATTTTAAGGCATTCTTACCGTAAAACCTCAATTTCTTCTCCAGAATAAAATTGGCCCTGGCTTGACAAATCATTGCCTTGAACTCTGGCCAAATGCGGTTTATCATTCAGAGAAAAATCCGATCCCAGAGGATGGAAGGTTCGAACCGGCTGATTTGGTCTCCCAGTAACATGCTTCTTCTCTTGAGATATTTTGGACATTGAATCCTTCAGTGCTTCAGCTCTAAAGAACAGAAAAAAGAGTCAGTCATTCATATTCATGACATCCAGCCCCTCGAAGGGCACGGACAATAGGTACATGTTAGCACCATCTCTCGTTTTCTTTCATCATCTAATCTTAGACATATATTGTTTAAGAAAGAACTGCAGACGCTGGAAAAATCAAACCTGGACAAAAATGCTGGAGAAACTCAGAGGATGAGGCAGCATCTATGGAGCGAAGGAATAGGTGACGTTTCGGGTCGAGAGAAGGGTCTCCATCCGAAACGTCACCTATTCCTTCGCTCCACAGATGCTGCCTCACCCGCTGAGATTCCCCAGCATTTTTGTCTACCTTAGACATATATTGTGTTATTTCTTTGGCATCAAATCAAAATCTGGAACTCAGGTTGCAACAGCAGTTTATCAGCAATTCAGCATTTCAAAATATGGGGCCAATTGCTGTCTAAAGAGCAATTAGGGACTGGTAGTAAGTTCTTGACTTGCCAGTGACAGATTTTGCCTGCAATGCAACCCAGGTTGAGTGAAAAGTCCCCATGTCCAAACTATGTACCATATTTCTCGGCAATAAAGACGCTATTTTTTTGTGCCCTAAAATAAGGCACGAAAATTTACCTGCGTCTTGGAGGCCAGAGGTTAGATTGTTAGCCAAGAAAGATAGACTTGGCTATCCCTCAGTACAGCGGCTGTAAAAGAACAGCACTGCTGGGGGGGAGGGGGGCAGAGAGTTCCTTCCACAGCGTGTGGGGAGTCTGGCCCGGGTCAGCATGGCTGGGCCACCAGGGGTAAAGTTACGGTGAGGGCAGGAGCATTGAGAAGGACGGGTCGGGGATCATGCCAGCAACTCACTCAGTAGCTCGGGTGGCTGCGAGCGGCCGCCAGGACCGGACAACGGAACTGCAGCTAGACACGTGCCTCGCAGGCGACCTGGGCGCTACAGCCAGTCCCGGGGCTCGCAGGCGACTTGGGAACTGCAGCTAGACGGCAGGGTGGAAATGCCAAAGACTGGAAGGTGTGGCTTTAAGGTAAAGCGGGGAAAGTTTAAAAGAAATGTGCTCGCAAGTTGTTTTCTTTTAATCTATAGACGGTGGTGGGTACCTGGAACGTGATGTCATTGGTGATGTAATTGGTGGAAAACATGCCGTCGGATGTGGGGAAACTATATCGTGGTCGCATAGCTACACAGGCAAACACCAGCATACCAGATTTACCACAGTTGTGTTCGCCAACGACCAGGAGAATCTAAAACTGGCCAAGATCATTCGCACGTTTTAGAGCTGCGCCATTGGCGAGAAGAATGAGACGTATGAGCGATATCTCTTCAACAAAAGACAGCAAGAAGCAGGTGAAAACTTTGAATTGTTCCTCGCGAGCCTGAGAACACGAGCAAAGTCCTGTAATTTCTGCCAGTAAATGACGGACAGCTTGCTCCGTGACAAGATTGTGTTGGGCATTGGGTTGCAGACGAGGAGATGTTTGCTGCAGGAAAGGAAGCTCACTCTCAACCCTAATTGGACTGATCCAGGATGGGGAGGAATCTGCCTACAGACAGGAAGTGACACAGCTGACGTCCTGGTGCCATCGCAACAACCTGGCGCTCAATGCTCTTAAGACAGTGGAATAGATTGTAGACTTTAGGAGAGCTCACCCTATTCACAATCAACAACACCAGTCACATCTATGGAGTCTTTTAAGTTCCTGGGAACCATCATCTCCAGGGACCTTAAATCGGGGTCCACCATCGACTCCACAGTCAAAAAGGCACAACAGAGGATGTACTTCCTGCGGCAGCTGAGGAAGCACAATCTGCCACAGGCAATGATGGTCCAATTCTATATGGCCATCTGTCCTCACTTTCTCCATCATGGTCTGGTTTGACTCAGTCACCAAGCACCACATCTGGAGGATGCAGTGAATCGTCCGATCAGCTGAGAAGATTATTGGCTGCAACCTTCCCTGCATTGACGAACTGTACACTGCAAGGGCCAGGAAGCGAGCGGGTAAGATCATCTCTGACCCCTCTCACCTTGGCCACAAACTCTTTCAATCACTTCCCTCTGGAAAGCGACCCCGGACTGTCAAAGCTGTCACAGCCAGACATAAAAACAGCTTTTTTCCACGAGTAGTAGTAGCTCTACTCAAAACAAAAAATCTGTAGCCTCCTTTTGCTCTGGTATTTTATTTAATTCACATGTTTAATCAATAATGTTTTATAATTAATGTTTTATGTGTCATTCCTAACTGTCACTGTATATCATGTTGTCACATGCGGGCGGAGCACCAAGGCAAATTCTTCGTATGTGAATACTTGGCCAATAAACTTATTCATTCATTCTATCACACACACACAATCCACTTGGAGCCACATCCCAAGCATCCACCACGTATCTGTTTCTACTTATCACCTTCCTGCTTTATCAGATTCCATCATCTGCAACCCTTTCTTGTGTACACTGATAATGTTTCAGCTTCAGTTGCTATCTCCACCTTCCCGCTCCAATTCCATCTGCAAACCAACCCACCCTCACATGGATTCACCAATCATTGCCCCATTCCACCCCCTCACCCCTTTATATTTTCCATCTCACTTTTACATTCTGGTTTCTTTATTGTCACGTGAACCAGATACATTAAAATATTTTTTTTCCTTACAGATCCGCAAGACTAACCCCATACATAAGCGTAATCGCCCCAGTTAGTAGAATATGTACAGAGCAGCCCAACGAGTCCATATGCAAGAGGTGACATTTTACAGTTCCAGCTGCAGTTGGCCACAATGGCCCGTTGTAGCTGTCTCCTCCTCCATTTTGGTCATCCCGTGAACGGTTGTCCCTCTTCATGCCTGACCCTCTTCAACCTTCGTTTCCCGGGGATGAGGGGCGCCTCCCGCAGCCGACTTAGAGGACGCGGAAGGCATGACCCCCCTCTGGTTCGTCTCACAGGGCCCTTTGTCCAGCGTTCGCCACCATCACCTTCCACCCCTTTCCGATTCTGGGTGAGCAGGGGCCGGGCTCGGTGGCCTACGCTCACCGAGCGAGCTGGGCCTGCGTTTGGTTCATCGGGCCGAGCCCCAGGCTGCTGCATGGCCTCCTGTGGCCCTGTCCACCATCGAGGCCCAGCCCTGCTTCCCGCTGCCGGTCCGCTGATCGGCTCTTGGTCCTTTTTTCTCCTCTCCAGTGCAAGCAGTGGCTGAGCTTGGCTGCAACTTCTCCTTGCAAGTTCTCATTGCTGCGGCATCAAGCCGTGGCTCGCCAGGAGGCTCACCAGGCTGCTCGCCGGCATCTCTCCTCGCTGTGCCGGCATCTGATCACAGTCCTGATCAGTGTCAGATCCTCGCCAGGATCCAGATGTAATAAACACACTTCAAGGATACTGAACATAAACGCTTTGATTTATTCGTCCACCAGCATCTATGGAGCGAAGGAAATAGGCAACGTTTCGGGACGAAACCCTTCTTCAGACTGATCGGGGGAGGGGGGGGCGGGGAGAAGAAAGGAAAAAGGAGGAGGAGCTCCAAAAGCTGGGGGATGGGAGGACACAGCCCGAGGGCTGAGGAAGGCAAGGAGACAGCAAGGACTAACAAAATTGGGAGAATTCAATGTTCATGCCCCCAGGATGCAGACTCCCCAAGCGGAATATGGAAGGTACACAAAAAACCACTTCCTCCATAACTCCCTTGTCAATTCTTCCCTTCCCTCCCGTACCACCCCCTCCCCGGGCACTTTCCCTTGCAACCGCAGGAGATGCAACACTTGTCCCTTTACCTTCCCCCTCGACTCCATTCAAGGACCCAAGCAGTCGTTCCAGGTGCGACAGAGGTTTACCTGCATCTCCTCCAACCTCATCTATTGCATCCGCTGCTCTAGATGTCAGCAGATCTATATCGGTGAGACCAAACGAAGGTTGGGCGATCGTTTCGCCGAACACCTCCGCTCGGTCCGCAATAACCAACCCGACCTCCCGGTGGCTCAGCACATCCCCCAGGATGCAGACTCCCCCTCCCACTCCGAATCCTACCTCTCTGTCCTGGGTCTCCTTCATGGCCAGAGCGAGCAACACCGGAAATTGGAGGAACAGCACCTCATATTCCGCTTGGGGAGTCTGCATCCTGGGGGCATGAACATTGAATTCTCCCAATTTTGTTAGTCCTTGCTGTCTCCTCCCCTTCCTCAGCCCTCCTGCTGTCTCCTCCCATCCCCCAGCCTTCGGGCTCCTCCTCCTTTTCCCTTTCTTCTCCCCGCCCCCCCCCACACCCGATCCGTCTGAAGAAGGGTTTCGGCCCGAAACGTTGCCTATTTCCTTCGCTCCATAGATGCTGCTGTACCCGCTGAGTTTCTCCAGCTTTTTTGTGTACCTTCCCTCCATATCCATATGCCTATCCAAGTCCTTTCATTACCACAAACATATCTGCTTCAACTGCCACCCCCAGCAGCACGTTCAAGGCACTCAACACCCTCTGTGTAAAAAAGAACCTCTCTGCAAACAACATTTCAAATATGGCTCTGCCAGGTGACAGTAAGTGACTCACCTGTCAAGTGTTTGTCGTGCTAACTGTTTTAAATTAGCCTGCAGTGTTTGATCAGAAGTTTCATTTGCCTAGGGTGAAAAATTAGTGCTTAATCACATTTCTGCACATTTATTCAATCAAATAATCTGGTGAATCACAAACAAGTTTATAGGCTGGACTTCATTCCACAGTAATTTATTTGATGATCCGATGGTTTACTCACTGTTTGTAAACATAATTCAACAGCTTCAGTGTACAGTTCTACAGCCTCATCAGCATTGTCCTTCTCGTCTTCTTCAAACGCTTGCGTGACCAGGAAGTTAGCACGTTCCAGATCCATCTGCTGCTTTGTCTTCAGTGGGACTCCTTTGCTGTTCTGTGTTTGAACTGAACATACATGTAAATTCATCACCTGTTATGACTGAGTTATTTCCAACTTTTAAAATTTGTACATTAAAAAATAAGAAATAAATGTAGATGATTAGAAATGTGCACCTGACTTTAAAAAAACAAAGTGCTTGAGTAACGCTGCGTGTCAGGCAGTATCTCTGGAGAACATGTGTGGGTGACATTTTAGGTCTGGACCCTTCCTCAGGCGGATTGTAGGTTGGGGGGGGAGGAGGGGGCTGGGGGAGGGGGGCTGGGGGGGTTGCCAGGCAGGCAGAAGCTGAAGGGATAGGGGGCAGGACAAAGTCTGGCATGTAATAGAATGATACGTTAATGGAGGATTTTTGACAGGCAGATTGTTGGACAAAGTCGAGAAATTAAAAGTCAGAAGGTATGAGGCAAAAGGATCGAAGAGCTGCTGATTGTGAAGCTAGAGGAAGGAATGTAAGTGAAAAGGGAGGGGAAGAAGGCAGTATATGGGGAAGAAGGGAGGAGAGGGGTTTGTAGTTGACTAAAATTGGAGAATTCAATGTTCATGCTGTTGGTTTGTGCAAGTGTTCGGTACAAGTGCAAGTGTTCAGTGAAACAATCACCAAGTCTATGCTTGATCTTGCCAATGTACAGGAGGCCACGTCAGGAACAGCAGATGCAATCGGTGAGGTTACGTGAACCACTGTCTCACCTCTAAAGAGGGAGCGGTCTTTGCAGAAGGCAGAAAATAGTGAGGACGAGAAGAAGCATTTTTGCAAGAGACAGGGCGAGGGTAAGTGTAGTCCAGATAACTGTGGGAGTCGATGGGTTGATGACATGAACTTTACCACTAACTTCAACCCTGCACTCGAATTCACTTGGACTAACTGTGACCCCTCTCCCCTATCTTGATCTCTCTGTCTCCATCACAGTTGATAGACCATTGATTGATGTCCACTGCAATCCTACCAACTCCATCGGCTGACTTTCCAGCTTTCTCCCCCCCCCACCCTATATTTTGAAGAAGTGTGCCGACCCAAAACGTCGCCTATGCATCCTTTCCAAAGACACTGTTACTCCAGCACTTAGTTTTTTTTTTGTAAGGCAGAATCTGCAGTTCCTTGTTTCTACATTTCTTCAGAAGATGTATTTTGGTGACCCCTACAATTACAGCTACTCACAACATAAACCACACAAACCTGCAGAGTAAAGAGCCTGTACTCGGTCCAGATATTCACTTATTTTCTCCTGTATAGCATCCAATTTTGATCCAGCTACAGTAGCACATATCAATGCTTGAGCAGCTTCCTAAAAAACAAATAACCAGTTTTAGTGGTGGACAGATTTTCAAAGGAAAGGAAATGGCTTATACGTTTGTAGTGCCTTGCACAACCTCAGGATGTCTCAAATGCTTTGAAATGAAGAATGGTTGAAATGCACAGAAATGTAGTTGACAAATTCTGCAGAGCAAGACTCCATCATCTGCAATGAGGTAGGAATCAAATAGTCTGTTTTCAGTGATGCTGGATGAGGGCGAGACCCAAGGTGAAGGGTTCGAATCTTCTTTACATGATGCCATCTGATCATCCAAGTACTGCACAAAAATTGGCCACAAACAGTTCTCTAGAATAGATTCCACTCCTTCTCTAGAAATTTCTTGGTAACGTATCTGATACCAATAGAAGTACTGAGCACATATTTTCTCCAACACCAAGCCCATCTTCAAAGCATCCCCCGATTCCATCAGAGAACATATGGCCTGACTAATCTTGCCCAGCACTCTGTAAAACAATGTAGTTTGCCCCACTCCCCAGTTTTTCCTTCCAATACTCAGGCTTTGCTTTCCTGTATTAATCCAATTTCCTTTTAAAAATTACAATCAAGCACCATGGCCGTCCGAAGGGGGGGTGCGCTGGGTTTGACCGCACCCCCCTTTTTATCCAACAGAGTAAGATTTTTTTTTAAATCGGAGTACAATTAACGTTTCCACTTTGTGGGAAATTGCCAAAAATTCTGGCTCCGGCCGCTGGGGGAGAAACAAATGCGCCCATCCGCGCCTGCGCAGTTGGGGAAGCAACGCAAAATGGCGCCGTCTATCCGCGCGCGCAGTGGTCCCGGGCGGGATCCGATTCCAATTTGTGCTTCACCCATTGAGCTTGATGCCTCGCGTCTATTCCAGGTAAGTAGTGGAAGGGGGGTGGGTGTCTGCCCGCTCAGTCCAGCGTTTCCATCCGCGGCGTCTGATACTCGCCATCGGCCAGCCTGGCGACCAGGAGACCGTCCTCCCATCGCCGGGCGGGAGTGGCTGTAACCCCAACACCAGACGCCGCTGCGGCGGGGCCCGCTTCCCTCGCCTCCAGGGCCCAAGCCATCTTCCGCCCACGCCACCCCCGCTTGCCTACACCACCCCCGCAGAACCCCGCTGATCCATGCCACCCCCACTGAACCACGCCACCGCCGCTGAACCACGCCACCCCCGCTGATCCACGCCACCCTCGCTGACCCCCGCTGATCCACGCCCCCCCCACCAGAAAGATGGGGGGATGCGAGAGGAGGGAGAGGGAGCGAGAGCGAGGGGAAGGGAAGGGGGAGAGAGATGAGGGAAGGGAGAGGGAAAAGGGGGAATATCTTTAATGAGATTGTAAAATTGAGGTAGGTTTTAGAGCTATTATATTTTTTCCTCATGAATAATATCAAATAATATCAAACAATTGGAACTGCTTTCTTTGACGATAACAATACTGAAAAATATGAATTCCAAAGTTTGTCTCTTTTTGCAGCATATTTTTAATATAATTTGAATATTACAAAAATCTGCATGTTTTCATGGTCATCATGGATCTGTCTGCAGTAATGCAGCAGTCCGTTGATGATGTTGCTACTGTGGAAGCTAGGCAGAAGGTGGAGTTGGAAGATCTCCTTGTTGCAGTAAAAAACAAATGTTTTATGATTCTATATCATGGGTTCTTACAAGAATATATGCAGCCTATCAGTAAAATATTTTTTGAATACATGTAATGTCTTAATTCCTGTTAATGATAATATAGGCCAAATTAAATATGTCACAAAATGGAGAATCTCTGTATTTGCAAAGCCTGTTTGTCCACTTTCTGTGAAAGGTTGCAAGCTGTGAGTCACGCTCCAAGGAGTCTGGACCCTAGATGGAAGTTGAGGATAAGGCGAGGTCCAAATGTCTTTCCTTTTGTTTATATGTATGAGGGTTTTGTAGAAGAGCTAAGGTGTTGCATATGCATGATTAGCATTGGTCAGATAGGGGGGTGTTGTAAAGTACTGTTAATTATGTTGCAGAGTTTGTGCTGTTATCTTGTGAAGTGTGAAGCCTTGTTCAAATTGTTTGTACTACCTGGAGAAATGTTTCTATTCTTTTGTAAACTGTCTTCCTGCTAGAACTTTCTGTAGAAACAATGTAATGGTGAATTTTGTGATTGGGTTCGGGAACTGTCAATAGCTATAATCTAATCAAGATTCAAGAGAGTTTATTGTCATGTGTCCCAGATAGGACAATGAAATTCTTGCTCGAACTTCTCTCGAGCATGAAGGAGAGTTACATAGACCTCCTAGGACCATGTGTCGACCATGCTGCGAGTTTGAGTCGAGTGCAAACTCTTCTAAACTCGCAAATTAGGTCCCCGCAGTGGGACAGGCCCTTTAGTTGATCCAGTGCTGGACTCGGTGTTTTACTGACCCACATGCCCACCAATCGAGGCCCACTTGGCCCCGCCCCAGTACGCTCGTGCCACGCCTCCCGCAGCCAGACTCCCACGCCCGCCCGCTCCAACTCCCCTGCAGATCGGGAGGTCACAGCAGGTTACAGCTGGACACCGGAGGCCACCTGCTTCTGAATCCTTTCCGTATCCCCCGCCCGATGGTAAAACATGGCTGCCCCTCCCTCCCTCCCGCTGCAAACCCAACGCGCTGCCAGTCGCAAGTCCTTTGTTAAAAACCTTGCAACCCCCTCTCTCTCTCCCCCCCACCTCTCTCTCTCCCCACCTCTCTCTCTCTCCCCCACCTCTCTCTCCCCCCCACCTCTCTCTCCCACGTCTCTCTCTCTCTCCCCCTCTTCTCTCTCTGCCCTCACTCTTTACCCCCCCCCCCCTCTCTAGACACGCCTGTGAGTTGGGGGCTATGCGTAAGTAGATAGGGCAGTTATGGGGTAATAGGAGCAAATTAATAACATTAATATATTGACAAGGGGGGTAGGTAGTGTGTGGGGGTGGTTAATGTGTGTGACGCCGCATGATGCCCCCCCCACAACCGCACGTTGGGGGAACAGACCCAACGGGTCTGCACTGGGTCTAGTTCTCCTTAATTCTACCACAACCAATGAAGAAGCTGCTAAAGATATTGCCAACCTCTCAGATGCTCAGAAGCTGTACCTCATACAGAATCACTTTAAACTGGGTCCAACATACAAATATTGTGCCTTCTATAAGAATGGATGCTGGCGAAGATTTAACCCTGACTGGTTTCGAGCATACCCCTGGCTTGTATATAGTGATCATGTGGATGGCGTCTTTTGCCTACCTTGTGCCTTGTTTGTGAACAACAGGAAATCACTTGTCGTCAAGTCAAGGTAAGTCAAGTCTATTTGTCACATACAATACAATACAATACAATACAATTCAATTTATTGTCATTTGGACCCCTTGAGGTCCAAACGAAATGCCGTTTCTGCAGCCATACATTACAAACAAATAGACCCAAGACACAACATAATTTACATAAACATCCATCACATTGCTGTGATGGAAGGCCAAAAAAACTTCTCTCTCCACTGCACTCTCCCCCCCCCGATGTCAGAGTCAAAGTCAAAGCCCCCGGCGGGCGATGGCGATTGTCCCGTGGCCATTAAAGCCACGCCGGGTGATGCAAGGTCGCACACCGGGTCTTGGTGTTAGAGCCCCCGGCGTGCGCTCGCAGAGACCCGCCGCCATTCCAAGCCGCGCGGGGCGGTGCTGTAAGGCCCCGCTCCAGGAGCTCTTCAACCCCGCAACTCGGGCGGGAGACTCGCCGCTGCGGAAGCCCCGAAAAGCGGTCTCCCTCCAGGGACCCTCGCGGGCTCCCGGTGTCACTGTCCGCCAAACCCGCAGTTGCAGCCACCGAATCTCCGGGGGTCGGGCCGCAGCAGCGTCCACCACCGCTCCACCCGCTCTGGACTCGGCCAGCTCCGCGACGGTGAGGTGAGTAGTCGGCACCAGAGCCCCCGGTCTTCCTGTTGGAGGCCGCTCCTCGTTGCAGCCCCAACGACAACGGAGACCCGACAAAGAAAAGGTCGGGTCTCCCGTGCAGGGAGAGATTTAAAAGTTACCCCCAACCCCCCCCACACACATACCCCAACAAAAATAACAAAAACTACATAAAAACATAGACATAAAATAATAAAAACGCAGACGGACTGCAGAGGCCGCTGCAGACGAGAGTCGCGCCGCCTACCGGATACAAGATGTGCAGTAAAATGAAAGTGGCAATGCCTGCGGAATGTGCAAAACAACGGAACAGGTGCTCCTGAATGTATATTGCCATTTACCACTACTACTAATGCAAGGGCATTTGTTGGCCTTGCCCTGTAAACCAACCCTGGTTCCGCAAATCCTGTCATGCCACCCCCCTTTTTGAAAAGCTACGTATGGGCCTGAATACACATTCCAGATGTTAATTACTCAGTGTACAAATAAAATTCTATCACAGACATGGACATAATGCTGGAATAACTCAGTGGGTCAGGCAGCTTCTCTGGAGAAAATGTATAGGTGACATTTAGGGTCGGGACCCATCATCTGACTGGTATAAAACAGCATTTGCAGTTCCTTTTTTAATCACATCTTATTTTTATTACAATTCCATCATCTTTGGCTATTTCCCCCAATCACCTTAAATCTTTGTCCTTTTAATCTTGACAACTACACCAGTACATCACGTATTTATGCACTGTTAATAGCTCAATTGTAATCATGTATTACATGATTCGTGACAATAAATAAAACCAAGTAGAATATTTGTCTAAAACGCATTAATCTGAATATCATCTATGGACTTTATCTTCCACTGTTATTCCCATCATCCTGTATCTGTACAATATGGACAGCTGATTGTAACCATGTATAGTGTTTTTGCTGACTGGATAGCATGCAACAAAAAAGCTTTTCTCTGTATATTGGAAAATATGCAATAATAGTCAAGTCAAGTCAAGTGAGTTTATTGTCATGTGTCTCTGTATAGGACAATGAAATTCTTGCTTTGCTTCAGCACACAGAACATAGTAGACATTTACTACAAAACAGATAAGTGTGTCCATATACCATAATATAAATATATACACACATGAATAAATAAACTGATAAAGTGCAAATAACAGATAATGGGTTATTAATAATCAGAGTTTTGTCCGAGCCAGGTTTAATAGCCTGATGGCTGTGGGGAAGTAGCTATTCCTGAACCTGGTTGTTGCAGTCTTCAAGCTCCTGTACCTTCTACCTAAAGGTCGCAGGGAGATGAGTGTGTGGCCAGGATGGTGTGGGTCTTTGATGATATTGCCAGCCTTTTTGAGGCAGCGACTGCGATAAATCCCCTCAATGGAAGGAAGTTCAGAGGCGATGATGGACTGGGCAGTGTTTACTACTTTTTGTAGTCTTTTCCTCTCCAGGGTGCTCAAATTGCCGAAGGAAGCCGCAATGCAACCGGTCAGCACGCTCTCTACTGTGCACCTGTAGAAGTTAGAGCGAGTCCTCCTTGACAAACCGACTCTCGGTAACCTTCTCAGGAAGTAGAGGTGCTGATGAGCTTTCTTGATAATTGCATTAGTGTTCTCGGACCAGGAAAGATCTTCAGAGATGTGCACACCCAGGAATTTGAAGCTCTTGACCCTTTCAACCATCGACCCGTTGATATAAATGGGGCTGTGGGTCCCCCTCCTACTCCTTCCAAAGTCCACAATCAGTTCCTTGGTTTTGCTGGTGTTGAGGGCCAGGTTATTGCGCTGGCACCATATGGACAGTTGCTCGATCTCTCTTCTATACTCGGACTCATCCCCATCAATGATACGTCCCACAACAGTGGTGTTGTCAGCGAACTTGATGATGGGAGTTCGCACTGATAATAATATCAGTTAATAATAGTAAAAACTAAATCTGTGTGCAGAGGTCATCAATGGTCATACTCTAAAGTCATAGTTTTAGTCAACTATGTGTGAAGCCATGGAATGGGCAGGGTCCTCAATAACTATTTATCATCTGTCTATACTGTGGAGAAACATGAAGATAAGGGAACGTGGGAGAGTTTGGAGGATGGCATGTATTACAATTAACGGGTGCCGGTCCTAAGACATTAGAAGGCAGATACATATCCAGCTTGAACAGATGTATACAAGGTTTCTGTGGAAAGTTAGAAAAGTAATTGCTGAGATGTACAAATTATCATTAGACTTGGTGAGGTGCTGAAAGACAGAGGGTTACTAATGTGTGCCTCTATTTAAGAAGGGCCGAAAGAAAACCTGGGACCTATAGACCATTGAGCCCAACATCGGTGGTAGGAAAGTTACCGGAGTGGATACAGAGCATGCAAACGGACATTGATTTGGAATGACTGGATGGTTTAGTGAGTAGGTGATCACATCTCATGACTTTGATACGAGTCTTTGGAAGAAGTAACCAAAACTGTTGACGAGGACAGGGCCTTAGTCATAGTTTATATGAACTTCAGCAAGGCCTTTGATAAGGATCTGCATGGCAGGCTGCGCTGGATGGTTAGATCACATGTGATCCATGGAGAGCTAGCTAACACATACAGAATTGGCTTCATGACATGAAGCAGAGGGTGGTGGTGGATGGTTGTTTCTCGGACTAGTGTAGTGCCTCAGGGATCGGTGCTGCACCCATTGTTGTTTGGCATTTGGATGGAAATGTTCAAGGCATGAATGGCAAGATGGCAGACAACACAAAAATAAGTGGTATTGCAGACACTGAATATGATTATCAAGAATTACAATGTGATCTTGATCATCTGCGCAAGTGGGCTCAGAAATAGTTTACTGTAGGTAAACGTAACGTGGTGCATTTTGGGAAATCAAAACAGGAGTGGACCATCACAGTGGATGGCAGAACCCTGGACAGTTTGTAGAGCAGAAGGATCAACTGGGCGTATTTATATTCACTGGAATTTAGAAGGACGAGAGGGTATCTTATAGAAACACATAAAATTCTTAAGGGATTGGACAGGCTGGATGCGGGAAAAATGTTCCCCGCGTTGGGGAGTCCAGAACAGGGGGGGGGGGGGGGGGGGGGTCACAGTTAAGAATAAGGGGTAGGCCATTTAGGAGATGAGGAAAAACTGTCACCCAGAGAGTTGTGAATCTGTGGAATTCTCTGCCACACATAGCAGTGGAGGCCAATTCACTGAATGTTTTCGAGAGAGAGTTTGATATAGCTCTTTGGGCTAACGGAATCATAGAAACATAGAAAATAGGTGCAGGAGTAGGCCATTCTGCCCTTCGAGCCTGCACCGCCATTCAATATGATCATGGCTTATCATCCAACTCAGGGGATATGGGGAAAAAGCAGGAACTGGGTACTGATTCTACAGAGAGGAGGTCCAGCACCTGACAACCTGGTGTGCCAACAATAACCTCGTCCTCAACTCCAAGACGACGAAGGAAATTATTGTCGACTTCAGGAAGGTCAGAGGAGGCAGTCATACCCCCATCCATATAAACGGGACTGAGGTGGAGCGCGTCTCCAACTACAAATTCCTCGGGGTACACATCTCGGAGGATTTGTCCTGGTCCCTCAACACCTCCAAGCTGATCAAAAAGGCACAGCAGCGCCTTTACTTCCTGAGGAGGCTCAAGAAAGCCCACCTGTCCCCCCAGATCCTGACCAACTTCTACCGCTGTACCATCGAGAGCATCCTGACCACCTGCTTCACGGTATGGTACAGCAGCTGCACTGTTGCGGACAGGAAGGCACTACAACGGGTGGTGAAAACCGCGCAGCACATCATCGGTGCCCCGCTCCTTGCCATGGATGCCCTCCACCGGAAATGGTGTCTGAGACGGGCTGGGAAGATCATTAAAGACCTCTCCCACCCCAACCATGGACTGTTTGCCCTCCTCCCATCAGGGAGGCGGTACAGGAGCCTCAGGTCTCGTACCAGTAGGATGAGGAACAGCTTCTACAATTATACCATCACATTGCTGAACTCGGAGTCCCGCCGATAGATTTCTCCGGTCCCTCCGTCCCCATTGTTTAATTATTCTGTATTTTTGATTATTCTGTATCTTCTTTTTTTTAAATTTCTATATGCACTACTACTACGGACTGACGCAAAACTGCATTTCGTTGTACCCATACTCAGTATTTGTGCAATGACATTAAAGTTGAATTGAATTGAATGTTCATATTGAATGGCAGTGCTGGCTCAAAGGGCTGAATGGCCTACTCCTGTACCATAGAACCATATAATATAACCATATAACAATTACAGCACGGAAACAGGCCATCTCGACCCTTCTAGTCCGTGCCGAACACGTATTCTCCCCTAGTCCCATATACCTGCGCTCAGACCATAACCCTCCATTCCTTTCCCGTCCATATAACTATCCAATTTATTTTTAAATGATAAAAACGAACCTGCCTCCACCACCTTCACTGGAAGCTCATTCCACACAGCCACCACTCTCTGAGTAAAGAAGTTCCCCCTCATGTTACCCCTAAACTTCTGTCCCTTAATTCTCAAGTCATGTCCCCTTGTTTGAATCTTCCCTACTCTCAGTGGGAAAAGCTTATCCACGTCAACTCCGTCTATCCCTCTCATCATTTTAAAGACCTCTATCAAGTCCCCCCTTAACCTTCTACGCTCCAAAGAATAAAGCCCTAACTTGTTCAACCTTTCTCTGTAACTTAGTTGCTGAAACCCAGGCAACATTCTAGTAAATCTCCTCTGTACTCTCTCTATTTTGTTGACATCCTTCCTATAATTAGGCGACCAAAATTGTACCCCATACTCCAGAATTGGCCTCACCAATGCCTTGTACAATTTTAACATTACATCCCAACTTCTATACCTTTTTTCATTGTTCCCTGAAAATGGTGTTTATAGGTACATAAGTTGGTGAAGATGGGTTTTGGCGCATTGGCCTTCAACAGTCAGGGAACGGAATCTAGAAGTTGGGATATTACCGGGGTATGTTAAAATTGTACAAGATGCTGTTTAGTCCACACTTGGAGTATCGTGTTCAGTTTTGGTCACCCTACTAATGGAAAGATGCAATTAAGCTGCAGAAAATGCAGAGAAGATATATATAAAACATAGACAATAGACAATAGGTGCAGGAGTAAGCCATTTGGCCCTTCGTGCCAGCACCGCCATTCTATGTGATCACGACTCATCATCCCCAATCAGTACCCCGTTCCTGCCTTCTCCCCATCTCCTGACTCCGCTATTTTTAAGAGCCCTATCTAGCTCTCTCTTGAAAGCATCCAGAGAACCTGCCTCCACTGCCTTCTGAGGCAGAGAATTCCAGACTCACCACTCTCTGTGAGAAAAAGTGTTTCCTCGTCTCCGTTCTAAATGGCTTACTCCTTATTCTTAAACTGTGGCCCCTGGTTCTGGACTCCCCCAACATCGGGAACATGTTTCCTGTCTCTAGCGTGTCCAAACACTTAACAATCTTATATGTTTCAATGAGATCTCCTCTCATCCTTCTAAACTCCAGTGTACAAGCCCAGCTGCACCATTCTCTTAGCATATGACAGTCCCGCCATCCCCGGAATTAACCTCGTCAACCTACGCTGCACTCCCTCAATAGCAGGAATGTCCTTCCTCAAATTAGGGGACCAAAACTGCACACAATACTCCAGGTGTGGTCTCACTAGGGCACTGTACAACTGCAGAAGGACCTCTTTGCTCCTATATTCGATTCCTAGAAAACATAGAACAGTCGGAACAAGCCCATTGACCCACAATGTCCGTGCTGTCCAGTGCCAAAGAAAAGTAAGGTAGTGTGCCTTAATGACTACTGCCAATTAGCTCTAATATCCAACATCATGGAGAAGGGTCTCGACCCGAAACGTCACCCATTCCTTCTCTCCAGACATGCTGACTGTGCCGCTGAATTACTCTAACATTTTGTGTCTACCTTCGATTTAAACCAGCATCTGCAGTTCTTTCCTAATCCTCCAACATATTGAACTGCTTTGAGGGACTGATGATGGCACACATTAACTCCAGCCCCCCAGCCAGCCTTGATCCACTGCAGTTTGCATCAGGCATCATCTCCCTGGTCCTAAACTCATCTTTGGAACACCTAGACAGCATGCACTACGACATTAGACTCCTATTTATCAACTGTAGCTCCACCTTCCATACCATAATCCCATCCAAACTCATCTCCAAACTACAGGTTTAGAAATCAGCACTATTCCTTGACAGGGAATAGAGTGAAAATTGTTGAAAGCTTCAAATTCCTTGGCATTATTACTGATGATTTGTTGTGGAACATATTCATTTGTTGCAATAACCCAGAATGCACACCAATACCTCCACTTCATCTGAGGAAATTTGACATGTCTCCAATGACTCTTGCAAACCTCTACAGATGTACCATAGAAAGCATCTTGTTGGGTTGCATCATAGCTTGGTTTGGGAACAGCTCTGCCCAAGACTACAAGAAATTGCAGTTGTAGAATTAGCCCAGTCCATCACACCGACCAGACTTCCGAGAGCTGTTGGAGCTGTCGCAGAGGAAGGAGCAACACCCGAGCGGTAGGGTTAAAACTCGAGCGCGGGGCTTGTTTTTTTACAGAGGCCCGAGAGCCGTTGGAGAGGTCGCGGAGGGAGGAGCGGAACCGAAATCTGTAACGTTCCAACGTTCCATTCGCATTTCAAAACAAGTGGGCTTGAGGAAGCCGCTGATTGGTGGAAGCAGACAAGAGGGAGCAGCTGATTGGGAGTCAGATCCCTGCTGATTTCTTCCAGCAGTCTGTATTGTATTGTATTGGACTTGACTTTGTATTGTATTGTATCCTAGTTAAGGGGGGAGAATGACGGCCAGGGCAGTTTACTGTTCTGGATGTCAGATGTGGGACGTCAAGGAATCTGATAACCTTCCAGACGTCCACATCTGCGCCAGGTGCGTCGAGATGGGGCTCCTAAGGGACCGTATTAGGACCAGACGGAGCTCGATGACCTCCGTCTGGTCAGGGAGAGCGAAGAAATCATCGAGAGGCATTACAGAGAGGTGGTCACTCCAAGACCACAGGAGGCAGGCAAGAGGGTCACGGTTAGGAGGGGCAAGAGGCACAGGGAGGGAGTAGAGAGTACCCCGGTGACTGTACACCTTGACAATAAGTACTCCTGTTTGAGTACTGTTGGGCGGGGACAGCCTAATTGGGGGTAGCGACAGCGGCCCGGCCTCCTGTACAGAGACCGGTCCTGTTGCTCAGAAGGGTAAGGAAAAGAAGAGGACGGCATTACTAATAGGGGACTCTATAGTTAGGGGGTCAGACAGGCGATTCTGCGGACGCAGTCGGGAGACCCGGTTGGTAGTTTGCCTCCCTGGTGCCAGGGTCTGGGATGTGTCTGAACGTGTCCAAGATATCCTGAAATGGGAGGGAAAGGAGCCCGAGATCGTGGTACATATCGGTATCAATGACATAGGTAGAAAAAGAGAAGAGGTCCTGAAAGGAGAATTTAGGGAGTTAGGAGGAGAGTTAAAGAGAAGGACCGCAAAGGTAACAATCTCGGGATTACTGCCTGTGCCATGCGACAGTGAGAGTAGGAATGGAGCGAGGTGGAGGATAAATGCGTGGCTGAAGGACTGGTGCAGACGGCAGGGATTCAAGTTTCTGGATCATTGGGACCTCTTTTGTGGAAGGTGCGACCTGTACAAAAAGGATGGGTTGCACTTGAACCCGATGGGGACCAATATCCTGGCGGGGAGATTTGCAAAGGCTACTGCGAAGACATTAAACTAGAACGGTTGGGGGGAGGGACTCAAATAGAGAAAGCTAGTAGACAGTGTGCGAGGCAGGAGGCAGAGAAGGGAAGCACTCAGACCCAACATGTAGGGGGGGGGGAAGAAAACAATAATAAACAGAGAATAAGAGGTGGTGGGGTTCTTAAATGTGTGAGCAGAGAGACAGAGGGGTGTAAAATGGGGGTAGAAGCAATAGGTAGCAAAGTGAAAAGTAAAAGTGGCAGGCAGACAAATACAGGGCAAAAATCAAAAAGGGCCACTTTTTAACATAATTGTATAAGGGGTAAGAGCGTTGTAAAAACAAGCCTGAAGTCTTTGTGTCTCAATGCAAGGAGCATTCGTAATAAGGTGGATAAGTTGAATGTGCAGATAGCTATTAATGATTATGATATAGTTGGGATCACGGAGACATGGCTCCAGGGTGACCAAGGCTGGGAGCTGAACATCCAGTGATATTCAATATTCAGGAGGGATAGACAGTAAGGAAAAGGAGGTGGGGTAGCGTTGCTGGTTAGAGAGGAGATTAACGCAATGGAAAGGAAGGACATTAGCTTGGAGGATGTGGAATCGATATGGGTAGAGCTGCGAAACACTAAGGGGCAGAAAACGCTAGTGGGTGTTGTGTACAGGCCACCTAACAGTAGTAGTGAAGTTGGGGATGGCATCAAACAAGAAATTAGAAATGCGTGCAACAAAGGTAAAACAGTTATAATGGGTGACTTCAATCTACATATAGATTGGGTGAATCAAATTGGCAGGGGTGCTGAGGAAGAGGATTTCTTGGAATGTATGCGGGATAGTTTTCTAAACCAACATATAGAGGAACCAACGAGAGAGCAGGCTATTCTAGACTGGGTATTGAGTAATGAGGAAGGGTTAGTTAGCTGTCTTGTTGTGCGTGGCCCCTTGGGGCAAGAGTGACCATAATATGGTTGCGTTCTTCATTAGGATGGAGAGTGACATTGTTAATTCAGAAACAATGGTTCTGAACTTAAAGAAAGTTAACTTTGAGGGTACGAGACATGAATTGGCCAAGATTGACTGGCAATTAATTCTTAAACGGTTGACGGTGCATTGGGAGGAAGGCATTTAAAGACCTGGATAACAATGGAAATCAGGGATAGTATCAAAGCAAAAGATGAAGCGTACAAATTAGCCAGAAAAAGCAGCCTACCAGAGGGCTGGGAGAAATTCAGAGACCAGTAGGGGAGAACAAAGGGCTTAATTAGGAAAGGGAAAAAAGATTATGAAAGAAAACTGGCAGGGAACATAAAAACTGACTGCAAAAGTTTTTATAGATATGTGAAGAGAAAAAGATTAGTTAAAACAAATGTAGGTCCCTTGCAGTCAGAAACAGGTGAATTGATCATGGGGCACAAGGACATGGCGGACCAATTGAATAACTACTTTGGTTCCGTCTTCACTAAGGAAGGCATATATAATCTGCCGGAAATAGCAGGGGACCGCGGGTCAAATGAAATGGAGGAACTGAGTGAAATCCAGGTTAGCCGGGAAGTGGTGTTAGGTAAATTGAATGGATTAAAGGCCGATAAATCCCCAGGGCCAGATAGGCTGCATTCCAGAGTCCTTAAGGAAGTAGCCCCAGAAATAGTGGATGCATTAGTGATAATTTTTCAAAACTCTTTAGATTCTGGAGTAGTTCCAGAGGATTGGAGGGTAGCTAATGTAACTCCACTTTTTAAACAGGGAATTACAGACCAGTTAGTCTAACATCGGTAATGGGGAAAATGCTAGAGTCAGTTATTAAAGATGGGATAGCAGCACATTTGGAAAGTGGTGAAATCATTGGACAAAGTCAGCATGGATTTATGAAAGGTAAATCATGTCTGACGAATCTTATAGAATTTTTCGAGGTTGTAACTAGTAGAGTGGATAAGGGAGAACCAGTGGATGTGTTATATCTGGACTTTCAGAAGGCTTTTGACAAGGTCCCACATAAGAGATTAGTATGCAAACTTAAAGCACACGGAATGGGGGGTTCAGTATTGATGTGGATAGAGAACTGGCTGGCAGACAGGAAGCAAAGAGTAGGAGTAAACGGGTCCTTGTCACAATGGCAGGCAGTGACTAGTGGGGTACAGAAAGGCTCAGTGCTGGGGACCCCAGCTATTTACAATATATATTAATGATCTGGACGAGGGAATTGAATGCAACATCTCCAAGTTTGCGGATGACACGAAGTTGGGGGGCAGCGTTAGCTGTGAGGAGGATGCTAGGAGGCTGCAAGGTGACTTGGATAGGTTGGGTGAGTGGGCAAATGCATGGCAGATGCAGTATAATGTGGATAAATGTGAGGTTATCCACTTTGGTGGCAAAAACAGGAAAGTAGAATATTATCTGAATGGTGGCCGATTAGGGAAAGGGGAGATGAAACGAGACCTGGGTGTCATGGTACACCAGTCATTGAAGGTAGGCATGCAGGTGCAGCAGGCAGTGAAGAAAGCAAATGGTATGTTAGCATTCATAGCAAAAGGATTTGAGTATAGGAGCAGGGAGGTTCTACTGCAGTTGTACAGGGTCTTGGTGAGACCACACCTGAAGTATTGCATACAGTTTTGGTCTCCTAATCTGAGGAAAGACATTCTTGCCATAGAGGGAGTACAGAGAAGGTTCACCAGACTGATTCCTGGGATGATAGGACTTTCATATGAAGAAAGACTGGATAGACTCGGCTTGTACTCGCTAGAATTTAGACGATTGAGGGGGATCTTATAGAAACTTACAAAATTCTTAAGAGGTTGGACAGGCTAGATGCAGGAAGATTGTTCCCGATGTTGGGGAAGTCCAGAACAAGGGGTCACAGTTTAAGGATAAGGGGAAGGTCTTTTAGGACCGAGATGAGAAAAACATTTTTCACACAGAGTGGTCAATCTGTGGAATTCTCTGCCACAGAAGGTAGTTTGAGGCCAGTTCATTGGCTATATTTAAGAGGGAGTTAGATGTGGCCCTTGTGGCTAAAGAGATCAGGGGGTATTGAGAGAAGGCAGGTACAGGATACCGAGTTGGATGATCAGCCATGATCATATTGAATGGCGGTGCAAGCTCGAAGGGCCGAATGGCCTACTCCTGCACCTATTTTCTATGTTTCCTTGCCAGCCGTCGACGGAACTGCGCCGCAGATTGAAGGCTGACTGTCAATCCTGTTTTTCACCCGACAGAGCCGTAAAGGCCAGTAAATAATGGTACCTTCCTCAACTTTGGTGCTACTGTGGGGTTATGTTGTGTCATGTGTTTGTGCTTTTTTAAAATATGTTTTATTTATTTATTTATTATTTATTTTTATGATACCTGACTCTAAGGAAAATCCATTTCGTTGTCTCTTATGAGATAATGACAATAAATTGAATACAATACAATACAAAAAAATAAAAGGTATCAGGATGCTGAAACTGAAAATGCGAAATAAAACCAGTGGAGGCTGGGAACGCCCAGGAGATGAAGACGAGACATTTGTGCAGAGGGAAATAAATGGTTGAGGAACCTTTGATCAGGACGGTGTTGCCCTGACATGACACACCATCAGCTGTAGCGGTGTTGCTGCAGCGACGGGCGGCTGGCAGGCTGTGAACTGGAGCAGGTGGCAGCAAAGGGGCAAGAGGCTGCTCGGAGACAGACATCCCCGAGGTGGGGAAAGACCCGGGACATGACAGTGCGGCGCTGGTGTCGGGGCCCAATGTCCCGGGACCCCGCCCGCCAACTCCACCCACAGTCAGGGTGGGCAGGCGGGCTGGACCCCAGCTCACCTTGTAGTAGAAGACGGCCTCGGTGAAGCGGCCGTTCTGGTCGTTCCTCACCGCCATCTGGGCGAACTTGACGCCGTCCTGCTCCAAGGCGTTGGCGTCCATGTTGCAGAGACGCCCACCTCCTCCACCGGCAACCCGGACCGCCACTTCCGCATCCGGCCTGCACCATCCAATTCCGCTTCCGGTGGGACCAACCGCCACTTTGCGCGCACCCGCCATTAATTAATGTGTTGCACCGCTGTCTCCATAATCACCGTTAAACTCGATATCTCTTCTTTCCCTCTCCCCTGACTTTCATGGAAACATAGAAAATAGGTGCAGGAGGGGGAGGCGGCCATTCGGCCCTTCGAGCCTGAAGGGCCTTTTCAGTCTGAAGAAGGATCGTCGTCTAAACATCTCCCATTACTTTTTTTTTTTTGCCCCAGACATGCTGCCTGTCCCACTGAGTTACTCCAGCATTTTGTGCCTATCCCTTGGTTAGATGGTCTTGTTGTGGATGTCAGTAAATGAATGCGCATGGACTCTGATTGCATGGCGCAGCCACCATTGCCAAATGTGTAGGAACGAACTGCAGATGCTGGTTTAAATCGAAGTAGACACAAAATGCTGGAGTAACTCAGCGGGACGGGCAGCTCTGGAGAGAGGGAATGGGTGACATAGAAACATAGAAAATAGGTGTAGGAGGAGGCCATTCGGCCCTTCGAGCCAGCACCACCATTCATTGTGATCATAGCTGATCGTCCCCTATCGATAACCCGTGCCTGCCTTCTCCCCATATCCCTTGACTCCACTAGCCCCTAGAGCTCTATCTAACTCTCTTAAATCCATCCAGTGATTTGGCCTCCACTGCCCTCTGGCAGGGAATTCCATAAATTCACAACTCTCTGGGTGAAAAAGTGTTTTCTCACCTCAGTCATAAATGACCTCCCCTTTATTCTAAGACTGTGGCCCCTGGTTCTGGACTCGCCCAACATTGGGAACATTTTTCCTGCATCTAGCTTGTCCAGTCGTTTTAAAATTTTATATTTTTTATATGTTTCTATAAGACGTTTCGGGTGGAGATCCTTCTTCAGACTGATGTCAGGTGAGTGGGTGAGACAGAGATAGAATGTATTCGGAGACAGTAAGACTAATGGGAGAACTGGGAAGGGGATGGAGAGAGAAAGCAAGGGTTATCTGAAGTTAGAGAAGTCAATGTAGCTGGGATGTAAACTACCCAAATGAAATATGAGGTGCTGTTCCTCCAATTTACGCTGGGCCTCTCTCTGACAATGGAGAAGGCCCAGGACAGAAAGGTCAGATTGGGAATGGGAGGGGGAGTTGAAGTGCTGAAGTTGAATTCCCTTCCCACCCAAACCACCTCCTCCCCAGGTACTTACCCCTGCAGCCGCAGGAGATGCAACACTTGTCCCTTTACCTCCCCCCTCGACACCATCCAAGGACGCAAACAGTCTTTTCAGGTGAGGCAGAGGTTCACTTGCATCTCCTCCGACCTCATCTACTTTATCCGCTGTTCCAGGTGTCAACTTCTCTAGATCGGCGAGAACAAGCGCAGGTTCAGCGATTGTTCACTGAACACCTCAGCTCAGTCTGTCTTAACCTACCTGATCTCCCAGTGGCTCAGCTCTTCAACCCCTCCCATTCCAAATCTGACCTTTCTGTCGGTGGCTTCCTCCATTGTCAGAGTGAGGCCCAGCGCAAATTGGAGGAACAGCACCTCATATTTCGCTTGGGTAGTTTGCACCCCAGCGGTATAACCATTGACTTTTCTAACTTCTCTCTCCATCCCCTTCCCCTTCCCAGTTCTCCCACTAATCTTTCTGTCCCTTGCAAGGGGTGACATTGAAACAGGAGATGTTGAGTCAGTATGGATGGAACTAAGGAATTGTAAGGGTAAAAAGACCCTAATGGGACTAATCTACAGGCCCCCAAACAGTAGCCTGGACATAAGGCGCAAGTTGAATCAGGAATTAAAATTGGCATGCAGCAAAAGTACTACTTTAGTTGTTATGGGAGATTTCAACATGCAGGTTGACTGGGAAAATCAGGTTGGTACTGGACCTCAAGAAAGGGCTTTGTAGAGTGCGTTCGTGATGGATTCTTTGAACAGCCTACCAGGGAGAAGGCAATTCTGGATTTAGTGTTATGTAATGAACCGGATTTGATAAAAAAAAGACCTCGAGGTTAATGAGCCATTAGGAGGTAGTTTGGTCAGGTTTAATCTACAATTGGAGAGGGAGAAGAGTAGATCGGAGGTGTCAGTGTTGCAGTTGAGTAAAGGGGAATATGGGGCCATGAGGGAGGAGCTGGCCAAAGTTGACTGGAATGATACACTAAATAGATAGATAGATAGCCTTTATTGTCATTCAGACCAAAGTCTGAACGAAATTTCAGCAGTCATACATACAATACAATAAAAACAACAATAAACACATATTAACATCCACCACAGTGAGTCCACCCAGCATCTCCTCACTGTGATGGAGGCAAAAGTCTTAGGTCTGTAGTCTCTTTCCGCCTCTTCTCCCTCTGCGCCGAGGCGATACCCCCCGGGCGATGTTACAAATCAGTCTCGCGGCTCAAACACCGCGGCCCGGGGTGGTCGAAGCTGCCGCCCACCAGTCCTGCAGACGCAGCCGCTGGCCCGCGGCCGAACCCCGGACTCAGGCCACCACCGCCAGAACACCGTCCCAGCCACCCTCACGTGAGTACGGTACCGTCTTCAGCCTCGGGCTGGGCCGCCCCGACATGGGCGCCGAACCTCCCTCTGGCCGGGCCGCCCCGACTTGGGCGTCGCTTCTCCCTCTGGCCGGGCTGCCCCGACTTGGGCGTCGCTTCTCCTTCTGGCCGGGCCGCCCCGACTTGGGCGTCGCTTCTCCTTCTGGCCGGGCCGCCCCGACTTGGGCGTCGCTTCTCCCTCGGGCCGGGCCGCCCCGACATGGGCGCCGAACCTCCCTCGGGCTGCGAGCGCCGCACCTCCCCGAGCTCGGCCGCTCCGACGGGAGTCTCGTTCCACCCTCGGGCTGGCCGCCCTCATGGGAGCGTCACAACCTCTCACGGGAGCACTGTTCCAGCCCTGAGCCGGACCGCTCTCACGGAAGCGAGCGCAGGGCGAGTCCTGACGGGCTCTGCCTCCGGAGCCTCAAGGTCGCCAGCTCCATTAGGCCTCAGCGCAGACGGAGGCAGAGATGACTGGAACAAAAATGTTCCAGGTGTTTCTAGGAATAGTACAGAAGGTGCAGGATGAGTTCATTCCTAGGAGGAAGAAAGATTCCAAGGGGAGAAAGGGACGACCATGGCTGACAAGGGACGTCAGGGACAGTATAGAAATTAAAGCGAAGAAGTACAACGTAGCAAAGATGAGCGGGAAGCAAGAGGATTGGGTAATGTTTAAAGAACAACAGAAGATAACCAAAAAGACAATATGTGGAGAAAAGATGAGGTACGAAGGTAAGCTAGCCAAGAATATAAAGGAGGATAGTAAAATCTTCTTTAGGTATGTGAAGAGGAAAAAATTAGTTAAGACCAAAATTGGACCCTTGAAGACCGAAAAAGGCGAATTTATTATGGGGAACAAGGAAATGGCAGATGAGTTGAACAGGTACATTGGATCCATCTTCACTAAGGAGGACAAACAATCTTCCTGATATAGTAGTGGCCAGAGGATCTGGGGTGACGGAGGAACTGAAGGAAATCCACATTAGGCAGGACATGGTGTTGGATAGACTGATGGGACTGAAGGTTGATAAATCCCCAGGGCCTGATGTTCTGCATCCTGGGGTACTTAAGGAAGTGGCTCTACAATTGTAGATGCATTGGTGATAATTTTCCAATGTTCTATAGACTCGGGATCAGTTCCTGTGGATTGGATGGTAGCTAATGTTATCCCACTTTTTAAGAAAGGCGGGAGAGAGAAAACGGGGAATTATAGACCAGTTAGCCTGACATCGGTGTTGGGGAAGTTGCTGGAGTCAATTATAAAAGATGAGATAACCGCACATTTGGATAGCAGTAACAGGATCGGTCCGAGTCAGCATGGTTTTACGAAGCAGAAATCGTGCTTGACTAATCTTCTGGAATTTTTTGAAGATGTAACTAGGAATATACAATACAATACAATACAATTCAATTTATTGTCATTTGGACCCCGTGAGGTCCAAAAGGCCTCCATTATCCAGAATATGGACAAGGGAGAGCCAGTGGATGTAGTGTACCTGGACTTTCAAAAAGCATTTGATAAGGTCCCACATAGGAGTTTAGTGGGCAAAATTAGGGCACATGGTATTGGGGGTAGAGTGCTGACATGGATAGAGAAGTGGTTGGAAGACAGGAAACAAAGAGTAGGGATTAATGGGTCCCTTTCAGAATGACAGGCAATGACTAGTGGGGTACCGCAAGGCTCGGTGCTGGGACCGCAGCTATTTACAATATACATCAATGATTTGGATGAAGGGATTCAAAGTTACATGAGCAAATTTGCAGATGTCACAAAGCTGGGTGGCAGTGTGAACTGTGACGAGGATGCTATGAGAATGCAGGGTGACTTGGACTGGTTGGGGAAGTGGGCAGATGCATGGCAGTTGAAGTTTAATGTGGATAAATGTGAGGTTATCCACTTTGGTATCAAAAACAGGAGGGCAGATTACTATCTAAATGGCGGCAAGTTGGGAAAAGGGGAAGTACAACGGGATCATGGGGTCCTTGTACATCAGTCTATGAAAATAATCATGCAGGTACAGCAGGCAGTGAAGAAAGCGAATGGCATGTTGGCCTTTATAACAAGAGGAATCGAATATAGGAGCAAAGAGGTCCTTCTGCAGTTGTACAGAGCCCTAGTGAGACCACACCTGGAGTATTGTGTGTAGTTTTGGTCCCCTAATTTGAGGAAGGACATTCTTGCTATTGAGGGAGTGCAGCGTAGGTTTACAAGGTTAATTCCCGGGATGGCGGGACTGTCATATGCTGAGAGAATGGAGCAGCTGGGCTTGTACACTCTGGAGTTTAGAAGGATGAGAGGGTATCTGATTGAAACATATAAGATTGTTAAGGGCTTGGACACGCTAGAGGCAGGAAACATGTTCCCGATGTTGGGGGAGTCCAGAACCAGGGGTCACAGTTTCAGAATAAGCCATTTAGAACAGAGACGAGGAAACACTTTTTCTCACAGAGAGTGGTGAGTCTGTGGAATTCTCTGCCTCTGAGGGCGGTAGAGGCAGGTTCTCTGGATGCTTTCAAGAGAGAGCTAGATAGGGCTCTTAAAAATAGCGGAGTCAGGGGATATGGGGAGAAGGCAGGAACGGGGTACTGATTGGGGATGATCAGCCATGTTCACATTGAATGGCTCGAAGGACCAAATGGCCTACTCCTGCACCTATTGTCTATTGTCCCCCACTACCTTCTATCTTCTATCCCGCCCCCCTGCCCGGACATTGGTCTGAAGAAGGGTCTCGACCTGAAACGTCACCTTGTAGTGGCCTGGATGCGGTCAGGAAAAGGCCAGACGCCAGGCTGGTTCAGAAGTCGTTTAATGAATCATCGCAAATACACAGAGCAGGACCTGGGAAACCCCGTGGACAGACAATCGTCCCTGACCCTCAAGAGCCGAGGGGAATGACCCAAGGAGTGGCCTAACCCCCAGAGACCGCCACAGGACCCCCCCCCCCAAGAACCAGAGGCACGAAACGGACAGGAGGGCGCACGCACGCGCCCTCTCTTACGGGGCAGCGCTACCAGCATCGCCTAATCAATGTCAATTGGCGCCGGCTTCAGCCGCGCAACTGAAACAGTCTCATGCCGACCCCCCATGTCCAGGGACGAATCTAGATAAGCCATGCTCCAGGACTCGGAAGGGACCCTCATACGGCCGCTGGAGGTGTGTCCGATGAGCATCTCTACGCACGAAATGACAGTCCTCAGAGCAGAGGGAACGTGCGGACGGAAGGGCCCATGATGAGACGTGGGCACAGGCGCCAGCTTGCCCACCGTCTGCCGAAGACGTTGCAGACCATCCGAAGGCTGCTCCACCTGACCCCGCGCTGGCGGGAAGAACTCCCCGGGAACCGTCAATGGACACCCATACACCAACTCGGCAGAGGAGGAGGCCAAGTCTTCTTTTGGTGCAGTGCGGACCCCAGCAAAACCCACGGCAGAGCGTCCACCCAGTCCGGATCATTCAGCCGTGCCTTCAGGGCATCCTTGAGTTGGCGGTGAAACAGCTCCACCAGGCCGTTCGCCTGCGGATGATACGCCATCGTATGGTGTAGACGAACCCCCAGGAGGCGTGCCATGGCCGACCAAGTTCCGACGTGAACTGAGGCCACCGGTCAGATGTTATGTCCAGTGGCACCCGGAACCGGGTGATCCAGTGCACCACCAAGACTCGAGCACAAGTGGCCGTTGAAGAATCAGCCAGCGGAATGGCTTCAGGCCACCACGTGAAGCGGTCCACCACGGTGAAGAAATAGGTCATGCCCCGGGACGGTGGCAGCGGCCCCGCCATGTCCACGTGAATGTGGTCGAACCGTTGCCGAGGGATGGTGAACTCCAGCAACGGCGCACGCACGTGTCGCTGCAACTTGCGGTCTGGCACGGGATGCAGGTGTGTGCCCAATGTCCAACCTTCTTGCGCAGCCCGTGCCACGTGAAGCGGGAGGCCACAAGGGCCGTTGTTGCCCGGATGGAAGGATGAGCAAGTCCGTGGAGCACCTCAAACACCTTGCGCCGCGAGGCGACGGGGACGATGGGTCGCGGAAGTCTAGTGGAGACATCGCACAGCAGTGTTGCGCCCCGAGGACCACAGACAACATCTTCCAACTGCTAACCCGATACCGCCGTGCGATTGGCGGCCATTTCCTCGTCCACCAGCTGTGCGGCTGCCAGGGCTGAATTATCAATACCCTCAGCGACTTGGAGAACTGCGTGAACCGCAGGTCGTGATAAGGCGTCGGCCACCCTGTTGTACTTGCCCTCCACGAAATGGATGGAGGTGATGTACCCGGACACATACGCCAACTGCCTCTGCTGCCAGGCAGACCACGGGTCTGAAACCTTGGCGAACGCGAAGGTTAGCAGCTTATGATCCGGAAATGCAGTAAAAGGCCTCCCCTCCAGGAAGTAGCGAAAATGTCGTACGGCGAGATATAGGGCAAGGCGTTCACGGTCGAAAGCGCTAAAGAAGGCGAGTGGCCGCCAGCATCCGTCAATGAGCTGCTCCAACATTGCCCCAACCGCCACCTCAGAAGCATCCACCATCGGGGCGGTTGGGGCATCCTCTCGTGGGTGGACGAGCATCGTGGCCCCAGCCAGGGTCTCCTTAGCACTCTTGAACGCCGCTACTGCTTCTTCGGACCACTCAACTTCCTTGCAATGACCAGCGATCATGTGGAAAGCGGGTGCATGATTGCGGCAGCCGCCAGCAAGAAATGGTGATTAAACGCAACCATCCCTCTGAATTCCTGGAGGCCCTTAACTGTGGTTGGACGTGGGAACCGGCGGAAAGTGTCCACCCTGGCCGGCAGAGGCACCACCCCTTGTGGAGTTATGCGGCTGCCAAGGAAGTCGATGGCCGTCACCCCAAAACGGACCTTGGACGAGTTGATAGCCAATCCAAAATCACTAAGGCGCTGACACAGCTGACGGAGGTGAATGCAATGCTCCTGCCGCGAATATGTCCTCCAAGTACACAAATACGAAGTCCAGGCCACGGCACACACAGTCCATAAGCCGCTGGAAGGCCTACGCAGCGTTCTTCAACCCAAACGGCAGCTGCAAAAATTCAAACAGTCCAAACGGTGCAATAATGGCTGTGTTACGGATATCGTCGTGGTGGACCGGAATCTGGTTGTCCATGGATGCAACTAGGTTCACCTTGGAGAACACCGATGCTCCGGCCAGATGAGCATTGAAGTCCTGAATGTGTGGGACCGGGTACCTGTCGGCGACGGTCGCATCATTCAGATGATGGTAATCCCCACACGGGCACCAGCCCCCTCCCGCTTTTGGGACCATGTGGAGCGGTGACGCCCATGGCTATCGGAGGGGCGCGCGATGCCCGTCGCCTCCATCAGGCGGAACTCCTCCCGAGCTAGACGGAGCTTGTCCGGCGCGCGACGATGCGCCCAGGCATGCACTGGCGGGCCAGTAGTCAGAATATGCTGCTCCACCCCGTGTTTGGGGGCGGAGGAGCGGAGGTGGCTGGCGTCTGGTGGAATAGCAGGTGAAGTTGGCTGGGCCGAACCTTAGCGACCTCTGCTTGCGCCGGATGGAACAGCAGGTGGGCTGTGCTGGAGAGACATGCCTGCACTGGAATGCCCGATGGCGGCCGGATTTCGCCGCGGAGATCGACCGGGAGCAGCGGAGACGTGGTTGATACAGGCCCCGACCTGCTCTGCGCTTCCCGATGCCGTGGGAAGGACGACCAGCGCTTCCAGGTCCCGCTGACAGGACACCCACAGCTGGTAGGCGCGCTCGGCCAGCGCCTGCGTGTCAGCAGAGGAATCGGTGGCGAGCTGCAAGCGGATGTCGGGCGAGAGCTGCTGCAGGTAAGCATTTTAAAATAAAAAACAGGGCTGGTGGTTGCATACAAGGGCGAGCTTGTCCTCCAGGAGGGCCGACGGTTACCTAGGCCTTCCATTCGTAGAATCCGAGCTGCCCGTTCAGACTCACTAAGACCAAATCTCTTGATAAGCAGGTCCTTAAGACCCCTATATTTGTTAGTTAATGGGGAGGCGCTGAGGTAAGGTTTAACCCGCCTCGCAATCGCCTGATCAAGAGCGCTGACCACGTAAAAGTACTTTGTTTCATCTACCGTCACCCCTCGCAGAGCAAACTGTGCCTCTGCCTGCTGGAACCAGATATCAGGCTCTTCGGTCCACAAAGTCGGGAGCTTCAGTGCAACGGCGTTGTTTTCCATCACGATGCGTGATGAACGTCAGGGTCACCAGTTGTCAGAAGCCAGGCAGGTTCAGAAGTCAGTTAATGAATCATCGCAAACACACAGAACGCCCCCGAGCAGGACCCGGGAAACCCCGTGGGCAGACAATCGTCAAGAGCCGAGTACAAAAGTAGCACATAGAGCCGAGGGGGATGGCCCAAGGGGTGGCCTAACCCCCAGGGACCGCCACAACCTATTCCTTCTCTCCAGAGACGCTGCCTGATCTGCTGAGTTTGGAGTAACTTTTGTGTCTACCTTCGATTTAAACCAGCATCTGCAGTTCTTTCCTACGAACCAGGGTGTCGCAGTTCTCAGGCTCTTGGCAGCAATGGTAGTAGCAAAATGAGAGCAGGGGTTGGGCAGTGTGGGTCTTTGATGTTCCTCATCGAGCCTGGCAGAGTTATCTACCTTCATATATTTTAAGTCATCCACCACCTCCTCTACTATAACGTCGACCATCCCCATTACTCCGGATTAACTTCCCGAAGTTCCCTGGTCTTCATGTCTTTCTCCATGGTAAAAACTAAGAATAAATCTTAGTCTACTGCCTGACTTAATTGAATTTGAAAGATTTAATGACACATTTCTGAAGAACGCGGTGTCCTGGGATCATTGCAAAAACACAAAATCAGAATATTTATTTATTTACCATATTTTGAAATTTGTGAGAGCTTGCTGTGCACAAATTGACCACAATATTTCCGACTTTCTAATAAGGACTTCCTTCAATGCTAGACTTTGGTCATTTCAAAGTGTATGTCAAAGCTCCCAATGTTAATTTAAGTTTATATTTGCAAGTTCCCAGATCTGTACATATGCACAGACTCCTACAGTTCTTTATTGTACCCACCAGAATCGATGGTCGAATATCTAGAATAATCTACTTTGGAAATTGTGGCGACTAGATTGATGGAGATATGTAAAGAGGACGCAGCCAACTTTTTTGAAAAATCTGGCAATTGAAGATTTGAAGATGATGGAGAACTGGTGCTGAAGATAAAATAGGCCTTTGACAGATCTGCCATTATCATACAAAATAGTAAGGTGGCCCCTATTGATCTAATTGATAGCATGCAAAACAAGACTTTTACTGTACCTCGCTACATGAGACAACAATATACCTCAACCAAGTCTAGAGGGATTGAATGGCCTTTTCTTGCTCCAGTTTTGTTGTAACCACCACCTGCACATTTCTTATTTGTCCATTATAGATTCAGTTCCTCCTAATCATCATCAAGCAAGGTTGTGGCAAGGTGTTGCAAACATAAAGACAACAAGAAACTTTAACTGCTTCAGGACATTAGTATTCTGGCTACTTCCAGGAAATCCTGTGCACACCCACATCAATAGTAAATCCAGAAATATGTTCATGGATGGGGTGCCCTGGAGCTTTACAAATTCTTCTGAGAGCCCTGTCTGCCTCTTCTGAATGATTGATGATGTGATGATGTCCTGCATCTTTATGAAGCCAGAGGCTCAAATCCAACTGTCCATCAGTCTGACCTGCACATCACAAGTGGAATTTGTGCAAATGCCAACATTGGCAAAAATACTATCAGGCACTGCATCATTAATTATGTGCTGCATAACAAGGATAAAGGATAGCAGGTAGGTAGGATTGCTCAAAGATAAAGGATGGAATTTGTACTCTGGGGATGTAGGTGAGGTACTAAATGAGTACCACAAGTCAAACAGAACAATACCATGGATATCCTGCTTTCACGAGTGGTGAACATCAAGAGGACTTTAAACGTCACTCTGTTTAAGTAAAAACAAAGCAATACTTTGCAAAGATAATTTTTCCAGAGGTAGTGCTGAATAAAACTGAATGAAGCTTACGTTTTAGCAATTTAACATGAATATCTGGTGGTATACAATGATGTTCCAATTCCAAACATTCAATGTGCTACTTTTGTACAGCAGTAGGTTCATAAGTGATAGGAGCAGGATTATGCTATTCGGCCGATAAAGTTTACGCCGCCATTTAATCATGGTTAATCTATCTTCCTCTCTTAACCCCATTCTCGTGCCTTTTACCCAAAACCCCTGACACCCACACCAATCAACAATATATCTATCTTTGCCTTAAAAATATCCATTGAAATATCCATTGATCAAGGGGAGAATAAGTGTTTGGCACAGGCTAGAAGGGCCGAGATGGCCTGTTTCCGTGCTGTAATTGTTATATGGTTATATGGACTTGGCCTCCACAACCTTCTGTTGCAATGAGTTTCACAGATTCACCACCTTGTGACAAAATAAATTCTTCCTCATCTCCTTCCTGAAGGAACGTCTTTTTATTCTCAGGCATTGACCTCTGGTCCCAGACGCTCCCATAAGTGGAAACAATGTTTCCACATCCACTCTATCCAGGTCTTTTTTGTTGTTTTAAACACAGTTAAACAAATGACCTCACCAACTCCCCAACAATACAAGCCCAAATGACTATTGTGTTAATACTGCAAAATTAAAGATATGTTGCTGTTCAGACACCAATTGTCCAGACTCTATTGAATGAACCATTACCACGTATTATACATGTGAGGACTACACACAAAATGTATGGTATTGATGGCTTCATGGGCCTGAAGGATTTAGTTCCATTTGGAAAAGAATAGAAACATAGAAATTAGGTGCAGGAGTAGGCCATTCGGCCCTTCGAGCCTGCACCGCCATTCAATATGATCATGGCTGATCATCCAACTCAGTATCCCGTACCTGCCTTCTCTCCATACCCTCTGATCCCCTTAGCCACAAGGGCCACATCTAACTCCCTCTTAAATATAGCCAATGAACTGGCCTCGACTACCCTCTGTGGCAGGGAGTTCCAGAGATTCACCACTCTCTGTGTGAAAAAAGTTCTTCTCATCTCGGTTTTAAAGGATTTCCCCCTTATCCTTAAGCTGTGACCCCTTGTCCTGGACTTTCCCAACATCGGGAGCAATCTTCCTGCATCTAGCCTGTCCAACCCCTTAAGAATTTTGTAAGTTTCTATAAGATCCCCTCTCAATCTCCTAAATTCTAGAGAGTATAAACCAAGTCTATCCAGTCTTTCTTCATAAGACAGTCCTGACATCCCAGGAATCAGTCTGGTGAACCTTCTCTGCACTCCCTCTATGGCAATAATGTCCTTCCTCAGATTTGGAGACCAAAACTACGCAATACTCCAGGTGTGGTCTCACCAAGACCCTGTACAACTGCAGTAGAACCTCCCTGCTCCTATACTCAAATCCTTTTGCTATGAAAGCTAACATACCATTCGCTTGGTATGGATAAATCGGGGACAGTTGGCATGACTTTGTACACGGCAAGTTACTAACTTGATCAAATATTTAAGAAGGAACTGCAGATGCTGGAAAATCGAAGGTAGACAAAAATGCTGGAGAAACTGAGTTTCGCCAGCGTTTTTGTCAACCTACTAACTTGATCTGATGTTTTGAGGAGATGTGAAGGTGTTTGATGAAGGTAGGGTGGTGGATATTGTCCACATGATTTTTAGTAAGGGATTTGATAACGTCCCTCATGGTACGCTGATCCAGAAGATTAAGATGCGCAAGAATAATAGTGACTTGGTTGTATAGATTCGGAACTGATAGAGGACAAAGGATTATGGTGGAAGGTAGTTTTCAGGCTGGAGGTCTGTGACTGGTGGAATTCCACAGGGATCTGCACTGTTTATGTTACGTACAAATGACTTGGACGTAAATGCAGGCTGGTGGCTAGTACGTTTGCAGACGACACTAAGATTGTTCGAGTTGCAGACTGAGGAAGGCTGTCAAAGTGTACAGTGGAAGATAGATCAGCTTGAGAAATGGCAGATGAAGTTTAATATGAGCAAGTGCGACGTGTTGCACTTTGGGAGTTCAAATGTAAGAGACAAATGTACAATTAATGTCATGACCCTTAACAGTATTGATGTTTGGAGGGGTCCACAACTCACTCTCCTTCTAGCACCAGTGGTAAAAGAAAGTACAGTATATTGTATTCTTGATTGGGGAATTGAGTATAAGAGTCAGGAAGTCACAATGCAGCTTTATAGAACTTTGGTTAGACCGCATTTGGAATTTTGTGTGTAGTTCTGATCACCCCGTTCCAGGAAGGAGAGGAAATTTACTAGAATGATGCCTGAACTTGGGGTATTAGTTATAGGGAAAGGTTGGACAGACTTGAATTATTTTCTCTAGAATGCCAGAGGTTGTGGAGTTACCTGATAGAAGTATATAAAATTATCAGCGCCATAGGTAGGTTAGACAGTCAGGATCTTTTTCCCAGGATTAAAAAATGAGATACTAAAGGGCGTAGCTTTAAGATGAGAGGGGCATAGCCGAAAAGGAATGTGTGGGGCAGGATTTTTACACAGAGTTTGGTGAGTGCCTGGAACAGGCTGCCTGGGGTAGTGGTTGCAGCAGATACATCAGTGGCTTTTAAAAGATTTAGGATCAGTATATGGATATACAGGAAGTGGAGAGATATGGGTCACATGAAGGTAAATATGTGATTGTTTTGGTATCATGTTCGGTACAGACATTGTGGGCCAAAATACCTGTTCTTGTGTTGTACTGTTCTACGTTCTAAAGATATTGCAAAAAGACGATCTTTATAACTAAGAGGTAGAATAATGAATGATGTTACATGCTCACCAGGTTCACATCTGTGATAGGCACATGTGGCAAAGATGCAAGGAAGTTTGTTGGTGTGGTTACAGATATAACAGGGAAATTACATACTTTAAGAGGATTATAGGATTTCCAACGGAGGAATGTCATGTGCAAAGAACAAGGAAAAGCATTCACAAAATACTGAGTGTATTATTCCAAAGGAAACTTGAAAAGTTCCAGGGGACATAACTGAAAACTAATAAAATAGTTGGCAAATAAAAACTTTGCAAATGTATAACAAAATATTGAGAGGTAACGAATACAGTAACATTGAAATGAGTCCCGATACAGATGATAGTTGTAGACCATAGAGTTATTGCTGTAGGTCGGTGGGTCTTTTCTTAATTAAGATATTGTTCCTTCTGTTTTTGGAGCAACATGGATAAAGTGAACCGTCGCAATTCTATCCTTTCCCAGGATAGAGGATTCTAAAAGTAGAGGGCAAAGGCTTAAAGTAAGAGGGGAGATATTTTAGTGGGACATCAGGAGCAGATTCTTGGCTCAGATGGTCAGTGTTTCGAATGAGTTGCCAAAGGAAGCTATAGAAGCGGATATAATTGTGACTTTTAGCAGACATTCGGACAGATATATGGAAAAGAAAGGTTTCGAGGCTTATGGCCCAAAATGTAAACAATGGGACTAGCCCAAGATGCCGGCGTGGACGAGGTGAGCTGAAGAGCCTGTTTCTGTGCTGTACAACTCTATGCATCTATTTTATGAGGCAAAGTGCTTGGTGACTAGGATGATGTTGTCCCTTAAGAATATTATAATGTACAAGCTTGATTAGTGGACACCTGTTAGTCCGACATGGTGATTTATGGATTGAGGCCACAGCAGATTATCATAAAGTAAGGGATTATGAGTGCTCTCCAGGGGGTCTGGTGTTAGTCATCAAGCCTTTCTATGTTTGGTCACAGACGACACTGACAAAATGAAACAACTTAGCAGTACATTTCTACAATTTCAGGTAAAATCTTCCAAGGTGAAGACACAAACAACTGCAGACGATGGAACCTTGAGCAAAACACAAAGTGCTGGAGGAATGCAGCAGGGCAGGTAGCATCTGTGGTGGGAATGGACAGAAGGAACCTGACCCGGAATGTTGTCCATTCACTCCACATATGCTGCCCAGCCCACTGTGTTCCTCCAACACTTTGTGTCTTCCAAGGTGATGCAGGTGCAGATAATGCACCAAACTCATCATCTTGATATACTCCTGCACGAGATCCCTGGTCCCAAGAAAAAATTGCCTTTCCTTTATTCCAGAATATCTATCACCTTGGGCAGCAGCTCACAAAATAGCATCCCGGAGAGGGCTTACTACTGAGTACCTTTCATTTCCCTTTTCTCTCTACTGGAAGGATGATTGTTCTACAAACTTCTTCCTCTTCCTCCGTTTGATATTAAAGCCCCCAGATGAATATTTTCATAGTAACCTTGTTCGGGTTAAAGTTCAGAGTTGTTGATCAAAACACTCTGTGAAACCTTTAACAGAATTTATCTTCTCTGACAATCTATATTACTAAAAGTCTGATCTTGACCACTTCCTGTTGTTCTGTATATTGATTTTAGAAAAAACGCTGCCACTTACAGCTGTGATTTTTGGCCATATTACTCAGAGCCCCTCTTCTCTGCGCAGGACAAGAGGATTTTTCCCATCAATGAAAATTAAAAGAGTTATTAGTGTTTAAAAAAATGTTGAGATTCTCTCTCCTGAAGACCACGCCCCTTCCAGAGGGTCTATAAAACCCGGAAGTGTTGAGTGCCTCAGTCAGTCTCTGCAAGATGGGGGAGCAAGAGGGTCACGTCTCTCAGTCTGAGCTGTGAATAACACTGAACACATATCTACTAAACTGTGAGTGCCCTTGATGTGGTTTGAAAATGTAGCTTGAAAATGCCTCGGTGTTGCCTCTGCTTTGAAAGTGCCTCATTGGAAAGTGGTTGGTGTTGCCTCTGCTTTGAAAGTGCCTCATTGGAAAGTGGTAGGTGTTGCCTCCGTTTTGATTAAAAGTCTAATCTTGACCGCTTCCTGTTTGAGCTGCATATTGATTTTAGAAAAAACGCTACCACGTACGGCTGTGATTTTTGGCCATCTTACTCAGTCCCCCTCCGCTCATCAGGTGCCGAGGACCCATCGATGAAAAATAAAAGAGTTATTAGTGTTTAAAAAATGTTGAGATTCTCTCTCCTGTCAATCACGCCATGAAGGCCATGCCCCTTGTGGGGGGAGGGACTATAAAACCCAGAAATGTGGGCGTGGCTCAGTCTCTGCAAGATGGGGGAAGGGAGAGGTCATGACTCTGTCTTTAGTAGCCTTGCACCCTGCTTGAAGTGGCATGACACTGACACTGCAAACTGGATAGACTCGGCTTGTACTCACTAGAATTTAGAAGACAGGGGATCTTATAGAAACTTACAAAATTCTTAAGGGGTTGGACAGGCTAGATGCAGGAAGATTGTTCCCAATGTTGGGGAAGTTCAGAACAAGGGGTTACAGTTTAAGGATAAGGGGGAAGTCTTTTAGGACCGAGATGAGAAAAACATTTTTTACACAGAGAGTGGTGAATCTGTGGAATTCTCTGCCACAGAAAGTAGTTGAGGCCAGTTCATTGGCTATATTTATGAGAGAGTTAGATGTGGCTAAGGGGATCAGGGGGTATGGAGAGAAGGCAGGTACGGGATACTGAGTTGGATGATCAGCCATGATCATATTATTCCAAACTTATGCTGTTTGGAAAACGTAAAATAAATACACAAGTAAAAGTAATGATAAATAATGTTGAAATAGAAAGAGTATGAAAATAAATTTCTGGGTGTGATTTTTGATCACAAAATCTGCTGGAAACCCCATATAAAACATGTGAGAGCAAAAGTAGCACGGAGTATTGGAGTGATGGGGAAAGCAAGGCATGTTTTGAATGAGAGAGCACTGTATATTCTGTACAGCTCACTTGTGTTACCGTATTTAAATTACTGTGGAAGTATGGGGCAACACCTACAAAACCACCTTACAATCACTAAGCACACTACAAAAAAGAGCTATTCGTACAGTAAACAATGTAGGATATCATGAACACACCAATATACTGTATTTAAAATTACACACCTTAAAGATTGAGGATCTGGTAGAATTTAAGACTGCACAAATAATTTATAAAGCAAAAAATAAACTGCTACCTGTAAACATACAAAAACTGTTCAAGGACAGAGAGGGGGGTTATAACTTTAGAGGGAAACTAAACTTGAAACAGCATTATGCTCGGACCAATTTAAAAAGTATGTGTATTTCCATTTGTGGGGTGGTTTTGTGGAATGGCCTTGACGAAACGATTAAACAAAGTATGAATTTAATGCAATTTAAAAAAATGTACAAAAGATATATCTTTGAAAAGTACAGTAATGAGGAAGGAGAATGTAAATCTCACAGATGTTAATGGTGCTTGTTCTTTTTGTTCTTTTCTTTTTTTGTTCTTTTTTTCTTAATAGCTTGATTGGAGTAGTTTTATTTGAAGTGTCTGTTTAGTTTATTTTATTGAATTTTGCATTTGTTAATGGTGAAAAATGGGGGTAGGACTTGACAAGCATAGGCTTCTTCCTATCCCTTTTCGAACGAGTCTAATGTGTATTATGTTGAAATTGGCTTTTGATTTTTTAATTTATGTATGTACATATATGGTATGTGTGTATATGTATATATGTACATGTATATGTATGTATGTGTGTATGTATTTATGTATATATGTATGTATATATATAATTTTCCTTTTATTTTTTCATTTTCATCTTTTTTTTTTTTTTAATCGTTCGAAATAAAGATATCATTCATATCATTCATATCAGTCATTCATTCATTCATTCATTCATTCATTCATTCATTCATTCAAAGATAAAGATATCATTCATATTGAATGGTCTACTCCTACACCTATTTTCTATGTTTCTATGCACCTGAATTTGGTGGCCTTGCACCCTGCTTGAAGTGGCATGAAACTGTGCTTGATTGTGGTGGCATTGCACCCTGCTTGAAGTGGTATGAAACTGCACTTGAATTTGGTGGCCTTGCACCCTGCTTGAAATGGAATTTCAAGGAATAGCCGTGAGTCAACTGCCAGCCCACCAGCCGTGAGTGAGTGAGCTGACAGCACAACAGGCTTGAGTGACTGAGCCGCCAGCCCAAAGCCGCTCCCGTGCGAACTTGGGACCCAACGGGTCCCACTTGGTCTAGTAGCAGATATTTTTTGTAGTCCTCTTTCTTTCAGAAATTTGACATGTATTTTTTGTATACAGTAAACCCATGTTATTGCAGACCACTTTATAACGGATATTGGTTATAGCAGACGGATTTACCAATGGCTGATGACACCATCCCTGGCTTGCACCACCTGCCCAGCCGCTTCAGACCCAGCTGCCCAAGCCATCCGCGGCTAGCACAGGATCTCTGGCTGCCAACAGCCTTGGCTGCCTATGCCATCCCTGGCTTGCACCACCTACCCGGTCATTTCTAAGGCCGGCTGCTGATGCCACCCCTGGCTCTCACCACCTCCCTAGCTGCTTTCAGGACCAGCTGCCCATGCCACCCCTAGCTCATACCACTTCCCCGCCACTTAAAGTCCTGGCTGCTCATGCCACCTCTGGTTAATGCTACCTCCCCAGCCACATTAGGGGCGGCACAGTGGCACAGCGGTAGAGTTGCTGCCATACAGAGCCTAACGCCAGAGACCTGGGTTCGATTCCGATTACGGGTGATGTCTGTACATTTTCCCCATGACTAGATGGGTTTTCTCCGAGATCTTTGGTTTCCTCTCACACTCCAGAGACGTACAGGATTATGGGTTAATTAGCTTGGTATAAATATAACATTGTCCTAGTGTGTGTAGGATAGTGTTAATATGCGGGGACTATTGGTCAGTGCGGACCTGTTTCCACGCTGTATCTCTAAACTAAAGTAAATTTAAAAATCTAGACCGGGCTGCTGACGGCGTCCTGTCGCTTCCAGGACAGACCTACTGCTGCCACGGCCGGCCCACACAGCTTCCTCGACCACTTCCAGTGCGTGCCCATCACCAACACTGCCAACCCTTACTTGCACTCTGCTCGCCCGCAGGCCACAACCATTGACTTTGTCGATCCTCACCTCACCCCTGGCCACCAGCAGGCCAATGCTGTCATCTTATCTGGAACTTAGCCACTTCCGGAATGAGAGCAGGATGGCTGGATGGCAAAGAGTGGCAATAAAGGGGGCTTTTTCCGGTTGGCTGCCAGTGACTAGTGGAGTTCCACAAGGGTCAGTGGTGAGGCCACTACTCTTCACGTCGTATATTAATGATTTGGACAAGGGGATTGAAGTCTTGTGGCAAAGTTTGCAGATGATACAAAAATAGATTGAGGGGCAGGTAGCCTAGAGTAAGCAGGGACTCTGCAGGAGGATGAGACAGGTTGGGAGAGTGGGCAGAGAAGTGGCAGATGGAGTATAATGTAGCAAAGTGTGGAGTCACGCATTTTGGTAGTAGGAACAAAGGCATAGACTATTTTCTAAATGGGATGATAATCCAGAAATCTGAAGTGCAAAGGGATTTGGGATTGCTGGTGCAGGATTCCCAAAATATTAATCTGCAAGTCGAATCAGTAGTAAAGAAAGTAAACTCAATGCTAGCATTTATTTCAAGAGGGCTTGTATACAAAACAGGGATGTAATGCTGAGGCTCTATAAGGTGCTGGTATTGTGCCATTTGGAATATTGTGAGCAATTTAGGGCACCATATCTGAGAAAGGATGTGCTGGCTCTGGAGAGGGTCAAGAGGGGGTTTACAAGAATGATCCCAGGAATGAATAGGTTAACCTATGATGAGCATTTGTTGACACTGGGCCTATACTCGCTTGAGTTTAGAAGAATGAGGGGGGGACCTCATTGAAACATACAGAATAGTGAAAGGCTTGGATAGAATTGATGAGGAGAGGATGTTTCCACTAGTGGGAGAGTCTAGGACTAGAGGTCATAGCCTTAGAATTAAAGGATGTTGTTTAAGGAAGGTGATTACGAGAAATGTCTTCAGTCAGAGGGTGGGAGCAGGGTGGGGAAACCTAAGAACGGCGTCCCTCAGGGCTCAGTGCTGGCACCAATGCTGTTCAACATCTACATCCATGACCTGCCTCCAATCCAGTCAAAGAAGTATGGCTATGTTGATGACTTGGCCATCCTACTCAGTAAGCCATCCTGGGAAGCAGCAGAAGAGGGCCTCTCTGAAGACATGAACATCCTGTCTTCATACCTGAGGAACTGGCGCCTCAAGCTCAGCATGGGTAAGACAACATCTTCAATGTTCCACCTCAACAACATGGAAGTGACCCGCGAGATGAACGTCATGGTGGATACCGCCTGGTTACGGTCCCAGCCCGTCCCCACGTACCTCGGTGTGAAGCTCGACAGAACGTTGTCAATCAAACAACACCTGGAAGGTGCCAAGGCAAAGACAAGCGCCCGTGCCGCACTGATACACCGCCTAGCCGGCATCACATGGGGAGCCACGACGAGGACACTACGCATGTCCACAGTGGCTCTAGTGTTCTCAGCCGCTGAGTACTGCGCCCCGGTCTGGTGCCGTAGCCCTCACACCAAGAAGCTGCCCTCAACAGCGCCCTGCGGACTGTCTCCGGATGCCTACGAGCCACCCCAGTGAACCAACTGCCCGTCCTCGCTGCAATCGCCCCAGCCAACATCAGACGAGAAGCAGCCACGCTGGCCCTCTCTCGAAAGGTGCAGACTTCCTCCATCAGATCATCACAGAGAAACCACAACGAGTGCGCCTCAAATCACGGCAACCCTTTGCCACGCAAGCCTAAGAGCTGCTCTGCACAACACCGGCTGACGCTTCCAAGGCCGCCTGGGTCAAGACGAGATGGAGAGACCAGTGGAAGTCAGAACCATCTAGGCTACACCATTACATTGATGACCCCATGGACGTCCCTGGCCAGGACCTGCCCCAAAAGCAGTGGACAATCCTCAACTGCTTGAGGACAGGTGTCAGATGCTATGGAGTAGCGATGAAGAGGTGGGGCCTCGTGGACAGTGCCTCCTGCGAGTGTGGGGACCCAACACAGACAGTGGAGCACATCATCACCTGTTGCCCCAAACACCGGCCACCGAATGGTGAATGAGGTCTGATTGACCTGGACGATGACACGTTGGCCTGGCTCGCCTCAACCGAGCTGCAGGTCCAAAAGACATACGACAGAAGAAGTCAGAGGGTGGTGAATCGTTGGAATTATTTCCACAGAAGACTGTGGAGGCCGTCAGTGAATATTTTTAAGGCAGAGATAAATAGATTCTGGATTAGTACAGTTGTCAGAGTTTATGGGAGAAGACAGGAGAATGGGCTTAGGAGGTAGATCAGCCATGATTGATTGGCGGAGTAGACTTGATGGGCCGAATGGCTTAATTCTACTATTCCTGATGACCTTGTGTCCTTATGAGAGTCTGAAGAAGGGTCTTGACCCGAAATGTCATCTATCCATGTTCTCCAGAGCTGCTGCCTGACCTTCTGAGTACTCCAGCACTTTGTGTCCTTTTGTGTATTAACTACTAACTGCAGTTGTTTGTTTCGACTAGCAATGATAATACCTTACTCAGTTATAGTGGACAATTGGCAATAATGGACACCGTTCAGTGGTTCATTGGCACTTTATTGTCATGTGTACCGAGGTGCAGTGAAATTTGATTTGCCGTACAGTCAGACAAAAAGAGCAACAAGATACCTAACTACATTAAGATTAAACACAGACTTCAACAGCTCCACAGCGGCATGTTAGAATCCCCAGGGCACACAGCATAAGCAGAGACCCACAGCCATCAGTTCAATGTCCGGTCCACACACACACACACACTCCTTCACCGTGATGTGACCAGAGTTGTACCGACCGCTGTCACTCTCTCCGCAGTTCCAGTCCGCCGGAACAGTTAGAAAGCAGTCCACGCTCGCAGTAGACTCCAGGATGTCCTCAAGGAGCGATGTCCCCACAAACACTGAGATCACTGCACTCACGGCACTCCCTCCGAGTCCTCACCAGTGTAGGCAGCACGTCCACCTTGTTTCTTCGGCGACCTCACATTCCCCACTGTGATGGAAGGCAAATAACTTATACCTTCTTTCCTCCTTTTCTCCTGCGGTCGTGGCAATCGAAACGTCCACAGTCGGGGCGATCGAAGCTCCCGAAGTCGGCGATCGAAGTTCCCCGCATCGGGGTGATCGAGGCTTCCCGCGATCGGGGCGGTCAAAGCTCCTGTGGTTGAAGCTCCTGAAGTCGAAGCCTAACAAAGGGACCGCCAGCACCACGATGTTAAGGCTACAGTGCGACTAGAGATACGATACGGAAAAAGTTGCATCTCCGTCGAGGGAAGACATTAAAAAAGTTTCCCCCACCCCCACATAATACAAAAACTAAAGATGCATTAAAACATCCAAGTAAAAACAGACTAAAAACAACAAAAGAAGAAAGGGACGAGATGGGCTGTTGGCAAGGCAGCCATGTACGGCACCACCGGTATTCTTTATTTATGGTCCGTTATAATGAGGGTTTACTGTAATTAATGTATAACTTATTTTTTTGTGTGTTTATCTGAGTTTATATGCCTGTGATGCTCCCTTTTTCATTGTACATGTACCTCACTATACCATAAACTCGACTCGAGTTGACTTGTTTTTGTGACCAGGAGATAACTGGGCAATTTCAGATATGGTTGGAAAGATGGTATTGTTGTATCCATTCTGAAACTACTTGGCTGCCTGCTGGCCCAGTTAGTCTGGGCTGCAAGCCATCAGTACTAAGAAGGAATATTGCATGTCTGCCTGTACACTATCCAGCCCTCCCAGCTATTTCTTAATATTTTCCAGCTGTTATCAGACTTTACAGACTTTATCTTGGACTAAAAGTCAACTTTATTGTCAACATAATACAAGATGTGCAGTGAAATGAAAGTGGCAATGCCTGCGGATTGTGCAAAAACAACAGAACGGAATAGAACAGAATCAGTATTTACATGTTAGAAAAAAGAAACTCTGTCTCATCCTCTCTGTTTTCACAGCATGACAGCGGAGGTGTTTGCCTGACCGTAGCAACTGGAACAGTAGGGGTCCCCCATAACGTTGCTGGCTCTGGATCTGCACCTCCTGGTCTGTGTAGTTCCCATACTGCGTTCGGCCGAACGCACTACTCAGCAGAGCCTTCCTGTCCTGGGCAGAGCTGTTCCCAAACCAGATTGTGATGTTGCCGGACAAGATGCTTTCTACAGCCCCAGAGTAGAAGCACTGAATGATCCTCAGAGAAACTCTGAATTTCCTCAGCTGCCTGAGGTGGTAAAGGTGCTGCCTTGCCTTACTCACCAGTGTGTTGTCCATGTCAGATCCTCTGTGATGTGGGCTCCCAGGTATTTAAAGCAGCTCACCCTATCCATAGTAGTCCCATTTATCTCCAGTGGCGTGTCCGTCCTCGGATGTTGTGCCCTTCTAAAGTCCACAATCAGCTCCTTAGTTTTAGTGACATTCAAGAGGAGGCTGTTTTTCTGACGCCAGAGTGCCAGGGAATTCCATAAATTCACAACTCTCTGGGTGAAAAAGTTTTTTCTCACCTCAGTCTTAAATGGCCTCCCCTTTATTCTAAGACTGTGGCCCCTGGTTCTGGACTCGCCCAACATTGGGAACATTTTGTTTGGTTGTTTTTGTTGTTTTTTGCTGCTTGTGCAACAGGCCTTGAATATTTTCTTCTCTCCTCCTGGTAATCTCTTCCCGTGACTGAGAGTATAGTAAGACTAGTTTCACTGTCCTCCTGATTAATTCTACTATTTCTATGCCTCGTTGTTACCTTCTCCTCAGCCAACAATGAACCAGTCTACATTTCCTTATCAACTTGTGCTTTGATCTATCGTTTAAAACAGTTCACCCATGCCACAGTAGTCCCATTTATCTCCAGTGGCGTGTCCGTCCTCAGATGTTGTGCCCTTCTAAAGTCCACAATCAGCTCCTTAGTTTTAGTGACATTCAAGAGGAGGCTGTTGTTCTGACGCCAGAGTGCCAGATCAGCCACCTCCTCCCAGTAGGTCTTCTCATCGTTATCGGAGATCAGGCCCACCACCACAGTGACATCAACAAACCTGATTATGGAGTTTGAGCTGAACCTTGCCACACAGTCATGTGTGTTACGGGAGTACAGTAGAGGGCTAAGGATGCAACCCTGGGGGGATCCTGTGTTCAGGGTGAGGGGTTTGGATGTCTCCCCATCTTGACCACCTGGGCCTGGCGGTGAGAAAATCCAGGACCCAGGCACACAGGGGAGTGTTCAGCCCCAGTTTCAGCAGCTTCTCAGCAAGTCTGGTGGGGACTATGGTATTGAAGGCTGAACTGAAGTCAATGAACAGCAGCCTCACATAGCTCCCCTTCTTGCTGTCAAGGTGAAAGAGAACAGTGTGCAGAACCGGGGAGACCGCCTCATCCGTGGATCTGTTCGGACGGTATGCGAACTGCAGCGGGTCCATGTTGCGAGGGAGGAAGGCACAGATGTGGTTCTTAATCAGCCTCTCGGGGTGAGGGCCACTGGTCGGTAGTCATTCAAGCAAGCTGGAGAGGCATTCTTTGGCACTACAATAGTGGATCTTTTGAAGCAGGCAGGGACCACGGACTTGGCCAGGGAGAGGTTGAATATTGTGGTGAGCACTGGAGCAAGTTGAGTAGCACCAGACCTTAGTACTCGCCCAGATATACAATCTGGGCCTACAGCTTTCCTCATGTTCACAAGCGTCAGAGCCCTCCTCACGTCGTGCCTGGATACCGAAATTGTGTGCACATCCCCAGCGGTGGACCTCCCTCCAGCCTCGCTAGCTAGCGTGATGGCGGTTGTTTTTAGACGGTGAGCTAGGGGTGATGCTGCCTGTCTCGAATCGTGCGTAGAAAGAGATCAGGTCATCAGCTAGGGAGGTGCCGGCAGTTAGTTATGGTCCGTAGCCCCTGCCATAGGTGTCTTGGGTCCTGCTGCTCCATCTGTGACTCCATCCTATCTCTGTACCTCCTTTTTGGTCCTTCACCGCCCTTCGCAGTCTGTAGGACTCTGCCTTGTAGTCAGCCATATTGCCGGATGCCAGGCCGGAGTTGTAAGTAGCGGTGTGAGCATTCAAGGCAACGTGAATGGAATTGTCCACCCAGGGTTTTTGATTAGGAAAGATGCTAACCCTTACTGTGGGGACAATGTTATCGGCTATTGTTGCAATGAAGTCCGTGATCGCTTCCATGAACTTACTGACGTCTCCGGAACTTACTTGGAACATATTCCAGTTGACATCACTCAGTGCATCTTGCAGCATGGCCTCTGAATGGTCAGACCACCGCTTTATGTCCCTCGACACTGCCGCTTCCCGTACTATCAGGGTGCAGGGCCACCAAACTCAAGTGCAGTTTCCTGTCATTTCAATGTCCATACTAACCCGTCCCTTCAGCCCACAGTACCCATACTAGTGCTCCAGAAAGCTGCCGCCCCCAACTGGCCACCAATATCGGAATTGGTGGAGAGGTGGAATATTGCGTTGGGGGACCAGCCCTCCCGTGTGAACATGGGACCCAACGGGTTCCACAGTCTAGTTTATGCTATAATTGGACAGAAATATCTTGGGACTGTTTCAGTTTATGGTCAATGCAAAATCAGTGCTTGATATTAGTTTTAAAGGCAAGAGCATTTTGTTAATATGTCGGATATAAGCATTGTCTTAACTTCTTAACTGCCTCCAAGTCCAAAACCGTCATTTTCCATTCTCCCCAGTGCATTTCTACACTTCAACAGGAAGGGGAGACATAAAAGGAACATGGCTAGGAGGTTAAAAAAACAGAAACGTTACAGCTGACATCAGGCTGGTCATTTGGTATGAAGCCAATTAAATTAATCATAGATTTACAGTGGCTAATGTTTACCTAAAGAGGGAGAGCTTTGGTTCCTATTTTTGATCTTTTCTGCATTTCCTGGATTATTTTGATTCCTGCATTTTAGAGAAAAAACCCAACTATAGTAGCGACAGATTTGTTTATAAAGTGTGTAGGAAAGAACTGCTGATTTTGGTTTAAATCAACGATAGACTCAAAATGCTGTAGTAACTCAGTGGGACAGGCAGCATCTCTGGAGGGAAGGAAAGGGTGACGTTTGGGTGAAGACCCTTCTTCAGACTGATCTCAATGTTTAGAAAGTATATTGAAATCTTATTGAAGACATTTGGCACAGCACTGGGAAAATAAGCAAGAGATCTGTCGTAATTATGTTTAGCTGCTGCACATCTTTCCCTTTGGGCTCTATTTAGGATTTAGTGCCTTAGATAAGAAACAAATGTTGGAAAACCATAGACCGACTGGCTACTGGCTGTTGGATAATCAGCATTTTGTGTGTGACTGTTATTCTTTGCAATGTGATTACATTGTGGAACATGACCAAACAGTTGAATTGAACCTAATTATATTCAGAAGAAATTAGGTGATCTATGAATTAAAGAGGTACTGTATGTTCATCGAGTGCGATAAAGAGAGAGATGGCTTGAGAGGTGCATAGGTACTGTTGTGGTCCAGGCTGTATGAATTACATGCCAATGTGCTGTAAATTTTACATACAGGCAATCCCCAGGCACATAGTTCAGTTCCTGAGAAAGCAAGTTGTGGGAGAAGATCACACAAACTACTGTGATGAGAAAAGGAAAAGTGGTCACGCCAGCCTCAGTGACTCAATGAGCAGTTGTATCCACTCAGTGCTCCCAGTACTGCACAACTTGACATAGCCCCTGACTCTTATGGGCCTTAGGAGGGAAAGCATGCTGAAGTGCTCCCATCCCACCAAGCAGAAGACGCCTCCACCTCCACAGTAGCCAGCAATCCATTCCATCCATTTTACTGGTCTCCCAAACATTCATTTGCATGTAAGCATTGTTTTGGATGTTCATAACCTGTGTAAGCATCTATGTTAATACTAGACTAAGTGGGACCCGTTGGGTCCCATGTTCACACGGGAGGGCTGGTCCCCCGACGCAATATTCCACCTCTCCACCAATTCCAATATTGGTGGCCAGTGGGGGGGCTTTCTGGAGTGCTGGTATGGGTTCTTGGGGTGGCAGCTCAGTCCCTCAAGCCTGATCTGCTGGCAGCTCACTCACGGCTGGTGAGCTGGCAGTTGACTCATGACTATTCCTTGAAATTCCTTTTCAAGCAGGGTGCAAGGCCACCAAATTCAAATCCATGTTCCTACCATTTCAAGCAGGGTGCAAGGCCACCAAATTCATGTGAAGTTTCTTACCACTTCAAGCAGGATACAATGCCGCCAAATTCAAGTGCAGTTTAATTCCACTTCAAGCACGGTGCAAGGCCACCAAATTCAAGGGCAGTTTTATTCCATTTCAAGCAAGGTGCAAGGCCACCAAATTCAAATGCAGCTTCATACCATTTCATGCTGGGTGTAACCACCATAAAACCACACAAAACACCAAACTCACAGTTCAGTAGACATTCAGTGTGTTCAGTTGATTCACAGATCAGACAGAGTCGTGACCTCTCCCTCACCCATCATGCAGAGACTGAGCCACACCCACAATTCCGGGTTTTATAACCCCTCCCCCCACCGGAAAAGGTGTGGCTTTCATGACGTGATTGACAGGAGAGAGATTCTCAACATTTTTTTAATAACTAATAACACTTCTATTTTTCATTGATGGGAAGAATTCTTTTCACCTGCTCAGCGGAGGGGGATGAGTAAGATGGCCAAAAATCACAGCCGTAAGTGGTAGCGTTTTATCTAAAATCAATATACAGTGCAAACAAGAAGATAGTGCATTTGCAGTAGTGCCTTTTAACTTCAAGCCAAAGCACCCAAGCCACCATTTGCAGTAAGTAGTGCCTTTCAACTTCAAGCCAAAGCACCCAAGCCACCATTTGCAGTAATAGTGCCTTCAACTACATGCCACCATTTGCAGTAAATAGTGCCTTTCAACCTCAAGCCACACCCAAGCCTCCATTTGCAGTAAGAATTGCCTTTCAACTTCAAGCCAAAGCACCCAAGCCACCATTTGCAGTAGGTACTGCCTTTCAACGTCAAACCAAAGCTCTCAAGCCAACATTTGCAGTAAGTAGCGGCTTTCAATTTCACGTCAAAGCTCCCAAGCTACCATTTGCAGTTAGTGCCTTTTCTACTTCAAGCCAAAGCTCCCAAGCCACCATTTGCAGTAAGTAGTGCCTTTCAACTTCAAACCAAAGCTCTCAAGCCACCATTTGCAGTAGGTAGTGGCTTTCAATTTCACGTCAAAGTCCCAAGCCACCATTTGCAGTAAGTAGTGCCTTTCAACTTCAAGCCAAAGCACCCAAGCCACCATTTGCAGTAAGTAGTGCCTTTCAACTTCAAGCCAAAGCACCCAAGCCACCATTTGCAATAAGTAGTGCCATTCAACTTCAAGCTAAAGCTCCAAAGCCACCATTTGCAGTAAGTAGTGCCTTTCAACTTCAAGCCAAAGCTCCCAAGCCACCATTTGCTGTAAGTAGTGCCTTTGAACTTCATGCCACCTTTTGCAGTAAGTAGCGCCTTTCAACGTCAAGCCAAAGCACCCAAGCCACCATTTGCAGTAATAGTGCCTTCAACTACATGCCACCATTTGCAGTAAATAGTGCCTTTCAACCTCAAGCCACACCCAAGCCTCCATTTGCAGTAAGAAGTGCCTTTCAACTTCAAGCCAAAGCACCCAAGCCACCATTTGCAGTAGGTACTGCCTTTCACGTCATGCCAAATCGCCCAAGCCACCATTTGCAGTAAGTAGGGCCTTTCAGCTTCAAGCCAAAGCACCCAAGCCACCATTTGCAGTTAGTAGTACCTTTTCTACTTCAAGCCAAAGCTCCCAAGCCACCATTTGCAGTAAGTAGTGCCTTTCAACTTCAAACCAAAGCTCTCAAGCCAACATTTGCAGAAAGTAGCGCCTTTCAACTTCAAGCCACACCCAAGCCACCATTTGGAGTAATTAGTGCCTTTCAACTTAATGCCAAAGCACCCATGCCACAATTTGCAGTAAGTAATGCCTTTTAACTTCAAGCCATTGCACCCAAGACACCATTTGCATTAAGTAGTGCCTTTCAACTTCAAGCCACACCCAAGCTATCATTTGCAGTAAGTAGTGCCTTTCAACTTCAAGGCCAAGCAACCAAGCCATCATTTGCAGTAATAGTGCCTTTCAACTTCATGCCACCATTTGCAGTAAGTAGTGCCTTTCAACTTCAAGCCACACCCAAGCTACCATTTGCAGTAAGTAGTGCCTTTTAATTTCATGCCACCATTTGCAGTAAGTAGTGCCTTTCAACTTAATGCCATAGCACCCAAGCCACAATTTGCAGTAAGTAGTGCCTTTCAACTTAAAGCCAAAGCACCCAAGCCACCATTTGCAGTAAGTATTGCCTTTCAACTTCAAACCAAAGCACCCAAGCCACCATTTGCGGTAAGTTGTGCCTTTCAACTTCAAGCCAAAGCACCCAAGCCACCATTTGCAGTAAGTAGTGCCTTTCAACTTCAAGCCAAAGCTCCCAAGCCACCATTTGCAGTAAGTAGTGCCTTTCAACTTCAAACCAAAGCACCCAATCCACCATTTGCAATAAGTAGTGCCATTCAACTTAAAGCCATTGCACCCAAGACACCATTTGCATTAAGTAGTGCCTTTCAACTTCAAGCCACACCCAAGCTATCATTTGCAGTAAGTAGTGCCTTTCAACTTCAAGGCCAAGCAACCAAGCCATCATTTGCAGTAATAGTGCCTTTCAACTTCATGCCACCATTTCAGTAAGTAGCGCCTTTCAACGTCAAGCCAACGCACCCAAGCCACCATTTGCAGTAAGTAATGCCTTTCAACTTAATGCCAAAGCACCCAAGCCACCGTTTACAGTAAGTAGTGCCTTTCAACTTCAAGCCAAAGCACCCAAGCCACCATTTGCAGTAAGTAATGCCTTTCATCCACATGCCACCATTTGCAGTAAGTAGTGCATTTCAACTTCAAGCCACACCCAAGCCACCATTTGCAGTAAGATGTGCCTTTCAACTGCAAGCCAAATCACCCAAGCCACAATTTGCATTAAGTAGTGCCTTTCAACCACAAGCCAAACACCCAAGCCACCATTTGCAGTAAGTGGTGCCTTTTCTACTTCAATCCAAAGCTCCCAAGCCACCATTTGCAGTAAGTAGTGCCTTTCAACTTCAAACCAAAGCTCTCAAGCCACCACTTGCAGTATGTAGTGCCTTTCAACTTCAAGCCAAAGCACCCAAGCCACCATTTGCTGTAAGTAGTGCCCTTCAACCTCATGCCACCATTTGCAGTAAGTAGTGCCTTTCAACTTCATGCCACCATTTGCAGTAAGTAGTGCCTTTCAACTTCAAACCAAAGCTCTCAAGCCACCATTTGCAGTAAGCAGTGCCTTTCAATTTCACGTCAAAGCTCCCAAGCCACCATTTGCAGTAAGTAGTGCCTTTCAACTTCAAGCCACCCCCAAGCCACCATTTGCCGTAATTAGTGCTTCAATTTCAAGCCAAAGCCCCCAAGCCACCATTTGCAGTAAGTATGGCCTTTCAACTTCAAGCCAAAGCTCCTAAGCCACCATTTACAGTAAGTAGTGCCTTTCAACTTCATGCCACCATTTGTAATAAGTAGCGCCTTTCAATTTCAAGCCAATGCACTCATGCCACCATTTGCTGCAAGTCATGCCTTTCAACTTCAAACCATTACACCCAAGCCACCATTTGCAGTAATAGTGTCTTTCAACTTCGTCAAAGCAATCAAACCACCATTTGCAGTAATTAGTGCCTTTCAACTTCAAGCCAAAGTTCCCAAGCCACCATTTGCAGTAAGTAGTGCCTTTCAACTTCAAAACAAAGCTCCCAAGCCACCACTTGCAATAAGTAGTGCCTTTCAACTTCATGCCACCATTTGCCACACCCAGGCCACACCCAAACCACCATTTGCAGTAATTGGTGCCTTTCAACTTCAAGTCAAAGCTCCCAAGCCACCATTTGCAGTAAGTAGCGCCTTTCAACTTCAAGCCACAGCAACCACGCCACCATTTGCAGTAAGTAGTGCCTTCAACTTCAAGCAAAGCAACCAAGCCACCATTTGCAGTAATAGTGCCTTTCAACTTCATGCCACCATTTGCAGTGTCGTGCCTTTCAACTTCAAAGCAAAGCTCCCAAGCCACCATTTGCAGTAAGTAGTGCCTTTCAACTTCAAAGCAAAGCTCCCAAGCTACCATTTGCAGTAAGTAGTGCCTTTCAACTTCAAACCAAAGCTCCCAAGCCACCATTTGCAGTAAGTAGTGCCTTCAACTTCATGCCAATGCACCCACGCCACCATTTGCAGTAAGTAAATGTCTTTCAATTTCAAGCCATAGCACCCAAGCCACCATTTGCAGTAAGTAGCGCCTTTCAACTTCAAGCCAAAGCACGCAAGCCACCATTTGCAGTAAGTAGTGCCTTTCAACTTCAAGCCAAAGCACCCAAGCCACCATTTGCAGTAAGTACTGCCTTTCAACTTCAAGCCAAAGCACCCAAGCCACCATTTACAGTAAGTAGTGCCTTTCAACTTCAAGCCAAAGCACCCAAGCCACCTTTCAACTTCAAGCCAAAGCACCCAAGCCACCATTTACAGTAAGTAGTGCCTTTCAACTTCAAGCCAAAGCACCCAAGCCACCTTTCAACTTCAAGCCAAAGCACGCAAGCCACCATTTGCAGTAAGTAGTGCCTTTCAACTTCAAGCCAAAGCACCCAAGCCACCATTTGCAGTAAGTACTGCCTTTCAACTTCAAGCCAAAGCTCCCAAGCCACCATTTGCAGTAAGTAGTGCCTTTCAACTTCAAGCCAAAGCACCCAAGCCACCATTTGCAGTAAGTAGTGCCTTTCAACTTCAAGCCAAAGCACCCAAACAACCATTTGCATGCAGTGCCTTTTTACTTCAAACAAACCATATTTTCATTTTCAAACCACATTAATGCGGCTTTTTCACGGGGCGACTTGACGCAAGATGTAACCAGAGTGAAGTGGTCGTGGTCTAGCACGATATCACACGATATAACGGGGGGTAGATAAAGAGTTCCCACGGTACTCGGCATTTCTGTTATTTGTGCGAGTGACTTGTCCGTCTCCCGAGCTTTCCTGTTAAATCTTGAATGAACATTGTGAAGTGTTGTCAAATCATCACGTGGCACAAATGATGTCACTTTTTTTTCACACACTATAAATATCCTCCCTTGGTTGAATTGGCTCATTTGGAGACATGTTTTACTGTGTATGTGGGAGACACAGATGGACTGAGCACAGTACCTCGGTCTTACTGTGTGTGGGAGAGGGGGAGAAAGAGACGTACACTCACAGAGGCAGAGTCTCTCAGCCTGTGTAAGAGGGATGGAGGGAGAGAGAGAGGCACACACAAGGTGGATGTGAAATCTCACCTGCCTGTTTCAGTGACAGACACCCGCCGCCAGTAAATGAAGAAACCCCCATCTGTCTCCCCCTCCTCTCCCTCGACTCCCCCACCTTTCCCTCCCAACTCCAGTCCCGTCCCGACCCCCTGGGAAACTGAATAGAGCAACAATCAACTGCTGCCTGTGCGCTGATATGACAATAAAGGCTACTTTACTTTACTTTACTGAGTTAAAGAGTTCCCACGGTAGACTGTAAAACTGGGACCCTGGTTCTGGACTCCCCCAACATCGGGAACATTCTTCCTGCATCTAGCCTGTCCAATCCCGTAGATACTGATTAGACCGGTATCTATTTATTTACTTTATTAATGATTTCAATTAAATATTGGGAACATCAGGCCGCAAACTTTATTTCTTGAGTGTTAGTGCTGGACTTTGACTCGACCTTCCTAGTTAGCCGGTGCCTGAGACTGAGCCAAGCAATGTCCAGACCTGACTTCAATACAAAGTGATGGAGGAACTCAAAGGGTCAGGCTCGTCCAACGCTCTGTGTTTTGCTCGTGATTCCTGCATCTGCAGTTCCTCGTGTCTACAGACCAGAGTTGCAACTTGACTCCGAGATGACCATCACAGAGCATACGGAAGATAGACACAAAATGCTGGAGTAATACAGCGGGACGGGCAGCATCTCTGGAGAGAAGGAAAGTGTGACGTTTCGGTTCGAGACCCTTCTTCAGAGTCTCGTCCCGAAACGTCACCCATTCCTTTTATCCAGATGCTGCCCGTCCAGTATTTTATGTCTGTCTCCAGTATTACTGTGTCTATCATCGGCGCAAACCAACATCTACAGTTCTTTCCGACACATTAGAGGATACCGTCTCGCCATCACTCGGATTACCCGCTTCATTTCCATAACGTTGCCACCTCTCTTTACTTTGCTTACTGAAGCCTGATCCTTGTCACACCCAGTGCTCTATCGCCCAGCCTCTCATCTTTCAATCGGGTTCGGCCAGGAAGGAACTGCAGATGCTGGATTAAAACGAAGATAGACACAACATGTAGCTCAGCGGGACAGGCAGCATATCAGAAGGGTCTCGACCCGAAATGTCACCCATTCCTTCTCCCCAGAGATGCTGCCTGTTGCGCTGAGTTCCTCCATTTTGTGGCTACCTTGGGTTTATCCAGGATCTCCCCGTTGATGTCCTAACTCGCTTAGGTTTGTTATTATTGTCTCATATCGAGAACCAGCAGATACAGGTTTAGGTTCGGGGGGAATGATTTAATGAGAGCTTAAGGGGTAACTATTTTACGCAAAGGGTGGTGGGTGTATGGAATGAGCTATCCGTTAAGGTAGTTGAGGCAGGTACTGTCGCAATGTTTAAGACACATTAGACTGAAGCATGGATAGGATAGGTTTAGATGGTTATGGGCCAAACGCGGGCAAGTGGGACTAGTGTAGATGGGACATATTGGTCGGTGTGGGCAAGTTGGGTCGAAAGGCCTGTTTCTACGCTGTATGATTCTATGCAGGGAATAAACTTTTGTTTGCGTGCTATACAATCATATCAGATAATGCTATACATGAATATAACCAAGCCACGTACAGTCTGAAGAAGGGCCTCGACCCGAAACGTCACCCGTTCCTTCTCTTTAGAGATGCTGCATGTCCCGTTGAGTTACTCCAGCATTTTGAACCGTCGAGTTACTCCAGCATTCTCTTTAAACCGGCATCTGCTGTTCCCTCCGACACATGCACAAGAACACCAGGTAGAGCGAAGAGGAAAATACCAGAGTTCCGAATATATGTTTTCAGGACAGTTCCAGGGGGAAAAAGTCCAATGTCCGCATTGAGGTAGGTTGGTAGGTCGGGTCAGTGCCCAAACGAATGGAAGGAAGAACCGTTCTGAAGCCGGATAAGAATAGGTGGTCGGCGCGGACTCGGTGGGCCGAAGGGCCTGTTTCCGCGCTGTATCTCTAAAATCTGAAGTTAGGTAATGTCTAAAGGAACTGCAGATGCTGGTTAATACGCACCAAAGGACACAAAATGTTGGTGTAACTCAGCAGGTAAGTCTGGGAATCTGGGAAGAAAAACAAAAAGCTGGAGTAAGTCAGCGGGTCAGGCAGCATCTCTGGAGAAAAAGAATAGGTGGGGATTCGAATCGGAACCCTTCTTCAGACATCCTAATCGGAATTGAGTCTGAAGATGTGTCTCGTCCCGAAACATCAGCTATTTTTCTCCAGAGATGCTGCTTGACTCGCTGAGTTACTCCAGCTTTTTGTGTCTGTCTTCGGTTTAAACCAGCATGTGCAGTTCACTCCTTACACGGGTCTCTGGAAAACATTGATTGGTAGCGTTCCAGACCCTGCTTTGGAAAGGCATCGATCGCTAGTCGGCGAGGACTCCGAGCTGTATCTCTCAAAGAAGTACATGTGAAAAATTCCTCACGGACCATAAAAATGCGGGACCTTTCAGTAAAGTCCCTTTTAAAGTCCCTTTTAAAGATTATAGTTATTTTCTTGAATCTCATTAACATAACTCATGAATAAGTTGATGTCCATATGCGGATGCAAATCTTTATTTTTTAAATTTAATCCCACAGAAGACAATTTTTACTCACCTTCTGTCTCCTCTGTCCAGCTTCTGGGTTCACCGTTCGCAGGAGTTCCCACAGTAACCGCTAGAGTTATTACGGATATCGCACGGATATCGCACTGGCCACTACGTTCATATAATGTTGCAATGCTCAACCACAAGTGTACAAGTCACTCTTGGAAAAATTCAAACTTGCTTGAATTTTCTCCCGAGTCACCAAATTACACGATTACCTGCCGTTAGCGCCACGGTGGTCCACGGTGGTCCACGAATGCCGTACTGTTATCGCACGAGGTTCCCACGATGTTAAACTCTGGTTAACTCTTGCATCAAGTCGCCCCGTGAAAAAGCCGCTTAAGGGTACTCACAGTTGTGTAGACATTTGTTTAGTGTTATTCAGAGCTCAGAGACGTGACCCTTTGCTTCATCCAGCTTGCAGAGACTGAGTGAGGCACACCACTTCCTGGTTTTATAGTCACTCCCCCTCTCTCCAGCAGGGGCAGCAGAGAGAATGGTGAATTAAAAAAAAACATTAATATCTCTCTGATTTTTCATAGATGGGAAAAATCCTCCGCTCCCTTAAGGCGGAGGGGGGCTCTGAGCGAGGTGGCCAAAAATGACGGTCGTAGGTGGCGGCGTTCTGTCGGAAATCACAGCACAGTGGGCCAAAAGCGGTCAAGATTAGAGTTTTAGTAATATAGATAGAAGATACAATCACAGTCAAACAACATTGAACTTGTGCCAACCATCAAACACCCATTTTACTCAGTCCTACACTGATCCCATTTTACTCTCTGTGTTTCTTCATCTAAGTTTCTGTCTCTCATCTACTTAATAGGGGCAATTTAAAATGACCAATTCAGTGGCTAACCCGCTATCCCTTTTGGGATCTGGGAGAGACGAGAGCATTGCAGTCACAAGGAGAATGTGCAAACTCCACACAGATTATGTGCTCTAATATTGGAGTCCCTGACCTTTGGTGAATTAATGGCCATACTGCAGCTGCAGAAGTGTAATGACACTACGAATTTCCATCTCTGCCGCCGTACATGGCAGCCGCGCCAACAGCCTGTCTTGTCTTTTTCCTCTTTTGCTGTTTTGGTCTGTGTTTACGTGTATGTTTTTAGTGTACCTTTAGTTTTGTACTATGTGGAGGTGGAGTGGGGTGGGGAGAGGGGGTTTTTGGGGAAACCTTTTTTTATCTCTTTCCTCGATGGAGATGTGGTTTTTTTCATCGTATATCCGTCTGCAGTGCGCCGTTAACATCGTGGAGTTTGCGGTCCCTTTATTAGGGATTGACTGCGGGAGCTCCAACCGCAGGAGCTTCTATCGCCCCGATGCGGGGACTTTGATCGCCGACTGCGAGAGCTTAGATCGCCCCGACTGCGGAAGTTTTGATTTCCTCGACCGCGGGGGAAAAGAAGGAAAGAAGGTATGTTATTTGCCTTCCAACACAGTGGGGAACGTGAGGTCGCTGAAAAAACAAGGTGGACGTGCTGTCTGCACTGGTGAGGACTCGGAGGGAGTGCTGTGAGTGCAGTGATCTCAGTGTTTTAGAAACATAGAAAATAGGTGCAGGAGTAGGCCATTCGGCCCTTCGAGCCTGCACCGCCATTCAATATGATCATGGATGATCATCCAACTCAGTATTCTGTACCTGCCTTCTCTCCATACCCCCTGATCCCTTTAGCCACAAGGGCCACATCTAACTCCCTCTTAAATATAGCCAATGAACTGGCCTCAACTATGTTCTGTGGCAGAGAGTTCCAGAGATTCACCACTCTCTGTGTGAAAAATGTTTTTCTCATCTCGGTCCTAAAGGATTTCCCCTCTATCCTCAAACTGTGACCCCTTGTCCTGGACTTCCCCAACATTGGGAACAATCTTCCTGCATCTAGCCTGTCCAACCCCTTAAGAATTTTGTAATTTTCTATAAGATCCCAAGGAGATGGTCACAACACAGTGAAGGGGCGTGTGTGTGGCCCGGACATTGAACTGATTTTTATTTTATTTAGCGAATGCAAAGTCCTTTAGCCAAGCAGTTGCCTCTTGATCTGCTGTATGAAGGGTGACAAGTCCTCATTTGAGTCTTTGTTGAGGGCATGCTTCAATGATGTGTTGCATTGTTTGCTGCTCTCCGCAAGCACACCGTGGGGTTGGGCTTCTGCCCCATTTGTGAAGGCTGGCCAAGCAGGGGCCATGTCCAGTCCTGAATAGCAAAGAAGATCAAAGCCATTGATGGTGTAACGGCCCGCTTCCTCTGTGCCCAACGTGAGTCTCTTGGAGACAGATGACGTCAATGGAGTGTTGGTGGGCGAGGACTTCGATGAGGCGTCGCTTGGCTGCAGAGAGGCCTTCGACATTCAGTTGTAGTATTCGGAGAGCAGGTCCAACTGCTAGGTGCTCTTGAGGCTGGTCGTTGTTGCTGCTTTCGGCTTTGGGATAATGACTAGGATTCTTTGACTTGGCTCTCAGGCGTCGTCTTGTAGAATTTAGTCTGCTGGGAGGATCATTGGCTTCCCCAGGCGAGCCTGGGTACTGACGGGGGGCGCGACGAGAACGCTGATCCATTGCCCCCCTGATCCATTGAACTGATGGCAGTGTGTCTCCGCTTATGCCCAGGGGATTCTCACACCGTTGTGGTGACTCTTTAATTTATGTTTAATTTTGATGTGGTTATGTATCGTGTTGCTTTTTTGTATGACTTGTATGTTTACATACTTGGCTAATAAATTACAATTACAATTGTAGCCTTAATATTCACTATTCTTGGAATCCTGAGGTCATGAACCCTTCTGCAGCTGGGTCCGCTCCTGCTTATTCCAGACCACCATCTAAGTCTCCAATGCAAACAATTTGTTCTAAGCGATCAGTCCAACTTTTATGCTATCAAGATGTTAATTGTACATCAAACAAAAAAATGAATTTGTTCAATACAAGAGCTGTTCATTTGCAGAAGAATACACAGTATCTCTCTGTTGCAACAGTCGCAAAATTGTTTTTACCATGAAGAGCAATTGCTTCTGAATTATATTAGTGGTATTAAAGAGCTTTAGCAATAGCTCATTGATACTCAATGGATATTTTTAAGGTGGAGATTGATAGGTTCTTGCTTAGTATGGGTATGAAGTGTTATGGGGCAAAGGCAGGAGAATAGGGTTGAGAGGGAAAGATAGATCAGCCATGATTGAATGGCGGAATAATGGTGGGCCGAATGGCCTAATTCTGCTCGTATAACTATGAGTTTATGAACCTGCAATAGCTCCTCAGCACCTGCTGACATTTTAGTTTGGGATGCATGCTAGTGCTTTGAAGTTTCATTTTTAGCTAAAAGGACATCAGAATAGTGATATGGAGAGATGTTGAACTGAATTCAGGTGATGTTGTCAACAAATCATGATGCAGATTTCACCAGGTTCGAGCAAAAGGTAGATACAAAATGTTGGAGTAACACAGCGGGACAAGCAGCATCTCTTGAGAGAAGGAATGGGTGACGTTTCGGGTCGAGACACTTCTTCAGACTCAGGTCTCGACCCAAAATGTCACCCATTCTTTCTCTCTAAGAGATGCTGCCTGTCCCGCTGAGTTACTCCAGCATTTTATTTTGTCTAAACATAGACATAGACGTAGAACATAGAAAATAGGTGCAGGAGGAGGCCATTCGGCCCTTCGAGCCAGCACCGCCATTCATTGTGATCATGGCTGATCGTCCCCAATCAATAACCCGTGCCTGCCTTCTCCCCATATCCCTTGACTCCACTAGCCCCTGGAGCTCTATCTAACTCTCTCTTAAATCCATCCAGTGATTTGGCCTCCACTGACCTCTGTGGCAGGGAATTCCACAAATTCACAACTCTCTGGGTGAAAAAGTTTTTTCTCACCTCAGTCTTAAATGGCCTCTCCTTTATTCTAAGTGTGGCCCCTGGTTCTGGACTCGCCCAACCCTCGATTTAAACCAGCATTTGCAGTTCTTTCAAACACAAATTCGAGCAAAACATTACTTCCTCAATTGATGTGGTTTAACTTATTGTGGACAATTTAGGATCTGTTTTGGCCCATGCATCAGTGTTCTTTGCACATTCAATGTAGTCTGGGGCTAACAGAAACAAATTTCCTGCCTCTTCAAATTTCCAAGAATGATCATGTTTCCAATTGTCATGTGTTGAGGTGGTCACCTGTTTCGGATGGCAAAGTGGAAGCCAGCATTAATAATTTATCCCTCTCTGTTGAGTCTAATAGAAACCATCCCTTGTCCATTTTTATTGTGCTAAAATATCCCACTGGAAAAGATGAGAGCAGGATTTTCCATTGAAGTGAAGCACCAGAAATTGCTTAAGAACTGCAGCATCAGCTTGTTTTTGGTTACATAAGGATTTCCTGCTGAAACTGATGGTAACGCCAATGTTCAAATATGCATGGGATTACAAAAGTACTACGCAAAATGCAATATTGAATGGTTAATGAAAAACAAAAGACTACAGTTACTGGAAATCTATAATTATCGAATACTTGGTAGGTAAGGGATCAGTTGTCTTTGAAGTTTTTCAAAGAGGTTGTTGTTGAACCTATGTGGGAAGGAACTGCGAATGCTGGTTTAATCCGAAGATTTGTTGTTGAAAATGGCAGTCACAATTTTCAAGATCCTTTACCTTCTTCAAACCAACCTCCCTTCTATGGACTCCATCTATACTTCACGTGTCTCGGCATGGCCTAGCATCATCAAGGACTAATCTCACCCTGCTCACAAGCTCTTCTCCCCTCTCTCTTCAGGCAAGAGGCAAGAGTTTGAAAACTCCACACCCAGGGACAGTTTCTTCCCAGTTGTAGCCAGACGGTCCTCTCTTCAGCTAGAGTGCAGTCCCGACCTTCCATCTACCTCATTAGAGACCTCTGAATTATTTTTAATTGGACTTCATCAGACTTTATCTTGCACTAAATGTTGTATCCTTTATCCTTTATATGTACACCGTGGATGGCTTGATTGAAATCATGTATAGTATTTTCTTTGACTAGATAGCATGCAAACAAAAGCTTTTTGCTGTACCTGGGTACATGCAACACAAAAAATGGAACTAAACTTAACTAAAAGCATTATTTTGTCTGAAATTTGTTAGAGTCTTAACTTGACCATAGACGCCCAATGTCCTAGACTTAAAACCACCTCCATCGTGCCGGTGCCAAAACACTCCACTGCGGCAAGCCTCAACGACTTCCGCCCAGTTGCACTTACTCCCATCATCACCAAGTGCTTCGAGAGGCTGGTCCTGGCACACCTCAAAGGCTGCCTACCCCCCACACTGGATCCCTATCAGTTTGCCTACCGCAAGAACAGGAGTACGGAGGATGCCATCTCAATGGCACTTCACTCCGTCCTCTCCCACCTCGACAACAGAGACACTTACGTAAGAATGCTGATCATTGATTACAGCTCAGCATTCAACACCATTATACCCTCTAAACTGATCACCAAACTCGGTGACCTGGGCATCGACCCCTCCTTCTGCAACTGGATACTGGACTTTCTAACCAACAGACCCCAGTCTGTTAGGTTAGACAAGCACACCTCTTCAACCCTCACCCTGAACACCGGCGTTCCACAGGGCCGTGTGCTGAGCCCCCTCCTCTACTCCCTCTTCACCTACGACTGCACACCTGTACATGGTACTAACACCAAGTATGCAGATGATACAACGGTGATTGGCCTCATCAGCAACAATGATGAGTCGGCCTATAGGGAGGAGGTCCAGCTCCTAACAGCATGGTGCGCTGACAACAACCTGGCCCTTAACTCCCCGAAGGCCAAGGAGCTCATTGTAGACTTCAGGGAGTCTAGGGGCGGCACGCACACCCCCATCCACATTAACGGGATGGAGGTGGAACGTGTTTCCAGCTTCATGTTCCTGGGGGTCAACATCTCCGATGACCTCTCTTGGACTCACAATACCTCAACTCTGGTCAAGAAGGCTCACCAGCGTGTCTTCTTCCTGAGGAGACTGAAGAAGGTCCATCTGTCTCCCCAGATTCTGGTGAACTTCTACCGCTGCACCATCGAGAGTATCCTTACCAACTGTATCACAGTATGGTATGGCAACTGCTCTGTCTCCGACCGGAAAGCACTGCAGAGGGTGGTGAAAATTGCCCAACGCATCACCGGTTCCTCACTCCCCTCCATTGAGTCTGTCCAAAGCAAGTGTCTGCGAAGGGAGCTCAGCATCGCCAAGGACTGCTCTCACCCCAACCATAGACTGTTTACCCTCCTACCATCCGGGAGGTGCTACAGGTCTCTCCGTTGCCGGACCAGCAGGTCCAGGAACAGCTTCTTCTCTGCGGCTGTCACACTACTCAACAATGTACCTCGGTGATTGCAGTTAGCATCTTCCAGGGAGATGCTAACTGCATTTCGTTGTCTCTGTATTGTACACTGACAATGACAATTCTAGTTGAATCTGAATCTGAATCTGAATCTGAATTGAATCTGATCTAGTGGCAGCACTGGATTGGAGTTTCATGGGTTGTCCTGGGCAGATGATGTTCCAATGTTCTCAACCGCTCCTGCACCACTCTGTGCAGTTGCAGGGTGTATCTGTTCCACCTGCTTGGCCATCTTGTGCTTGTTCTAGTTTAGGTGTAATCTGGAGATACAGCTTAGAAACAGGCCCTTCAGCCCACCAAGTCTGCACCTACCTGCGATCCCCATTAAACTACCACTATAGTACACACTATGGACAAGTTACGATCACGACTATAGATGTTTGTCAGTACAGAGTTTGTATGTTCTACCCGTGACTGCGTGGGTATTATCTGCGATCTTCAGTTTCCTCCCACAATCCAAAGACGTACAGGTTTGTAGGTTAATTGGCTTGGTATAAATGTAAATTGTCCCATGGCTTATAATGTCACCTCACATTGTAAAATCATTATCTGAAGAAATAGAAACATGGAAAATCGGTGCAGGAGGAGGCCATTCGGCCCTTCGAGCCAGCACCACCATTCATTGTGATCATGGCTAATCGTCCCATATCAATAACCCTTGCCTGCCTTCTCCCCATATCCCTTGACTCCACTAGCCGCTGGAGCTCTATCTAACTCTCTCTTAAATCCATCCAGTGATTTGGCCTTCACTACTCTCTGTGGCAGGGAATTCCATAAATTCACAACTCTCTGGGTGAAAAGGTTTTTTCTCACCTCAGTCTTAAATGGCCTCTCCTTTATTCTAAGTGTGGCCCCTGGTTCTGGACTCGCCCAACCCTCGATTTAAACCAGCATTTGCAGTTCTTTCCAACACAAATTCGAGCAAAACATTACTCACTCAACCTGTTCAGGACACCCTGCAACCTCCTAACATCCTCTTCACAGTTCACACTGCCACCCGGCTTTGTGTCATTGGCAAACTTGCTAGTGTTGCTCCTAATTCCCTCTTCCAAATCATTAATATATATGGTAAACAGTTGCGGCCCCAACACCGAGCCTTGCGGCACTCCACTCGACACTGCCTGCCAATCTGAAAAGGACCCGTTCACTCCTACTCTTTGCTTCCGGTCTGTCAACCAATTTTCTATCCATGTCAACACCCTACCCCCAATACCATGTGCTCTAATTTTAGTCACCAGTCTCTCATGCAGGACCTTATCAAAGGCTTTCTGAAAGTCTAGATACACTACATCCACTGGCACCCCTTCAACTATTTTACTTGTCAAATCCTCAAAAAATTCCAGAAGATTAGTCAAGCATGATTTACCTTTCATAAATCCATGTCGACTTGGACTAATCCTTTTACTGCTATCCAAATGCCCCATTATTACCTCTTTAATAATTGACTCCAGCATCTTTCCCACCACCGGTCAGGCTAACTGGTCTGTAATTCCCCGTTTTCTCTGTCGCTCCTTTCTTGAAAAGTGGGATAACACTAGCTATCCTCCAATCCACAGGAACTGATTCTGAATCTAGTGAACATTGGAAAATGATCACCAATCAGTCAGAAACAGGTGGATTGATCATGGGGAACAAGGACATGGCAGATCGATTGAATAACTACTTTGGTTCTGTCTTCACTAGGAAGACATAAATAATCTGCCGGAAATAGCAGGGGACCGGGGGTCAAATGAGATGGAGGAACTGAGTGAAATCCAGGTTAGCCGGGAAGTAGTGTTAGGTAAATTGAATGGATTAAAGGCCGATAAATCCCCAGGGCCAGATAGGCTGCATCCCAGAGTACTTAAGGAAGTAGCCCCAGAAATAGTGGATGCATTAGTGATAATTTTTCAAAACTCTTTAGATTCTGGAGTAGTTCCTGAGGATTGGAGGGTAGCTAATGTAACCCCACTTTTAAAAAAAGGAGGGAGAGAGAAAGGGAATTACAGACCAGTTAGTCTAACATCGGTAGTGGGGTAACTGCTAGAGTCAGTTATTAAAGATGGGATAGCAGCACATTTGGAAAGTGGTGAAATCATAGGGCAAAGTCAGCATGGATTTATGAAAGGTAAATCGTGTCTGACGAATCTTATAGAATTTTTCGAGGATGTAACTAGTAGAGTGGATAAGGGAGAACCAGTGGATGTGTTATATCTGGACTTTCAGAAGGCTTTCGACAAGGTCCCACATAAGAGATTAGTATACAAACTTAAAGCACACGGGATTGGGGGTTCAGTATTGATGTGGATAGAGAACTGGCTAGCAGACAGGAAGCAAAGAGTAGGAGTAAACGGGTCCTTTTCAGAATGGCAGGCAGTGACTAGTGGGGTACCGCAAGGCTCAGTGCTGGGACCCCAGCTATTTACAATATATATTAATGATTTGGACGAGGGAATTGAATGCAACATCTCCAAGTTTGCGGATGACACGAAGCTGGGGGGCAGTGTTAGCTGTGAGGAGGATGCTAGGAGGCTGCAAGGTGACTTGGATAGGCTGGGTGAGTGGGAAAATGCATGGCAGATGCAGTATAATGTGGATAAATATGAGGTTATCCACTTTGGTGGCAAAAACAGGAAAGTAGACTATTATCTGAATGTTGGCCGATTAGGAAAAGGGGATATAGATAGATAGATAGATAGATAAATACTTTATTAATCCCCTTATTCAGGGGAAATTCTGATGTCCTTGCAGCACACTAATAAAAATACAACACAGTATTCATAAAGAAATTCAACACCAAAACATCCCCCCACAGTGATTCCCACTGTGGGGGAAGGCACAAAGTCCAGTCCCCATCCTCTTGTCCACCCATAGATGGCCTATTGAGGCCTCCACAGTCGCCGCCACGGCGCCCGATGTTCTCGCCGGGTGATGGTACTCCGGCGTCGGGAGAACAACAAGACCTGTCATGGTACACCAGTCATTGAAAGTAGGCATGCAGGTGCAGCGGGCAGTGAAGAAAGTGAATGGTATGTTAGCATTCATAGCAAAAGGATTTGAGTATAGGAGCAGGGAGGTTCTACTGCAGTTGTACAGGGTCTTGGTGAGATCAAACCTGGAGTATTGCGTACAGTTTTGGTCTCCTAATCTGACAAAAGACATTCTTGGGATGTCAGGACTTTCATATGAAGAAAGACTGGACAGACTCGACTTGTACTCGCTAGAATTTAGAAGATTGAGGGGGGATCTTATAGAAATGTACATAAGACAGTCCTGACATCCCAGGAATCAGTCAGGTGAACCTTCTCTGCACTCCCTCTATGGCAATAATGTCCTTCCTCAGATTTGGAGACCAAAACTGTACGCAATACTCCAGGTGTGGTCTCACCAAGACCCTGTACAACTGCAGTAGAACCTCCCTGCTCCTATACTCAAATCCTTTTGCTATGAAAGCCAACATACCATTCGCTTTCTTCACTGCCTGCTGCACCTGCATGCCTACTTTCAATGCCTTCAATTCCATCATCCAGATCATTAATATATATTGTAAATAGCTGGGGTCCCAGCACTGAGCCTTGCGGTACCCCACTAGTCACTGCCCGCCATTGTGAAAAGGACCCGTTTACTCCTACTCTTTGCTTCCTGTTTGCCAGCCAGTTCTCTATCCACATCAATACTGAACCCCCAATGCCGTGTGCTTTAAGTTTGTATACTAATCTCTTATGTGGGACCTTGTCGATAGCCTTCTGGAAGTCCAGATACACCACATCCACTGGTTCTCCCCCATCCACGCTACTAGTTACATCCTCGAAAAATTCTATAAGATTCTTCAGACATGATTTACCTTTCGTAAATCCATGCTGACTTTGTCCAATGATTTCACCACTTTCCAAATGTGCTGCTATCCCATCTTTAATGACTGACTAGCAGTTTCCCCACTACCGATGTTAGACAAACTGGTCTGTAATTCCCCGTTTTCTCTCTCCCTCCCTTCTTAAAAAGTGGGGTTACGTTTGCTACCCGCCAATCCTCAGGAACTACTCCAGAATCTAAAGAGTTTTGAAAGATTATTACAAATGCATCCACTATTTCTGGAGCTACTTCCTTAAGTACTCTGGGATGCAGCCTATCTGGTCCTGGGGATTTATCGGCCTTTAGTCCATTCAATTTACCCAACACCACTTCCCGACTAACCTGGATTTCACTCAATTCCTCCAACTTCTTTGACCCGCGGTCCCCTGCTATTTCCGGCAGATTATTTATGTCTTCCTTAGTGAAGACGGAACCAAAGTAGTTATTCAATTTGTCCGCCATATCCTTGTTCCCCATGATCAACTCACCTGTTTCTGACTGCAAGGGACCTACATTTGTTTTAACTAATCTCTTTCTTTTCACATATCTATAAAAACTTTTGCAGTCAGTTTTTATGCTCCCTGCCAGTTTTCTTTCATAATCTATTTTTCCTTTCCTAATTAAGCCCGTTGTCCTCCTCTGCTGGTCTCTGAATTTCTCCCAGTCCTCTGGTATGCTGCTTTTTCTGGCTAATTTGTACGCATCATCCTTCGCTTTCAAGTTCAAGTTCAAGTGAGTTTATTGTCATGTGTCCCTGTATAGGACAATGAAATTCTTGCTTTGCTTAAGCACACAGAAAATAGTAGGCATTTACTACAAAACAGATAAATGTGTCCATATACCATGATATAAATATATACACACATGAATAAATAAACTGGTAAAGTGCAAATAACAGAAAGTGGTTGCTAATAATCAGAGTTTTGTCCGAGCCAGGTTTAATAGCCTGATGGCTGAGGGGAAGTAGCTATTCCTGAACCTGGTTCTTGCAGTCTTCAGGCTCCTGTACCTTCTACCTGAAGGTAGCAGGGAGATGAGTGTGTGGCCAGGATGGTGTGGGTCTTTGATGATACTGCCAGCCTTTTTGAGGCAGCGACTGTGATAAATCCCCTCGATGGAAGGAAGGTCAGAGCCGATGATGGACTGGACAGTGTTTACTACTTTTTGTAGTCTTTTCCTCTCCAGGGCGCTCAAATTGTCGAACCAAGCCACGATGCAACCGGTCAGCATGCTCTCGACTGTGCACCTGTAGCGGATGCACTACCTTCCCTGATTTATTATTTTGCCAAACTGGGATGAACAATTTTTGTAGTTCATCCATGCAGTCTTTAAATGTCTTCCATTGCATATCCACCGTCAACCCTTTTAGAATTAATTGCCAGTCAATCTTGGCCAATTCACGTCTCATACCCTCAAAGTTACCTTTCTTTAAGTTCAGAACCATTGTTTCTGAATTAACAATGTCACTCTCCATCCTAATGAAGAACTCAACCATATTATGGTCACTCTTGCCCAAGGAGGCACGTACAACAAGACTGCTAACTAACCCTTCCTCATTATTCAATACCCAGTCTAAAATAGCCTGCTCTCTCGTTGGTTCCTCTACATGTTGATTTAGATAACTATCCCGCATACATTCCAAGAAATCCTCTTCCTCAGCACCCCTGCCAATTTAATTCACCCAATCTAAATGTAGATTGAAGTCACCCATTATAACTGTTTTGCCTTTGTCGCACGCATTTCTAATTTCCTGTTTGATACCATCTCCAACTTCACTACTACTGTTAGGTGGCCTGTACACAACACCCACCAACGTTTTCTGCCCCTTAGTGTTTCGCAGCTCTACCCATACCGATTCCACATCCTCCAAACTAATGTCCTTCCTTTCCATTGCGTTAATCTCCTCTCTAACCAGCAATGCTACCCCACCTCCTTTTCCTTTCTCTCTATCCCTCCTGAATATTGAATATCCCTGGATGTTCAGCTCCCAGCCTTGGTCACCCTGGAGCCATGTCTCCGTTATCCCAACTATATCATAATCATTAATGGCTATCTGCACGTTCAACTCATCCACCTTATTACGAATACTCCTTGCATTGAGACACATAGCCTTCAGGCTTGTTTTTACAACGCTCTTACCCCTTATACAATTATGTTGAAATGTGGCCCTTTTTGATTTTTGCCCTGGTTTTGTCTGCCTGCCACTTTTACTTTTCACCTTGCTACCTATTGCTTCTACCCTCATTTTACACCCCCTGCCTCTCTGCTCTTGTACCCATCCCCCTGCCACATTAGTTTAAATCCTCCCCGACAGCACTAGCAAACACTCCCCCAAGGACATTGGTTCCATTCCAGCCCAGGTGCAGACCGTCCTGTTTGTACTGGTCCCACCTCCCCCAGAACTGGTTCCAATGCCCTTAAAATTTGAATCCCTCCCCCTTGCACCATTTTTCAAGCCACGTATTAATCTGCAATATCCTCCTATTTCTACTCTGACTGGCCCATGGTACTGGTAGTAATCCAGAGATTATTACCTTTGAGGTCCTACTTTTAAGTTTATCTCCTAGCTCCCTAAATTCTTGTAGGACCTCATCCCTTTTTTAATCTATATCGTTGGTGCTAATATGCACCACGACAACTGGCTGTTCACCCTCCCCCTCCAGAATGTTTTGCAGCCGTTCAGTGACATCCCTGACCCTTGCACCAGGGAGGCAACATACCATCCTGGAGTCTCGTTTGCGGCGGCAGAAACGCCTATCTATTCCCCTGACAATTGAATCCCCTATTGCTATTGCCCTTCCACTCTTTTCCCCCCCCCCTCGTGTGCCGCAGAGCCACCCATGGTGCCATGAACTTGGCTGCTGCTGCATTCCCCTGATGAGCCATCTCCCTCAACAGTATCCAAAATGGTATACCTGTTTAGGAGGGAGATGACCGCAGGGGACTCCTGCACTACCTGCCTACTGCTTTGCTGGCTATTGGCCACCCGTTCCCTTTCTGTCCTCTTACCTTTTACCTGCGGTGTGACCAACTCGCTGTACGTGCTATCCACGACTTTCTCAGCATCGTGGATGCTCCAGTATGAATCCAGCCGCAGTTCCAATCGTTCAATGCGGTCTGCCAGGAGCTGCAGCTGTACACACTTCCTGCAAACGTAGTCACCAGGGACACCGACCATATCCCTGATCTCCCACATGTTGCAGGCTGAGCAAACCACGGGGCCAATCTCCACTGACATATCTTACTCCCAAATTAACTATATTAAATATTAAAAAACACAAAACTTTATCCTTTAAACTTTACTAATAAATACTGTACACTTAACTCCCAGAATCCTTAACTCCCAGAATCCTTAACCTGAAGGCAGAAATGTAAAAATGTAAACCCGGTCCTCTTCCACCAATCAGAGGCTTCCACCAGACTCCTTCTCTGGAACGTTGCCGATTTTGGTGTCAGGTACTCCTCCCCTCGCACCAGCGGCTCCCTGGGCCTCTGTGAAAGCAAGCCCCGCTAAACTAATCATATTATGATCACTACCTCCAAGCAGTTCCTTTACCTCGAGTTCTCTTATCATATCTGGTTCATTGGACAACACTAAATCCAGAATTGCCTTTGCCATTACAAGCTGCTCTAAGAATCCATCTCGGAGGCATTCTACAAACTCTCTTTCTTGGAGTCCTGAACCAACCTGATCTTCCCAGTCTACCTGCATATTGAAATCCACCATCACCACAGTGGCATTACCTTTGTTACATGCCAGTTTTAACTCCTGCTGCAACTTACACCTTACATCCGGGCTACTATTTGGGGGTCTGTAGATAACACCAATTAGTGTCTTCTTGCCTTTACAATTCCTCAACTCAATCCACTGTGACTCTACCTCGTCAGTCCCTATGTCTTCCCTCTCAAGGGACTGAATTCCATCCCTCACCAGCAGAGCTACACCCCCCCCCCCTCCTCTTCCCACCTGCCTGTCCTTTCTATAGGATGTATAACCCTGAATATTAAGTTCCCAGGCCCGATCCTCCTGTAGCCACGTCTCAGTAATCCCCACAATGTCATATCTACCAACCTCTAACTGAGCCTCAAGCTCATTTACTTTACTTCTTATACTTTGTGCATTAATATACAACACTTTTAATTCCTTATGCATCTCACCTTTCACATCGATCCCTATTACACTTGGCCATACTCTCCTATCCCTTTGTGAGCTTCCTTTCCCGTTAATTCTGGGGTCATCCCTTTACTCTCTTTCCCTTTAACTCCATCCTCGACTATCCCATTTGACACCCCACCCCCGTTATTCAGTTGAAAACCACCCGTGTAGCAGTGGCAAACCTGCCTGCCAGAATGCTGGTCCCCCACCTGTTAAGATGCAATCTGTCCCTTTTGTACAGTTCCCCCTTACTCCAAAACAGATCCCAGTGGTCTAAGAATAGAAATCCCTGCCCCCTGCACCAGTTCCTCAGCCACACATTCAGGTCCCGTATCTCCCTGTTCCTGCTCTCGCCAGCACGAGGAACTGGAAGCAAACCGGAGATAACAACCCTGGAGGTCCTGCTTTTCAGCATTTATCCGAGTTATCTAAAGTCACGCTGCAGAATATTCATCCTGAATATTCAAATGTCTTCTCGCTGGCTCAAACATAATCTATGTAGAACTCACGTTTCTCTCTGCTTCATATACGTGGGAATTCCCTCAGTATGGTCACTTTTCACGCGTCCCGCCCGGTGTTAACCCTTCCCATCAATGTTTGAGCCCCCATCTTCGCTCTGTACCTTCTGCTTCATCGGCGGCTCTCTCCCATTGAAAGTATCCAAGTTAATTTCTGACCCCTATCCATCCATCCATTCATTCATTTTCCATTAAGATCTGACTAATCTTCAACATTTCACTTCTGGCACTCAGGCCAAACCCAAGGTAGACTCAAGAGTCACTACGTTAAACTCACGGGCCACTACGTTCTTACAACGAGTTTAAATGTTTCAAATTTTAACAAGAGTAAATTTGACTCGTGGAAATTGTTAAACAAGTTTACATTTTTTCAAGAGTTAACAAGTTTCCCGGGTACCTGCCGTTAGCGCCACGAGTCGCTAAGTTGCGTCCACGAGTTCCGACATTCCCGCTACGTTAATTGTACGTGATTACCACGAGTTTAATTTGTTTTAAACTCGGGGTCACTCGTGGGTCAACTCGCACCGTGAGACAGGGGTTTGAGTGGGAATGTTACACAGCATTAAATTAATCCTCATCGCTTCTTGTTTCCAAATAATGTAAATCTATTATTTTGTTTAACAATTTTTGTTACAGTGGAAGCTTTGAAAATGACTGCAACGTTGCCAAGGATTCAATATTTAATGCTGTTTTGGAAGTGGCAGGATGCTCACTTGGTGGCTGTGTGGTCCTTAAGAGCTGAGTCGTCATGCACGTGAAACAAACACATGAAAACAGTAAAGCCAGCCCTCATCCGTCCCAAGTCAATATTTGTTAACATGTACTGAGGAAGATACATAAACTCCTATGCCATGTGGCCAGAACCCCCACAGCTCACACCAGCCGTGGTGCTCACTGCCTTGTGCAGGGCGAAGAAGAGAGAGAATGCTGGGAGACTCTGCTTTTAAGCTTCGGACGAGTCACATGATGCAGCTTGGCCAATCGGGTATAGGAGCCTTTAACCCCGTGATTCCTGACTCACAGCCACGAGGCCTGCACTCGGGAGAAAACAGAGAAACAGGTGAGTACCATATAACACCAGCAGAGGGAGCGCATAACACTGGGGTACACAAAATTGCTGGGGAAACTCAGCGGGTGCAGCAGCATCTATGGAGCGAAGGAAATAGGCGACGTTTCGGGCCGAAACCCTTCTTCAGACTGATGGGGGGTGGGGGGGGGAGAAAGAAGGAAAAGGGGAGGAGGAGGAGGAGCTGGAGGGCGGGCGGATGGGAGGGTGGGAGGAGACAGCTAGAGGGTTAAGGAAGGGGAGGAGACAGCACGGGCTAGCAAAATTGGGAGAATTCAATGTTAATGCCATACGGACGCAAGGTCCCCAGACGGAATATGAGGTGCTGTTCCTCCAATTTCCGCTGTTGCTCACTCTGGCCAGGACAGAGAGGTCGGATTGGGAATGGGAGGGGGAGTTGAAGTGCTGAGCCACCGGGAGTTCAGGTAGGTTATTGCGGACTGAGCGGAGGTGTTCGGCGAAACGATCGCCCAACCTACGCTTGGTCTCCCCGATGTAAATCAGCTGACATCTAGAGCAGCGGATGCAGTAGATGAGGTTGGAGGAGATACAGGTGAACCTTTGTCGTACCTGGAACGACTGCTTGGGACCTTGAATGGAGTCGAGGGGGGAGGTGAAGGGACAGGCGTTGCATTTCTTGCGGTTGCAACGGAAAGTGCCCGGTGGTGCGGGAGGGAAGGGAAGAATTGACGAGGGAGTTGCGGAGGGAGCGGTCTTTGCGGAAGGCAGACATGGGGGGAGATGGGAAGATGTGGCGAGTGGTGGGGTCACGTTGGAGGTGGCGGAAATGGCGGAGGATTATGTGTTGTATTTGCCGGCTGGTGGGGTGAAAGGTGAGGACCAGAGGGACTCTGCCCTTGTTGCGAGTGCGGGGATGGGGAGAGAGAGCAGTGTTACGGGGTATGGATGAGACCCTGGTGTGAGCCTCATCTATGGTGGCGGAGGGGAATCCCCGTTCCCTGAAGAACGAGGACATTTCCGATGCCCTGGTATGGAATGTCTCATCCTGGGAACAGATGCGGCGTAGGCGGAGGAATTGGGAGTAGGGGATGGAGTCTTTACAGGGGGCAGGGTGGGAAGACGTGTAGTCCAGATAGCCATGTGAGTCAGTGGGTTTGTAATGTATGTCGGTCAGGAGTCTGTCCCCTGCGATGGAGATGGTGAGGTCAAGGAAATGGTAGGGAAGTGTCGGAAATCGTCCAGGTGTATTGGAGTGCCGGATGGAAGTTGGTGGTGAAGTGGATGAAGTCAGTCAGTTGTGTGTAGGTGCAGGAGGTGGCCCCAAAGCAGTCGTCAATGTAACGGAGATAGAGGTCGGGGATGGGGCCCTGGTACGTCTCGAACAAGGATTGTTCAACGTACCCGACAAAGAGGCAGGTGTAGCTGGGGCCCATGTGTGTGCCCATAGCTACGCCTTGTGTTTGGAGGAAATGGGAGGAGTCAAATGTAAAGTTGTTGAGGGTGAGGACCAACTCCGCTAAGCGGAGGAGAGTGTCAGTGGCTGGGTATAGGTTGCTCCTCTGGTCGAGGAAGAACCGGAGGGCTCCGAGGCGCATAACACTGTTGCTTTCAGAAGATCACTATTCATTCCAGTACCAAAGAAAAGCAAGATTGCATGCCAGAATGACTACTGTCCAGTGGCTCAGATATACATCATCATGAAATGCTTCAAGAGCATTAACTCCAGCCTCCCATTCAGCATTAATTCACTGACCATGCAGGTGCCGTCTTCCTACACACTCATTTCTAGAACCTATGGACAATAAGGACACCTCCTATTTATTGACTGGAACTCTGCCTTCAACACTATAATTCCAATCAAATTAATTTCCAAACGCCTAGACCTAGGATTGTTAAGGGCTTGGACACACTAGAGGCAGGAAACATGTTCCCGATGTTGGGGGAGTCCAGAACCAGGGGCCACAATTTAAGAATAAGGAGTAAGCCATTTAGAACGAAGACGAGGAAACACTTTTTCTCACAGAGAGTGGTGAGTCTGTGGAATTCTCTGCCTCAGAGGGCGGTGGAGGCAGGTTCTCGGGATACTTTCAAGAGAGAAGGTTCTAGATCAATAAGTGTGTCAAAGTTTACAGGGCAAAGACAGGAGTACGGAGTTGAGAAGGAAAAATAGATTGGCTATGATTGAATGGTGGAGTAGATCCGATGGGCTGAATGGCCTAATTCTGCTCTTATGTCTCATGGTCTCTGCAGGTATAATGCAAGGGATCATTGAAGGCAAGTGAAAAGTGGAAAAATATCAAATGTTCTATTTGATTAAGGTTAATCTACATTTAAGGGATAAATATAGGAAAGCATCTCACACCGTCGATGTTTTATGTCCAGCTGAGAGAGCAGATGAGGAATTCAGTAACATTTCTCACTTAAAATAAAGGGACCCCTGACGATGTTGTGCTCTTGACTATGTTGTAGAGTACAGCAATTTCCTGCCCCACTCCTTCCCCTCACCTCCTTCTATCAGCTATTGTCCTCTCCACTCCATCAGTCTAATGAAGGGCTCTTATCTGAAATGTCATCTCCCCTCCACAAATGCTGCCTGGCATGCTGAGTTTTCAAGATGGCGGTGGTGTCAAAGGGAAGGGGAAAGTCTCCAGCTGTGAACAGTACACAAAGTCACCCCCCGCACACTCAGAAAGTGCCCTAAAGTACTGTGATCACCTCAGGAAGCAGGACATGTCAATCTCGTCGCATGGAAGAAGTGTCTGCTGGAGATGATGGCAGTCTTGAGTTAGGTCTGGATAGAGTAAATGCGATGTTTCCACTTGTGGGAGAGTCTAGGACCGGAGGCTATGACGTCAGAATAAAAGGACGTATCTTTAGAAAGGAAATGTGGAGGAATTTCTTTAGTCAGAGGGTGGTGAATCTGTGAAATTTATTGCCACAGGTGGGTGTGGAGGCTAAAGGGCCTGTCACACGAGCATGCGACTCCATGCGGCAAGTGCTACCTAAAGGGCCGGTCCCACCAGCATGTGCCTGCATGTGGCAAGCACGACCAAACCAGAAGCAGGGCCACGCGGAGGTCGAGTGAGTGACATGAAGTTCGAGCGAAGTCCGCGAGTGATGTACGGCGTCGAGGTGGCTGCGGGCCGGCAGGCCGTTGCCGCGCAGAATTTTTGAACAAGGTCAGTTTTTCGGAGCCCCGTGCGATGTCGGGACCAGCTCCGCATAACTCCATACGGCTCCGACGATCGAAGTGGGACCGGCCCCGCGAGGCCGTACGGCTCAAGCGACCACGTTAGGTCGCGCTTTACGCATGCAGGCGCATGCTGGTGGGACCGGCCCTTTAGGTCGCGCTTGCCACATGGAGTCGCATGCTCGTGGCCATTAAGTCAATGAATGTTTTTAAGGTGGTGATAGACAGATTCTTGATTAGTAAGGGTGTTGGGGTTGTGGGGAGAAGGCCGGAGAATGGGGTTGTGAGGGAAAGACAGAGATCAGCCATAATTGAATGGTGGAGTGAACTTGATGGGCCGAATGGCCTAATTCTTCTCCTAGAACTTATGAACATGAGTTCTGATGCTGGCAGAGGTGGCCATGGGAGGACCTACATCAGCCAGGTGAGCAGGCCAATTCACACACAGCCTGCGACAACCGCATGGACTGCAACTGTGGAAGGTGCTGACGGTCTCTCGCTGGATCAAGCCTTCTCTATTTTATTTCTGCAGTTTGTTTTTTACTCAAGATTCCAGCATCTGCAACCTCATATCTCCTATGGCTGTTAGTCTGGGCTATGAGCAAACATCTAGAGTGAGAAGGAAATCTTTGTTTTATCCCAAACATCCAGTGGGATTCTACTTTGTGTTCGTGCATGTAACCCTGTGGGCAAAGTGGGGAGAGGTAAGGGAGGGTGTGAAGGAATCTACTTTCTGAAGAAGGGCCTCGACCCGAAACGTCACCTATTTCCTTCGCTCCATAGATGCTGCCTCACCCACGGAGTTTCTCCAGCATTTTTGTCTACCTTCGATTTTCCAGCATCTGCAGTTCCTTCTTAAAAAATGTATTGATTGTTCTGGAATTTTTTGAAGATGTAACTAGGAAAATGGGCAAGAGAGAGCCAGTGGATGTAGTGTACCTGGACTTTCAGAAAGCATTTGATAAGGTCCCACATAGGAGATTAGTGGGCAAAATTAGGGCACATGGTATTGGGGGTAGAGTGCTGACATGGATAGAGAAGTGGTTGGCAGACAGGAAACAAAGAGTAGGGATTAATGGGTCCCTTTCAGAATGGCAGGCAGTGACTAGTGGGGTACCGCAAGGCACGGTGCTGGGACCGCAGCTATTTACAATATACATCAATGATTTGGATGAAGGGATTCAAAGTACATTAGCAAATTTGCAGATGACACAAAGCTGGGTGTCAGTGTGAACTGTGAGGAGGATGCGATAAGAATGCTGGATGACTTGGACAGGTTGGGGGTGTGGGCAGATGCATGGCAGATGACGTTTAATGCAGATAAATGTGAGGTTATCCACTTTGAAAGCAAAAACAGGAAGGCAGATTACTATCTAAATGGTGTCAAGTTGGGAAAAGGGGAAGTACAACGGGATCTGGGGGTCCTTGTACATCAGTCTATGAAAGTAAGCATGCAGGTACAGCAGGCAATGAAGAAAACGAAGTGGCATGTTGGCCTTTATAAGAAGAGAAATCGAATATAGAAGCAAAGAGGTCCTTCTGCAGTTGTACAGAGCCCTAGTGAGACCACACCTGGAGTATTGTGTGCAGTTTTGGTCCCCTAATTTGAGGAAGGACATTCTTGCTATTGAGGGAGTGCAGCGTAGGTTTACAAGCTTAATTCCCGGGATGGCGGGACTGCCATATTCTGAGAGAATGGAGCAGCTGGGCTTGTACACTCTGGAGTTTAGAAGGATGAGAGGGCATCTCATTGAAACATATAAGATTGTTGAGGTTTGGACACGCTAGAGGCAGGAAACATGATCCCGATTTTGGTGGAGTCCAGAACCAGGGGCCACAGTTTAAGAATAAGGAGTAAGCCATTTAGAACGGAGACGAGGAAACACTTTTTCTCACAGAGAGTAGTGAGTCTGTGGAATTCTCTGCCTCAGAGGGTGTTGGAGGCAGGTTCTTTGGATACTTTCAAGAGAGAGCTAGATAGGGCTTAAAAATAGCTGAGTCGGGGGATATGGGGACAAGGCAGAAACGGGGTACTGATTGGGGATGATCAGCCATGATCACATTGAATGGAGGTGCTGGCTCGAAGGGCCGAATGGCCTACTCCTGCACCTATTGTCTATTGTCACTCTCAGTACCTCTTCAGTTATTGTATCGCTACAATTGTCATTCGGCATGAGTTTGGTGAGATCATGAGAGTGCTCTGCGAATGGCTCCGATGCTCAATATGATAGATTTAAATAATACTAGACCAAGTGCAGACCAGTTGGGTCTGTTCTCCCAACGTGCGGTTGTGGGGGGGGGGAGGCGGCATGCAGCGTCACACACACTAACTATCCCCCCCGCACTCATGCTAATTACCCCCCTTGATATTATATTAATATTATTAATTTGCTCTTTTTACCCCATAGCCACCCTATCAACTGACGCATAACCCCCAACTTGCAGTCACATCTAGAGAGGGGGGGGGGGTAGAGAGTGAGGGCAGAGAGAGAAGGGGCAGAGACAGAGAGAGAGACACAGAGAGAGGGGCAAGAGGGATAGGGGGTGGAGAGGAGGAGAAGAGGGTGGGTGAGGGGGGAAAGGTGGGGGAGGAGGGGAGGAGAGAGTGAGGGGGAGAGAGAGGGGATGCTGGGAGGGGGGTGAGGGGAAGAGGTGGGGAGCAGGGAGGGGGGGTGGAGGGAAGAGGGTGGGGGGTGTGGAGGGGAGGGGGTTTAGGGGAGGGGGTGGAGGGGAGGAGGGGAGAGTGAGAGAGGGGGGAGAGGGGGAGGAGAGAGGGGAGGGGGGAGGGGGGAGAGGAGAGGGGGGGGAGAGGAGAGGGGGTTGGGAGGAGTGGGGGGCAGGAGAGAGGAGAGGGGGAGAGGAGAGCGGGAGAGGGGAGAGGAGAGGGGGGAGAGGAGAGGGGGGGAGAGAGGAGAGGGGGGTTGGGAGAGAGGAGAGGGGGTGGGAGAGATGGAAGGGGGAGAGGAGAGGGGGTGGGAGAGATGGAAGGGGGAGAGGAGAGGGGAGAGGAGAGGGGGGGAGAGAGAGAGAGAGAGAGGAGAGATAGAGGGGGAAAGAGAGGGAGAGAGAGGGGGGGAGAGAGGGGGGAGAGAGGGAGGGAGAGAGGGAGAGTGGGGGAGAGTGGGGGAGGGGGTGAGAGGAGAGGGGGGGGCGAGGAGAGGGGGGAAAGGAGGTGGGGGAGAGAGGAGGGGAGAGTGAGAGAGAAAGGGAGAGAGACGGGGGAGAGAGAGAAAGAGAGAGGGATAGGGAGAGAGAGAGGTGGGGAAAGAGAGGAGGGGAGAGAGAGAGAGAGAGAGAGAGAGAGAGAGAGAGAGAGAGAGAGAGAGAGAGAGAGAGAGAGAGAGAGAGAGAGAGAGAGAGAGAGAGAGAGAGAGAGAGAGAGCCTTTTTACTTCAACCCAAACCCAAACAACCATTTGCAGGCAGTGATTTTTTACTTCAAACTAACCATATATTCATTTTCAAACCACATTAAGGGTTCTCACAGTGATGTAGACATTTGTTCAGTGTCATTCGGAGCTCAGAGTGACAGAGACTAATTGACAGAGCTCCATCTTGCAGAGACTAATTGAGGCACACCACTTCCTGGTTTTATAGTCCCTCCCCCTCCCTCCAGCAGGGGCAGCAGAGAGAATGGTGAATTTTCTAAAAACATTAATGTCTCTGTCATTTTTCATCAACGGGAAAAATCCTCGGCACACATGTGGCAGAGTGGGGCTCTGAGCGAGGTGGCCAAAAATGACGGCCGTAGGTGGCGGCGTTCTCTCGGAAATCGCAGCACAGACGGCCAAAAGCGGTCAAGAACAGAGATTTAGTAATATAGATAGACAAGTGATGGTTCTTTTGGTTCATATCTAAATGTGACCGCACAATTATTTCTTGGGATGTGACTGAATTGAACAGATGAAAACAAAATGCTTTCAACCACAACAGAAGCGCAGGTGCTATATTTGGGACTTATGGGCAACCTACAGTAGTTTGAGGTGTTCTTTCATTCAAGGCATTTTTGCTTACAGTGGAAATAATTTGACTGCTTTTTAATTTTATTTTTATTGAATACTTTAAAAGATTAGGGTGTTTTGAAGTTTCTGCGAGTTTTCAAAAAATGCAAGGGTGTTATTTTGTCAACAGAACTTGAGTAATTTCCCAAATGCTGGAGTAAGTCAGCGGGACAGGCAGCTTCTCTGGGAAGAAGAAATGGATGACGTTTCGTGTCGAGACCCTTCTTCAGACTGAGTAATTTGCCAATGTCCTGTCTGAGATCTTTAAGGAAGGTGTGGTTTTCATTCAGCTGTTATTTGTCATATAAAAGGGTTTCAAAGCTTGTCGCCATATCCCCGTTTCTATTAAAGGGGAATGGACTGAGAAATACCACTCGTCTCACATACTCATGCCAGCAAATCCAAAGGGAAGGTAAGAGAAGTGAAAGCTCATATGTTTATGAAATTTAATTTTTTGCAATTTACAGAAAGCTTTGTCTGAGGAAAACATTGTATGATATTTAAATAAATACATTGTAAGTACCCTAATCCCAATGTGCAATGAGACAACGAAACGTAATATATCGTCTGTGTAAATGTATAATCAAATGTTTTGAAACAATCTGATAAGGTGATTGAGATAAATCATACAAGTGAAATGTTTATCTATGCTGTTTCTTTATACACAGTGGGTGATCTGAGTAACTAAAAATCCACATTGCTATGGCCGTGATTATGAATTAAAAATTAAAGTGTTTTTATTTGCATTTCCAACTGACAACATTTGTGGTGATTGGATGGTTGAATGATAGAGCCAGACAGGTACGGAAAAGCAACACCTCTGGTTTGTAGCTTGGGATAGTTCATGCAGCCTTGCATTAGTTTACCTCTGTTTGTAAGTATTCTTGATTTTAAGGCCCTGTCCCACTGTACGAGGTAATTCAAGAGTTCTCCCGAGTTTTCCCCTGATTCAAACACGGAGAATGTACGTAGTGGGTATGTAGCGGGTACGTAGGAGCTCGTGGATGTCTCGTAGTGAATCGTAGCGCTAACAGCAGGTACTCGGGAAATGCGATAACTCGTGAAGTTTTTTCATTTACATCTGGCAGATTGTTTGTGCCTTCCTTAGTGAAGACAGATCCGAAGTACCTGTTCAACTCTTCTGCCATTTCCTTGTTTCCCATAATAATTTCACTCGTGTCTGCCTTCAAGGGACCCACATTTGACTTTGCTACTCTTTTTCCCTTAACATATCTAAAGAAGCTTTTACTGTCCTTCTTTATATTCCTGGCCAGCTTCCCTTTGTACTTCATCTTTTCAGCCCGTATTGCCCGTTTTGTTTCCTTCTGTTGTCCTATGAAAGTTTCCCAATCCTCTGGCTTCCGGCTGCTCTTTGCTGTGTTATACATCTTTTCTTTTAGTTTTATTCTATCCCTAACTTCTCTTGTCAGCCACGGTTGCCTCCTACTCCTCTTAGAATCTTTCTTCCTTTTTGGAATGAAATGATCCTGTGTCTTCCGGATTATGCCCAGAAATTCCTGCCATTGCTGTTCCACCATCATTCCTGCTAGTATCCCTTTCCAGTCTACCTTGGCCAGCTCCTCTCTCATGCCTTCATAATCCCCTTTGTTCAGCTGCATCACTGCCACGTTCGATTTAACATTCTCCTTCTCAAAAAGAATCTAAAACCAAATCTAAAACTAAATATTACAGATGAATAACTTAACAGTTTTGTTACAGGCAGAAAATATGAGTTATTTGGAATGATTGAATTTATATTAAATCTAGAAGATGAAAGATTGGGTGCTATTTCTTAAGTCTACACTGGCTGTCATTGGAACAATGTAAGGCAGGTAGGTCTCAGTGGAAGCGGGGTGTAGAATTTGTAGAAGTCGATCTGGATTCTAAGAAGCGTTGTTAGAAAGTCCCATTTTTTACAGTTAAAAGCAAAGCATTAACTAAATCCAGTATGAAGAGATACTGAAGAGATACTTGAATGTTCATGATTGTGCAGCACAGCTTTGCAAAAGGTGTGAGACCTGTCTTGTGGATAGTTTGCTGGTATTTTAATTGGGGATAAGAAGTGCTTTTGCTGTTATGGGAATGTTGAGTTTGAGTTTAGTTCATCGTCATGTGTACCGACGTACAGTGAAAAGGTCATAAATGATAGGAGCAGAAATAGGCCATTCGGCCCATCAAGTCTACTCTGCCAATCAATTATGGCTGATCTGTCTCCCTCTTAACCCATTCATCTGCCTTCTTCCCATAACCCCTGACACCATACCAATAAAGAATCTATCTATCTCTGCCTTAACAATATCCATTGACTTGGCCTCCACAGCCTCCAGTGGCAAATAATTCCACAAACTCACCATCCTCTGACTAAAGAAATTCCTTCACATCTCCTTCCTAAAGGAACATCCTATAATTCTGAGGCTATGACCTCTAGTTGTTGCGTGCTAACCAGTCAGTGGAAAGGCAATATATGATTACAATTGAGCCACCCACAGTTTACAGATACGTGATAGATAGATAGAAAATAGATGCAGGAGGAGGCCATTCAGCCCTCCGAGCCAGCACCTCCATTCATTGTGATCATAGCTGATCGTCCCCAATCAATAACCCGTGCCTGCCTTCTCCTCATATCCCTTGATTCCACTAGCCCCTAGAGCTCTATCTAACTCTCTCTTAAATCCATCCAGTGATTTGGCCTCCACTGCCCTCTGTGGCAGGGAATTCCACAAATTCACAACTCTCTGGGTGAAAAAGTTTTTTCTCACCTCAGTCTTAAATGGCCTCCCCTTTATTCTAAGACTGTGGCCCCTGGTTCTGGACTCGCCCAACAATGGGAACATTTTTCCTGCATCTAGCTTGTCCAGTCCTTTTATAATTTTATATGTTTCTATAAGATCTCCCCTCATCCTTCTAAACGCCAGTGAATACAAGCCTAGTCTTTTCAATCTTTCCTCATATGACAGTCCCGCCATCCCTGGGATCAATCTCGTGAACCTATGCTGCACTGCCTCAATCACAAGGATGCCCTTCCTCAAATTAGGAGACCAAAACTGTACACAATACTCCAGATGTGGTCTCACCAGAGCCCTGTACAACTGCAGAAGAACCTCTCTACTCCTATACTGAAATCCTCTTGTTATGAAGGCCAACATTCCATTAGCTTTCTTCACTGCCTGCTGTATCTGCACACCAACTTTCAGTGACTGGTGTACAAGGACACCCAGGTTTCGCTGCACCTAACCTAACCCCATTGAGATAATAATCTGCCCCCTTGTTTTTGCCACCAAGGGAATAACATGAGTAACTGCTCTGAAGAATGTTGTGAGACGTCATTGGGATAGATTGCTGGTGTTTTAATTGGAGATATGAAGTGCTTTTTTTGTTACTTATTGGGATGCAACTGCCTGAAGATTTGCAAAGGAGCTTTAGCTATGAGCTTTGCAAGGTATTCAGATTGTGCTCAACAAAACAAGCCCTCCTGATATTAATATCAGAGGTTTTGTTATTTAACTTATTTAGTTAAGCTAGATATAGACCATTTGGGATCGTGTTGGCCTGTGCATTAATGTGGTTAATATTTATTATAGCTTGGGGTCAACTCAAATTAATTTCCTGCTTCTCCAAATTTTCCAAGTCTAAACAAACGTCAATTCGCATGATCCAGATGGCTCCATTTATATTTAATCACTTTCATGCCATGACAGTTCCAAATCCAAACCACTATTTAATTTATTATTGCTCTAAATTCTCGGAAGCCCCATTGAAGTGATGCTAAGGCAATGGTCCAGAAAGTTATTTGACTAGTGCTAGTTCTGGTCCTTGACCACATTAGTGATTTCCTGCTGGAAGTGAAGGTTCAATGATGAGTGTAGTTTATACAATACCATGCAAATAAGATGAGTCCTGTGGGCGGCGCGACTCACGTCGCAGCGGCCTCTGCAGTCCGTCTGTCTTTTTATTATTTTCTGTCTCGTTTCAATGTAGTATTTATTTTATTTGTTTTGACGGGGTATGTGTGAGGGGGGCAGGGAAACTTTAAAATCTTTCCCCTGCACGGGAGACCGACCTTTTCTTTGTCGGGTCTCCGTTGTCGTTGGGGCTGCAACGTGGAGCGGCCTCCAGCAGGAACGACCTGGGGCTCCAGTCGCGGAGCTGCGGACTTACGTACCATCACGAAGCTGGCCGAGTCCGGAGCGGGTGGAGCGGTGGTGGCGCGCTGCTGTGACCCGACCCCCGGAGATTCGGAGGCTCCAACCGCAGGTCTGGCAGACAGGAACATCGGGAGCCCGCGGGTCCCTGCTGGGAGACCGCTTTTCAGGGCTTCCGCAACGGCGACTTCTCCCGCCCGAGTTGCTGGGTTGAAAATTACCTGGAGCGGGGCCTTACATCACCGCCCCGCGTGGCTTGGAATGGCTGTGGGATTTTGCTAGCGCCCGCCAGGGGCTCCAACAACAAGACCTGGAGTGCGGCCTTGCATCACCCGGCGTGGCTTTAATGGCCGCGGGACAATTACCATCGCCCGCCGGGGGCTTTGACTCTGACATCGGGGGAGAGGGGAGTGCAGGGGAGAGATACGTTTTTTGCCTTCCATCACAGCAAGGAGGAGATGCGCTGTGATGGATGTCTGTGTAAATTGTGTTGTGTCTTGGGTCTTTTTCTTTTTGTATGTATGACTGCAGAAACAACATTTCATTTGGACCTCAACGAGGTTCAAATGACAAATAAAATTGTATTGTATTGTATTGTATTGTATTGTATTGTATTGTAAATCACTATATGGTGTTATTAATCAAAAACTATAGACTGCAATCTGAAATAAAAGGTCATGCGACATCTGCAGGGAGAGAAGCAGAGATGTTAGAGCTGGATCCTTCATTGTTTTTTGGTTATTGTCATTTACACTTGAAAGCACTGACCAAGTGAATCGCCAATGAAGATCCAACAATCTAAAGCTGACAGGGGCAGCAAACAGAGCCCAGGAAAAGCAAGGTTGGTTTTCATGGAAAAGGGGAGGATGATGTGTAATAGAATAGAAATTTTCCACACTGTGAAGATGCTTGATATTATCAGAAGGCGATTTTGATGTTATTAAGAAGACAAAGCATTTCCTTCTCTGAGAAAGTCCATAACTAGGGGAATAAATGCAGGTAGTTCTGCTAGACCACCTGCTTCCATCACACAAATTGGATAGAAGATGAGTGAAGATTTAGGGAACACTGTTTTCATTAAGCGGGCCAAATCGGTTATAATGTAATTTTGATTGTGAATTAAGGGGCTGTCCCACTTGGGCGACCTAACTGGCGAGTTTAGAAAAGTTTGAAAAAATGACGTTGAAGACCTCCTTCGACTATGTAGAAGACCTCCTTCGACCTCCTTCGACTATGTTGAAGACCAGCTTCGACTAGCTATGACTAGCTCCGACTAACTTCGGGAAAATTGAACACAGAACAGGGCTCTCGCTTAACTTTTTTTCCATGTTGCCAGCCGGGCAACCTTGGCAGCTTTTTAGGTTGCCAAATGACAGTTTAGGTGGTCATTTAAGATGGCTTGCATGACGCTTGCTCAGACGAAGTGCATAGTTACCAGTCGGAATTATGCTCAATGAAGCATTCACATATTATTTCTGCTTCAAATAAAGTCACAAACTAACATATTCAATCAAGACATGATATATACCACAATGACATGCAGCAACATTATAATACGGTATCTCAACTCTTTTTACACATTGCAATTAATGCAATTTTTCTTATTTCTTTCCACTTCCAAACAAAAAATGTGGTTGGATTATTCAGTGTATGATCAACCTGTGTCAATAAATCCTGGATCTTGATAACATATATGCTTAACCATACACACTACAGATTGATGCAAGCATGTTTTCTGTGAAGGACCGAAAATTATCATGACATGGCCATAGCATGGGTCGTTATTGCTATTGGTACAGAAACACTCTCGCTTCCCACATAATTTATCCACAACAAAATATACAGGTTGCAAGGAATTTTCTAAAGGCATTTTATGATAATAGCTGTTAAAACTGACTATACCAATCTGACATGTTAAACATTACACTAACTAGCAAGAGATGGCCAAAGGACATAAATGCAGCAAATGTTCTTTTGGTAATATATTTAAAGGTGTCAAGACGCCACATTACCAGACATTCAGATTAGATGTATGTGGCAATGAAGATACCCAGTTTTTAAGCAACAATTTAAAAAAAATTGTTGATAAACGCTTTTCCCATCATTCCCACTTCAGAATTAATGTTAAAATTTCAACTGAAATATCTCCTGACCAAATTTGTGATGCATATGACTGACTAGAAGTAAAAACTGGATAAATCCAACATATGGTTGTGAATGTTGCTCATTAAATAACTATAGTACTGATACTCCATATACAGTGGCTTGCAAAAGTTTTCATACCCCTTGAACATTTCCACATTTTGTCACGTTACAACCACAAACGTAAATGTATTTTATTGGGATTTTATGTGATAGACCAACACAAAGTGGCGCATAATAGTGAAGTGGAAGGAAAATGATACATGGTTTTCAAATTTTTTTACAAATAAAAAAGTGAAAAGTGTGGCGTGCAAAAGTATTCAGCCCCCTTTACTCTGATACCCCTAAATAAAATCCAGTGCAACCAATTGCCTTCAGAAGTCACCTAATTAGTAAATAGAGTCCACTTGTGTGTAATCTAATCTCAGTATAAATACAGCTGTTCTGTGAAGGCCTCAGAGGTTTGTTAGAGAACATTAGTAAACAAACAGCATCATGAAGCCCAAGGAACACACCAGACAGGTCAGGGATAAAGTTGTGGAGAAGTTTAAAGCAGGGTTAGGTTATAAAAAAATATCCCAAGCTTTGAACATCTCACGGAGCACTGTTCAATCCATCATCTGAAAATGGAAAGAGTATGGCACAACTGCAAACCTACCAAGACATGGCCGTCCACCTAAACTGACAGGCCGGGCAAGGAGAGCATTGATCAGAGAAGCAGCCATGGTAACTCTGGAGGAGCTGCAGAGATCCACAGCTCAGGTGGGAGAATCTGTCCACAGGACAACTAATAGTCGTGCACGCCACAAATCGGGCCTTTATGGAAGAGTGGCAAGAAGAAAGCCATTGTTGAAAAAAAGCCATAAGAAGTCCTGTTTGCAGTTTGCCACAAGCCATGTGGGGGACACAGCAAACATGTGGAGGAAGGTGCTCTGGTCAGATGAGACCATAATTGACGTTTTTGGCCTAAATGCAAAACGCTATGTGTGGCGGAAAACTAACACTGCACATCACCCTGAACACACCATCCCCACTGTGAAACATGGTAGTGGCAGCATCATGCTGTGGGGATGCTTTTCTTCAGCAGGGACAGGGAAGCTCGTCAGAGTTCATGGGAAGATGGATGGAGACAAATCTTGGAAGAAAACCTGTTAGAGTCTGCAAAAGACTTGAGACTGGGGCGGAGGTTCACCTTCCAGCAGTACAACGACCCTAAACATACAGCCAGAGCTACAATGGAATGGTTTAGATCAAAGCATATTCATGTGTTAGAATGGCCCAGTCAAAGTCCAGACCTAAATCCAATTGAGAATCTCTGGCAAGACTTGAAAATTGCTGTTCACAGACGTTCTCCATCCAATCTACTGAGCTTGAGCTATTTTGCAAAGAAGAATGGGCAAAAATTTCAATCTCTAGATGTGCAAAGCTGGTAGAGACATGCCCCAAAAGACTTGCAGCTGTAATTGCAGCGAAAGGTGGTTCTACAAAGTATTGACTCAGGGGGGCTGAATACTTTTGCAATCCACACTTTTCAGTTTTTTATTTGTAAAAAAATTTGAAAATCATGTAACATTTTCCTTCCACTTCACAATTATGCACCACTTTGTGTTGGTCTATCACATAAAATCCCAATAAAATACATTTACGTTTGTGGTTGTAACGTGACAAAATGTGGAAAAGTTCTAGGGGTATGAATACTTTTGCAAGACACTGTATAGAGCATTGATTTGCCATTAAAATGAATTCTGTAATAACGTGTCAGTGACAATCGAACACTGCGGTTTCAATGTTTCACGTGCTCACAATTTAATTAATCCATCTTTATGGATTAAAACAAATAATAACATTGGGAATTAAAACATATTTGATTGCATTCCATTATCAAACATAGTCAATGTTAATGTTAGCTCTGAAGACATTTCCAGCACAATAGGGTCAGGAGGGGGAGGGGGGGGGGGGGGGGGTGGTGTATGAATCAGTGCAGGATGGATAGATGGTGGTGGGGGGGGGGGGGCTTGAGAAGGCAATTGGTGCGGATGGGATGGATTGAGGCAGGGGAATTAGTGCGTGTTGGTTGGAATATGTAAAATTGTGAGGGGAGAGCGCTGGGGATGTCATTGGGGTTGAATGGGGGTATCTGCAGGATGGATGGGGGGAGCAGTGCAGGATGGATGGGAAGGGGGGTCAGTACAGGATGAATTGGGGGATCAGTGTAGGATTGATGGGGAGTGGCAGGAGAATCAATGCGAGGTGGATAGGGAGATCAGTACAGGATGAATAGATGGGTGGGGCTGGGGAGTAGATGAGATGGAGAGGGGATAAGGGGAGTGGAGGGGGGTGTACAAGAGACAGAGAGAGAGAGAGAGAGAGAGGAAGGGGCAGAGGAGGTGGTAAGGAAGGCCAGCACTCCTCGGACAACACCTGTCAGGCACGGAAATCGCAATCAAAATATGGAGGGGACCGCGGACAGAATATCTTGCATGTGCACACTCGCACGAGACTTCGGAGGCGCAATCCAGCGCTAAATGGATGGGAAAGGAATGGAGGGTTATGGTCTGAGCGCAGGTATATGGGACTAGGGGAGACTATGTGTTCGGCACGGACTAGAGGGGTCGAGATGGCCTGTTTCCGTGCTGTAATTGTTATATGTTATATGTTATATATGTTATAAATGCAGCTCAACTGCCTGTCTCGCCCAAAGATACTAGAGGAGCTCCTCTATAACCTCTGGTCTCGCCGACAGCCCTGTCTCAATCCAGACAGGGACAGGCAGAGTTGAGCAGCGCTGCTTTACTGCGCTGGCTGTGGGCCTGGGGGCACTGCGCCCGTCTGACTCTCGACGCCTCTAGCCACCCCCCGGGGGGGGGCTCTCAGGTGGGGACGGGGATGGTTCAGTGGCGGTTCGGCAGCGATTGCAGCGCCGGAGAGCCGGGATCGATCCTGGCTGCGGTGCAGGGCTGCCGAGAGTGTTTTGGCACGTCTCCCTCCTCCAATCACCCCCCCCCCCACTCTACTTCCGCCTCTGACCGACACCTCCCTCCTCCAAGGGTTTGTTTTGAAAGCGCCATTCGCGGAGTGGCAGCAGCAGTTGTTATCGGGCGGGGCGGGGTGCGGGAGGAGGAGGAGATGGAGCTGCCACCGCTGCTGCTGTGTGGGGCCCGTCATTCACTCCGACCCTCCATCACGCCACACTTAGCATCTTTCCCACAGCCGTCGCCGACACAAAACGTCACGTTCCTTTTCTCCAGAGATGCTGCCGGATCCGCGGAGTTACTCCAGTTTTTTGTGTCTATGTTCGGTACAAACCAGTATCTGGTTGCCAAGCCGGGGAAAATGACTCGGTGTTTAGTTTGCCCGGCGGCACTTTGAGTGGTCAGTGGCACCCGGGCAACCGTTAATTTCGAGCCCTACCGAATAGTGGAGAGTGAAGACGACCTCCTTCGATCTCCTTCGACCTCCCTTCGACCTCCCTTCGAATATGATGAAGACTATGTATGACTACCTTTGACTATCCTCGATTACCTATGACTAACATGCCGACCTACTACGACTAAACCTACGAGTAAAAAAAGTATCGATTTTTTTCCATGTCGACCTTTTTTTACTCGTAGGCATTTTTTAACATATTGATAAAAAACGCGGCGACTTAGCTGGGGCCTCAAGTACGCGGAGACCACTCTCGAGCATGAAGGAGAACCAATTATAGCTCTGAACAAGGGTCCTGCCCAAAACATCCCCTATCCTTTCCCTCAACAGATGCTACCTGATCCACCAGCACTTTGTGTTTTGCACCAGCAGTTAAAGTTACTTTGGACATGGACAAGTGATAAAAAAACCGTCTTAGATGAAAAACAATCACGGGAAAAAAAATACCTGTGTTCATGTAACCTCGCTCCAGTAATCAGATACCATTATTTCTTAAAAGCACTGGTGCTATTTTAACTGCAAGTAGCTATTGAAGTTGATAAATGATTGCTTCTATTGACACGTGTGCAATGATACTCTGTTGAACAATCTAATATACAGTATATAGTATTTTAAGCTTTCAGTAGTGAAAATAAGCTATTGAAAAGAACTTTAGTTTTGAAAATCTTGAAGGAAAATTAATGTTGTTATTCCAAATCTGAAACTCTTTTTCCCCCCAATCCTTTTTCCCCCAAACCTTCTTTCGCCCATTTACATAATTGTTTGTATAACGTGATTTTCTGCCACACGGGATTTCTTAGGAATACAACTATCACATGAGAGCAAAAATACCTGTATGCATTACTATTAAACCCACCAAGGAAATCAGGAGAAACTTCATTTCACAGGGTGAAGTCACAAAATGAAATTTACTACAAGAAGAAGTTGAGGCAAATAATATTTAAACTTGGTGAGCTCATAGCAGGTGTCAGGGGTTATGGGGAGAAGGCAGGAGAATAGAGTTGGGAAGGAAAGACAGATCAGCCATGATTGAACAGTGGAGTAGACTTGATGGGCCGAATGGCTTAATTCTACTCCTGTTACCGATATGACCACACAAACCAAGAAGCAAAAAGATTCAGTATTGGATCTATTGTGTGGAATTGGTGTTTATGCTGTAGCTTCTATGCATTCATAGTGATTTTTATTTAAGTTGTTCATAAGGAAGGTTGGCCGCAAATTAAAGATCTTGCAACTGATTATAATGAACTTTGAATGTGACCAAGTTTCTTTCTTTTTCGAGTTGTACCTACTCAATGGGTTGCTGACCCAACTGTACATCAGTCTGATTGTATAGTCATTTCCTCTCCCTCTTTCCTCCATGCCACCTTTCCTCATGCCACATTCCTCATAATGTGGACGTCATCAATAAACTAAAACCAGCTATTGCCATTGATCCAATTTCCCATTGCCCTGTTTACTGGTAAACTGATAATCCCATTCAAATATCTGTACCAATAGTTGAGGAGCAAAGACAACAGGTATTCTGTAACACTTTGCTTTGCTAAAGAGTTTCTGGCTAGACTTTAACGTAAAGGAATCCTTTGGATGTTGGCAGTGGCCTTGCGAAGATTTCCTCTCAAGTCCTGAGAATCTTCAAATGGATTGTTGGCAATCTTCACAGAAGAAAGGGGCTGGGGTTGCTTTGTGTACACAACATGCATTGTTACGAACAGGTCATGTGTTCAATGCAAAGGGTTTAGCTAATGTCAGAAATCAATGAGCAGTGTTATATTTAATGGACTTCACTACTCAGAGCTAGATAGGGGTCTTAAAGATAGCAGAGTCATGGGGATATGGGGAGAAGGCAGGAAAGGGGTACTGATTGTGGATGATCAGCCATGATCACATTGAATGGCGCTGCTGGCTCGAAGGGTCGAATGGCCTACTCCTGCACCTATTGTCTATTGTCGATTGTCTATTCCCATTTTTTCACACAAGACCCAAGGCACTTATGAATGAATGAATGAATGAATGAATGAATACGTTTATTGTCATTGCACAATACTGTGCAACGAAATTCCATTACATCTTCTCCGGTTAAAAAGAAATACAAACACGACAACCATTAACCATTAACAGTTGACCTATTAGCTCTATATGCAAACTGATGCTGATCCAGGGTGGATGGGAGTGAGGACTTAATGTGGGCCAGGACCAGCCGTTCAAAACATTTCATCACGGTCGAAGTGAGAGCAACAGGTCTATAGTCATTCAAGCTCGTAATTAATGTTTTTTTGGGTACAGGCACGATGGTAGCAGTCTTAAAGCATTTAGGGACAGTGCACGTTGACAGAGAGAGGTTAAAGATGTTGCTAAAAACCTCCGCTAACTGGTCTGCACAGTCCCGCAATACTCTCCCTGGGATGCCATCTGGGCCAGCAGCCTTCCTGGGGTTGACCCTGCGGAGTGTTCTTCTGACGTCCTCCGTACTCACAGCGAGTGGCGGGTCGTCAGTGCTGGGTGCGGCTGCAGGTGCATGCTCCGCCTCATTCAGCTTAAACCGGGCGAAAAAATGGTTGAGCTCCTCAGCTAGCGAGTTGTTACTGCTGCAGATGATCGGCCCCTTTTTGCCCTTGTAGTTTGTGAGTTGCTGAATGCCCTGCCAGACACGCCGAGGGTCCCTCTCATTGAAATACCCCTCTAACCTTCTTCCATAGGCTGTCTTTGCCTCTTTGATGGCTCTCTTTAGTTTAGATCTGGCAGTGCTGTACAATTCATCACTGCCAGATCTAAAGGCTGAGTTGCGTTCCCTCAGCAGGTTCCTGACATCCCTGGTCATCCATGGTATGTTGTTTGGATAGCACCTGACCTCCCTGTCGACAGTGACGTTGTTGATACAGTTCTGTATATAGAACATGACTGTGGATGTATATTCTTGTATGTCCTGGTTTGCAAACAAGTCCCACTCGGTGCGCTCAAAACAGTCCTGAAGTTGGGCGGCAGCGCCCTCGGGCCAAGTCTTTATGCTTCTCACACTGGGCTTGGTTCTCATAATGAGAGGTCTGTATGCCGGGGTGAGGAAGAGTGATAGATGGTCAGACTGGCCGAGGTGAGGGAGAGAGGAGGCTTTGTATCCATCCCTAATGTTGCTGTACATGTGATCCAGTGTATTTTGACCTCTCGTCGGACACGTGACATGCTGGTGGAATTTAGGGAGGACAGTTTTTAGATTAGCCTGATTGAAATCTCCAGCCACGATGAAAATCCCATCAGGATGCGCAGTCTGTAATTTGTTGATTGATGCTAGCAGGGTGTTCAGTGCTAGCTTGATGTTGGCACGGTGGAATATAAACAGCCAGAATAACGACAGCTGTGAACTCCCGCGGCAGGTAGAAGGGTCGACATTTCAATGTAATAAACTCCATGTCTGGTGAACAATGTCTCTCGACAACGTTTACATTCGTACACCATTTGTCATAGGAGTAAATACATACCCCCCTCCTCTGCTCTTACCGGAGTCACTGCTCCTGTCGGCCCGGTGTACTGTGCGACCTACCAGACTGATGGCCTCGTCCGGGATCCCAGCGTGAAGCCAGGTCTCAGTTACCACCATAATCGAGCAGGTTTGTACAGGTTTGTTTTCTTCAGTGATCGGTGTTTTCTTCAGTGCTCCAGCTCGTCCATCTTGTTGCTGAGCGATCGGGCGTTCGTCAGAAAGATGCTTGGTAGGGCTGGTCTGTAAGGATCTTCCTTTAGCCTAGCGTGAATGCCGGCTCGACAACCGCGCTTCTGCCGCCTCCGTCTGCGCCGCCTCCCGCACCGTCCTTTCGGTAAGGTAATCCACTCGGACTCCGCTGGGCGGGTGATTTCTGGCGGGATATCATCGTTGTGGGAGCTCCTTGCGAACTCTAGTTCGCTACACAGCGTCCCAATCCTTAGAAGGTCCTGCCGGTTGTATTTTGAGTCGCAGGTCCACAGACAAACGGACAAAACAGGAGTTATATTCCTGACTCCAGCAAACCGCCAGGGTTAATTTAGTCTTTAGGCTCATCAGGCCTGGCTGGAATAAGTATGTAGCTGAGTATCATACTGAAGCCCGTGAAGCCACCAAATCATGGGCTATGGCAGGTAAACCCAGACAGGGGCCTGTGTTTGAGTACAAGAAGCTCACTAATGCAAGGTATAAGTATGCTGTTCGCTTCATCTGTAAAAATGAGCAAGCTATGAGGGCTGATTCCATGGCTAAGAAGCTGCTAAGTAACAATGCTACAGATTTTTGGAAAGAAGTGAGAGCTCTTAACAGTTGCAAAACCATCTCTACCATGCACTGTAGTTGGAATCTCCGGAACAGCTAATATCGCGGAGTTATGACGACAATATTATAGTACTTTATTTAACTGTGTCCAAGGTGACTTGTATAGGGTGGACAATATTGAGAGTAATGACTCAATGGTGATTATGTCACATGAGGTGTATCATGCCATGAACAAGCTGTCCAACAACAAAGCAAGTGGCTTGGATCATATTTCTGCTGAACATCTTAAGTATGCGAGTATGAGGATAGCTCCTCTCCTTGCTATTTGTTTTACTGGCTTTATGATTCATGGCTTGTTACCAGACTAAATGTTGTCTCTTCTGTTAGTGCCGGTCATTAAGGACAACGCTGGTAAAGTAGGCAGCCTAAATAATGACAGGCCCATAGCTTTAGCCAGCATATTATCAAAAGTTTTAGAGAGTTCTGCTGGATAGAATAAATGAGTTATATATAAAGAGTGCTGTTATGATCTGTAGAACTAAAGAGGATAAATGTCTAAAATTTCCTGATTTTAAATTATCTGACAATAATCTTAGTGTCTGTAATAAGGTAAAATATCAAGGGAATTTTATTACAGAACAAGTGGCAGATGATGAGGATATTTATAGGCAACGACACATGCTGTATGTACAGGCGAATATTCTGTTGTGTAAATTTGGTGCGTGTGCAGTTGTGGTGAAGATGTCGCTCTTTAGAGCATACTGCACACCACTGTGAGATATATGGCTTGTGCTCACAATCACTACTCAGAGACTAAATCGTGGAAACAAGAAATGCTTTATTTGCGAGTCTGCAGAATCGGGTGCCTCTCCAAGTTGAGACACACCGAGCAAAGGAAAAACGTCTATTTTTATACAATTCAGTATACAGCCTTTATTGATCGGACGCCTCCCCTTCTGACCCCTTCCAATCGGGGTACCGAGGTTCACAATCTTCCAACCCTCTCCTCCGTGCGTCATCAATCATTCCCTCTCCTCCCACATCATACATCGCATGTACATTTAAATTAGGTTCTTTGTCATGAGGGGCGTAAAGTTAATATTCATTTAACTTATTAAGCATGCGCAGTATCTGTGCCCTAACCTAATTAATTGCCTTTGACCTAAAGAATAGCTTCTGTGTTGTCAGCTACATTCCTTACCTCATCTTGTTATTCTACAATGTTATCAACATCTCTGAAGGTCTGACTGTTTGTTCGAATCACAAGGTTGGTGTTTCCAGTTACTCGGCCCATCACAAGTTCGGTGACTACAATCATTCGGCCCCTCACAATGGTGGTGGTTTAATCATCTTATCCCTCACAATCCTCCCTTTTTCTTTTGCTACGCATCCTGTATTAAACCCCATTCCTAGACTTCCTGCTGTTCCAAAGCTAATAACATTCTTTTTATCTCTCTTTCCTCTGGGTCCTCTCTCGGCCTCATTATCATTATCTTCTGGACGCCCCCTTTCTCCCCCATGGGGACTACAACTGCCTGCATTTGGCTTATACTTCTGGTTATAAGAACCCTGAGACATGGTGTACAACAGGGGATAATGATCAATGCAGCTAATGCCCATAAAATCACCAGTCCCACCACTTTCCACCAAGCTCCTCCTAAAATGTAATCCCACCATCCTGCTCCCATGATTGTGTTCCATCTCTGTACCGGGACATGTGCTATTTTTCTGATTCCTTCTGATATATCCATTACTGCTTGCCCGTTGTCATTTATGTTTAGGCAGCAATTAGAGAGGTTGAATTTTCCGCATACTCCTCCCTCTTCGGCTAGTAAGTAGTCTAAGGCCAAACGGTTTTGGTATATCGCTGTTCTCATCTGTGTCTGCTGCTTCGCCAACATCTCTAGTGCAGATGCAGTCTGGTTAGTAATTACTTCCAGCACTGCCTGTAGTCTTATGATCAGATTTAACATATACACTGGGGTCCGGTAGCCCCAGGATCCGTCCTGTGCCCAAGTGGCTGGTCCATAATATGAGATGATTCTTGCAGGTGGCCACTCATAATTTTCCCATTTTCCGATGTCCATTCCTCTCTTCGTTCGGTGTAGATCGTCAAAGATGGGTGTTCCTAGTGACCGCCCCTCCTCAGTGGTCAACAAAAAAAAACCCTGGTTGTACCAGTCCAATTAAACAAGTCCCACTCCATTTTTCTGGCAATACCGAGTATGCCTTGTGTCCGCATATCCATAGCAGTCCTTCAGGGACAGGTCCACTAGAGGTAACATTGTCCCATATGTCCTGCAACACTGGGATTCCCTGGTAAGGGTTGTTCCCGGTGCAATTCCATAATCCAGTCGATTCGCTTCCATCAGTCTTCATCCAGATAGTACAGTTTCCTTCATCCTTTACAGTGGGATACCATTGAGGTTCCTCTGGCCACCACACTCGGGATTGATTTGGCCACTGGGTGATGATGCGCTGGCAGGGGCTGCTGCCTACTAGGATGGCATCCTTTGCCCAGGGCCTGGCGATACACTCAGTTCCAACTGGGGTGTGTGTCAGGACCCATTCCTGGGGACTTCGATCTCTTCCCACCGTCAAATTCCACTTTATCAGGTCCCATACCTCAATGATAGATCCTCTCCATGGCCAGCGTGAGCTCATCAGCGGTCCTCCACAAACCCAACAGTTAGTCACATTCAGGGTTCTGGCTATCCGGAGGGCCAAGTCCACAAACAGGTTTCTCCCCACTTCGGGGATCTCAATCTGCTGCTTTATTTCATCATACATAGTCTGGTGCAGTTGAGGCTGGGAAGGTGGGGGAGGTTTGTTGACTACTGCTTCTGCTAACTTCCCTATCACTACCTCCTTAATTCTGTCTAATGTTTCCTCCCTGGCTCGGGAATGGATGCCTAACTGTCCTCTCTTGGTCATGCAGACCCATTTCTCCCCTTTTGGGCAGGTAATGTGCCCAAAACCTCCTACATGTCCCTTATTTTCTACTACATAATACCCCCTCCCTCCGTCCTGACAAACAGCTCTAGTCCTTAGGTCGTAGCAATCATCACTTACATGGGAATGATAGGTAAATTATTTGGTTGTTCGCCCTCCATATCTGATAGGATGGTAGCACTTATCACAGTTATTAACACTTCTTATAATGGTTACATACATAGTTAGTAATACTACAACTGCTCCTTTCATGCTGTTAGTTTCATACACGTATTTCTTACTGAAAGTTAATGCCAGGGGCTTATTCTCTGGTTTTACCGTCCAATGCTCGTCTTTCTCGGGAACTGACGGCGGGTCAACGGGTCCTTTAACCCGGGTCGCATGTGTCCACCCTTGTTCTTTTGTTCGTACTGCTGTCTCCGTTGTCAGCAATGCCAGGTATGGGCCAGTCCACCGGGGCTGCAGTTTCTCCTCCTTCCAACTTTTAATCAGTACCCAGTCACCAGCCTTTATAGCGTGTATTGGAAAGTCGAGTGGTGGACTTTGTGCCAACAGTCCTTTTATTTTTAATTCTGCAAGGGAACGAGACACTGCCAGTAAATAGTTCCTCAGGAACACATCGCTGCCTTCGAAGGTCGGCGTGCCCTCTACCTTTCCAAGATAGGGCAGCCCAAACAACATTTCGTAGGGAGACACCGCAATATCTTTACGGGGTGCCGTTCGTATTCTTAATAATGCAATTGGTAAACACTTAGTCCAGGGTAGTCTGGTTTCCTCCATTAACTTAGTTATCTGTTTTAAGGGTTGCATTCATCCTTTCCACTCGCCCAGAACTCTGGGGGTGCCAGGGTGTATGCAATTTCCAATTTATTCCCAAGGTACTGCAAACCAACAGGTGAACCTTCGAGGCAAAATGTGTTCCTCGGTCGGAATCTATGGATTCGATGACCCCGTATCGGGGAATGATTTGTTCTAATAATATCCGGGTTACTGCCTGAGCGGTGGCATTTATCGTGGGAAATGCTTCCACCCACCTGGTGAAATGGTCTACAACTACTAGGAGGTACTTCCACCTTTGTATTCTTGGAAGTTCTGTAAAATCTACCTGTATTCTCTGGAAGGGTCTTATAGCCAATTGTTGTCCTCCACCAAGGACAGCTCTCATTACCTTCTTGTTAACCCTCTGACATAACACACAACCGGAGACTGTCTGCTTAGCCAAAGTATAGATACCTCGGCAAACGTAGGTCCGTAGTAGTGTGTCACACAGTGCCTGCGCTCCCCAATGTGACTGGGTGTGCAGTTGTGTCATCAAATCCCGAGTTAATCCTTTGGTTAACATTTGTTTCCCATCCGGCGTCCACCACCTCCCGTCAGTGGAACGCCGAGCCCCTAACTCATTCATTTTATCCTCCTCCTCCTGTGAGAATACAGGTATCTTTCCTACTCCTTCCCTTAATGGTATTAAAGACAACATCCTCACTGTTCCTTCTGTCGCTGCCTTTTTGGCGGCTCCGTCTGCCGCTTCATTTCCCCTTGCTTCTAATGAGTTCCCCTTTTGGTGTCCCGCCACATGGACCACCGCTATCCTTTCTGGCAAATGTAATGCTTCCAGCAGCTTCTCAATTAATTGCTCATGTGCCAACTCCTTTCCTCTTGCTGTAATCATCCCCCTTTCTTTCCATATTCTCCCAAACATGTGCACTACTCCAAATGCATATTTGGAGTCGGTGTACACCGTTCCTTCCTTCCCCTCCAACAATTCTAACGCCCGTATTAAGGCATACAATTCACATGACTGAGCCGACCAACTACCTGGCAACCTGCCCGCCTCCACTCCTTCAAATCCTTCTCCTCCTATTATGGCATACCCACTATATCTTTTTCCATTTATACATCAGGAAGAACCGTCTATAAACCACCTTTCTCCCTCTACCAGAGGCTGCTCCTCCAAATCCTCCCTGCTCTTGGTCTGTAGTTCTATAACTTCGCTACAGTAGTGTTCTGGTCTCTGCCCTTCCTGCTCGTCGTCCGCCGAGTATAAAAACTGGGAAGGGTTTAAATTCTTATCGGTCAGAATGGCTTGTCGGGTGTAATTGTCTATCCATAATCTACAGTATCCAATTAACCCGAGAAACTTCCTGATTTCTTTCTTGTTCCTTGGCATCGGCAGCCCGGTGATCCCAGCTATTCTTTCGGGGTTTATTCTCCTTTTCCCTTCACTAATCAGGTGTCCTAGATATTTAACCTCCTGTTCTACAAATTGTAGTTTATTTTTGGACACTCTCAATCCCTTTTCCCCTAAAAAGTTTAAGAGGGTTATGGTTGCATCCCTTACTGGCTCTTCTTCTCCGCCTGAGAGTAACAAATCATCTGCGTACTGCAATAATTGTGTCCCATAGGTCCTGGGAACATCCTCTAATACTTGTTCTAATATTTGCCCGAACAGGTTCGGGGATTCAGTAAATCCCTGAGGGAGCACAGTCCATCGATACTGTTGCTTCCTCAGTGTGTCTGGGTTTTCCCACTGGAATGCAAAGAGGTCTCTACTTTCCTCAGCCAGGGGGCAGCTCCAAAAGGCGTCTTTCAGATGTACCACACTGAACCACCTATGGTTAGGGGGTATACGTCCCATTATGGTATAAGGATTTGGGACTACCGGGTGTCGAGCCCTAACTACCCTATTCAATTCTCTTAGGTCCTGGACCAGTCGGAACATTCCGTCAGTCTTTCTTACAGGGAGTATTGGCGTGTTGTAGGGGGACATACAACTTTCCAATACTCTATCCTTCAATAAGTTTTCTATAATTGGCTGCAGCCCTTTCCTTCCTTCCATTGAAATCGGATACTGTCTTACCTGTACTACTTCACTTCCTTCTCGCAAGGCTATCCTCAGAGGTGGTATTCTTAGCCCTCCCCTATTTCCCTCTCTTGCCCACACCTGTGAGACTATTCTTTCTTCATCTTCGGTCGTCAATTTATATAGTTGTACTATAATCTGTCCACCTACGGGAGCTGTGCCCATTCCTAATTGAACTTGTAAGTCCCTTCCCATCAGATATATTCCTGCCTGGGGCACCAGGATTAAGTCTTCCATGGCCTCTCGATTTTCATATCTTACCATTACTCCTTCTATCTCGGGAGCTGTCATTACCTTACCCCCTACTCCAGAGATTTTGACTTGCTTTTCCCCTAATTCCATTCCCTCCGGTATCTTGGTTACACTTGATCTTTCCGCCCCTGAGTCCACCATAAATACCGTGTCTTCTCCTTGGGGACCTAATTTTAAGTTTACCAAGGGTTCCCGTGTGCGTCCTACACACCCCAAGGAGGGGAACCCCTGACCCCCCTATTCCTCCATCAGTGTGTACGATTGTACTTCATGCCTTATCTTTGGACATTCTCTTTTAAAGTGTCCTTCTTTGTGACAATGATAACACCGGGATGGCCCGGTGCGCCTTCCCCCTGATCCTTGTTCTTTATTTCCCGGGGGACCCCAACCTTGGTCCCTCCATTCACCCCTTCCTCTTTCTCTTCTTTGAAAGTTTGGGGTCCCTGGTTCTCGCCCCCCCCCCTCACGGGAGGAGCAGATGCCCTGACCACGGGGGTTCTTTGGGTTGGGTTCCAACGCCACTTATTTCTCAATCCGACAACTCTTCGGATGTCTCAATAAGCCAGACGCACACCTCACCCCCCCCCCCCCCTCACCCCATCCGTGCAACATCCGCACCAATGGACTATCAGGCGGAATGTGCGGCTCTTCACCAGTTTGAGCCTTTTTCCCCCGGGCCCTTACTTTGCCCGTTCCGGTTATCCATCCCTGTCAGACCTTTTCCCGTCCAACAGAACCCAATCGCCCGAGTAATACTTAATAGTCAATATTCTTACCCGAGTCCTGTGCACAGAAATTGCTCGATTGATTGATCCCTTTCACCGGATTCCCTCTTGTTTCCAGAGTCTCTTGTCCGAATATCACTCGCTCAAACCGCTGACGGCAAGCAAGGAGATCAGAGACTGCTGAAATCAGCAGGGTGCACCTTCCCTTCCTTTCGTGCCTCCGTCAAGCGGCCGGAGTGGCGATCCCGGACGAGCCCCCAACTTGTGAGATATATGGCTTGTGCTCACAATCACTACTCAGAGACTAAATTGTGGAAACAAGAAATGCTTTATTTGCGAGTCTGCAGAATCGGGTGCCTCTCCAAGTTGAGACACACCGAGCAAAGGAAAAACGTCTATTTTTATACAATTCAGTATACAGCCTTTATTGATCGGACGCCTCCCCTTCTGACCCCTTCCAATCGGGGTACCGAGGTTCACAATCTTCCAACCCTCTCCTCCGTGCGTCATCAATCATTCCCTCTCCTCCCACATCATACATCGCATGTACATTTAAATTAGGTTCTTTGTCATGAGGGGCGTAAAGTTAATATTCATTTAACTTATTAAGCATGCGCAGTATCTGTGCCATAACCTAATTAATTGCCTTTGACCTAAAGAATAGCTTCTGTGTTGTCAGCTACATTCCTTACCTCATCTTGTTATTCTACAATGTTATCAACATCTCTGAAGGTCTGACTGTTTGTTCGAATCACAAGGTTGGTGTTTCCAGTTACTCGGCCCATCACAAGTTCGGTGACTACAACCATTCGGCCCCTCACAATGGTGGTGGTTTAATCATCTTATCCCTCACACCACTCTACACTGCGCACCTGTGGTCGAACTATGGAAAGACAAGTTTGCAGAGACTAAAGGTGGCATATAACGATGCCATGAGAACACTGCTAAGGAAACATAGATGGTGTAGTGCTAGAAACATGTTTGTGGCTGCAGGAGGCAGTACTTTACAAGCTATCCTAAGAAATCACATGTATAAATTCATTTCCAGGATGAATCACTAAAAATTTAATTATTGTGGCCTTGTCAAACATAAGGGTGAGCACTAGAACGCTACAAATCCCAGCTGTGGAGACACTGGTATCGTTGTCTTGTTGTAGGACATTGATCATTCTTTTAATCTGGATTTTTAACTCATGTATTGTGTTTATTTTAAATATAATTTATGATGCTTTTATAAGTGATATACTAAGATTTTATATGTACTTTATGATATTTTTAAAATATGCAATGCATTCTTTTTATGTAATGTTGCCCCTTGTCTGGACCTTGAGTGTAATAAAGTTTATTATTATTATAATAATAATTATTATTATTATTATTATTATTATTATTATTATTATTATTATTATTATTATTATTATTATTATTATTATTATTATTATTATTATTATTATGTGGAAAAGTGAATAAGACCAAAGATTTTATTCCTAAATCCAAGTTCACTTGCTACTGGATTAAACTTTGATGTATTGAAATAAGCAGGTCAACTGGTAGCTCTTGTCTCTTGGAACCAAACAAAATGAGACATGATTTAACCAGATCAACAAGGAGTTGGCATCAGATGAACAATGATAAATCTATTTCTATTGAAAAGTTTAATCACTTTTAAATATTAAACCTAAAGAGGGTGAATGTTGATGAGTTACAGAATGAGGAATGAAGAAATGTGTAGGAAAGAACATCAGATACTGGTTTAAGTCGAAGATAGATGCAAAAGGCTGGATTATTCAGCAGGACAGGCTGATGAACAGACAGTCTGAGGAAGGGTCTCGACCCGAAATGTCACCCATTCCTTCTCTCCAGAGATGCTGCATGTCCCGCTGAGTTACTCCTGCATTTTGTGTCTACCTTCAAGGAATGAAGAAATACTTCTCTCTTCTAGTATTTATTGTGAAGATTAATAATCATGATTAACTTTTTGACTTTTCATAGGTATTTCAGTAGATTAAAATTTTACTTTTCTTCCAAATTTTGACTACAGCCATAACTGATTTGGGATCGGCTGTAATATTTGAATATGTTTATGATTCATCGAATCTTCAGTTATTCCTAATATGCTTATTTGCATCTCTACATACTGATTGTCTGATGAGGACTCTTCTTCAAACAATGCTTTCCTGTATAATGGTTACTATCCTGCCATTTCAGATATTATCAGAGGAAATTGTTGACAAATTGACATTTCTTTTCTCTTTTGGTAATTAAGTAAGTAAATTTATTGGCCAAGTATTCACATACAAGGAATTTGCCTTGGTGCTCCGCCCACAAGTAACAACATGATATACAGTGACAGTTATGAATGACTCAGAAAACACTAAACATTAATAATAATAAAACATTAATGATAAAACACCATTGAGCAAGCATGTGAACCAACACAATACCAGATCAAAGGGAGGCTACAGATTTTTGGCTGTTGAGTAGAGCAACTACTCGTGGATAAAAACAGTTTTTATATCTGGCTGTGGCAGCTATGACAATCCGGAGTCGCCTTCCAGAGTGAAGTGATTCAAAGAGTTTGTGGCCAGGGTGAGAGAGGTCAGAGATGATTTTGCCTGGTCGCTTCCTGGCCCTTGCAGTGTACAGTTCATCAATGGAGGGAAGGTTGCAACCAATAATCTTCTCTGCTGATCGGACGATTCGCTGCAGTCTCCAGGTGTTGTGCTTGGTGGCTGAGCCAAAGCAGACCATAATGGATAAGGTGAGAACTCACTCTACGGTGGCCGTGTAGAATTGGACCATCATTGCCTGTGGCAGATTGTGCTTCCTCAGCTGCCGTAGTCGATAGAAGCCCCCCACTTAAGGTCCTTGGAGATGATGGTTCCCAGGAACTTATTGGGTGAAAATTAAATCTGATAAAAATTTGGAGATGAAATGGTGAATAGATTTAATAAAATCTAGTATGAACTGGAATAAAACACTAACTATGATCTGGAATTTTTCAATTTAGGTTGGAAAAGTTACATCCAAATGCGTGCGAGGTCTGTATTTTATCCTTGTACTCAGGATGACGAGTGTGGCTCCAATAACTGAGAAAGGAACATAGAGGCAGAAAGAAAGGACATGGTTCTTTTGCCATAAAGTGACATTTAAATGCATGTAACTCTTTCCAGGTATAATATGTGGTGTCAGGGGCAAGGGTGTGATTTTCTGTCCATCCCTAAGAACCCTTGAGAAAAGGTTAACAATGTTTTTAAACAGCAATGCTCCGTTGTGAAATGTTCTTGCAATGCTGTGGAGTAAAATATTAATTTAGTGCATAGTGTGCAATATTTCACAGTGAATCAGGTAAAGGACTGGTGGCTGAGCCAAACCAGACCATGATGGACCATGAATCCTTGTGAATCAGGTAAAGCATAAGGATTTATTTTTCATTAAATATCCCAACAATTAAGTGAATTCAGCACAAGAAGTTACAAAGACAGTAGTAAGCCCATGCACTAACATATCTTACTAACTCATAAACAAATTGGGGGTACCAATCCTGCTGTAAAATGTGAACTATTATTCAAGACTTTCTCTTGAATGCAATATTATAAATAAAAGCACAAGTTCATCAAGTTGGGATGATACATTGTGCATGTCTCAAAGACCTGATAGAGAAAACATATGTAGCAGAAACAATATATAAATGTGGTAAATAACCTTTTCTTGGTGTACATGTTTCTTACATAGCGTTTATCTTCTGAGGCTTTTGCACAATCACTATAGTATATTACAAAAGTGAATCTGTTGGCCAAATAATGTTGAGATATTTATATTAATAAGATATTATGTAACAGCTGAAAGATGCACAAACATTCTGTACATTGTGCTATTTAACAGGATGCTATATAAGATGATTATGTGCTATATAAGATGATTACTTTGAAGAGGCATGGGTGGAAATAAGGGTTTTAAAAGTTGAGTTTAAAGAAACATTTCTAATATAAGATTCTATTTTAGGAATAGACAGGTAAAACTGTCCTGAAAAATAGTAAGATTAAACGAGCTTACCAGTTTGAAGTTTGATCTGTATTTTATGAGGAGTTACGATGAGGGATTACGTGAAGAACCCGCTCAGCACGCATGCGCGGCATACTTCAAAGCAGTGGTGTGGAATCACAGATAGACACAGTTATTGAAGTAAACATAGTAAAGATAAGGAGACATCAGTTTATGAATTTGACCCATATTATTGAGGGTGGGAGCGAAGGGAACGTAATCCCTCATCGTAACTCCTCATAAAATACAGATCAAACTTCAAACTGGTAAGTTCTCGTTTAATCTTACTATTTTACTTCGGAGTCATGTGAGTGATTCCGTGAAGATTTCAAAGCTCTGTGATTTCAAACCGTGTAACAGTTATTACTACATCACTGCCGAAGTCTTTGAGGGAGGACGTGTGTTATCGTAACCAACCAATGTATCTGTTTGTAGAAAACACAATGGTATTTTTTAACAATAACAACAAAGAATTTAAATTTCTCCCCTGGGCTTAAATTAAATATTTGCAGTCTGTAAAATCTTTCCTGCAAATAAAACAGGTTTTGCCAACGGCTTATTATAACATTTCTGAACGGTCTTTCCCCCCACCATCCTGCTGTAGCCAGGATGTGGTTTATAGGCACGTCCATTCTTTTAGCCGTCGACGTGGATGCTGCCCTGGTGGAATGAAATTTGTACATGTTAGTTTTTATCCCAGCAGCTTTTAGCACCTGCTTGAGCCATCTCGAAATGGCTCGTCACCCGACCATAAGGTTTTTTATGACTGACCCACAAGGCTTTTCATCTCCCTCGAATATTTTAGTTGTGTCTATGTAGGATAATAGGGTCATGGCACATAACCGTGTTTCTGGCGGGTAAGCCCGGAATTCCACGACTGGATTAGGTGTTCCTGGTCTGCTCTGTTTGATCATCCCGTGGATAACGACAAAGATCTGGTCTGAAGCTGTGAGCATGGTGTCCAGTCGCAATAGGTGTAGTGACTGGACCCTCTGTGGAGCTACAAGTGCCATCAACATGAGTGTTTTGAGCATAGATTGTTCCAGGTTGAGGGATCTGGCTGGTGGCCATCCCCTGAGGTATGTCAGGACCACACTGACATCTCATATATGGGTGTACCGTGGTCTAGGGGGTTAGAGTTGTAAATACCCTTCATTAGTTTGACCACCAGCTGGTGGGACCCCATGGCCTGTTGTCCTGGAGCTGGTTTTAAATAGACAGGCAGGGCAATTCTAGCTGTGTTGATGGCTCTGTAGCTGAGTCCTTCATCGTGGTGAAGGTTCGCCAGGAATTCCAGTACGTTGGTAACTGTAGCGTTTGAGTAGGTGGTCCCTCTATCCAAGCAGTACTTCTCCCATTTTTTGATGCTGGACAAGTGCTGTTTTTTAGTGGATGTTCGGAGGGATGCTGACATGTTGTCGATGGTTTGTTATGATAATCCCAGTCCCAGAAGTGATTTGTGCAGAATCTGCAACCCAGGAGTTTGATTTTTTCATGGCACGGGTGGCCCGTGCCCGACACTGGGTGTTAACAACTCTGGGTCACTGGGGAATACCATCGGAGTTTCAACAACCATGTCATGGAGTATTGGGAACCATGGCTGTGTAGGCCAGTCGGGTACTATCAAAATACCTGAAGCAGAGTCCATTTGTACTGTGCGTAGTCCCCGACTGATGAGGCAGAAGGGAGGAAATGCATAGAAGAAGAATTTCCCCAATCCAGCGCGAACGCATCTACCGCTGCTGCCTCAGGGTCTGGTTCCCAAGCGACTTACATAGGTACCTGGTGATTTAGCCTTGATACAAATAAATCGATATCTGGCGTGCCATATTGGTTGATAACTTTTGTCATTAAATTTACGTGACCTGGTGTCTGCCACTGTATTAGCTTACCTGGCAGATAGCCAAATATGTCTTTGGACACACCATTGCCAAATTGTGTTGACCAACTTGTCGCATGATACCGATTTTATGCCGCCCATATGGTTAATGGAGGCCACCACCGTAGTATTATCTATTTATAACCGTACATGCAAGTGATGCATATTTATGCATATGCTTTTAAACCATAAAAGTGACCCAAACATCTCTAGATAATTGATGCCCAGTGTAAGTGGTAACGATGATTCTGGGTTAGTCCATCTACTACTTGTGCTGGATATAGAGTTAGTTGCTCCCCAGTCTTGAGCACTGACATCTGTTTGGATAACTGACGTAAGGTTAGTGATGATAATAGGCTGAAACTATGTCAAACGTTTTTTGCCCACCACTGTAGTTCTGATATTACTTCAGTGGGTAACGATCATAATGACCTGTATGTCGTTTTTGGTACAAAGGTCCGAATTATGTAACCGGAAATGCTGCTGCCATTTTCCCAATTACTCTGTTACTTCTCGAGTGGTTGGTAGTTTGTTGACCATTAAATTGTTGCATGATTGTGCCAATTCAACTATGTTGTCTCTTGGCAATGTTACAGTCACGTAGACTGAATTAATTGTGAAGCCCAAGTAGTCCATGATAGAGGATGGCTTCAACTTAGATTTATCTGGATGTAAGACAACCCCAGGGTTTCGAATAACTGTTTGGTAGCTGAACAGCTAACATAGTCAAATTCATGGTCTTGCCTACCATTTAGGATATCATCAAGATATGCCATGACAATATGTTTTTGTCTTCTGAATATTGCCAGAGCTGGTTTTAGTGTCTTGGTGACACTCTTGGGCTGATGTGAACCCATTGGGTAATGCTTTAAATTGCTATAGCTGCCCCATCCAGGTAAATTTCAGGTATCTGCGATGATCCTTGTGAATGGTACTAAATAGTAAACATCTTTAAGATGAATGCTTGCCATGAAGTATCCTTTGGAAATTAGTTGTTTGGCAGTAACAACCGGTTCCATTTTGAAATGTATATACTTAACAAACATATTTAATGAAGTTAAGTCAATGATGATGCAACATCCACCATCTTTTTTGGGTTTAGTGAATATATTTGATATGAATTGCAAGGGTTCAGGTTTTCCCATGATACCCTTTGTAATTATTCTCACCAGTTCAGCTTGTCCCTCTTGTTTCTTTAACGGAGAGGGGAAAAATACCCTCTGGGGTGAATGTTGACCTGGTGGCAATTTTCCTAGTATGAATTGTATTTGTATTCACTAATGCCATTGAGTATATACTGATCACTCGTGATAGACTCCCATGTGTTAGTATTACTCTATATACTGGTAGGAACCAGACCCACCTACCTCCATGGTTATGGGTATTCTTCTGTTTCCTGCCGGTCCAACGAGTGTTGCACGTCGTCTGACATGGCGGTAACGTTGGGGGGTGGCGCATTTTCCATGGGGTTCGCTCTGGGCCCTGGTCTAAAGAAGACTTTCGGTGATAGAATGCGGACCCCGAGCTTTCAACAGTCCGATATGGTAGACGTTGACTGATGGACGCGATGGGGTGCTGCTGCGTAGGAATTACTGTTTTTGGTTACTCATCCCGGCCCTGCCCTCATGAGCCGAAAGTTTTGTAAAACCTCTTGCATGTCCTTCATATGCTTTGTGAGGTTTTTGCCAAAGAGCAGTGGGTCTGGCTCAGTGGCTGGGGTATGCACAACCCCGCAATGTAGGATTTTATGGCAGGTCTTATGACATGTTTACGAAGGTTGTGGTCATCTCCGTATTTGTCCATGGAACGAGGAAAAAACAATGTGATGGCTGTCGTCAGGCTTTTAACGGCCTCCTGCACGTGGGGTTTCCATGTAGCTGTCCACCACACCTAGCAGCTCTTCCTGTTCCTGCACCCCTTGCATACTCCTGAGATCTTCAGCCATTGCCCCTGTTCTTGACCAGCCCAGTCCTGGTCACCAAAGCTATCCTCTGGAAAGGACGAAGCAATGGACAATGTATTATAGACCGCCAAATGGGGGGCGAGAATTGGAAGAGCAAATATGTAAGGAGATTGCAGATATTAGTAGTAAGCACAAGGTAGTGATTGTGGGAGATTTCAATTTTCCACACATAGACTGGGAAACACATTCTGTAAATGGGCTGGATGGGTTGGAGTTTGTAAAATGTGTGCAGGATAGTTTTTTGCAGCAATACATAGAAGTACCTACTAGAGAAGGGGCGGTGCTGGACCTCCTGTTAGGAAATGAGACGGGTCAGGTGGCAGAGGTATGCGTTGGGGAACAGTTCGGGACCAGTGATCACAATACCATTAGTTTCAATATAATTATGGAGAGGGTCAGAACTGGACCTAGGGTTGAGATTTTTGATTGGAGAAAGGCTAACTTTGAGGAGATGCGAAAGGATTTAAAAGGAGTAAATTGGGACAGTTTGTTTGATGGGAAAGATGTGGAAGAGAAATGGAAGACATTTAAAGTTGAAATTTTAAGAGTACAGAATCTTTATGTCCCTGTTCGGTTGAAAGGAAATAGTAAAAATTGGAAAGAGCCATGGTTTTCAAGGGAAATTGGACACTTGGTTCGGAAAAAGAGAGAGATCTACAATAATCATAGGCTGCATGGAGTAAATGAGGTGCTTTAGGAGTATAAACAATGTAAAAAGAATCTTAAGAAAGAAATTAGAAAAGCTAAAAGAAGATATGAGGTTGCTTTGGCAAGTAAGGTGAAAGTAAATCCAAAGGGTTTCTACAGCTATATTAATAGCAAAAGGATAACGAGGGATAAAATTGGTCCATTAGAGAGTCAGAGTGGACAGCTATCTGCAGAGCCAAAAGAGATGGGGGAGATATTGAACAATTTCTTTTCTTCGGTATTCACCAAGGAGAAGGATATTGAATTATGTGAGGTAAGGGAAACAAGTAGAGTAGCTATGGAAACTATGAGATTCAAAGAAGAGGAAGTACTGACACTTTTGAGAAATATAAATGTGGATAAGTCTCCAGGTCCGGACAGGATATTCCCAAGGACATTGAGGGAAGTTAGTGTAGAAATAGCAGGGGCTATGACAGAACTATTTCAAATGTCATTAGAAATGGGAATAGTGCCGGAGGATTGGTGTACTGTGCATGTTGTTCCATTGTTTAAAAAGGGGGCTAAGAGTAAACCTAGCAATTATAGACCTGTTAGTTTGACGTCAGTGGTGAGCAAATTAATGGAAAGGATACTTAGAGATAATATATATGAGCATCTGGATAAACAGGGTCTGATTAGGAACAGTCAACATGGATTTGTGCCTGGAAGGTCATGTTTGACTAATCTTGAATTTTTTGAAGAGGTTACTCGGGAAATTGATGAGGGTAAAGCAGTGGATGTTGTATATATGGACTTCAGTAAGGCCTTTGACAAGGTTCCTCACGGAAGGTTGGTTAAGAAGGTTCAATTGTTGGGTATTAATGATGGAGTAGCAAGATGGATTCAACAGTGGCTGAATGGGAGATGCCAGAGAGTAATGGTGGATGGCTGTTTGTCAGGTTGGAGGCCAGTGACTAGTGGGGTGCCACAGGGATCTGTGTTGGGTCCACTGTTGTTTGTCATGTACATCAATGATCTGGATGATGGTGTGGTAAATTGGATTAGTAAGTATGGAGATGATACTAAGATAGGTGGGGTTGTGGATAATGAAGTAGATATTCAAAGTCTAAAGAGAGATTTATGCCAGTTGGAAGAGTGGGCTGAAAGATGGCAGATGGAGTTTAATGCTGATAAGTGTGAGGTGCTACATCTTGGTAGGACAAATCAAAATAGGACGTACATGGTAAATGGTAGGGAATTGAAGAATGCAGGTGAACAGAGGGATCTGGGAATAACTGTGCACAGTTCCCTGAAAGTGGAATCTCATGTAGATAGGGTGGTAAAGAAAGCTTTTGGTGTGCTGGCCTTTATAAATCAGAGCATTGAATATAGAAGTTGGGATGTAATGTTAAAATTGTACAAGGCATTGGTGAGGCCAATTCTGGAGTATGGGGTACAATTTTGGTCGCCAAATTATAGGAAGGATGTCAACAAAATAGAGAGAGTACAGAGGAGATTTACTAGAATGTTGCCTGGGTTTCAGCAACTAAGTTACAGAGAAAGGTTGAACAAGTTAGGGCTTTATTCTTTGGAGCGCAGAAGGTTAAGGGGGGACTTGATAGAGGTCTTTAAAATGATGAGAGGGATAGACAGAGTTGACGTGGATAAGCTTTTCCCACTGAGAGTAGGGAAGATTCAAACAAGGGGACATGACTTGAGAATTAAGGGACAGAAGTTTAGAGGTAACATGAGGGGGAACTTCTTTACTCAGAGAGTGGTGGCTGTGTGGAATGAGCTTCCAGTGAAGGTGGTGGAGGCAGGTTCGTTTTTATCATTTAAAAATAAATTGGATAGTTATATGGACGGGAAAGGAATGGAGGGGTATGGTCTGAGCGCAGGTATATGGGACTAGGGGAGAATACGTGTTCGGCACGGACTAGAAGGGTCGAGATGGCCTGTTTCCATGCTGTAATTGTTATATGGTTATATGGTTATATGGACAGTGCACAAGGCACTGTGGAGGGAGTGCCTGACTCCACTCTGCGAGAGCACCCCTCCTGGGGCCCCTCCTGGTGTGCACCTCGCTGGAGCTCCTGCTCCAAGAGCCGCTCCATGCGGCTCATGCGGCTGTCTCTCCCCCGCCTGGGTGGAGAGACGTCCCCGTCTGATAAGTCGGAGCCACCGGCCGGACGCCTCTTCCTAGCTGCTCAGGCGCTAGCGGGCTGGGCTCAGCGCGGTGTCGGGGTATAGCGGACCGCCCGGTAAGCGGTCCTACCGCCTTGTTGCTGCCCCTGCGAGATGGAACGCTCCTCCGTGGAGTCGAGCGGGGGCAGGTCTTTTCAGGCGGCTGTCTTTTCCCCCCCGGGCGGGTGGAAAGACGTCCTGTCCGATAAGTCGGAGCCACTGGCCGGACGCCTCCGTGGCGTTACTTCCAGCCCGCTGCTCAGGCGCTAGCGGGGCTGGGCTCGGCACGGTGTCGGGATAGCGGAGCACCGGGTAAGCGATCCTGCCGCCTTGATGCTGCCCCCCCCCCCCAGAAGGAACGCTCCTCCCTGGAGTCGAGCGGGGGACAGGTCTGTTCTGTTGCTGCCCCCCCCAGATGGACAATCCTCCGTGGAGTCGAGCAGGGGACAGGTTTGTTGTAGAGCCTTTCTTCTCTGCCGGACAGCAGAAGGCTCCCTGTGAAAGAAAAAGCCGACGTCAGCTTACCTCCATAGCGGGAGCGCCTGACTCCCACTGTGCTGCTGTTGCTCTGCTGGACGTAATGCCATGCATGCGTGCTGAACGGGTTCTTCACGGAATCACTCACGTGACTCCGAAGAACAATTAATAAATTTCAGGATGCATGATTGGAGTACAGAGTGACCAGGGCTATGGGAGGTGCATAGAATTACGGGGCAATCAATGGGTTAATTTGCAATGCCGAGAAAGAGCTTTGTTTCGCACCTAGGGAAAAGTACCACAATTGAGTGAAAGATTGTAATTCTGTATTTTTTTTTGTTCTGCAGGGAGATAATGAGAAGTTCAGTCAAAATGGCTCATTTGGAGGCTGCACTGATCGTCCTCCTCATCGCAATGAGTTTACCTTCTACTGACTCTCAAAAGACCGGTACCAGGCTCTTGTATTCTATAACTGAATTTGTTTATTTATGCAATATTATGAGATAATTACAACATATGAACTGAGGAAAAATTCCCTCAATTGAGCTAATTGTTCAAAGAGTGGAATTTGAATTAATATTGCTTAATTTTATGATTTTCCTTTTCTTGGGTCATTTTTAGATTAAAAGGATGTGGGAATGGGATCTGATAGCAGTCATTTGGATGAGCGGGCCATAAATGTCATATTCAGGTTTTTTGTGAACTGCCTCACCGCAGTTGACACCATTTCACGCCTCCGTGGCCGTGGGCTCCACCGCCCGCTCTGCCGCCCTGGACTCTGACTTGTGAGTCCCCGACCGGGCCCTGACCCAGCTTCTACGCAGTGATCCGGGAGGCATCGAGACCGCGGCGCCTCGATAAACGCCTCCAGCCGCGTTCCCAGTCCACAGCCACGGGACCTGTGAAAGCTGTCACACCTAAAAAATCACCGATCCACATTTAGTTTAAGTTGGTGTCAAGTTTGACACAGACATTGGGAGCCAAAGAGCCTTTTCCTGTGCTGTACTGCTCTGCGTTCCATACACACAATTGTATCCCAATCACATACAGACAGTAACAATTCAATTAAGGTAGACACAAAAAGCTGGAGTAACTCAGCAGGCTAGGAGAAAAGGAATGGGTAACATTTCAGTTTGAGTCCCTTCTTCAGGCTCTGAATGTTACCCAATCCTTTTCTCCAGAGATTATTACGTTCCATGTTCAAAATCTTTTAATAATATAATTAGATTTTTTGCATTGTATTTTCAAGTTATTTATGTATTTTTGCTAGCGGTTTATCGATGACAGTTTATATATTTACTAAAAGTCCATGCTGGTGCCTCACTTTGTGCTCGGGATGCATTCTCAGGTATGAGAGCATGTACAGAGAGCATTAGAAGGAACCCTTGTATCACTACCTAAAGAAATACACAATTGATGTCAGAAAATATGGTACAAAACTCTTCCCCCCCCCACTACTGTGTGTTGTCATGCCAGGGCTGTGGAGAACCTCTGAATGATGCTGCTTGGTGCTGTGTGAGGAACCTGATGTGAAGCCTAACCCTCACCACAATTGACTTGGCACAAACCCCTACTCTGTGGGACTGCTGTGCCAGGAACATGGATGCTGGGAATCTTGAGCAAACACAGCAATGAACCAATCATCCATGGTGGTGGCTATATAGAATGAGCTGTCGGAGGAAGTTGAAGCATGTACAAAAACATTCCAAAAGCATTTGGACATGTATGTGGATAGAACAGGTTTATAATCCTAAGGGCCAAATGTGGACAGTTGGGACTAACATAGATGGGGCATCTTGGTCGGCAAGTTGAGCCCAATGGCCTGTTTCCATACTGTGACACTTGATTAGTACAGGTGTCAGAGGTTATGGGGAGAAGTTAGGGAAATGGGGTCAGGAGAGAGAGATAGATCAGCCATGATTGAATGGTGGAGCAGACTTGATAGACAGACAATTGACAATAGGTGCAGGAGTAGGCCATTCGTCCCTTCGAGCCAGCACATGCAGCAGGAGGTAATGAGGGAGACTGAGCAGTCTGTTAACACATGGAGAGGATGCTACTGGTCTCCACCAAAATCAGTACTGGGCAGGATGCAGCCCCGAGGCCCCAAATCTCAGTGCTGAGTGAGTGTACCATCCACCTTGACCTGCCCAATACCAGCCCCCACAGGCAGCCTCTCTACATTGAGCTGTGAGGAGATTCATTGCTGCAATGAATCGGTGGGTGGGGGAGGGATGAGGGCAGGGGCTCACAACACTCAGGTTATCAACAGCAGCAAGGGCGGAAAATCCAGGTTTAACACAAAGCTCACAGCATTGCAGTGCACAGCCTCAACAGGTGTCTTTACCAAAGTACAGGAGGGTATGAATCTGTATGAAATTGGGGACCAAGCGCCCTGTAATGAGTTGGTACTCTCTCGTCAACACAAAGAAATGTACCAGGGCATGGCCTCTTGAGAATGTTATCAACACAATTAAAAATTCATAGCATGGAGAATTTGAGTCTGATGAGCTATTGGAGTTAATTTTTAATTCGTAATATTCCTGCAATTAGAGCTAAATTTCACTTGTAATAACCTCTCTCAGGTAATTCTGCCTTAATTTTGCTGGATTTTATTGCCATCTGAGGATGTTATGATGACCTGACTGGAGCTTAAATGGCTGTTTATACCGCAGAAGCTCTCTTGAGAAAATGCAAATTTAACCCGATTGTAAATCCACATTATTACTGAAATTGTGGGTGTCAACTAATGTGGGAAAAGTTATTATCACGGATTATTGCTTTTTCTGTTTTAGCCTGCACAGAGTCCTCCACGGCAGACATTGTTTTCCTAGTTGACGGATCCTGGAGTATAGGAACTCAAAACTTTGCAAAGATTCAAGAGTTTCTCTATACATTGGTGGATGGATTCGATGTTGGAGAAGACAAAGTCCGGATAGGCCTCATTCAGTACAGCGAAAATCCTCACACAGAGTTTTTCTTGAATACTTTTCGTGATAAAAATGAAATCCTACAGAAGATCCAGCAGCTGCCTTACAAGGGAGGAGGCACGAGAACTGGACTGGGCCTGAAGTTCATGCTGAACATGCTTTTTGTGGCATCAGCAGGAAGCAGGGCGTTGATGGGTGTGCCGCAGGTGGCCATTGTTATTACAGATGGCCAGTCCCAAGATAATGTGGAGCTGCCTGCAAAGGCACTGAAAGAGCAGGGCATCATTGTGTATGCTATTGGTATCCGGGAAGCCAAGGAGGAGGAGCTAAAGGAAATTGCCAGCCAGCCGGCTTCAGATTACGTGTACAATGTCGCCGACTTTAATGCCTTGAGTGAAATTTCACAGGCTGTCATCCGGGTTGTATGTACTAGGGTGGAAGAGGTATCCCGTGAAGTTTCTAAGGTCACAAAGTCATCCATAGGTATTGTATCCAGGAAGCCAAGAAGGTTGGAACTCAAAGATAGACCATTCTGTTTTAGTTCGGGCTTTTGAGTTTTTACCTTTTGTTTAAATGTGTGTTATCTGGAATATCCTAATATGTTCTGCCCCTCTTGTAGATATGTTTCCTTTATCACCTTTGCTCTTAGCTGTGCTATAATCCTGCCATCATCCCTGTTCCTCCCACATCTACATTCACACATTAATGGGTGCATGGTTCTTTCCCATTATCTCTTGAATGTGGTTGTGTTTCAAAGGTTGTTTAATTTCCTTGTCTTCCATCCTGGTGTAAAATTCATGGAAGAAAGACATTTAGACTCTCAAATCATTGAGACTGAATAACAGTCCATCTTCACATGTGGCCCATCTCTGTTCAATGGCCATTGCAATCAAGGCAGAAGATACAAAAGAGGAGGATTAACATTTTTCTGTTATATAGCAACTGACCCTGGCATCAGGAAGATGCAAGTCACGCCTGATCATTACTTGTTCTGCATGCAGAAACGGCAAGGTTTCTGTGTACTTAAAGTAGCTGCCAATGAATTACATCTTCCATTCTATTGTTACAGTTTTCAGGAGTAGTGTTCATTACAGTCATTCCAAGGTAGGGGGTGCAGGACATGGAACAGTAGTAAGTGACTTCTTGTCACTTTGACAAACCTCCTCTAATAAATGTCGAATAAAGCATGACAATAGACAATAGGTGCAGGAGTAGGCCATTCGGCCCTTCGAGCCAGCACTGCCATTCACTGTGATCATGGCTGATCATCCACAATCAGTAGCCTGTTCCTGCCTTCTTCCATTATTCGTTGACTCCGCTTTCTTTAAGAGCTCTATCCAACTCTCTTGAAAGCATCCAGAGAATTGACCTACACTGCCCCGAGGCAGAGAATTCCACAGATTCACAAACCTGATGAAAAGGTTTTTCCTCATCTCCATTCTAAATGGCTTACCCCTTATTCTTAAACGCTGGCTCCTGGTTCTGGACCTCCCCAACATCGGGAACATGCTTCCTGCCTCTAGCATGTCCAAACCATTAATAATCTTACATGTTTCAATAAGATCCCGTCTCATCCTTCTAAATTCCAGAGTATACAAGCCCAGCCACTCCATTCTATCCACATATGACAGTCCCGCCATCTCGGGAATTAAACTTGTGACATGCTGAGAGGTTATAAAAATCTTCCCACCTGAATAGATGACAGACATTAACATCCCAGGTTAAATAACAGGGAATGTGCCACGGATTAAATCCAAAACCATGTGTTTAGAAGTTGGCCCAAGAGCAGTACTCACATTAATTGAACCTTGGTGTCCCATCCTTGGTGTCCATTCATTTGGTGAAATCCTGAGCAGGATGGGGGTGAATGATAATGGTTGTATAATGCAGACCAGGGAGTATTCCTAAGGCTTTTGAAACACAATGATAATGAAAGTCAAGAGGAAGAACTGCTTTGATATTGAATATCAGCCACATGATCTCAAATAGATGTTATGCTGCTCATCTGCACACTAGGAGCACCATATCATATTTAAGAAGCCTCAGAAATTCCAACTGATGTTTTCAACCATTTGGATGCAGGGCATTGGGTCCCAGATTTACTCTTCATCAGTTTCTTTTGTGCCCTTATGTGGGATCAACAAAGTCCAGTTCTACTACAGCACAATTGCTGCCACCTTAGAGAGAAATTGTGTGTTGAGCAAAGTTCTGGAGTAATTCAGTGGATCAGGCAGCATAAGTGGAGAGAATTGAGAGGGAACGCTTCAGGTCGATCCAAAACTTCCCCTAAAGCCCTTGTCCCACTTTCACAACCTAATTCACGACCTCTGCTGAGTTTGCCCTTGACTCAAACTCGTAGCATGGTCGCCACGAGGTCGTAGGAGGTTGTAGGTAGGCATCAACTAGGTCGCGCTGTTCTTTCAAGTCAAATAAAAAATGTCCACGAGTAAAAAAAAAGGTCGGCATGGAAAAAATCGAAATCTTTGTACTCGTAGGTAGGTCGTAGGTAGGTCGCAGATATTCGTAGGTAGTTGTAGGTAGTTGTAGGTGGTCGGAGGCAGAAGAAGGGTTAAAAAAGGTCAGTAGAAAAAAAAGGTAATTTAAACAGCAGAATGTCACCTCTCTCACTCCAAGGCATGTTAGAAACATAGAAACATAGAAATTAGGTGCAGCAATAGGCCATTCAGCCCTTCGAGCCTGCACCGCCATTCAATATGATCATGGCTGATCATCTAACTCAGTATCCTGTATCTGCCTTCTCTCCATACCCCCTGATCCCTTTAGCCACAAGGGCCACATGTAACTCCCTCTTAAATATAGGCAATGAACTGGCCTCAACTACCTTCTGTGGCAGAGAATTCCAGAGATTCACCACTGTCTGTGTGAAAAAGGTTTTTCTCATCTCGGTCCTAAAAGATTTCCCCCTTATCCTTAAACTGTGACCCCTTGTTCTGGACTTCCCCAACATCGGGAACTTCCTGCATCTAGCCTGTCCAACCCCTTAAGAATTTTGTACGTTTCTATAAGATCCCCCCTCATTCATCTAAATTCCAACAAGTACAAGCCGAGTCTATCCAGTCTTTCTTCATATGAAAGTCCTGACACCCCAGGAATCAGTCTGATGAACCTTCTCTGTACTCCCTCTATGGCAAGAATGTCTTTCCTCAGATTAGGAGACCAAAACTGTACGCAATACTCCTGGTGTGGTCTCACCAAGACCCTGTACAACTGCAGTAGAACCTCCCTGCTCCTATACTCAAATCCTTTTGCTATGTATGCTAACATACCATTCGCTTTCTTCACTGACTGCTGCACCTGTATGCCTACTTTCAATGACTGGTGAACCATGTCACCCAGGTCTCGTTGCATCTCCCTTTTCCTAATCGGCCACCATTCAGATAATAGTCTACTTTCCTGTTTTTGCCACCAAAGTGGATAACCTCACATTTATCCACATTATACTGCATCTGCCATGCATTTGCCCACTCACCCAGCCTATCCAAGTCACCTTGCAGACTCCTAGCATCCTCCTCACAGCTAACACTGCCCCCCCCCAGCTTTGTGTCATGTGCAAACTTGGAGATATTGCATTCAATTCCCTCGTCCAAATCATTAATATATATTGTAAATAGCTGGGGTCCCAGCACTGAGCCTTGCGGTACCCCACTAGTCACTGCCAGCCATTCTGAAAAGGATCAGTTTATTCCTACTCTTTGCTTCCTGTCTGCCAGCCAGTTCTCTACCTGCATCAATACTGAACCCCCAATACCATGTGCTTTAAGTTTGTATACTAATCTCTTCTGTGGGACCGTGTCGAAAGCCTTCTGAAAGTCCAGATCTAACACATCCACTGGTTCTCCCTTATCCACTCTACTAGTTACATCCTCGAAAAATTCTATAAGATTTGTCAGACATGATTTCATCTGCTGGACTCTGAATTTCACCCAGTCCTCTTTTAACTAATCTTTTTTACTTCACATATCTATAAAAACTTTTGCAGTCAGTTTTTATGTTCCCTGCCAGTTTTCTTTCATAATCTTTTTACCCTTTCCTAATTAAGCCCTTTGTTCTCCCCTACTGGTCTCTGAATTTCTCCCAGTCCTCTGGTAGGCTGCTTTTTCTGGCTAATTTGTACGCTTCATCTTTTGCTTTGATACTATCCCTGATTTCCCTTGTTATCCATGGATGCACTACCTTCCCTGATTTATTCTTTTGCCAAACTGGGATGAACAATTGTTGTAGTTCATCCATGCAGTCTTTAAATACCTTCCTCCCAATGCACCATCAACCCTTTAAGAATTAATTGCCAGTCAATCTTGGCCAATTCATGTCTCATACCCTCAAAGTTACCTTTCTTTAAGTTCAGAACCATTGTTTCTGAATTAACAATGTCACTCTCCATCCTAATGAAGAACGCAACCATATTATGGTCACTCTTGCCCCAAGGGGTCATGCACAACAAGACTGCTAACTAACCCTTCCTCATTACTCAATACCCAGTCTAGAATAGCCTGCTCTCTCGTTGGTTCCTCTATATGTTGGTTTAGAAAACTATCCCGCATACATTCCAAGAAATCCTCTTCCTCAGCACCCCTGCCAATTTGATTCACCCAATCTATATGTAGATTGAAGTCACCCATTATAACGGTTTTACCTTTGTTGCATGCATTTCTAATTTCCTGTTTGATGCCATCCCCAACTCCACTACTACTGTTAGGTGGCCTGTACACAACTCCCACTACCGTTTTCTGCCCCTTAATGTTTCGCAGCTCTACCTATATTGATTCCACATCCTCCAAGTTAATGTCCTTTCTTTCTATTGCGTTAATCTCCTCTCTAACCAGCAATGCTGCCCCACCTCATTTTCCTTTCTGTCTATCCATCCTGAATATTGAATATCCCTGGATGTTCAGCTCCCAGCCTTGGTCACCCTGGAGCCATGGCTCCATGATCCCAACTATATCATAGTCATTAATAGCTATCTGCACATTCAACGCATCCACCTATGTTCATTCATAGCTGGAGAGTTTTTTGGAGAGGAGACTTGTGTTTTAGAGATGACACCAAAAAGGCAGCAGCGCAGGGGATTGCACAACCCTTAAAAAAAACAGCCATGCAGGTGTTTCCCACCCAGGAGGAGGAGTGGCAGGAGGTGATGCCACAGGAGGTGATAGTGCAGGGGGAGGTAGCCCTGCATGAGAGACCCCTGGAGGAGGAGACCAGGGTGGTTGTATATGTCCCCACCACCACCCCATCCTTCACTGCCTCATTTGAAGGCAGCAAAGCAGCCCTTTCTCCTGTGTCTGACACAGCATCAGAGGCAGATGTCCCATTAGTGGTGAGGGAGGGCTGGAGGAAGGTTGTGCCCTACACCTTCAGCAGGCAGCAGGAGGGGGACCTTGAGGAAGGGTTCCAGCAGAATGCCAGCCATCCTGAATGAAAAGGAAAATGAGGGATACATGGACAGGGACAAGAATGGCATGCTTGCCATCCACTGCCCCACATGTGTGCTTAAAGCTCCATCTTTTGTCAAAGCCCAGCGCCACTCTCTTCCAGTCATCTGGTGTACTGGGACAGTCCATCACATCATCTCCATTCACCCATTGAGACCTCTTCTTGTGCTTCCTCTTCACCCTTGACTTCCACTTCTGCCTTTAAAAAAAATATATATATTTTTTTTAATTTATTAGAAGTACAGTAAGTTACAGTAGTACAAGCTCTTATATCTTATTACATTTATTGTACCCCTTCATCTTTTAAGCTTTAAGGAAAGATAGACATAAAGAAAGTTATGAAAGAGAGATAGTCGTGTTAGTGTAAAAGAGTGATCAAAAAGAAAAACCCCTTAAACAAAGAATTAGAGAAGAAAGTTAAGAAATAGGCCATAGAAAAAAAGAAAAAGAAAAAGAAACACAAGCTCTATTATAAATACCGCGCAAAAAGGGATATACCAATTTCATATTTTTCAATCCCCCTTACCAGAACCTGATACCATTTCTTTTTTAAAGTATTGTTGCACCTTATACTTGTAGTAAGTCGACAAATGCAGACCACGTCTCTTGGAAATGGTCTGATTTACCTGCAAGGAGGAGTCTCATATTTTCCAGGTGTAATGTTTCAAACATGAAATTTATCTCTTTTATCTCAATTAAGAAATGTATCTGTTTTATCTCCAATAGTTAATAACCCGTCGTTTAAACCCTGTATTATAGACAAATCATTCACACAATGGGAAAGAATAGGAATTAAAATGCTCGGAGACTTGTATGAAACTGGAAAATTATTATCATTCCAACAATTACAATTAAAATATAATTTGAGAAATAATCACTATTTTAAATATTTTGAAATATGTGATTATCTGAAAAAATATACACAAGATTATTATAATATGTCACCAGACTTACTGGAAGAAGCAATGAAGACAAAGGCCGAATCAGCAAATTTAATCTCATACTTGTATAACATCATTCTAAATATAGAAATACCATCAACCGACGGTATTAGAAGAGACTGAGAACAAGAACTAGCTATAAAAATTTCAAATTGGTAGAGGTGGGATAAACATTTACTACATGTGCATAAAGGGTCGATTAACGTAAAACACCTTCTAATCCAATTTAAAATCTTACATAAATTATACTATTCAAAAAACAAAAATAAATAAACTTTTTCCTAACGTCTCACCTATTTGTGATAAATGCCGATCTCAAGAAGCTACAATAGCGCACTCATTTGTTTTTTGTATAAAAATTCAATAATTCCTTCTGCTTTTCTTAAAAGGCTGTTGAAGCAAAAGGGCAGCTGCAAACAGCAGTAAAACATACATGATCTAAGCCAGTCTTCAACATAGTCGAAGGATGTTGAAGGAGGTATTAAACAATAGACAATAGGTGCAGGAGTAGGCTATTTGGCCCTTCGAGCCAGCACCGCCATTCAATGTGATCATGGCTGATCATCCCCAATCAGTACCCCATTCCTGCCTTCTCCCCATATTCCCTGACTCTGCTATTTTTAAGAGCCCTCTCTAGCTTTCTCTTGAAAGCTTCCAGAGAACCAGCCTCCACCGCCCTCTGAGGCAGCGAATTCCACAGACTCACCACTCTCTGTGAGAAAAAGTGTTTTCTCGTCTCTGTTCTAAATGGCTTACTCCTTATTCCTAAACTGTGGCCCCTGGTTCTGGACTTCCCCAACATCGGGAACATGTTACCTACCTCTAGTGTGTCGAAGCCCTTAACAATCATATATGTTTCATTGAGATGCCCTCTCATCCTTCTAAACTCCAGAGTGTACAAGCCTCCTTCTAAACTCCAGAGCATACAGAGTATCTTCGTCATAGTCGTGTGACGTCTTCAACATAGTCGTGGGAGGTCTTCAACATAGTCGTAGGAGGTTGTAGACATAGTCGTGAAAGGTCTTAGGAGGCCGTAGTTTACCGCGACCTTGTTTTTTTAGGTTGTTTAAGGTCATCAGAGATCGTGATTTAGGTCATGCAGGTGGGACAGGGGCTTAACTATTACTTCCACAGACATTGGCTGACCAGCTGAGTTACTCCAGAACTTTGTATTTTGCTTGAAACAAAAATACCATATCAGTGATATATTTGAAAATTTCTCTTGCCCTAATAAGTTTTTGAGATTATTCCCTTGTTCCACAACTGGAAATAATTTCTTAAAACACATTGTATTAAATACTTCAATGAAGCAAAACATTTAAAATCTACTACTCCCTTATTCCTAACACTCAGGAAAACTAGAGCTCTATTTATTCATCGTGTACTAACAGGGATAGAATCATGGTTACTTTATTGGATGAGAGCCTAGCATTTGGGAGCAGAATGAGCCCTAATATTGCCACATGATTTAAAGAAACTGAAAATCAAAACGTCCACAGATGATGGATATCTGAAACAAAAACAGAAAGTGCAGGCTAGGGAAGGAGAGAGAGAGTCAGAGAGAGGGAGATAGAGTCAGAGAGAGGGAAAGATAATATTTAAGTTAATAACCCTTATCAGAACTGGAAAAGTGAGAGAATAATAGTTTTTTTTTCATTGTAGAGAGGGGGTTAAGAGCAGAATTAGGCCATTCGGCCCATCATGTCTATTCAACCATTCAATCATGGCTGATCTATCTTTCCCCCTCAACCCCATTCTCCTGCCTTCTCCCCAAAACCGACACCCTCATTAATCAATCTCCGCCTTCAAACTATCCATTGATGGACTCCACAGCCTTCTGTGGCAATTAATTCCACAGATTCACCACCCTCTCACTAAAGAAATTCCTCCTCAAATCCTTTCTAAATGAATGTCCTTTTATTATGAGGCTATGGCCTCTGGTCCAAGACTCTCCCACTAATGGATACATCCTCTCCACATCCACTCTATCCAGGCCTTTCACTACTTGGTAAGTTTCAATGAGATCTCCCCCTGATCCTTCTATACCCCAGCAAGTACAGGCCCACTGCCTTCAAACGTTCATCATATGTTAATTGATTGTTGGAAGTGGAAGCTGTCTAATATGAGGATGTGAGATTGATACGGTGAAGTAGGGTTCTTTTGGACTGTTACAAATTTAGGAACTATGTCTTTCAATAATCCAAACATTAACCTTACACCACTTTATTCTAAGGCAGTATGATTCATACAGTGGAGCAGAATGAATAAAGGCATGTTGGTAGATCTGTTGTCCAATTACATTTGGTAAAGACCAATTTAACAGAAAATGTCATTCATGTGTTCTCAGATTGCAGGGATGCCAAAGTCGCCGATATTGTCCTTCTGGTGGATGGTTCATCGAGCATAAACAGCAAGAATTTTGAAAAAGTGAAGGACTTTCTTTACACATTTGTTAATGGCCTGCACATTGCAAGAGACGGAGTGAGGATTGGGTTAGTTCAGTACAGCAGCGGCCCAAGAACCGAGTTTTTCCTGAATCATTATTCGTCAAAGGACAGCATATTGAACTATCTAGAGAATATGTCCCAGAAGAAGGGTGGAACAAATTTGACGAATGCTCTGGAATTCCTGCAGAGTCAACATTTTGTTCCGACAGCTGGGAGTAGAGCAGAAGAAGGTGTGAAACAAATTGCCATTGTGATTACCGACGGAGGATCTGTCAGCAAGGCAAGCGAGGTAGCTGCTCAGCTGAGAAGCAAAAGTGTTACAATTTATGTTGTCGGAGTTGAAGTCAAATCACCAAGGAAACTTTATGATGTATCCAGCAGACCACCTCAGAAATACGCCCACAAAGTTGAAAGCTTTAACACGCTATCAGAATTTTCAAAAACATTATTGGAGTCAGTGTGTGGGACAGTTGTAGACCATATCAAAGGTTGGTTCAACTGAAATGTCATAGTGTTATGCAAAACATGCCTTTGGTCCACTGCCTCTGTTCCAGCTATCAAGGACCTATCTATACAATCCCATTCCTCAACACTTGCCCTGTAGCCTTTGTTTCTTTTTTCATTTTTAGCTTAGCCCTTGTCATGATTTTCCGTAATGACCACACTGAACCCACTTCATCCACACTCACCCTTCCCAGTTTATTTTACATCTTCACACCTTTAACTTTGATAAACTGACCTATACTATTTAATTATTTTTACTTCTATATCCCCAAGCCCTCATGAAGCTCATCTCAATTATTAGACCCACATATCACACCCTGGACTCAATCTCGATCTATTATTGTCCTAGAATGATCTCTCTTTGGCCAAGTACTTTTCTCATAGTTCCCTCTTTAACAAAGCTACCATTATCTAATTCGGAGGCCCATCTAAAGTCTTCAATTCTCTCTGATTCCTGCCCCATCTCAAACAAACCTTTAATATTCTAATGTAATAGTCTTTATCTTTGGTACACATTTTCCCTTTTTTTTCTCATGTGATGCAACACTCCCCAAATGAACACTTTCAAATTGATCTATAATATGGAATCTGACAGAAATATTCCTTTGGGATTCCAGTATGCTCTCCTCCTTCTTGCTATTCTCATTCAACTTCTCATCTCCTCCACCTTTCCATCATCCAAACTCCTTCACTAACCAATCACCCCGCACTTTCTTCCATTTTCCCAGCAAAGGTTTATTTCCATCATTTTGCTGTCTAATCACTTCCACCATCTCTCTATTCACTTGCTTCCACAATTCCATCATTTATTTCTCCCCTGCCATTCACTTGTACACCTTTCTTTATCCTGCTCCTACCCACATCAAAATAGCTATCATTTTTGCCATGAAGTATTGCCTTTAAAAGGGGAGCTAATGTAAGGGTTAGGATTTCAGAGCTCGCCAGATTTGATCCTTGAACTAATCCATCATATTATTTATTTTACAGCCTTTGCTATGCAATATGCCGATGTTGTTTTCCTAGTTGATGGTTCTCAGCATATGGGATTCTCTGGATTCAATCAGATCCGAAACTTCATCTTAAAAACTGTTTCTCAACTTGAGATCGGGGTGGACAAGTTCCAAGTTGGTCTCGCCCAATATGGTATGTCCACCCATTCTGACTTCGTACTGAATACCTTCCAAACAAATGCAAAAGTGAGAAACTACATAAGGAATATTCGTAGGCCTACATTTCGGGGGAGTCGTGGGCTCAGAACAGGCAATGCCATTGACTTCCTGAGGAAGACATTTTTCAATGAGTCCACTGGAAGTCGACAGGCTCAAGGATTTCCTCAGATTGCTGTAATAATTACTTCGGAATCTTCAAGGGATAATGTTATCCCGGCTGCCAGAGAGATAAGAAGCAAAGGGGTGAAGGTTATCTCCATTGGTGTGAAGAATTCTTCTCTTGATGAGCTGAAGGATATAGCCTTTCCCAGTAAGCAATTTTATTTCCAGGTTGATGCTGGTGATGCACTTGTTGGGTTATCCAATAAAATATCCAGCACCATCGTGAGGACAGCACAAGAGGAATTTCAGTTCCGAGAGTCAAGTAGCCAAACAGGTATTGTTGATTCGTCTGACACTATATATCCACATTGTGTGTTTATCCAGTTCTGGTATTAATATCTTTCCATATTACTCTAACATTAAGATGTGCATTGTAAGTGCTCCCTCACTCCAACTGCCCGATAATAACAGAATGTGCACATGAAAATGGTGCTCTGCTACTTGCCACCCATTATCATCCATTCCTCCTTCCAACACCATCTTAGTGGTGGCAATCAGGTGGCTTCTACTTACTGAACTTTTAATTTACTCCACTGCTCTTCTCCGTTACCCTCTACAATTGTAGATTTAGAAAATTGATGGTTGCCATCTCCTCGGCTCTCTCCGAGGGCTCCTTAAAGACTGAATATAGGAAATACAGTTATCAAAGAGCACAAACTCAACTCTGTGTTGTAACAACCACTATCACTTTGAATGGGTTCCAAGATACACAGCTAAAACTGTTGGTTATCTTGGAGGACGAGAATCCTATGACATAGTTATATAATGCTGCCAATTGCCTGTTCAGTGCCTCAAATAAAAATTGGCCCCATTTTGTCTAATTATTACATCATGTCAGATGTTGTATATAGAGAAGAAGAATAGTATATTGGCCTTTCATGGGTTGGTATTTACTCCCTCCTTGTTGAGTTTACCAGGTCCAGATACCTCTGTGGGAATGTAGATTGGGACCATTTGCAATCTGCGATGTGCTGCTTGGCAACTGGTCAGGTTCCCAGCTTCTGCATTTTATTTAAATATTGAGGCCCAATGCCAAAGTCGAATGATTGCTCAGGAGATGGCAAGAAACAGCTTTTAAAAGTTATGAGGCCGACACGGAGTCTCGAACCAGAAATGTTAACTCTGTTCCTTTCCACAGATGCAGCCTGATCTGTTATTTCCAAAAAAATCCTGTTTTTCTTTTTGATTTGCGGGTTTTAGGGCTCGGAATGGTTTAGAGAGATATGGGTCAATCGTGGCAAATCGGGCAAGCTTAGATGGGGTATCTTGGTCAGCATGGGCTTGGCCAAAGGGCCTGTTTCCATGCTGTACAACACTATTAGTTTTTGAAAGAGAAAGGCAAAATCGGGGAAGGTTTATGTGCCCCGTCAAAGAGTAATTCTCAACCAGAGACATCACATTGAGCTAGATTCTCAGCAGAACTTAAAGAATGGGAAGGCATCCTGTGTGTTTGTCCTTTCCAAGTAGACAGTAACATATAGCAATGTATCCCCCCCCCCCCCCCCCACCCCCTTAACTTCAACAGGGGAATTGTGAAGGAAACAGGAGGTGATTCACAATCATTAAATTGACAACGTCAGCTCTTGTATATAACCTTATTTGAGGCTGACTGTAGGATGATAATGTCTTCATAAACTTAATTAAAGACTAAATGCTTGAATATTATAGTTAGAGTGAAGTTGATACGATGCTGCTCTAATTTGCATAATGTGTTATGATGAGGAATTGGAACATTGGAATGTTAAACACAGATGCCATTCAGATAAATGAGCTCACTCTTCTATTCAGTTATATCGTGCCTGATCTACACCTTTTTTCCTTTCACACAACTTAATCTCATAGTTAACAAAAATATTATATAACACAAAGCTTTCAATCAATTATTTTATTTTCATTTTCAATTAACCTAATATTAACATCTTAGCATGGAAGGTGCATTTCAGATGTTGGAAGAAATGCTTTGAATTCACCTGTGAAAATGTTCCTTGTTGCTACACTCCAGTAGGCAAGGAAAAGGTTTCTACCAATTCAACAATTCCTTTAATCATTTTAAGTGTCCACTGGAACAATCTTCTGAAGTTGAGGGAATATTTCCATAAAGTCTGCAACCTGTCTCGTATTTTAATATTTTGTTTGAAGAAAAGAACATCAATGTGTAAAGCTCTATCTAAAGAGAGAGCTAGATATAGCTCAGGGCTAACGGAAACAAGGGATATGGGGAGCAAGCAGGAATGGGGTACTGATTTTGGATGGTCAGCCATGATTATATTGAATGACAGTGTTGGTATGAAGGGCCCAATGGCCTACTCCTCCACCTATTGTCTATGTTTCTATGTTATTCACAATGTCACGATATCTCAGAGCCAATGAAGTGTGGCAGCTCGTGTGCAAAGCATAAAACAATTTTCTCATAACAAATTTCCCACAAAAAAACAAGATGAGCTCATGGTCAGATTGTAGAAAAGTCACATTGCTTGAGAGATAAATATTGACTATGGGGCCAGACGGAATATCTCCTTCCTCTAATGTGACCCATGAGTCGCCTCTGAAAGCATGTGCAGTAACTAATTGACAACTAACTAGTTGTCTCTAAATAAATGTTGACATAGAACACAGGACAGTACAGGACAGGAATAGCTCTTTGGCCCACAATGTCTGTGTCGAACATGATGCCAAGAGCGACCATTCCATTCAAAGTCATGTGCCTTTCCAAAAGTCTCTTAAATATCGCTATCGTATTTGACTCTACCACTATCTCCAGCAGCACATTCCAGGCACACACCATCATCTGTGTAAAAAAAAACTTGCCCCACACATCTCCTTTAAACTTTGTCACTCTCCCCTTGAAGCTATATCCTTTAGCATTTGATATATCCATCCTCGGAAATAGTTTCTGTGCTATTAATTTACTTCAACTCTTGACCTGAAGAATCATTTGTTTCCTCGCAGCTCCATGCCAGTCTGATTCAATCGCTGACATTATCTTCTTGGTAGACGGATCTGATAACATTGGGCCAATCAACTTTCAATTACTCAGAATTTTCCTCCAAAATGTAATCTTTGGCCTGGACGTCAAAGCCGATAAAGTTCGCATTGGTTTGGTCCAGTACAACAAAGTACCGACAGAAGAGTTTTATTTAGGAACTTATCACCAGAAGAGTGAAATCCTGGAGCATGTCAGATCATTACCCTACTGGGGAGGAGGCAGAATGACGGGCAATGCCATCAACTTTGTATGGAGAAACTGCTTTACACCACTGTCTGGCAGTCGCGCCACAAAAGGGATCCCCCAAATGATGATTTTGATCACAAGTGGTGAATCCCAGGATCAGGTGGAGGAGCAAGCAGAATCTCTGCGCCGTAAGGGTGTTATAGTTTTTGCCTTGGGAATTGGAAATGTCAACGTAACTGAGTTGAAGAAAATCGCTTCATATCCTTCAGAGACATATGTTTCCAGAGTGAAAGACTTCATTCAGTTGTCACCTACTACAGAGATACTGCAGAAGAAGATTTGCTCTGAGATCAACAGACAAATCTCAGTGGTAGCGGGCCAAGAAGATGACCTTAAACAAGGTTTGTACAGATATTCCATAAATTTCAGCTCATAACTCAATATTGTTATTCACATTCTGCAGTGTGACTTCAGAGAACTCGCAAGAAGGCTGAAAAGCAGGACCTCCAGGGTGGTTATCTCCGGTTGGTTTCCAGTTCCTTGTGCTGGTGAGGGCAGGAACAGGGAGATAGAGGATCTGATGGTGTGGCTAAGGAACTGGTGTGGGAAGTTGGGATTTAGATTCTTAGACCACTGGGATCTGTTTTGAGGGAAGGGTGAATTGTACTAAAAGGATGGGTTGCGCCTTAACAGGAGGGGGATCAGCATTCTGGCAGGCAGGTTTGCCACTGCTACATGGGTGGGTTTAAACTGAAGGTATAGGGATGGAGTTAAAAGGAAAGATAATATTTTAAAAAGTTAATAAATACACCAGAATTAATGGGGCAGAAAGCTCTGGAAGGGATAGGAGAGTATTGCCAAGTGAAATAGGAATCGATGTGAAAGGTGAGGGAAGCAATGGATTAAAGGTATTATATATGAATGTAAGGTATAAGAAATAAAGTGGATAAGCTTGAGGCTCGGTTAGAAATTGGCAAGTATGATGTTGTGGGAATTACAGAGACATGGCTGCAAGAGGACCAGGGCTGGGAACTGAATATTCAAGGATATACATTCTATCAAAAAGACAGACAGGTGGGTGGAGGGGGTGGGGTAGCTCGGGGGATCCAGTGGATGTAGGGTCCCTGGATTTTCAGAAAACATTTGATAAGGTCCCACATAGGAGATTAATGGGCACAATTGGTATTGGTGGTAGGGTAGTGACATTAATAGAAAATTGGTTGGCAGACAGGAAACAAAGAGTAGGGATTAACGGGTCCCGTTCAGAATGGCAGGCAGTGACTAGTATGGTACCGCAAGGGTCAGTGCTGGGACTGCAGCTATTTACAATATATATTAATGATTTAGATGACGGGATTAAGACTAACATGAGTAAATCTGCAGATGACACAAAGCTGGGTGGCAGTATGAACTGTGAGGAGGATGCTATGAGGATGCAGGTTGACTTGGACAGGTTGGGTGGGTGAGTGGGCAGATGCATGGCAGATGCAGGTTAATGTGGATAAATTTGAGGTTATCCACTTTGGTTGCAAAAACAGGAAGGCAGACTTTTATCTGAATGGTGTCAAATTGGGTACAACGAGATCTGGTCCTTGTTCATCAGTCAATGAAAGTAAGCATGCAGGTACAGCAGGCAGTGAAGACAGCTAATGACATGTTGGCATTCATAACAAGAGGAGTTGAGTATTGGAGCAAAGAGGTCCTTCTGCAGTTGTACAGGGCCCTATTGAGATCACACCTGGAGTATTGTGTGCAGTTTTGGTCTACAAATTTGAGGAAGAACGTTCTTGCTATTCAGGGAGTGCAGCGTAGGTTCACAAGGTTAATTGCCGGGGTGGCGTGACTCTCATATGTGGATAGAATGGAGCGGCTAAGGTTGTATACTCTGGAATTTAGAAGGATGAGAGGGATTCTTATTGAAGCATATAAGATTATTAAGGGTTTGGACATGCTAGAGGCAGGAAACAGTCCCAATGTTGGGGGAGTCCAGAACCAGGCCAGTTCATTGGCTATATTTAAGAGGGAGTTAGATGTGGCCCTTGTGGCTAAAGGGATCAGGGGGTATGGAGAGAAGGCAGGTACAGGATACTGTGTTGGATGATCAGCCATGATCATGATCATAGATTGGCGGATGTGCGGGAGTGGGCACCGTCTGTGTATGGCAGCCTGCCCGCAGTCCGTCTCTTCACCTTTTTTTTATTTTAAGTCCTGTCCAAAATGTTAGTGGAGGTCTTTTATGTGGTGGGTGGGGGGGGGGGGGGGGGGGGGAAGGGGGAAACTTTAATTCTTAGTCCCCTACCTGGTCGGAGAGGCAGCATCCCTCTAAGCTGCTTCTTCGCCCCGTCCTCGCGGCCTACCATCGAGAATGGAGCGGCGTTTCCTGTCGGGACCGGCCGGGACTACAGCTTCGGCAGCGGCGCAGCGCAAGGACACCATCACGGAGCGGAACCACGGAGCGGGCGATGCCTTGCCGGGTCGCAGTGCGGTAAGCTCCGGAGCGCTGTGGCCGTCAACCCAAACATCGTGGAGCTGGTGCTGCGGGCGTCCGGCCGCGGGCGGCGCTGGATTTGGAGCGCCGCGGAGCCAGGGATCGAGTTCGCCGGGGTCGGAGCTCCAGCCGGCACGGCCTGAAGTCTACGAGTGCCCCGGTCTCCGGTCTCCGGGGAGGAGGCAGCCGCTCCAGTCTTTCCAAGCCGCTGAGGAATTGTTTCACCCGACGCCAGTGTTCCATCTTCACGGCAAGAGGGCCCTGAAAATCATCGGACTGGCTGCAAGGCCACAAATGGGCCCCGACCTCGGGTGTTTCAGAGGAAGAGGACTTAACTTTCTGCTGCCTTTCCCCACAGTGGACATTTTTGATTCTGTTGTGGGGGGATGATTGTGTTGAACTCTATAATGTGTTGTGCCCATTTTCTTTCTTTATTTATTTTTAACCTTTTTCTATGGTTTGTATGTAAATTTATTATTTAATTAATGTAAAGCACTTTGGTGTCAATGCAAGTTGACTTAAAATGTGCTATATAAATAAAGCAATAATAATAATAATATTGAATGGCGGTGCAGGCTCGAAGGGCCGAATGGCCTACTCCTGCACCTATTTTCTATGTTTCTATGTAACCAGGGGCCACAGTTTAAGAATAGGGAGTAGGCCATTTAGAATGGAGATGAGGAAAAACTTTTTTACCAGAGAGTTGTGAATCTGGGGAATTCTCTGCCTCAGAAGGCAGTGGAGGCCAATTCTCTGGATGCTTTCATGAGAGAGTTAGATGGAGCTCTTAAAGATAGCAGGAAGAAGGCAGGAATGGGGTACTGAATGTGGATGATCAACCATGATCACAGTGCATGGCGGTGCTGGCTCAAAGGGCTGAATGGCCTACTCCTGCTCCTATTGTCTATTGTCTATGTCCTGTATATGGGAATAACGGTAGCATAGATAAATATTCCAATAAATCTAAAATTGTGACGCAGTTTCTTGTGATGCAGCATCTAGGATTTGACTAATGTTCCAGAGGCATGAGTTCAAATCCCTGCAACCCCAACCCAGAGCCACCACCAGGACAATGGGCCTTTATCGCCAACTTGAGACTCTGACATTTTTAACAACTCTAAACATGGAGGGTACAAAAAGGTGGTGACTCTGATGTATTGCCTCAGTGTAATCTGCTATTTTACACTAGAAATTGTATTGAATCCAGCATCAAGGAGAAAAGGTGCAAATAAGATTTACAAGAATGTTACCCGATCTGGAAGGTTTGCGTTATAATGAGAGGCCGAATAGCCTGGGTGTTTATTTCATTGGAGCAGAGGAGGCTTCAGGGTGACTTTATAGAGGTACAGAAAATAATTTGGGGCTTAAATAGGTTGAACAACCATGGCCTTTTGCCTAGCATAAGTGAGTCAAAAACTAGAGAGCATCAGTTTAAAGTGAGAGGAGAAAGATTTAAAGGGACCAGAGGGGCAACTTTTTCAAGTGAGACCTATTAGAGAAGTGGTCGAGGTGGGTACAATAATGACGTTAAAGACAGACAGGCACACGGATAGGAAAGGTTTGGAGGGATATGGACCATGTGTAGCCAAGTAAGACTAGGTCAGTTAAGCAACATGTTCAACATGGACGTTGGGCAGATCGGCCTGTTTCCATGTTGTATAACACTCTATGAGAAGGGTACAATTACCAAAGGGATCTTACCTCTTAGTGCTGTGGAGTGACCAACCAAGAGATCAGATGCATCAATATTTGATGTTAAGCATGTTCTTGACTTGTGCGTTCCAGTGCATGTCATACGTCAGGAATGTGCTGACTGGTGGTTATTTCTCAAACTACCAGAACAAAGTATGTTATGTTCCCTTGATCTTCTTCAGTTTCCAGCTGGGTAAGTTGGGTTGTATTTGCCCTTTATTGGGTCAGTTAGTTCTATTTAGTTTTAGTATTTATTCATGCACCATATGATAAAGATAATGATGCAGTGCATGGTTAGAGTTTGAAACGAACAGGCCTAATAAGATGGTAAATTGAGATTCAATGGTTGCCCAAAAGGTAACCAGATAAATAGGACAAAAAAATTGCAAGGATCTGGGAAAAGTATATAGTTGTAAGACTGAGTGAAATGTCCTTTGAAAGACAAGACATGGATATGAAGGCCCAAGCTCATGTGTGAAACAAGTACCGTATTTCCCGGCAATGAAGATGCACCTGCATCGAAGACGCACCCCCATTTTGAGTTGCTACATTTTTAAAAAAAGGCTGGTGGGACAGGATCAAGGGTTTGGTTTAGTCCAGGGGTCGGCAACCTTTTTTTACATAGGGGCACGTGTTTTTCAATTAATTTTCTGCAGTTTCCAGATCGCCTGCATGCCCCGGGACTGGCTGCAGTCCATAAATCCCTTGCGTCCCCGGGACCAGCTGCAGCATCCAGGTTGCCTGCCCCGGGACCGGCTGTAGCGCCCAGGTCGCCTGCAAGCCCCAGGACTTTCTGCAGTTCCCAGGTTGCCTGCGAGCCCCGGGACTGGCTGTAGCGCCCAGGTCACCTGCGAGCCCCGGGTCTAGCTGCAGTTCCGCTGTCTGGTTCCGGCGGCCGCTCGCAGCCACCCGAGCTACTGAGTGAGTTGCTGGGATGATCCCCGACCCCCTCCTTCTCAACGCTCCTGCTCTTCCCGTAACTTTACCCCATTTGGCCCAGACCCCCACACGCTGTGGATGGAACTCTCCCCCCCCCCCCCCCCCCCCCCCGAGCGGTGCTGCCATTTTACAGCCGCTGTACTGAGGGATAGCCAAGTCTATCTTTCTTGGCTAACAATCTAACCTTTGGTTTCCAAGACGCAGGTAATGTTTGGGCATTATTTTAAGGTAAAAAATATTGTCTTCATTGCCGGGAAATATGGTATTATCTTAACATTCATCTGATGCATCTGATCTCTTGGTTGGTCACTCCACAGCACTAAGAGGTAAGATCCCTTTGGTAATTGTACCCTTCTCATAGAGTGCTATACAACATGGAAACAGGTAAGCATCCAAATCCTGCTGTGTGCCCTCATTGTTCTTCAGTACCTGATCCAATTCTTCTATTCCAGGCTGCATTCAGACTGAAGAAGCTGATATTTTTTTTCTCATTGATGGGTCAACCAGCATTGAGCTTCGACACTTCAAGGACGTTCGACGTTTCCTGATCGAGGTTGTTAATGTATTCAACATTGGTGCAGATCAAGTACGTGTTGGGGTTGTCCAGTATGCAACAAACTCAAGAATTGAATTTGGAGTCACTCAATATATCAATAAAACAAGTTTGGAGGCTGCAATTAAACAAATCTCTCAAATTGGCGGAAATACTGGAACAGGTCTTGCGTTAAGCCACATGAAAGGTCACTTCAGGGAAGCCGCGAGAAGCCGCAGAAGTACTGTGCCACGCTATCTGATCACCATCACCGATGGACAATCACATGATGATGTAAAAATTCCTGCTGGAGAGTTAATGCAACAAGGAATAACTACTTATGCTGTAGGGGTAGGTCAGGCAAATAAAACTCAACTTCAATTGATTGGTGGAACCAAAGAAAGGGTTTATTACGTCGATAACTTTGATGCATTAAAATATCTGAAGAATCGCATAGTCCAGCAAATATGCTCACTGGAAGGTAAATTTTGCAATGGATTTCAAAACGCTGCTAACTGGTTTAGAAAATGTATCTGTCATTGTTCATTGCTGGTATCTCTTTTATTTTCCCGGTGAGAAATGTGCAATATAGAGCAATTCATGGCTGTTAAATTTCATTAGGAGGGCGCAATGTAAAATGGGTTTGTAAAGATTGAGTATTTATAATTGACCGTTAGTTGTTGCAAAAAATATAAACTGAGCACTCGTCTTGAAACACATTAGTATGCATGGATCTAGATCTTCACTTTGACCAAATAATTAATAATCACATTCTATTTTTTATTTTATGCATTCGTAAAAGTAATAAAATCAGAATAAAGAGGGTTAATGTTGGCACCCTGGAAAAGTTTTGATTTTAATCAATTGTATTAAGTGGGTGGATGGAGTAAAGTGTCCCAAATAATCCACCCACCTACATAGTTCATTACATGTGCCTGGTCCCTCACTGACCTTATCAGACACCTCACAACCCACAGAATTGTAGAGAAAACAAGTCATCCCTGACACTGAGAGATTGTATAAGAAGACAATGAACAATAACAAATTGGCACTGGCATTATGTCTTTTTGTTGCTATTTCTATTGAGATCATTGGAAGGGATGTCTTACCATAGTTATTTTATTTTAACATCAATGTTTATTGAATGGTTTTTATTTTGCTGAGAAAAGTTGAGAGGTGGAAGGGTGAATTGTTGGTTTCAGGATGGAGTTTCATAGTCTTCCTTAGTTCATAAGTTCATAAATGATAGGAGAAGATTTAGGCCATTCGGCCCATCAAGTCTACTCTGCCATTCAATCATGGCTGATGCATCTTTCCCTCTCAACCCCATATTCCTGTTTTCTCCCCGTGAACCCTGACACCCATACCAATCAAGAATTTATCAAGCTCTTCCTTAAAAATATCCATTGACTTGTCTGTGGCAATCCCTTCTGTGGCAATGAATTGTATATAAACTCTAACCCTTCTCCCAACTGTCGTGAAACAGCTTATGCATGCAATAGTCTACTTTGCAACACTGCCCACTTCAAGTTCAAGGATTGTAAACTATTAAAATAAATCAAATCATAAGGTAGGATCATATGATATCTGATTTATCATATATAGGAATTGCAGAAATTAACGTAAAGAACTCGTGATTCTCAAAGGTCTGTCCAACTGGAAGTTTCTTTGTGCCCGAATCTGGTCTAGATATTTTGATTAGCAACGTTGCATTGTTGTTGTACCAGTCATGTATTAGGATGGTAGAACATGAGCATAATAAAGTCACCAAATTTTAATTGTTTCTCTCTCCCAGCCTGCAGTAAATTGGGCCACACTGACATCGTCTTCCTAATTGATGGATCGGGAAGCATAGGCGTGAATGAATTTGTAGAAATGAAAGAGTTTATGATTAACATTGTCGACAAGATGACTACTGGATCTGACCGTGTGCGCATAGGTCTAATACAATATTCCGCAGATCCTGAAGAAGAGTTTCCTCTTAATGAATATCCATCGGAAGAATTACATGAGCTGATTCATAAAATGAAACAGTTGGCCGGACGCACTGAGACTGGCAAAGCCCTGAACTTTGCAGCAGACTACTTTGATAAATTAACAGTGAGTCAGACTGGTGCCTCCCAGTTTCTCATCGTGGTCACTGATGGAGAGTCACAGGATGGAGTCCTGATACCAGCGAAAAACATCAGGGATAAACAAGTCACAGTGTTAGCTGTGGGTATTCGTGACGCCAACATTACTCAACTTCTGGAAATTGGAGGAGCTCCTGATAAGATTAACTACATTGAAAAGTTTGACCTGCTGAAAGATCTGGTAGAAAAAATATCCTGGCAGATCTGTATTGCTCCTGATGGGAAGTTTGGTAAGCTGGTTTAAATTATTCTTAGAGAAAGGCAAACAAAAAGCTAACTATAAGATTTCCTTAATCAAAGAAATATCGACAAATTCATTCATTTGTGGTCAAAATCCAATTACACGCATTCACGATAAAATGGATAGAAAGGGATGGGTAATTGGTAGAGTCTTCAATTCACACTGTTGTTGGAAATGTGTTTGGAGCAATATTCTTGAGTGGATGATTTGGGAGTGTGGGCAAAATCCCAGCCTTGTATTCTCATCATTCCCTGCTGTCAGAGGGCAAGTGTTTCTAACATTGCCTCATGGTGCTGACCACGTAGTTCAAACCATTGCAAAGAGCCTAGCAACTTTTCAGTTTCAAAATGTGGATATTCTTTATGATGTGAAGGTTGAACAACTGTTCCGTTACTGTTCTTTCTCCCCTCCAGTCTGCCTGAAAACGGATGCAATGGATATTGTTTTTGTGATTGACGGATCAAGTGACACACAACCAGATGCGTTTGAGCGTATGAAAAGTTTCATGATGACAATGGTGAACATTTCAGTTGTCGTCTCCAACCATGTGCAGTTTGCTGCCATACTGTTCAATGAGAAAGCTAATGTCAAATTCCTACTGAACCAATTCCGGAACAAAATGGAGATCCACAAAGCCATAAACCAAATGCAGCCATTAGGAGGAACCGCAGCCATTACACATGCTCTTAATCAGGCAAAACAGGTTTTAGCCACAGACAAAGGGGGCCGACAAGCACAAGGTGCCTCACAGTTCATTATAGTGATGACTAATGTAGAAGCGAGAGATTTAATCCAACAACAATTGGTGGATGACTTTAGAAAGAGTGAAATTACTGTTATCACCGCGAGAACGCCCAGCTTTCAACGTTCTGATGCCATGAGTCAAATAATGAACAGCATTCTGCAGCAGATTTGTGAAAAAACAAAGCCAGGTAAAGGGATATTTGTGTCTCTGGGTTGAACCACAACTAACAGTATGAGTTAATTATAACATAGTTATTGACCTGAGAAAACTTTGCATTTTATATTGAGTTTGGTGCAATGGGGCTGGAGAGGTGAGGGTTAGAAATTGGGTAGTAATGTTAGCCAAACACAATCTTGGTTATCGCCTTGGCCAACACTGAGTTGGAGGTGATCTTGAAAAACTTAAGGGCCTGTCCCTCTTGCCGATTTTTTCGGCGACTACCGGAGTCATATCAGGCTCGCCAAAAGATTTTGAACATTTCAAAATCCAGCGGCGACAATAAAAATGTTGCGTCACTTGAAAAAACACCGCGCGTCAATACGTTATCACGCCGTGTCACGGGCCTTAAAGGGCCTGTCCCACTTACACGACTTTTTTGGAGACTACCAGCAACGGTCATAGGTCGCCGAAAATTTTCAACATGTTGAAAATTCAGCGGCGATCAGAAAGATGCTATGACTAGGAGACTACTCGCGACCATACAGGCGACATCCTGGCGACATGTCGCGGGGTGAAGCCTGTATGGTCGTGAGTAGTCGCCCAAAGAGTTGTATCTTGTTCGAGTCGCTGCTGGATTTTCAACATGTTGAAAATTTTTGCCGACCTGTAACGACCTATGATGGGTGCCGGCAGTCGCAGGGACAGGCCCCTGAGTGGTCCTTGATTGCATGGGCTTCTTGCAAACATGGGCAGAGTAATAGCCTTGCCAAGCTGTGATGCAGTCCAAGGTGCAAATTGAGAAAGGAACGCAACTGGATGCTGGAAATTTAAGATAAAAGATTGGAAGGCTGACATTGTTGAGTCACCTTGCAGCCTCCGAGCATCCTCCTCACAGCTAACACTGCCTCCCAGCCTCGTGTCATCCGCAAACTTGGAGATGTTGCATTCAATTCCCTCATCCAGATCATTAATATATATTGTAAATAGCTGGGGTCCCAGCATTGAGCCTTGTGGTACCCCACTAGTCACTGCCTGCCATTGTGAAAAGGACCCGTTTACTCCTACTCTTTGTTTCCTGTCTACCAGCTAATTCTCTATCCACGTCAATAATGAACCCCCAATACCATGTGCTTTAAGTTTGCATACTAATCTCTTATGTGGGACCTTGTCGAAAGCCTTCTGAAAGTCCAGATATAACACATCCACTGGTTCTCCCTTATCCACTCTACTAGTTACATCCTCGAAAAATTCTATAAGATTCGTCAGACATGATTTACCTTTCATAAATCCATGCTGACTTTATCCAATGATTTCACCACTTTCCAAATGTGCTGCTATCCCATCTTTAATAACTGACTCTAGCAGTTTCCCCACTACCGATGTTAGGCTAACTGGTCTGTAATTCCCTGTTTTCTCTCTCTCTCCCTTTTTTAAAAGTGGGGTTACATTAGCTACCCTCCAATCCTCAGGAACAACTCCAGAATCTAAAGAGTATTGAAAAATTATCACTAATGCATCCACTATTTCTGGGGCTACTTCCTTAAGTACTCTGGGATGCAGCCTATCTGGCCCTGGGGATTTATCGGCCTTTAATCCATTCAATTTACCTAACACCACTTCCCAGCTAACCTGGATTTCACCCAGTTCCTCCATCTCATTTGACCCCCGGTCCCCTGCTATTTCCGGCAGATTATTTATAGAAACATAGAAAATAGGTGCAGGAGTAAGCCATTCGGCCCTTCGAGACTGCACCGCCATTCAATATGATCATGGCTGATCATCCAACTCAGTATCCTGTATTTCCTTAGTGAAGACAGAACGAAAGTAGTTATTCAATTGGTCTGACATGTCCTTGTTCCCCATGATCAATTCACCTGTTTCTGACTGCAAGGAACCTACATTTGTTTTAACTAATCTTCACATATCTATAAAAACTTTTGCAGTCAGTTTTTATGTTCCCTGCCAGTTTTCATTCATAATCTATTTTCCCTTTCCTAATTAAGCCCTTTGTCCTCCTCTGCTGGACTCTGAATTTCTCCCAGTCCTCTGGTAGGCTGCTTTTTCTGGCTAATTTGTATGCTTTGCAAAACAAAAGATGTTTTGTTTTGATACTATCCCTGATTTCCCTTGTTATCCATGGATGCACAGCTTCCCTGATTTATTCTTTTGCCAAACTAGAATGAACATTTTTTGTAGTTCATCCATGCAGTCTTTAAATGCCTTCCATTGCATATCCACCATCAACCCTTTAAGAATCAATTGCCAGTCAATCTTGGCGATTCACATCTCATACCCTCAAAGTTACCTTTCTTTAAGTTCAGAACCCTTGTTTCTGAATTAACAATGTCACTCTCCATCCTAATGAAGAACTCAACCATATTATGGTCACTCTTGCCCAAGGGGCCACGCACAACAAGACTGCTAACTACCCCTTCCTCATTACTCAATACCCAGTCTAGATTAGCCTGTTCTCTCATTGGTTCCTCTACATGTTGGTTTAAAAAACTATCCCGCATACATTCCCAGTTTTGGTCTCCAAATCTGAGGAAGGACATTATTGCCATAGAGGGAGTGCAGAGAAGGTTCACCAGACTGATTCCTGGGATGTCAGGACTGTCTTATGAAGAAAGACTGGATAGACTTGGTTTATACTCTCTAGAATTTAGGAGATTGAGAGGGGATCTTATAGAAACTTACAAAATTCTTAAGGGGTTGGACAGGCTAGATGCAGGAAGATTGTTCCCAATGTTGGGGAAGTCCAGGACAAGTGGTCACAGCTTAAGGATAAGGGGGAAATCCTTTAAAACCGAGATGAGAAAAACTTTTTTCACACAGAGAGTGGTGAATCTCTGGAACTCTCTGCCACAGAGGGTAGTTGAGGCCAGTTCATTGGCTATATTTAAGAGGGAGTTAGATGTGGCCCTTGTGGCTAAGGGGATCAGGGGGTATGGAGAGAAGGCAGGTACGGGATACTGAGTTGGATGATCAGCCATGATCATATTGAATGGCGGTGCAGGCTCGAAGGGCCGAATGGCCTACTCCTGCACCTAATTTCTATGTTTCTATGTTTCTAAATCCTCTTCCTCAGCACCCCTGCCAATTTGATTCACCCAATCTATATGTAGATTGAAGTCACCCATTATAACTGTTTTACCTTTGTTGCACGCATTTCTAATTTCCTGTTTGATGCCATCCCCAACTCCAATACTACTACTGTTAGGTGGCCTGTACACAACTCCCACTAGTGTTTTCTGCCCCTTAGTGTTTCGCAGCTCTACCCATATCGACTCCACATCCTCCAAGCTAATGTCCTTCCTTTCTATTCTGCTAATCTCCTCTCTAACCAGCAACGCTACCCCACCTCCTTTTCCTTTCTGTCTATCCCTCCTGAATATTGAATATCCCTGGATGTTCAGCTCCCAGCCTTGGTCACCCTGGAGCCATGTCTCTGTGATCCCAACTATATCATATCCATTAATAACTATCTGCACATTCAACTCATCCACCTTAATACGAATGCTCCTTGCATTGAGACACAAAGGCTTCATGCTTGTTTTTACAACATTCTTACCCCTTATACAATTATGTTGAAAAGTCGCCCTTTTTGATTTTTGCCCTGGATTTGTCTGCCTGCCACTTTTACTTTTCACCTTGCTACCTATTGCTTCCACCCTCATTTTACACCCATCTGTCTCTCTGCTCACACATTTAAGAAAGCCACCACCTCTTATTCTCTGTTTATTATCTTTTTCTTCTTTCCCCCCTACATGTTGGGTCTGAGTGCTTCCCTTCTCTGCCTCCTGCCTTACACACTGTCTACTAGCTTTATCTATTTGAGTCCCTCCCCCCAACCATTCTAGTTTAAAGTCTCCCCAGTAGCTTTTGCAAATCTCCCCGCCAGGATATTGGTCCCCCTCGGGTTCAAGTGCAACCCGTCCTTATTGTACAGGTCACACCTTCCCCAAAAGAGGTCACAATGATCCAGAAACTTGAATCCCTGCCCTCTGCACCAGTCCTTCAGCCACGCATTTATCCTTCACCTCGCGCCATTCCTACTCTCACTGTCGCGTGGCACAGGCAGTAATCCTGAGATTGTTACCTTTGCGGTCCTTCTCCTTAACTCTCCTCCTAACTCCCTAAATTCTCCTTTCAGGACCTCTTCTACCTATATCATTGGTACCTATATGTACCACGACCTCAGGCTCCTCTCCCTCCCATTTCAGGATATCTTGGACATGTTCAGACACATCCCAGACCCTAGCACCAGGGAGGCAAACTATCATCCGGCTCTCTTGACTGCGTCCACAAAATTGCCTATCTGACCCCCTAACTATAGAGACCCCTATTACTATTGCCCTCCTCTTCTTTTCCCTACCCTTCTGAGCAACAGGGCCGGTCTCTGTACCGGAGGCCTGGCTGCTGTTGCTAACCCCAGGGAGGCTGTCCCCCCCAACAGTACTCAAACCGGAGTACTTATTGCCAAGGTGTACAGCCACCGGGGTACTCTCTAGTCCCTGCCCTCTGCCCCTTTCCCCTCCTAACCGTGACCCACTTGTCTGCCTCCCGTGGTCTTGGAGTGACCATCTCTCTATAACTCCTCTCTATGACCTCCTCACTCTCCCTGACCAGACAGAGGTCCTCGAGCTGCTGCTCCATGTTCCAAATACGGTCCCTTAGGAGCCCCATCTCGACGCAACTGACGCAGATGTGGACGTCTGGAAGGCTATGAGACTCCATGACTTCTCATGCAGAAGTTTGATTCTGCCCATGCAGAAATCACTGTATTTGTCAGTAACAAATGCTATGCGCTAGATTACTTTGTTTGTGAAGAGTGTTTAGGGTGGGATGGGTCACAACTTCATTCGTCACATTCATTCTCTCCTCTCCGTTTGACCAGAAGGAACAAATATTTGAAAATACATACCACCAGCTTGAAGCACAGTTTTTTCTCTGCTGTTATCACCCTCTTGAACAGACCTCTCATATGTCAGGGATGTATTCATTTTTTCTTCATCTATCTTAGAAACATAGAAACATAGAAAATAGGTGCAGGAGTAGGCCATTCGGCCCTTCGAGTCTGCACCGCCATTCAATATGATCATGGCTGATCATCCAACTCAGTATCCCGTATCTGCGTTCTCTCCATACCCCCTGATCCCTTTAGCCACAAGGACCACATCTAACTCCCTCTTAAATATAGCCAATGAACTGGCCTCAACTACCTTCTGTGGCAGAGAATTCCAGAGATTCACCACTCTCTGTGTGAAAAATGTTTTCCTCATCTCGGTCCTAAAAGATTTCCCCCTTATCCTTAAACTGTGACCCCTTGTTCTGGACTTCCCCAACATCAGGAACAATCTTCCTGCATCTAGCCTCTCCAACCCCTTAAGTTTCTATAAGTTCCCCCCTCAATCTTCTAAATTCTAGCAAGTACAAGCTGGGTCTATCCAGTCTTTCATCATATGAAAGTCCTGACATCCCAGGAATCAGTCTGGTGAACCTTCTCTGTACTCTCTCTATGGCAAGAATGTCTTTCCTCAGATTAGGAGACCAAAACTGTACGCAATACTCCAGGTGTGGTCTCACCAAGACCCTGTACAACTGCAGCAGAACCTCCCTGCTCCTATGCTCAAATTCTTTTGCTATGAATGCTAACATACCATTTGCTTTCTTCACTGCCTGCTGCACCTGAGTGCCTACTTTTAATGACTGGTGTACTATGACACCCAGGACTCGTTGCATCTCCCCTTTTCCTAAACGCCCACCATTCAGATGGTCTACTTTCCTGTTTTTGCCACCAAAGTGGATAACCTCACATGTATCCACATTATACTGCATCTGCCATGCATTTGCCCACTCACCCAGCCTATCCAAGTCACCTTGCAGCCTCCTAGCATCCTCCTCACAGCTAACACTGCCCCCGAGCTTCGTGTCATCCACAAACTTGGAGATGTTGCATTCAATTCCCTCGTCCAAATCATTAATATATATTGTAAATAGCTGGGATCCTAGCACTGAGCCTTGCGGTACCCCACTAGTCACTGCCATAGTCACGGCCTGCCATTGTGAAAAGGACCCGTTTACTCCTACTCTTTGCTTCCTGTCTGCCAGCCAGTTCTCTATCCACATCAATACTGAACCCCCAATACCGTGTGCTTTAAGTTTGCATACTAATCTCTTATGTGGGACCTTGTCGAAAGCCTTCCGAAAGTCCAGATATAACACATCCACTGGTTCTCGCTTATCCGCTCTACTAGATACATCCTCGAAAAATTCTATGAGATTCGTCAGACATGATTTACCTTTCATAAATCCATGCTGACTTTGCCCAATGATTTCACCACTTTCTAAATGTGCTGCTATCCCATCTTTAATAACTGATTCTAGCAGTTTCCCCTATCTTGTTGTAGCCCTTGCACTTGTTTCTAACAGTTTCCCCAATCTTGTAGCCCTTGCACTTTAAAAAAACTGTGATTTATTTGTAGCTGTAACACTTTACTCTTCATTTTATTTCCTTTCACTTTTTTTGTACTGCAACATGTACATTTCTGCTATATTGCAGTTGCCATGAGAAGCTATCAACCTGAAGCATTATTTCTATTTCTCTCTTCATAAATGCTGCCTGACCTGCTAATTAAAAGTGGGATGAGGACATTGGCAGAGTAGGAAATGGGAGATAAAGGTTGAAAATTCTGCATTCAGAATGTTTTCTTGATTTCACCATGCATTGTGCAAAGCGGGCAGATTGTATTGAAACTGGCTGCAGTGATTGATAGAGACTATTTTCCAAAGGGTGGGAGAAACCATGAAATAATTTGTGGAACACGTCAGAAACTTGCATGAGGGTTGTAGTCGGGGAAGGGTGGAAGTGTATTGCAGTCTGCCATAAATCTAAAAATAGTTTTTCTTTTCTTTGATAGATTGTAAACTTCAGGAAGCAGATATTGTTTTTCTCGTAGATGGATCAACGAGTATTTATCCTAAAGACTTTGGATTGATGAAATTCTTTCTGAAAAGCTTGACTAATGTTTTTCCTGTCGACCCGAATAAATTCCAGTTTGGTCTGGCGCAGTTCAGTACAAATTACCAAAAGGTCGTTGAATTAAATGATTTTGCAACGAAAATTCCTTTGCTGAGGAAAATTGAAGAAATGGACCAACTGACAGGAGACACATATATTGGAATGGCTCTAAGAAAGACGGCTGACTTGTTCACAAAGAAAGCAGGTAGTCGTAAATCATCTGGAGTTCCCCAATACCTGTTAGTGGTCACGGATGGGGAGTCAACAGATCCTGTGGTTGCCTCAGCTGAACAAATTAGACAAGATAATATAAACATATTTGCTGTTGGCATAAAGAACGCAAGTAAGCCCCAACTTTTACAAATCTCAGGGTTGAGAGAAAACATATTTTTTGTTGAAGAATTTGAAGATCTGGACACGATTAAAAGAAGGGTCATCCGCAGGGTGTGTACATCAAAAGCAGGTGAGTGAAGGGTTCTTTTTCTTCCTTTTAATTTAGTTGGTTAAGATTTATCACAGACTGTATATCAATTGTCAGAATTACTTAAATATCATTTCTTTAGTTTTTCAACACTATGTTTTCTAAATTGAAACCTACGATGTAATTATAGTTGTAAACCAGAAGTTGGGCAGGCTAGGACTTTATTCCTTGGAGTGCAGGAGATGGAGGGGTGATCGTTTAGAGATATATAAAATCATGAGGGGAGTAGGAGCTGGGGTGAATGCACAGAATCTTTTTCCCAGGTTAGGGGAATCAAGAACTAGAGGATGTAGGTTTAAGGTGAGAGTGGAAGGATTTAATCGGATCCTGAAGGGCAACGTTTTCACACAAAGGATGGTGGAGCTGCCAGAGGAAGTCGTTGAGGCAGGTACAATTACAACATCTAGACGTGGGCAACTAGATGGATAGAAAAGGTTTAGAGCGATATTGTAGCAATGTTACAAAATTTTGAGATTTTAAAAATCAAGTCTGCAATTTATCCCATCAGATAAAGCATAAAAAGAAGTTTAATTTGACACCTAATTAACTTTCATTTCTTCAGTATTAAAAAAGGTATGGCCATTTTCATGCTCAGAAATTAGCATCTTGTTCCCTATTGCTTTTCCATTGACTTAACACAAAAGCTGTGATCGAGGACAGTCAAAAGCCCATAACATTCTTAAAAATTAAGAGAACTGAATGAAATTTTCAGTTATTATAGATTGAAGCATTTTGAAAAATATAAAACATCTTACTTGGATGATCTGAAATTAAAGCATATAATTAGTTAACCTAATTGTAGCTAATTACAAAATTGACCGTTGTGACGGAAATAGTAATAAACACCCAGACTGCCTTGAAAATTAAAAAATGTGATATTCTCAAGATCAGAACTTTAATATTATTGTATTATATGCTGTAATTCCATAACAGATAGGTAAATAAATTACAATTTCTAGCAATAGACCAAGTGGAGAAGATCAGTTGCTAGCTGGTACATTGGCATATCATATTCAGTAGCATCATCATACTCTGTACACCCGCTGAGTTTCCCCAGCAATTTTGTGTACCTATCATACTCTGTACACCTTGTTTTTCTTCTTTTCAAATTTGGCATTGTAAACTACAGGTTTTTGCTCTTCATACCACGCATGACATGCCTTTCTGCCCACTACTTTCCCATTAAGAATGTCCTGTAGATTCCATTTCTTAAGAAAAGGATAACTTTTTTAAATAGCCTAAGTATCCAAATAACAAACTAATCCCATTCACACAGGAATTCACAATATAACAAGATTTTTAAATCTCACTGTCATGAATTTATATGCCAGATGGAAAGAATTTAATGTTTAATTCCCATAAAAATTAATCCAGAAACATCCACTCAAAATGTAATCAAAATTATTGTTTTTTGCATAATACATATGACTCAAACTGTTGTGAATATTCAGTTTAAAAATAATAATCATGGAGAGAGAATAACACAAAATATAGACAATTTGGATGGTTTATGACATGATTGTGCAAAAAAAAAAGAGGATTTAAATCATCTAGCTTCTGGAACGTTGCATTTGTGGTGAGTTTGAACTCCATATCGGCAGGAAAAACACTGCCGGTTCGTATTGGGCCCAAATAACATTTTCGCAACGTAAAATTAGATTAAAGCCATCCCAAGAAGCAAGATTATATGTAAAATGAACGATGTACCCTTTGTTTTGTTCCGTTCTTGCGATCCGCCACGTTGTAGGCATTGAGGGCATTTTTTAAATTTTAGTTGCTTTTTATTTTAATCCAAATATTAAATTGTCCAGCGAATTTTTTAAAAAAAATACCGCGAACGGAAGTCCGATCGATATTTCATCAGCAGCTAGCAGCCCGAGGAAGTCCACCTCCGACAGGTAGTACAAAATGGCATTTTAATCCCGGCCCCTCCCCAAATACGCCAAAGTCGAGCACACGGCCGGTGGCAGAACTGTGGCGGCGCCGCTGAAGGTAAGTATTGTAATTGGCCAAAAGTGGAGAAATTGGCTTATTTGGGGCATCTTGTTCGGCATGGACAAGTTGGGCTGAAGGGCCTGTTTCTATGCTGTATAATAAATACCCAGCAACTTCCAGAAGTGATGAATAAATAGGTATTTGAAACAGTGAATAACTTACGCAGAAAGAGCAGGAACGACAAGCCCGTCAAAGACATTATGAAGTTGGTTCTGCCTCTCAACCTTTAATGGATATTTCATCCACGAGGCTTCATATTAATTTGTGTCAGTCTAAAGAGTTTAATAACTTAGTTGGGTGTCTGATCTCCCTGCTTTTTCAAAATGATTGAGAGATGGATATATTTTCAAGTAAAACCTGGAGTAAAATAAAACAATATTGCAAATAAATTGCTTAAATCCTCAAATCATAATATACTCTTTTGATATTAGACACATTTGGGACTATTGCAAGAGTAAAAACAATGCCGACTGTGCTGGTACATGTGTGTGAGCAGTTTCTTCTTTCTTCCAGATTGCATCATTGATGTTGCCATTGGAATAGATGTCAGTAGTCTGAAACAATTGCAGACGACACCTGGCAGTCAGCTGAAAATGCAGATGCATCTGAATAGCATCATTGACAGAATGTTGGATCTTCACAACATCAGCTGCAAGGGAGGTCACAGTCTCAACATGAGGGTTGACTTTCACAAGTCCAAAATGGAAACAACCGACTTTACAAGCATTGATTCCAGAAGTGAATTACCATTGCAGGGAGCTAATTTGACTGCTGATTATCTGCTTTCATTTTTAAACAAATTTAAGATTCACTTGGAAAAGCATTGGAAGGTAACATTTGTTAAGTCTGGAGATATGACTGTGCCATAATTTATGAGGATTACTCTTTTAAAAAAAGTTGTTCAGAATCCATAGTCTTACAGCGTGGAAACAAACCCTTCAGCCCAACTTGCCCACACCAGCCAACATGTCCCGTCTATACTAGTCCTGTCTACCTGCGTTTGGCCCATATCTCTCTAAACCTGTCCTATCGATATACCTGTCTAAACGTTTCTTAAACGTTGCAAGAGTACCTGCCTCAACTACTTCCTCTGGCATCTTACACCATACACCTACCAAACTTTACCTGAAAAAATTGCCCCTCAAATTCTTATTAAATCTTTCTCCCCTCACTTTAAACCTATGTCCTCTGGTTCTTGATTCCCCTACACTGGGCAAGAGATTCTGTGTGTCTACCTGATCTATTCCTCTCATGATTTTATACACCTCTATAAGATCACCCCTCATCGTCTTGTGCAGCAAGGAATAGAGTCCCAGCCTACTCAACCTCCCCCTGTAGCTCAGTCCCTCAAGTCCTGGCAAGATCCTCGTAAATCTTCTCGGCACTCTTTCCAGCATGATAACATCTTTCTTCTAACATGGTGCCCACAACTGAACCCAATCCTCTCAATGTGGTCTCACCAATGCCTTATAAACTGGAACATGACCTCCCAACTTCGATACTCAATGCTCAGACTGATGAATGTCAATGTGCCAAAAGCCTTTTTGACCACCCTATCTACCTGTGATGCCACCTTCAATGAACTATGCTCCTGTACTCCGAGATGCCTCTGCTCTACAACACTCCCAGAGGCCTACCATTCACTGTGTGGGTTCTGCCCATTTAATGCTCCCAAAATGCAACATCTCACATTTCTCTGCATTAAATTCCATCAACCATTCCTCAGCCCACCTGCCTAACCGATCAAGATCCCGCTGCAATTTTTGACAAACACCTTCACTATCTACAATACCACCCACTTTAGTGTCATCTGCAATCTTGCTAACCATGCCATGCACGGTCTTATCCAAATCATTTATATTGATGACAAACAGCAATGGGCTTGGCGCCAAACCCTGAGGCACAGATCATGTCAAAGGCCTCAAGTCCAAAAAGCAGCCGTCCACCTTCACCTCCTGCTTCCTTCGATGAAACCAATTTTCTATCCATTCAGCTATCGCTTTTTGAATCTCGTGGGATCTAACCTTCCAGAGCAGCCTACCATGCAGAACCTTGTCAAATGCCTTGTCAAACTAAAATCCATATATACAACGTCAACAACTCTGGCTTTGTCGATCTTTTTGGTCACATCAACAAAAAACTCAATCAGGTTTGTGAGACATGGCCTCCCATGTACAAAACCTTGTTGACTATCCCTAATCAGCCCTTGTCCATCTAAGTGCACGGATATTCCATCCCTCAGAATACTCTCCAATAACTTTCCGATCACAGATGTTAAGCTCATTGGCCTATAGTTCCCAACCTTTTCCCAATAGGCCTTCCTGAATAGAGGCACAATACTTGCCTCCCTCCAGTCTTCTGGCACATTGCCTGTATTTAATGACGATGCATAAATCTCAGCAAGAGCTCCTGCAATTTCCTCTCGAGCTTCCCATAGTATCCTCGGATATATCTGATCAAGCCCGGGAGATTTGTCTATCTTCATACACATCAGGACCTTCAGCATTTCTGTGACTGTAATACTGATTGCTCTCAGGACACTTCCAGTGACTACCCCAAGATACCCCATCCTCCAGTCTTTCTCCATGGTAAAAACAGGGGAGAAATATTCATTGAGGACCTTGCCCATTTCATGTGACTCCACACAGAGTTGACTGCTTTGATTCCTGAGGGGTCCCACTCTCTCTCTTGTTATCCTTTTTCCATTTAAGTGTTTATAGAATTGCTTGGGATTACCCTTAATGCTATCTGCCAGAGCTGTCTACTGTCCCCTTTTTACCATTCAGAATTCCTTTTTTAGCTTACTCCTTAGTTCCGGAAACCACTCCAGTAAAACACTTGATCCCTGTTGCGTACAGCTGTCCCATTCTCCCTCTTACTCTTGATCAAAGCCTCAATTTCCCTCCTCATCCAGGCTTCCTTACACTGGCCTGCCTTGCCCTTCACTCTAATATGGATGTGCTTGTCCTTATCTCTTGTCAGCACACATTTGAAAATCCCACTTTCTTGATGATCCTTTTCCATCAAAATACCTAATCCAATCTACTTTAGTGTTTTCCTGTTTCATACCATCAAAGTTGGCCCTGCCCCAATTTAGCATTTTATCTCGTGGGCCTGATCTGCCCTTATCCATAATTATCTTACCAACCACCAAAGTCAGGCTAACCGGTCTATAGAAACATAGAAACATAGAAATTAGGTGCAGGAGTAGGCCATTCGGCCCTTCGAGCCTGCACCGCCATTCAATATGATCATGGCTGATCATCCAACTCAGTATCCCGTACCTGCCTTCTCTCCATACCCTCTGATCCCTTTAGCCACAAGGGCCACATCTAACTCCCTCTTAAATATAGCCAATGAACTGGCCTCGACTACCCTCTGTGTCAGAGAATTCCAGAGATTCACCACTCTCTGTGTGAAAAAAGTTCTTCTCATCTCGGTTTTAAAGGATTTCCCCCTTATCCTTAAGCTGTGACCCCTTGTCCTGGACTTCCCCAACATCGGGAGCAATCTTCCTGCATCTAGCCTGTCCAACCCCTTAAGAATTTTATAAGTTTCTATAAGATCCCCTCTCAATCTCCTAAATTCTAGAGAGTATAAACCAAGTCTATCCAGTCTTTCTTCATAAGACAGTCCTGACATCCCAGGAATCATTCTGGTGAACCTTCTCTGCACTCCCTCTATGGCAATAATGTCCTTCCTCAGATTTGGAGACCAAAACTGTACGCAATACTCCAGGTGTGGTCTCACCAAGACCCTGTACAACTGCAGTAGAACCTCCCTGCTCCTATACTCAAATCCTTTTGCTATGAAAGCTAACATACCATTCGCTTTCTTCACTGCCTGCAGCACCTGCATGCCTACTTTCAATGACTGGTGTACCATGACACCCAGGTCTCGCTGCATCTCCCCTTTTCCTAGTCGGCCACCATTTAGATAATAGTCTGCTTTCCTGTTTTTGCCACCAAAATGGATAACCTCACATTTATCCACATTATACTGCATCTGCCAAACATTTGCCCACTCACCCAGCCTATCCAAGTCACCTTGTAGTCTCCTAGCATCCTCCTCACAGCTAACACTGCCCCCCAGCTTAGTGTCATCCGCAAACTTGGAGATATTGCCTTCAATTCCCTCATCCAGATCATTAATATATATTGTAAATAGCTGGGGTCCCAGCACTGAGCCTTGCGGTACCCCACTAGTCACTGCCTGCCATTGTGAAAAGGACCCGTTTACTCCTACTCTTTGCTTCCTGTTTGCCAGCCAGTTCTCTATCCACATCAATACTGAACCCCCAATGCCGTGTGCTTTAAGTTTGTATACTAATCTCTTATGTGGGACCTTGTCGAAAGCCTTCTGGAAGTCCAGATACACCACATCCACTGGTTCTCCCCTATCCACGCTACTAGTTACATCCTCGAAAAATTCTATAAGATTCGTCAGACTATAGTTTCCACTCTTCTGCTTTGGTCCCTTCTTGTACAGCACGGTGATATTTGCATTTTTCCAATCTTTAGGAACAACTCCTAACTCTAGTGATTCTTGAAATATCACAACTAATGCCTCCACAATCTCTGAGGCCACCTCCTTCACCCAGGGGTGCAGTCCATCCGATCCAGGTGATTTATCCACCATCGGGCCTTTCAGTTTTCCTAGCATCTTCTCCTTAATAGCTAGGGGCCACAGTTTTAGAATAAGGAGTAAGCCATTTAGAACGGAGACCAGGAAACACTTTTTCTCACAGAGAGTGGTGAGTCTGCGGAATTCCCGGCCTCAGAGGGCGGCGGAGGCAGGTTCTCTGGATACTTTCAAGAGAGAACTAGATAGGGCTCTTAAAAAAAGCCGAATGGCCGACTCCTGCATCTATTCTCTATTGTCTATTAACAATCACCATTCCACCTACTTCCACCCCCTGACTCTGCTGGTTTCTTCCACTGTGAAGGCTGATGCAAAAAAGTTATTCCATTCCTCTGCCATTTCTTGATTTCCCGCTATCACGTCTCCTGCAACATTCTCCAGTGGCCCAAGGTCCACTCTTGCCTCTTTTTTACTCTTTATATATCCATAGAATATTGCTATCTTCTTTTATATTATTGCCAAGCTTACATTCGTACTTTATCTTTTCTCTCCACATTGTCCTTTGAGTTACCTTTTGTTGTTCTTTAAAAACTTCCAAGTCCTCTGACTTCCCACTAATCTTTGCAATGTTATATGCCCTCTCTTTTGCTTTTATGTTGTCCTTGACTGCCATAGTCATCTTCCCCCCCCCCCCCCCCCCCCCCCCGGAATCTTCCTCTTTGGAATGAAATGATCCTGCACCTTGTGAAAGACTATCAATCTTTGATCAAAATCATTATTTTTTGCACAATACATCTGACTAAAACTGTACTCTGTATATTTAGTGTGAAAATATTGATCATGGATAACACAAAATATAGATGATTTTGATGCTCTTATGACATGATTGTCCAAAAAAAAAAATGAATTGAATTATCTTGAGAGTGGGTGTTTCTGGAATGTGATCGATTGGAATGTTGCCGTTAATTTAAGTCCATATCTGTAGGCAAGACATGGCCGATTCGTATGTGGGCTGAAATAACATTTTTCGCATCATAAGATTAAAATAAAGGCACACCATAAAGCAAAATAATACGTTAAATAAACGACATACCTTTTGTTTTGTCTTGATATTGCGATCCATGATGTTGAAGGCGTTTTTAGTCACGAGATGGCCTGTTTCCATGCTGTAATTGTTATATGTTAATTCACTTCATATATTTTTGTGTGGGTAAAAAAAATATTGGAATTGGGCAGTGTAGGCCCAAAATAATAAATTAATTGTCTATCTGCTCATTGCTAATTCAATATAAAACCAGTCCAGTACTTCACAACACTAGTTACTGCCCAGAGAGTTAACTCGAATTCCTCAATATGGTTTCGAAAACTGCTATATTGGTAAAATTTGCTTTATTCAAATATAGCTGGAATCTCTACTATCTATATGTCACTGCAACTCTCCCGATCTACACATCATTTTGATCTCTACCATCTGAAATCTCCACAATATAATCTGCAATCCATTGTGTCCCAATGATACACATGGATGCATTTGTATATGATCTTTCTTATCTGTGATTTCCTTTATCTGTGCCTCTTTTTCTCTCCCCCCCCCCCCCCCACCCCCCTCCCCCCCTTTTACCTAGAGTTAGTATATCCCCCTACTCTAGGTAAAATATATTGTAATTGGGCAGTTTGGGCTCAAAATAATACATTCATTATCTATCTGCTCATTTCAGTAAAATAGTGCATTTACCCCATCTATTCCTCTCATGATCTTATACTGTACATCTCGAAATATTTATACCTACAAGAAGGTACAGGAGCCTGAAAACTATGATGTTCAAGTTCAGGAACAGCTTCTCCCCTGCAGCCATCAGGCTACTAAATGCTCCAACCTCCAAATAAACTCCCAACTAAGATTTAGGAGCATTGTTTTTGTCTTTATTTATTTTATATATATTTTTCCTATTCAGGATAAAAGACAATAACACACTCTTGACTCTTAGCTCCCTTGACTCATGAAGATCACCTCTCATCTACCTGCACTCCACAGATTAAAGTCATAGACTGCTCAATCTCTCCATAGCTCAGGCTCTCAAGTCCTGGCAACAGACTCATATATCTTCTTTGCATCCTTTCCAGCTTAACAACATCTTTCCTACAACTGGGTGACCAAAACTGAACAAAATAATGTAAATGTGGCCTCATCAATGTCTTCTGTAACATGACCTTACAACTTCTATACTCAATGAACTCTATGACTGATGAAGGCCAATGTGCCGAAAGCCTTCTTGACCACCCTATCTGCCCGTCCCGCAACTTTCAAGGAACTACAGTATGTACATGCACTCCTAAATACTTCTGCTTTACGACACTCCCCAGAGCTCTGTCATTCACTGTGTTGGCCCTGCCCTGGTTAGACTTCTCAAAATGCAATACCTCACCCTTCTCCATATTAAACTCTATCAACAATTCCTGAGCATATGTGCCCAACAGATCAAGACCCTGCTGCAATTTTGTATCGCCATCTTCTCTATCTATAATATCACCCACTTTAGTGTCACCTGCAAAATCTATTAATTGAAATAAATGAAAAACGGCAATGGGCCCAGCACCGAATCCTGAGGCACACCACTAGTCGCAGGCCTTCAGTCCAAAAAACCACCTTCCACCATCACTCGCTGATTCCTTCCATGAAGTCAATTTTCTATTCATTCAGCCAGCCTTGGATCCCATGCAATCTAACCTTCCAGAGCAGTCTACCATGCAGAACCTTATCAATTGCTTTGCTGAAATCCATGTATACAATGTCTTCAGCTCTGCCCTCATCAACCTTTTTGGTCACATCCTCAATAAACACAATCAATTTTGTGAGACATGATCTCTTATGTACAAAACCGTAGATAGACACAAAATGCTGGATTAACTCAGCGGATCATCTTTGAAGAAAAGGAATAGGAGATGTGGAAGAGGTGATAATTAAGGGATACAAACAGGGAAATTAGCAAGACTAGGGTGGGAGAGGGATGGAGAGAGAGTGAATGCAAGGGTCACTTGAAATTAGAGAAATCAATATTCATACCACTGGGTTACAAGCTACCCAAGCGAAATATGAGGTGCTGTTCCTCCAATCTGCGTGTGACTCACTCTGACAGTGGAGGAAGAAACAGGACAGACGGTCAGGATAGGAATGGGAAGAGGAGTTGAATTGTTTGGTAACTTGGAGATGACATAGGCAAGGTGGACTGTACGTAGGTGTTCAGCGAAACAATCGTAGAGTCTGTGTTTGGTCTCGCCGATATATAGGAGGGGTAGGCCATTTAGGACTAAGATGAAGAAAAATAAAAACGCCCAGTTGTGATTCTGTGGAATTCCCTGCCACATAAGGCAGTGGAGACCAATTCACTGGATGTTTTCAAGAGAGAGTTAGATTTAGTTCTTGGGGAAAAATGAATCAAGGGATAAAGGGAAAAAGCAGGGACGGGGTGATCAGCTGGGAATGGCAGTGCTGGCTCAAAGGGCCAAATGGCCTACTCCTGCATCTATTTTTCTATGTTCTATGAGTCCATGCTGACTATCTCTATTCAGTTCCTGTGTGGTTAAATATATGTACTGCATATCTTATTCCTCAGAGTACTCTCTAGTAATTTTCCAACCACAGATGTTGGATTCACTGGCCTGTAGTTCCCAGGCTTTTCCCTGCAGCCCCTCTTAAATAGAGGCACAACTTTTGTCACCCTTCAGTCTTCCGGCACTTCACCCTTATTTAATGATGACTCATCAATCTCAGCCAGTGCACCTGCAGTTTCTGCTTCCCACAGTGTCCTTAGATATGTCTGATCAGTCCCGGAAAATTGTCTACCTTCATATGCATTAGGACCTTTGGTCTAAAATAATTGTAAGGGGAATTGCAGAGGATAGAATTGGCTCTTAAATGAGGTGAATGGTTGGAGCATGTATTGCAATTATTTCCTTGAGTTGAGCTGCATATTCTGATTGTACTTTTTAAACTCTCTCTTCACAGATAATAGTAATATTTACAGATGGAATAGATGACCATATGGAAAGCCTAAAGGAAGCATCACATACACTCCGCCATGATGGTAACTTACGAACAATGCAGTTTTTAAAATATTATTAGCACTAAATGTGGGCAAAGAGTGGTGGTATTTAATGAAACATTCAGACATTTCAAAATTATTTTGTCTGATTTTGATTGTTCTGTTTATTTTAGATATGGAGATCTTATCTGTTCTTAATCATTAGAATATTTTCAGATATTAGGAAGAAGGGGATTCCACTGTAGAAATAGAAACAGAAGAAAATATAAACCATCTGCATTTCTGCTTGAGTCTTGAGTCTATGATAGTACTTTTTCTGGATTGACTATATCCCTTTCATCTATATCCCAATCATCTGCATTTCTGCATCTGCATGTGATTTGCAAAACAAATAGTAAATGTGCCCCTTGGTGCATGTAATGATGTTTCAGACTGCAGGGGATAAGTACATGAAGTGAAGGAAAACGAAAGAGAGAGAGGGGGGTTGCCTGATCATCAGTGCAATTAGCTGAAACAATGGAAAGTATTACCCATGTAATTTCTGTAAATGACCAAAATGAAAAAGGATAACCTGTGAGCAATATGCAATGCAGTAAGGTATAAATGTTGCAGAGAAACACTCCGATAAATGACAGAAATCATGAAAGTTAAAAAATGTATATAATAGAAACATAGAAACGTAGAAAATAGGTGCAGGAGTAAGCCATTCGGCCCTTTGAGCCTGGCTGATCATCCAACTCAGTATCCCATTCCCGCCTTCTCTCCATACCCCCTGATCCCTTTAGCCACAAGGGCCACCTCTAACTCCCTCTTAAATATAGCCAATGAACTGGCCTCAATTAACATCTGTGGCAGAGAATTCAACAGATTCACCACTCCCTGTGTAAAAAATGATTTTCTCATCTCGGTTCTAAAAGACTTCCCTCTTATCCTTAAACTGTGACCCCTAGTTCTGGACTTCCCCAACATCGGGAATAATCTTCCTGCATCTAGTCTGTCCAACCCCTTAAGAATTTTGTAAGTTTCTATAAGATCCCCCTCAACCTTCTGAATTCTAGCATGTACAAGCCGAGTCTATCCAGTCTTTCTTCATATGAAAGTCCTGCCATCCCAGGAATCAGTCTGGTGAACCTTCTCTGTACTCCCTCTATGGCAAGAATGTCTTTCCTCAGATTAGGAGACCAAAAATACGCAATACTCCAGGTGTGGTCTCACCAAGACCCTGTACAACTGCAGTAGAACCTCCCTGCTCTTATACTCAAATACTTTTGCTATGAATGCTAACATACCATTTGCTTTCTTCACTGCCTGCTGCACCTGCATTCCTACTTTCAATGACTGGTGTACCATGACACCCAGGTCTCGTTGCATCTCCCCTTTTCCTAATCGGCCACCATTCAGATAATAGTCTACTTTCCTGTTTTTGCCACCAAAGTGGATAACCTCACATTTATCCACATTATACTGCATCTGCCATACATATGCCCACTCACCCAACCTATCCAAATCACCTTGAAGCCTCCTAGCATCCTTCTCACAGCTAACACTGCCCCCCCAGCTTTGTGTCATCCGCAAACTTGGAGATGTTGCATTCAATTCCCTCATCCAGATCATTAATATATATTGTAAATAGCTGGGGTCCCAGCACTGAGCCTTGCGGTACCCCACTAGTCACTGCCTGCCATTCTGAAAAGGACCCGTTTACTCCTACTCTTTGCTTCCTGTCTGCTAGCCAGTTCTCTATCCACATCAATACTGAACCCCCAATACCGTGTGCTTTAAGTTTGTATACTAATCTCTTATGTGGGACCTTGTCGAAAGCCTTCTGAAAGTCCAGATATAACACATCCACTGGTTCTCCCTTATCCACTCTACTAGTTATATCCTCGAACAATTCTATGAGATTCGTCAGACATGATTTACCTTTCATAAATCCATGCTGACTTTGTCCAATGAATTCACCACTTTCAAAATGTGTTGCTATCCCATCTGTAATAACTGACTCCAGAATTTTCCCTACAACCGATGTTAGACTAACTGGTCTGTAATTCCCCGTTTTCTTTCTCCCTCCCTTTTTAAAAAGTGGGGTTACATTAGCTACCCTCCAGTCCTCAGGAACTACTCCAGAAATTAAAGAGTTTTGAAAAATTATCAGTAATGCATCCACTATTTCTGCGGCTACTTCCTTAAGTACTCTGGGGTGCAACTTATCTGGCCCTGGGGATTTATCGGCCTTTAATCCATTCAATTTACCTAACACCACTTCCCAGCTAACCTGGATTTCACTCAGTTCCTCCATCTCATTTAACACCCGGTCCCTTGCTATTTCCGGCAGATTATTTATGTCTTCCTTAGTGAAGACAGAACCAAAGTAGTTATTCAATTGGTCTGCCATGTCCTTGTTCCCCATGATCAATTCGCCGGTTACTGACTGCAAGGGACCTACATTTGTTTTAACTAATCTTTTCCTCTTCACATATTTATAAAAACTTTTGCAGTCAGTTTTTATGTTCCCTGACAGTTTTCTTTCATAATCTATTTTCCCTTTCCTAATTAAGCCTTTTGTCCTCCTCTGCTGGACTCTGAATTTCTCCCAGTCCTCTGGTAGGCTGCTTGTTCTGGCTAATTTGTACGATAATAGTGGACAATCATTTTATTTTCGAAACAGGTGTGAATGCATTGATTGTGGTTCCTCTGGAAACAAAAAGTACTGACAACTTTGCTGAACTAGAGTTTGGACGAGGGTTTGGTTACAGAAACAAACTGAGGATCGATATGCCCGATATTGGAAATGCTTTGATGTCAGAAATTGTAAGTTATTTTGTAAGATAAGTTAGCAGAAGTATTGGAAAATAGCTGTAATAAATAATTTTTATTTTGACAAAACTTACTCTGGGCCCATTATGTAAATGACATGCATCCGCAGACAAAGATGTGTAGTGGTGTACTGTAAAGTACATGCCATGCATGTTTTGACACCACATGAGCCTAATTCAGTTTTGCATCTGAAATTTGCAAATGTCATGGGACACTAGTACCAAAGAAGAACTGAAAACAGCTTTGGATTTGTTCAAGAACATTCTGTATGGTGGAGAGCCTCCCAGCATCAATGTTTAGTTGTACTCTTGAGTACTCTGCACTCATTTAAGTCTCGACTCTTTACCATCGCTCACTAATTTGCGAACAGTTGTCCTGAATTCCCACTTTACACTTCTTACTTCACCATCCATATAACCATATAACCATATAACAATTACAGCACGGAAACAGGCCATCTCGGCCCTACAAGTCCGTGCCGAACAACTTTTTCCCTTAGTCCCACCTGCCTGCACTCATACCATAACCCTCCATTCCCTTCTCATCCATATGCCTATCCAATTTATTTTTAAATGATACCAACGAACCTACCGCTACCACTTCCACTGGAAGCTCATTCCACACCGCTACCACTCTCTGAGTAAAGAAGTTCCCCCTCATGTTACCCCTAAACTTCTGTCCCTTAATTCTGAAGTCATGTCCTCTTGTTTGAATCTTCCCTATTCTCAAAGGGAAAAGCTTGATCACATCAACTCTGTCTAACCCTCTCATCATTTTAAAGACCTCTATCAAGTCCCCCCTTAACCTTCTGTGCTCCAGAGAATAAAGACCTAACTTATTCAACCTATCTCTGTAACTTAGTTGTTGAAACCCAGGCAACATTCTAGTAAATCTCCTCTGCACTCTCTCTATTTTGTTGACATCCTTCCTATAATTGGGCGACCAAAATTGTACACCATGCTCCAGATTTGGTCTCACCAATGCCTTGTACAATTTTAACATTACATCCCAGCTTCTATACTCAATGCTCTGATTTATAAAGGCTAGCATACCAAAAGCTTTCTTTACCACCCTACCTATATGAGATTCCACCTTCAAGGAACTATGCACGGTTATTCCCAGATCCCTCTGTTCAACTGTATTCTTCAATTCCCTACCATTTATCATGTACGTCCTATTTTGATTTGTCCTGCCAAGGTGTAACACCTCACATTTATCAGCATTAAACTCCATCTGCCATCTTTCAGCCCATTTTTCCAAATGGCCTAAATCACTCTGTAGACTTTGGAAATCCTCTTCATTATCCACAACACCCCCTATCTTGGTATCATCTGCATACTTACTAATCCAATTTACCACCCCTTCATCCAGATCATTGATGTACATGACAAACAACAAAGGACCCAACACAGATCCCTGAGGCACCCCACTAGTCACCTGCCTCCAACCCGACAAACAGCCATCCACCATTACACTCTGGCTTCTCCCATTCAGCCACTGCTGAATCCATCTTGCTATTCCTGCATTTATACCCAACAGTTTAACCTTCTTAACCAACCTTCCATGAGGAACCTTGTCAAAGGCCTTACTAAAGTCCATCTTTAACCAATCAGTTATCGATGCATTATGAGTGATAATTATGCTTGGTCTTTTATTTTGTTCAGTTGGCTCCCATCTAAAGAAAAACAACTGGAATTTGACTACAACTTGTTTTTATGTTTATTGTTAAATCTCTTTAATGTTATGTCTAATCTTTATCTGTGTGCTGCATGGCAAGACAAATTTCACTACACCATTTGGTGTATGTGACAATAAATGTCATTTCTCCTTTGTCAACCTCTTCACTGCTATACTTATGGAGTTTAATTGTTCCTCACCGACTACTATTTAAAGCAAAATAGAAAACAAATAAACTTAACAATGCCGGTAACAAATGGTTAATCTTTCTTAACATTTTATTATGTTTCAGGAAACAGTTGCAGAGAGACAATGCTGTCAAGTGTGTTGCAAGTGCTCAGGGCAGCTTGGAGCAAGAGGACCTCAAGGAAAAAAAGGACCTCGTGTAAGCCAAATTTTAGATTTCACTGAATGACACATGATTTCTAAATTTCTAAAAAAACTGGTGATTATGTTGTTGGACCAGAATTCTGGAGCCGAAATCTCATTATTTGAAAGTAGGTTTTATGGAGAAGTACATAAAAATGAATAAAAAATAACCATGACTGTTTAGAGTTTTGCCATGTCTTTAATACATTTGTAAGAAGGGAACTTGGTGGCAGCTTAGGTCTATATGTGACTCCAGACCCATAACAATGTGTTGTTCAATGATAATGGGAATATAACAATAAATGCTGTCATAGTCAATGAATAGATTTTCAAAGCAAATGGCAAAGAGATACTTTCATTAAAAGGCATGGTGTACACTTTTATGTTCCAATATTTGGAGCACATATTAGGGAAATAAATACTTGCAGTGAATTTCTGCAGTTGTATGTTTTGTGAATTTGTATAAGTTATGTATTAAAACAAGTTGAGCAGTAATGTCCGTTATTTTTCTGCTGTAACCCATCAGAATCAGATAGAAGTGCTTGCTACTGGCAGAAAATGGTCTGTGGTTTCTATTTAATATGGGGAAAATTGCTGTGATAGATAGATTCCCTCTGTTTTTTTTGTGGAATCATTTAAATGAACTCTCAACAATATATCTGGCAGGAATATTTTGACGAATACTTGAAGACTGTACTTCAAGTCTTGAATACTTGAAGAGTGGGAAGTGGGAAGAATTTTCAGCTGTTACCTTTTGTTGCCTTTTGTGAAAATCTGAGCTTTCTCTTTGGGTCTGCTGGGAATTTTCTGATTTACACTTACCATAGTTCTGCTGATAAAATGAAAATAGACACATTGTAAAAAGACAAATCTTCTGGAGTAACTCAGCGGGTCAGGTAGCATCTCTGGAAAACAGAGATTGAAGGATGCCATTGAAGGATTGAATGAAAGATACAACATGGATTAGCCTTTGTCCACCCATCTGCCAATCAACCCCCCCTCGCCTATTATCCATCTATCATTTGCCAAGCTTTGTCCTACCCCACCCCTTTTCCTGCATTCTTCCCCCTCTTCACATCACCCCCCACCAACTACAATTAGTCTGAAGAAAGGACCCGACCCAGAACATTGTCTATCCATGTTCTCCAGAGATGCTACCTGACCAACTGAGTTATTCCAGCACTTTTTTGGTGGGTTTTTAGTAAACCAGCATCTGCAGTTCCTCTTGTCTCCAGGGTGCCAGCATCTCCAATTCCTCACGACTCCATGTGAGAATGTTCTGATCGGCTACGCTAGGATTCATCTATTGCAGTTATTCAACCTAACAATAAGCCCAGTTCCAAAGATTCCAGGTCTGAGCTTACGATGATTTTGCTGCAGATTTTGTAGTATGTACAGCCTCATAACCAAGGACCTTCAGCAGTGATCACGGTCTCAGCCTGGGTCTTCCTCTGCTTTTGGACTAAAATGTATGGATGATTGTTGGGCGAAGATCTGAAGTTTCACCTAATATCATGGAATGACCATCTGAATATAAAACAATATCAGATCCTTTGCACAATGGAAATTGTAATGGGGGAATGCCATCGAATTCCATCTATGTCAAAGTCCAAAATCTCATTTAATAGTATATTCCATTTTCCATCTAAATGAAGGATCCTCCTCTCTGATCAAAATAACTTGATTAGAGTCAACACCAGAAGCATCTTCGGGTGCTAAATCTGGACGGGATCTCAATTTATTATTTCCAAAATAATTTGGAAATCTTTCCATGACAATCTTGAGACTCTTACAAATGAGTATTCATGTCAGAATTTTGAGCCACATTCTGGGACAACCAAACCAGTGGTATATCACTAAGAGAGACAAAATGCAGGTCGCCTGTCTCAGTAGCAATTCTACTGTGAAAGATAATGCTTCTTTTCTTTAATTTGACAATGTAGAAGTCTCTGACCAATTGTGAAGGTTCCATCGGTTAACGTGCTAGGAAAAGGTGGTTCAGATCAGGATTTGAACTTGGGATTTTCCTGATCTTTGGGCTCAGAACCATGCCAGCTAATTCACAGCCTTATTGAAATATTATTGGAGCTAATGCTGAAATCTCCAATGTCCAAATTGAACATGTTTGATAACTGTGAATGCAACTATATTATTTCAGGGGAACGCAGGTCAAGAGGGAAGTAGAGGATATGCAGGAGAAGACGGAACTATGGTAAGTTTGTTACGGTGAAACATTTTTTTTTCAAAACGATTTTTAAATGTTTAAGGTAAGATGGAAATATTGTTGATTGGAAAACTATTGAAATTATGTAAAATGTATAGAAACAGGCAGGTAGGCAGGTCCTGCATTGCCAAGGGATATGTTGGAAAGGAGTGTGGAAACTGAAGAGAGAATCTGAAATATAAGGGAGATTTCAGAAAGGGACAAACAGAGTATTTTAAGTGGCAATCAAGTTAAGGTGTTTAGGGTGATTAACTTCAGTTTAGTTTATTGTCCCATGTGCTGAGGTCCAGTGAAAAGCTTTTGTCGTGTGCTATCCTGTCAGCAGAAAGACAATACATGATTACTATTGAGCCATACAGTGTATTTCCAGTGTATTCAAAATGTACTACAATACATTTACAGCACAAGGGAATAACGTTTCGTGACAAAATGTTCCTGTAGAAATAGAGATTTAAGAGTGTGGCGCGATTGTAATATGTGTTTGTGGATCTGCTTCTGTGGCTAGCATGCAAATGGTCGCAAATTGGTTGGGTGCCATCTTGGAAACAAAAGAACAGTGGGAGATAACCTCTGATTTAGGGGTGAAAGATGCATAAAATGCATGGTAGGTTGTTCAGCACTGATCATGGAATCACAGAACTGTTGCAGATGATGCGAGGAATCATTCGTGAGGCAAAGGGAAGTGGAAAGTAGAAAGATGTGGACTATTTTCTAAATGAGGAAAGAATTCATAAAATGGAGATGCAAAGGGACTTGGGAGTGCTGGTGCGGGATTCCCAAAAAGTCCATTTGCAAGTCGAATCGGTAGTAAGGAGGGCAAATGCAATGCTAGCATGGGCTGGAACACAATAAAACAGGGATGTAAGGCTGCGGCTTTATAAGACAGTGGTCAGACTGCATTAGGAAGATTTTGAGCAGTTTTGGACCCCATATCTGAGGAAGGTTGTGTTGGCTTTGGAGAGGGTCCATAGGAATGATTGGGTTTACATATGATGCGCATTGAAAGGCACTGGGCCTGTACTCACTGGAGTTTAGAAGGATGAGGGGAGCCTCATTGAAATGTACAGAATAGTGAAAGGCCTGGATAGAGTGAATGTGTAGAGGATGTTTCCACTAGTGGGAGTCTAGGACCAGAGGCCATAGCCTCAGAATATAGGGCATACCTTATGAAAGGAGATGAGGAGGAATTTTTTTTAGTCAGGTGGTGAATCTGTGGAAATTTATGCCACAGGCGGCTGTGGAGGCTAAGTCAATGGATGCTTTTAAGGTGGCGATTGACAGATTCTTGATTAATAATGGTGTCGTGGGTTATATGGAGAAGGCAGGAGAATGGGGTTGAGAGGGAAATATAGATCAGCCATGATTGAATGGCAGAGTAAACTTGATAGGATGAATGGCCTAATTCTGCTCCTATAACTGATGAACATTTGAATCAGAAACTACATCCAACAATACAGACCTGAAGTTTGATGCTGTGGATAATCCAACATTGAAATTAAAGATTTTTTTTTGGCAAGTGTGGCAAGGGTTGAGAAATCAATGTGGAGACAGAATGGCCCAATCTCAGCAAGAGGGGGGACAGGCTCAGGAGGCTGAATAAATGCCTTACGTTACTTTATCTCCAGGAGCTATGACACTTTTGAGACCATTTTCTCTTTATCTATTATGGGGTGAACATCAAGTGTAGTGTAACAAGAGAGAGGCCATATTACTGGTCAGGGGGTGAACATTTCCTTTAATCTTTGCCCCTCTCATCATAAACCTATGCCGTTTAGTATATGAATTATCCATCCTGAGAAAAAGGTTCTGACAATCTATTCAATCTATGCCTCTCATAATTTTATATACATCTATCAGATCACCAGGCAACCTCCAGCATCCCGGAGAAAACAATCCCGGTCTATCCAACCTCTCTATGTAGCTAATACCCCTGATCCAGGCATCATTCTGGTACACCACCTCTGCAACCTTTCCAAAGCCTCCACATCCTTCCTGTACTGGGGTGACCAGAACTATGCACAATACTCCAAATGTAGTGTAGCCAAAGTCCTATAAAGCAGCATCATGACTTCCACTCTCTTTTCCTCAATGCCATGACCAATGAAGGTAAGTATATCATCTATTTTCTTTACCATTTTATCCACATGCTGCCACTTTCAGGGAGTTATGGACTTGGGCTCCAAGATTCCTCTCAACATCAATGCTGTTAAGGATCATGCAATTAATTATATATATTTCCCCTTTACATTTGTCCTTTCAAAGTGCAACACCTCTAACTTACTCGGATCAAACTTCATCTGCCATTTCTTTTCCCATTTCAATAGCTGATCTATATCTCATTATATACTTTTGATAATTGCTCGTTTCTGAGCTTCCCCCCAGTATATTAGATAGATTTGAAAAGGTCAGCCGAATACGAGCCGACCAGTCTGTCTAGTTTCAGTAAAAACACTGAATCAAGTTTATTCTACCAAAATTATAAGCGCGTCACAGATTATACACTGTACCTACTATCCCCACCGTGGATTTGATCCCTGCTTCTTCCAGTCAAGCACTCTAGGCCTTGCGCAGACAGAGACATTCCTGAAGTTCTCCTGAGGATCAACCACGAACCTCGTGATCACCGTCTTTTATATGCCCGCGAACACGAGGGCCGAACCACACAGGGGATTGTCTTACAATTACTCAATAACAGATATCGATTAACCCCATACATAACAGACATTTCCCTAACGCAACAATACATCAGCTCAATACATTGTATTTCCAACCAACTCCAGGTTTTAGTCAACTATTGAAACATGTACCCCGATTTACAGAGTTTCCAGACAAGGCTTTAAGGCCCTGTCCCACGATGCGAGTTTACCCAAGAGCTCTTCCGCGTTTAAAAAAATATCTAACTGGTGGTAAGTACGTAGCGGGTACGTCGGAGCTCGTGGATGTCTCGTAGCGGCTCGTAATGCTATCGGCAGCTACTCGGGAAATGCGGTAAACTCGTGAGGTTTTTCCACAGTGTGAATAATTTCCAAACGTCTAAAAATAATCGTGATGAAGTACTACGAGTTTGATTTTTTAAAACTCGGGAGAGCTCTTGTGTGAACTCGCATCGTGGCACAGGGGCTCAACACTTCATCCAATAAACAACCAGCAGAGTTAGATTCTGCAATATTATATACAACTTATTTACAAATGTATATCGAGTTTGCAATCACACAATCCATCCTATGCATTTGGTATCAGATTGACAAGGCTTGCAGGTTCCCAACACTTTTGCATATGAATTGTATCTAAACTCCAGACTATCTGACACCTCTCGCAGCCGGTCCCAGCTCTGCAGAGATCATTCCCAATCTGACCAAATCTCCTAACAAGCCCTGTAATTTAGCCCCATTTTAGAAATCCTGACTGGTCCAATGGAGACAGGATTAGCACATTGAGACCTTTTCCCACTGTCCCTGTCCCCAGCAATCTTGGTGTCATCTGCTAATTTACTAACAAACCCGTCTACGTTTACATCTAAGTCATCTATTTGTCCCAGCACAGATTTCTGCATAACTGGTCACGGACCACCAGCCTGAATATTGTCCTTCCACCATAACTCTCTGTCATCTAAAAGTAAAGCCAGTTCTGAATCCATACAACCAAATCACTGTTAATCCGGGGATCATGACAGAAGCCTCTCCATGGAAACGACAACACGATGCACTCTGTGATGTGTCGGGCGACCAATTCTGTCAACATGTTGGACGATGACGGAAGCAAACAGCGAGCTGTGCGTCGTCAGACAACGAGCGAACGAACTGTTAATCCCCAAATTTTCCTTGTGTTTTCACGCAGGAGCGGCAAATGTAAATGGTTGAGTTAAAATACAAGAAAGAAACGTCAAGGTTTGAAAACTGAATGTGTCAGGGAGAACTATGATGTTTATGTCACACAATTATGTATTTCGCTGTCACCAAGAAATCATGTTCTGTCATTCTTAGGGCAGCAGGGGACCTGTAGGTGTTACTGGAGCACAAGGAGCAGATGGATGCCAAGGTCCCAGAGGCCTCAAGGTCTGTGTTTCAACTTTGTGAACTTACATTCCAGCTCAGTTTAAATTTCCAGTATTAACTCAATACAACCCAAAAACCATTGTTTTTCAGGGATCAAGAGGGTATCGAGGAGCGAAGGTGAATATACTTTCAAGCTTAACTAATTCTCCATCAATTTTTTTTTGCTTTTACTATGGAGAATGCCTTGTAACTGCTGATCATTTGGTCAACGGTTCACCAATGGTCTAATGTTCTCTTGATAGGGTGACAGTGGTCTCAATGGTGTGGATGGAATAAATGGAAAAGAGGTAAGTCAGGAGTCATGCTCAGTTTGTAACTTGTGCTCCCAACATCTCTTCACTGCTGAGTTAGATGCATCACATGTGCTTGTAGAGTTGGTGTTTCCCTGTGAATATAAAGACTAAATTGAAACAGGACTGCCTATCCTGTCTACATATTTTTAGACCTTGCAGATATCGGAACATTTTAACATAATTATATCAAATAGCACATTTTGCATTTTAGGCTTAACGCATGTGATTTATTATTTTCATTTGACTCGGTGCAAAGACCATTTTGGGCAATTTTTCTGCTTGTCCCACACTGAAGGGATAGAAACATAGAAACATAGAAATTAGGTGCAGGAGTAGGCCATTCGGCCCTTCGAGCCTGCACCGCCATTCAATATGATCATGGCTGATCATCCAACTCAGTATCCCGTACCTGCCTTCTCTCCATACCCTCTGATCCCCTTAGCCACAAGGGCCACATCTAACTCCCTCTTAAATATAGCCAATGAACTGGCCTCGACTACCCTCTGTGGCAGGGAGTTCCAGAGATTCACCACTCTCTGTGTGAAAAAAGTTCTTCTCATCTCGGTTTTAAAGGATTTCCCCCTTATCCTTAAGCTGTGACCCCTTGTCCTGGACTTCCCCAACATCGGGAGCAATCTTCCTGCATCTAGCCTGTCCAACCCCTTAAGAATTTTGTAAGTTTCTATAAGATCCCCTCTCAATCTCCTAAATTCGAGAGAGTATAAACCAAGTCTATCCAGTCTTTCTTCATAAGACAGTCCTGACATCCCAGGAATCAGTCTGGTGAACCTTCTCTGCACTCCCTCTATGGCAATAATGTCCTTCCTCAGATTTGGAGACCAAAACTGTACGCAATACTCCAGGTGTGGTCTCACCAAGACCCTGTACAACTGCAGTAGAACCTCCCTGCTCCTATACTCAAATCCTTTTGCTATGAAAGCTAACATACCATTCGCTTTCTTCACTGCCTGCTGCACCTGCATGCCCACTTTCAATGACTGGTGTACCATGACACCCAGGTCTCGCTGCATCTCCCCTTTTCCTAATCGGCCACCATTTAGATAATAGTCTGCTTTCCTGTTTTTGCCACCAAAGTGGATAACCTCACATTTATCCACATTATACTGCATCTGCCAAACATTTGCCCACTCACCCAGCCTATCCAAGTCACCTTGCAGTCTCCTAGCATCCTCCTCACAGCTAACACTGCCCCCCAGCTTAGTGTCATCCGCAAACTTGGAGATATTGCCTTCAATTCCCTCATCCAGATCATTAATATATATTGTAAATAGCTGGGGTCCCAGCACTGAGCCTTGCGGTACCCCACTAGTCACTGCCTGCCATTGTGAAAAGGACCCGTTTACTCCTACTCTTTGGATCTAGGCAAAAAACTTGATTTCAATTGTCCTCTGGGTTCTTACTTCAAATGAGTGTTCGAAGACTAGACTTAAGTAGGAAATGATGGAATCTAGTGCTCCTGCAGAGGGACTTTAGAGGATATGTCAATGTTTTCTTCATACAGGGTTTTTACACACACACACACGCGCACACACACACGCACACACACGCGCGCACACACGCGCGCACGCACAAACAGACAGACAGACACTACATTTTCTGGTTCTTTTTCACCTCTTCTTATGTATTAAATGTATTCGATGACTGAATCATAAATATTATCTTGCAGGGAGATCCTGGAACTCCTGGACTCGGTGGAGAAAAAGGGGCTGATGGAAACACTGTAAAAAAAAATTTGTTTTATCTCATATTTTTAGAATTTACAATATATAGACAAAAAAAAAACAGTCCATAATGAAACAATTTAAAGTAATTAATTTAATTATTATTTTATCCTCTATCATTATAAACATATAAAGCAATCAAAATCCCTTTGATTTTCAGTTTTCTATTCTGTTATTCCTAATTCAAAGTTATGCCTATTTTGGAATTATCATTCCTATTTCTTGAAACATAGAAACATAGAAAATAGGTGCAGGAGTAGGCCATTCGGCCCTTCGAGCCTGCACCGCCATTCAATATGATCATGGCTGATCATCCAACTCAGTATCCTGTACCTGCCTTCTCTCCATACCCCCTGATTCCTTTAGCCACAAGGACCACATCTAACTCCCTCTTAAATATAGTCAATGAACTGGCCTCAACTACCTTCTGCGGGAGAGAATTCCAGAGATTCACCACTCTCTGTGTGAAAAATGTTTTCCTCATCTCGGTCTTAAAAGATTTCCCCCTTATCCTTAAACTGTGACCCCTTGTTCTGGACTTTCCCAACATCGGGAACAATCTTCCTTTGTGATGTTGAGATGATGATAACAGTGCAGAATAATAAGATGAACGATCCCTTCATGAATCATAGTATCAAACAGCTGGGAATGAGGATCTGCTGTTCATTATGTCTGTGGTGAATCTTTGGGAGAACTACTTAGTGTTTCTCTGCATGCTCAGCGTAGTCTGTTTTTTTTTAATATCCAGTTTATTTATGAGGCAGTGCATTCCAAATCATAACAGCTAGAGGCATAAAGCATACTTTGAATCTGACCCTCTTTTATTTGTCTCTTCAGTTATCTAAAAATCTGTGTTCTTTGGACCATGCCCTCATAATTTGAGTGCATTTAAAAAGCTGATGATTCCCCTGTTTGTAACAACCTTATCAGCTGTTCTGTACCCTACAAATGTATTTGCAACATTCTAATCTCTGTCTCTGCTGTATTGATAATTGATATAATTGATATAATTTAATTGCCACACAACCAAGGTCGGTGGTATTTGGGTTGCCAGCAGCGGTACAATAATAAAGAACACAACCACAATAAAATTTTTACACAAACATCCACCACAGCATTCATCACTGTGGTGGAAGGCACAGAGCTTGGCCAGTCCTCCTCCATTTTCCCCCGTGGCCGGGACCACCACCCTCCACAGCCGTTGCTGCGGGCGTCCAGATGGTAAGGGACAAAGTCAAATTCAAGGTGAGTCCAGGATCGGCTCTTCCCAACCAGAGACCGCGGCTTCAGGCTGGTGAAGGCCGCAGGCCGGCGGTCAAAGTTTTAAAGTACCTGCCGTGCCGCAGCCGGAAACACCGCAGTCTGCAGGGCCGGCGGTCGAAGCTCCCCTCCTGGGGTAATGTTAAGTCCATGCCGCACCCGCGGTAGAAGACGGCCGCGGGCCGGCGGTGGAAGCTTCTTCTTCCCCGGGTCCTCCACGAGGGATCCCGGGCTGTAGACGCTGCACCAGCTGGAGTTCTGCAGACTGCGGCTTCAGGCTGCCGGCTGCCGCGAGCCAGCGTAAGGGAGCGCTCCCCTCCAGCGAGGTCTCACCCGCTCCACAAGTCCGCGTCGATCCTTGCTGTTAGGCCACGGGGGAGGCGACCTGAAAAAGTCGACTCTCCATGGAGGAGGCGGCCAAAACGGTTTCCCCCTTACCCCCCCACACCACCCCCCACACATAACACACAAAGAAACATTAAAAACAGACTTTTAAACATACTAAAAAAATAAAAAAATGTTGGAAAAAAACGGACACGCTGCCGACAGGCTGCTGCCAGTGCAGCGCCCCCTTTCTGTATCAGTCAAGTTATATATTTATGTTCAATAATTAAAAATAATATTAACAGTACATTCAGAAACCCATGGAAAGATCTGCAGCCAGTAACTTTCAGAAAATATCATCTGATATTTGGCAATTTACCTGTCACATTAACTTTTCAGGGAAGTAAAGGTGTTCAAGGATTCAAGGGTGAACGAGGAGATCCTGGTCTACCAGGGGACACTGTAAGTAGACAAAGCAATATGTTACATTACACTGAACATGATTTTAAACTAATATCGCTATAGTTTTATATATATATACTAGACTAAGTGGGACCCGTTGGGTCCCATGTTCACACGGGAGGGCTGGTCCCCTGACGCAATATTCCACCTCTTCACCAATTCCAATATTGGTGCCCAGTGGGGGGGGGGGGGGGGCTTTCTGGAGAGCTGGTATGGATGTTGTTGGCTGCAAGGACTACTGGTCTCCAGAGGGCTAGTATGGACATTGTGGGCCAAATGGATTCTTGGGGTGGCAGCTCAGTCCCTCAAGCTTGATGTGCTGGCAGCTCACTCACGGCTGGTGGGCTGGCAGTTGACTCACGGCTATTCCTTGAAATTCCATTTCAAGCAGAGTGCAAGGCCACTAAATTCAAATCCATTTTCCTACCATTTCAAGCAGGGTGCAAGGCCACCAAATTCAAATGCAGTTTCCAACCACTTCAAGCAGGGTGCAAGACTACAAATTCAAGTGCAGTTTCATACCACTTCAAGCAGGGTGCAAGGCAGCCAGATTCAAGTGCAGTTTCATACCATTCAAGGAGGGTGCAAGGCCACCATATTCAAATGTAGTTTCATACCATTTCAAGCAAGGTGAAACCACCATAAAACCACTATATGTTCAGTAGACATTCAGTGTGTTCAGTTGATTCACAGCTCAGACAGAGTTGTGAACTCTCCCTCTCCCATCATACAGAGACTGAGTCACACCCACATTTCCGGGTTTTATAATCCCTCCCCCTTCCACCAGAAAAGGTGTGGCCTTCATGGTGTGATTGACAGGTGAGAGATTCTCAACATTTTGTAAACACTAACAACCATTAGCAGTGCATTTTTACTTCAACCCAAACAATCATTAGCAGTGCATTTTTACTTCATTAGCAGTGCATTTTTACTTCAACCCAAACACCCATTTGCAGGGCATTTTGACTTCAAACCAACCATATTTTCATTTTCAAACCACATGAAGGGTACTCACAGGTGAGTAGACATGTGTTCAATGTTATTCAGAGCTCAGATAGACGTGGCCCTCTGGCTTCCTTCATCTTGCAGAGACTGAGTGAGGCACACCACTTACAGGTTTTATAGTCCCTCCTCCTCCCACCAGCAGAGAGAATGGCAATTTTCAAAAAAACATTAATTTCTCTCTGATTTTTCATTGATGGGAAAAATCCTCTGGTCCCGGAATGCGGAGGGGGGAGGCTCTGAGCGACGTGGCCAAAAATGACGGCCGTAGGTGGCGGCGTTTTCTCGGAAATCACGCCACAGCAAGTCAAAAACGGTCAAGATAAGACTTTCAGTAATATAGATGATCATATCAAAAAATCATTTTGGAGCCCTATTTTAATCAGGACTTGGTATACCTAGTGAATTTTGTATTGAGGTGCAAATTGAATATTCAGTTTGACTTGACCAATGACTGCTTCTTCACATCAGATCATGACCCAAGCATCATGGTCACATTTAGTTGCTATTTCCCATGACCCACTTAAATGTGTTTCTGTGATGGATTAATTTGATCTTTCTCTTAATAATTTTTTTAATTGCAAGCAGAAATGCACGTTCCCAATGTGATGTCTTATTCCATCAGTATCTCAATATTGCCTGATCAACAGTGAGATACACTGCGACCATAAGCTCTTTCTTCCCAGCCTGACAAAAGGAAACTGTAAATCAAAGTAACTCTAAGTGTTATAACTCGAGTAACCAGAGTGCAATCCTGAGCTTGAATGCTAACTTTAGGGATTTTGCACATTCTTTGTGCGGTGCAAGGATTTTCCCTGTGTGTACAGCTGACAAGAGCCCAGGACCTGCATATTCCTGATAGAGTGAAGGGCAAAGCAGATGGGAGTGATGAAGCTTGAAAGACGAGTGAAATTGATGCCCTGATCAAGAATAAGAAGAAGGCATAGGGCAGGCTTAGGCAGCTGGGATCAAGCGTATCCCTGGAGCAGTTTCAGTAACGGACGGTCAAACTGATAAAGGAAATCAGGAGGACAAAAAAGGGGACAGGAGATAGCTCTGGCAAATAATATTACGGATAATCCTAAGAGATTTTATAAATACATTAAAGGAAAAAGGGCAACCAGAGAGAGAACGAGACCCCTCAGGAATCAAAGAGGTAAACTCTGTGGAGTCACAGGCAATGAGCAAGCTCCTTAATGAGTATTTCTTCTCTGTTTTTACCATGGAGAAATACATATGGATGGGGAACGTGGGGCAGGCAATGGAAGTGTCTTGAGGGTAGTCAGTATTATGGTCGAGGTGGTGCTGAAGTTCCTGACGCATATGAAGGTAGATATATCTCCCGAGCCTGGTCAGATATATCCGAGGACACAGTGGGAAGCACGAGAAGATATTGCAGGTGCCATGGCTGTGATTTATGAATCATCATTAAACACGGGTGAGGTGGCATAAGACTGGAGGGTAACAAATGTTGTATCCCTAATTAAGAAAGGTTGTAGGGAAAATCCAGAGAACTACAGGCTAATGAGATTAATATCTGTGGTAGGAATACTAAAGAGTATTCTGAGGGATAATACAATATATACATGGATTTAGATGGGCTGATGGTTTTGTATGTGAAATATCATGCCTCACAAATCACACAAAGGGCCAGCTGGTGCAGCCACACATTAAACTTGCTGGTGAAACATTGTGGATTCTTTGAAACATGAAATAACTTAAACATGAGCAAAACCAAATATGATAAATCATAAATGGCTGTGCTATCAAACTTGAGGTGGGGGCATTATATGAGGGAATTGCTTGGGTTTAACACAGCTATGGCTAGAACAAGAGAAATTGGATAACTCTATCTGTTTTGCACTGGTTGATTAAGTTTTCTATTGATTGAATTATAGAAAGCACGGACCTTCACTGTTTTATGTACTTCCTGAATTTTTTAACTTATTTTTGTGTTATTAGCTAAAAATAATCAAAAAGTTTCCCAGACAATAGATGCTGTGTTCTGATATACACAAGTAACAGATACATGGATTCAGATATAAATTAAAATACATGAGAAAAGGTATCCTGGTTTGGGGTCAATATTTTCTTCAGTCCAGTTTTCACACTTTCATTGACACTTGAAGCTTCCAATCACTCTGGGAGGACACCTGTATGTAAACTGATGTCATCATAATGGGCACAATTCTGGTTGTGTCCAGAAAACAAAACTCAATTACACTTGTGAAAGAAAGAACTGCAAATGCTGGTTTAAATCGAAGGTAGACACAAAATGCTGGAGTAACCCAGCGGGACAGGCAGCATCTCTGGAGGGAGGGAATGGGTGACAATTTGGGAGGGTCTCGAGCCAAAACGTCACCCATTGCTTCTCTCCAGAGATGCTGCCAGTCCCGCTGAGTTACTCCAGCATTTTGTGTCTACACTCAATTATACTTTCCATTGGAAGAGGAGAGCAATGAACGATGAGGATGTTGGTGGGCAAATCAACTGTAAAAAACCTGAGCATCGTCCCAGAGCCGAGGGTTATTGCCAGACATTGAATTAACAAATTTCAGCTCAAGTCCAAGGCACTACTAGGATGCACAATGTAAGATCCATAAAGGGAAAGGTGTGAAGCAGATACTTATCTTCTTAAATATGAGTCTGTTGAATGGGCAACAGAATGGATGGGGAGTTCAGGTTTAAGTTTATTCTGTCATGTGTACCAAGGTGACAATAGATACATCAGACAGAAGAAAGTTCAAGACATAAAGTACGGAATATAGTTCTCAACATTGTTCCACATCAGTTCCATAGACAAAGACCAATGTCTGCAATGAGGTCAAGGTGAATTGGATAGTATCCCATCCTATGAAGCCTGAAAACAGAGAGGATGAAACTATTCCTGAGTCTGGTTGTGTGTGTTTTCAATCTTCTGTGTCTTCTGCAGGTTAGAAACAGGTTAAAGAAGGAATGACTGGGTGGGTCTTGTCTTTCTTTATGTTGGCTGTCTTTCCGAGGCAGCAAAAAGTATAGATGGAGTCAAAGGTAGAGAGTCTAGTCTCTGTGAAGGACTGGGCTACATCCACAACTCTCTCAAATTTCTTGTGGTCTTGGGCAGAGCTGTTCCCAAACCAAGATGTGACTCAACCTGACCGCATGGTGCATCTGCAGAATGATTGTATGAGTCATTGGTTGCTTTTTATTGGTATGACTGTATGGCAAATGAAATTCCTCGTATGTTACAAAACATACTTGGCTAATAAAATATGATTATGATTATGATAACTGAAGAATAAAACAGAAAATAATGGAAGCAGTCAGCAGACCACGCAGCATCTGTGAAAAGAGAAAAAAATTAGGTTGGAGACTTTCTCTGAACTGGACATGTCTTCAATAGATTTTTAATACGTTTCAACCATGTAATGGATGGAGACAAGAGCAAAACAAGCTTCTCCACGGAAGGAGCATGGTGAAGGCGTGGCTTCTGACTCCAGTACCTGAGAAGCAATATCGAAAATGAACGGAGAAATGAACACAAGATTCTGTGGTTTGGAAGAAATTATGAAAGGAATTTCGAGCAAATTGAAGGAAGTTCAAGACAAGCTGATTATGTTACAAGATGAATCTTGTGAACAGAAGGAACAAATTGATAACTTGCGAATCTTGGGTCATAAAGAGATTTGCAGATTGAAACACTGGAACGGAAAATAACCGAAAATACTTGGGCACTCGAGCAATACAAGACTAATAGCATGGATCTGGAAAACAGAAGCCGTTTGCAGATGAAGGAGCATATCCTTCAAGCAGCAAAACAGTTGGGCATGGTTGAATTTGAAGGATGCAAGTTTTGGTTTGTTCCTGATTACAGCCGTAAGCTTATGGGACTGAGATGCCTTTCCATAATGTAATGTCTGATTTGTTTAAGAAACAGTTACACCCTGCATTGCTCTACCCAGCTAGACTGTGTATACAACTCCCTAATGGTAACAGCCGATTTTTTAGCAACCCGCTTCCAGCTTTCTGGAGGGTTATCGGGGTGGATACTTTAGCCGCCACGGGGAGTTACTGATAACCGACTGAGTTTAAATCAGAGATTTATTGTTCCTATTTTGACAATATAATGCTCTGTAAATGATTAAGAATCTAATCAGATGAGTTATTTTCTAATTACTTTTTAGAATTTTAGTATGATGGTATCAAACCATAACTTTTAAGTTCTCTAAGATACTGTTAATTTAATGTAATGGTATTATACATTAACTTTTAAAATCTTCTTTGTTAGCTCTTCCACTTTTAAAATGTCCTCCGAAGGATTTTTCCTTGTTTTTAGACAAACAATGTGAAGCAGTTCTTGTTTTTCACTGTTTGCACTTACTTTTTAAATATAATATTAATTTGTTTTGGCTATTGAGTGGTAAATATCCCTTTTTTTAAAACGTTTGCAGCTGTCATTAGAAGAGACGGGGGTAGGGAAGGGGTTAGGTAGCGTACTGACTGCCTACTGGTCAGTTTCGGGCTTTGCATGGGTGGGGAGGGGGGACTTTTGATTTTAGTTTCGTTTTTTCTATCTGGGCAAAATTTGAACTACAAAAATGTCTTAAATGTCCTCATTTCCGGCTCCGCCTTAGATTTTTCTCCTTCCAGTATCATGAACTGCTACGGTCTACGAAATTAACCCTTTACATTCCACATGATTTGTACAAACAATATGGATAAAGTTATTAACTACCTCTCATGGAATGTTAATGGTCTGAATTAAAAAAAAAAAGTTCTTCGTAGACTAAATGCTCAGATTATCTTTGTTCAGGAAACTCATGTAAGGAAAGATGACAATCATTGATTATTTAAGTTTTGGAGAGGACAGCAGTTTCATTCAAATTCACAGGCGAAAGTGAAAGGAGTCTCTATTTTTATTGACCCCTCAATCTCGTTTGTTCATTATGAAACATTTTCTGATCCATATGGTAGATTTTTGATGATCACTGGTGTTCTTCATAATCAAAAAGTTGTTATGGTGAATGTTTATGCACCTAATATTGATCACCCTGAGTTTTTTAAACAGTTAATCACATCCTTTCCTAATTTAAATGAACATCTTTTGATAATGGGTGGAGATTTTAACTGTTGTTTAAACCCCTCGATGGACAGATCTGCATATGATCATGCGCTTCCAAATAAATCCGCTATCTTTATCAATTCTTTTTTACTTGACTCTGGAATGTTAGAAGTCTGGAGATTCCTGCACCCAAATGACAAATAATTTTCTTTTTTCTCTCATGTATATCATAGTTACTCTAGGATTGACTACTTTATAATAGATTCTCGGCTAGTTTGATCGGTCACTGCGTGTGAGTATGATGCAATTGCTATTTCTGATCATGCACCCTTGAAACTATCAATCAAACTGCCTGATTCCAAGTTTAGTGTTAAACAATGGTGATTTAATACCACTTTTCAAGATCTAAATTTTGTTAATTTTATTAAAGATCAGATTGTCTTCTTCTTACCAAACTCTATTGAAGAAATATCCAATGGCGTAGTCTGGGATGCTTTTAAGGCATATTTTCGTGGACAAATTATTTCATGCTCCGCGGGATTAAAAAAACAAACTAAAAATGAATTACGTTTATTGGCTGATGAGATTAAAGAAATTGATAAAAAATATTCAAAAGCTCCTTGTTTAGAGCTCTATAAGAATAGAGTTGAACTTCAAATGTGACATGATTTGTTATTAGCAAAGATCTTACAGCGAAGCAAGATGGGTTACTCTCACGCAAAAGTGTAGTACGCTCATGGGCGGATTCATGGGCGATTATATGACTCATTTTAGCAACCAGCCCCCGCCATCTTGTTCCGCCATCTTGCTCCGCCATCTTGCTTCCGGCCAAAGATTGGATCCGCAGCGGGGAGAAGGAGTGTGGGGTCCGGGGCAGCGGGGAGAGGGAGTGTGGGGTCCGGGGCAGCGAGGAGAGGGAGTGTGGGGCCCGGGGCAGCGAGGAGAGGGAGTGTGGGGCCCGGGGCAGCGGGGAGAGGGAGTGTGGGGCCCGGGGCAGCGAGGAGAGGGAGTGTGGGGCCCGGGGCAGCGAGGAGAGGGGCATAGGAGGGGGGGGGGGGAGACATTGTAGTGAGGGGGCAGGCGAGGGAGTGCCGGGGGGGGGGGGATAATGCCTAGTGTGTGTGAAGTTGCGGTGAGTTTTACAATGTTTCTTATTTAAAATGTTTCTTATTTAATGTCCCTTGTCTAGTCTGAAATAAAGTTCATTATTACATTAGAAGAAATATAATTGTGTGTGTTATATGATTATATACACTTATATAATTTTCATGTATGTGTGTTTATAAACATTTTATTCTTTAACAAGAATTAACAGAATTATGAACTAACAGAATTATGAATCTAACCCTATATCACGCACAAAAAGTTCCCCCGCAATGTCAATTACCCTGCGAGTCGGGTCGGTTCCGGTTACTACAAAATCAACTCAAACACTGCTTGTGAGCCATTTAAAAATAAATGATTTAAAAAACATTAAAAAAGACAATTACCAGAATCAAATTATTTTCTTGACAAGAAGTATGAACTGACAGATTTATGAATCTAACCCACACAAACTGTTGCCCCGCAACATTGATTACACTGCGAGTCGGGTCGGGTCAGGTAGGCTCAGGTTACTAAAATGGGCGTGGAAAAATGCCCAGGATCCCCTCCATAGCGTACTACACGTCAGCCCATTGCATTTCGCAGGAGTAGCCTATCTTGCTCCGCTATAAGATCTTTGGTTATTAGTATCACCGATTGAGAATCATTTACTTAAAACCAAAAGTCAATTTTATATACATGGTGATAAATCTGGCAAATTATGTGCCAATCAGTTGAAAGCTATGTCAGCCAAACGTCAGATTATTAAAGTGAATAAATGGGATGGTACATTGACAGTAGATCAGGATGAAATTTATAAATAATTTCAGGAATTTTATACCTCCCTATACCAATCAGAATTTCCTACTGAGTTTTTAAAGAAATTGAACTTGCCAAATTTACCACATGAAGAGTCTCTGTTGTTAGATGAACCATCACGGAGGAAGAAATACAGAAAGCAATTATTTCGATGAATTCTGGTAAAGCTCCCAGTTTGAATGGGTTGACAGTGGAATTTTAAAGTGTTTTTCAGGTTTACTGTCCCCCTGGCTGTGCAAGGTTTTTAAGGAAGCCTTTTTAATGAATATATTATCACAATCCTTTTATGAAGCATCTATTTCTTTAATTCTTAAAAAAGATAAAGACCCTACTGAAGTGACATCATATAGACCTATATCACTGTTAAATGTAAATTCCAAAATTCTTTCAAAAATATTAGCTATGAGATTGGAAAATATTTTACAGCAAATTATTTCTGAAGATCAGACAGGTTTTTATTAAAAATCGTTACTCATACTTTAACGTTAGGAGATTAATGAATATTGTATATACAGCATCAAATAAAACTCCAGAATGTGTCATTTCATTTGATGCTGAGAAGGCATTTGATGGAGTAATATGGGAATACTTATTCAATAGACTTGAAAAATTTAAGGTTCGTCTAAAATTTATCCTACCTAAATTTTTGTATTTATTTCAGACGATACCAATTTTTATTGCTAAATCTTTCTTTGATATTATAGACTCAAATATTTCTTCATATATATATGGCAGAATAAAGATCCCAGACTAAGTAAAAAATACTTACAGAAATCAAAAAAAGACGGTGGTTTGGCATTGCCGAACCTTAGATTTTACTATTGGGCAGTTAATACTCGCTATTTAATGTTTTGGACAAAAGATTTTGAAGATACCCAATGCCCAGGATGGATAAATCTTGAACGTGATTCTAAGCAAAGGTTATCATTGGCTTGTATCCTAGGGGCCTCGTTACCTTTCACAATTACGAGATTGAATAAATAAATTAACCCAATAATAAGTCATACATTCCGATTATGGTTTCAATTTCATAAGTTTTTTGGATTAAATGATTTTATCTTATCGAGTCCTATCATATCTATTTTTTTTCTTCCAACCTTCTGGTACTGAGCAAGCCTTCTGTTATGGAAGAGGAAGGGATTAGCAGCTTTTCGCGATTTGTTTTTGGATGGTTGTTTTATGTCTTTTAAACAACTCTCCAATAAATATATAAACATTTCTTTAGATATTTACAGATTAGACATTTTTTGAAGGCTACTCTACCCTCTTTTCCGTTACCACATCAAACCGAAATATTGAAAATTTTGAACCCTTATCAGAAAGGTTTAATAACGAGCTCATATGTCAAAAGATAAGTTAGCTCATTTTTATGGTCATATAAATCCTACCTGTGACAGATGTAATTCTGAAGTGGCCTCACTGACTCATATGTTTTGGCCTTGCCCATTTTTGGAAAAATATTGGAAAGACATTTTTGATACAATTTCTGTAGTTTTAGGTATTGATTTACAATCTCATCCTATTACTGCAATTTTTGGGCTACCAATGTTAGATTCTACTCATCTGTCCCGTTCCGCTCTCTTTTTCTCTCTTTTTCTTTTCTTTTTCTTTTTATCTTTTTGTTTTTATATAGAAGTTCTCTTTTAAACACTTAACTATATTTACATGGAGACCAGGAGGTTTATACTCAATGTGTATTTTGATGCTTGTTATTAATGTAATCCTGATCCATCATGTATCAATGTCACTGTTATGTTTATCAATATTTTTTTAAATTTTTGTTTATAGCTTTTGAAAACATTAATAAAAATATTTTAAAAGAAAGAATTTTTGTGTAACTTGCATGTACTTTTTATTGCAGGGTACACGTGGTTCAGATAATCTCTTTCGAGGAAGGAAGGGTGATAAAGGACAACGTGGTATACAGGTGGAGTCTTTATTCTTTACTTGGGTGGGACTCTCTGGTTCTGTGCTGGACTGGTTCAAATCTTACTTGAAAGATCGGGATTATTTTGTTTCCCTTGGTAATTTTGAATCAGAACGTACAAAACTCACATGCGGGGTTCCTCAGGGCTCCATTCTTGGACCCATTTTGTTCAACATTTATATGCTCCCCCTAGCTCAGATCATAGAGCATTTTAACATATCCTACCACACTTATGCCGATGACACACAACTATATATCGCAGTGTCACCACATGACCATAGTCCCCTACACTCACTGAGCCAGTGTGTCAAACATATCAATGAGTGGATGAACCAGAACTTCCTCCAGCTCAATGCTAATAAGACAGAAATTATTGTCTTTGGTCCCAAAAAAACAAGGCTAGAGGTGAGTGCTCAACTCGACTCAATTGCACTGAAAACCACAGACAAAGCCAGAAACCTTGGTGTAGTTATGGACTCGGATTTGAATTTTAACAGCCATATAAAGATCATTACCAGATCTGCCTATTACCATCTAAAAAATATTGCAAGAATCAAGGGATTTCTGTCCAAAGAAGACACTGAAAAACTTGTTCATGCATATATTTTTAGTAGGTTAGATTATTGTAATGGCATCTTTACAGGTCTCAATAAAAAATCAATTAAACAACTGCAGCTTATCCAAAATGCCGCTGCCAGACTTTAAATCTTTGCACTGGCTCCCTGTGTGTAAGAGGATAGATTTTAAAATTCTGTTACTGACCTACAAGGCACTGAATGGTCTAGGTCCAAAATACATCTCTGACCTACTTGTTGTATATGAGGCGCCTAGACTCCTCAGGTCTTCAGGGACAGGTTTACTCTGTGTTCCCAGGGTCAGAACTAAAAAGGCTGAAGCAGCATTCGGTTTTTATGCTCCACACCTGTGGAACAAGCTCCCTGAACACCTGAGGTGTGCACAGACTGTAAGCGCATTTAAATCAGGCCTAATAACACTGTTGTTTACTATAGCTTTCCCATAACCCGACATGCAGGTAATCTTAACCGTCTAATTTTAACCCTTTTATGTGCTTTTTAAAATCGTTTTATTGTTTCATTGACGTTGTTTTATTATTCATACATTTGTCGTATTGCTTATTTTGCAATTTATAATTATTGACTATTTTATTTTTTCTTTCCTGTAAAGCACCTTGAATTGCTGTTTGCACGAATGGTGCTATACAAATACATTTGCCTTGCCTTGCCTTGCCTTTACTTAATCAGAATGGATTTCAGAGCGAGTGTACAATGCACCACCGTTAATATGCAGTGTGTTCAGCACAGTTGACAGAGGATGAATGGAAATTCAGAGCTCTTATTAATCCATTCATTTATTGAGGCTGAAGCTTTTTGGAACATGGTGATAGTAGCAGACTCAAGCTTGCTCGACCAATCATTTGGCTAATGGCTGATCAATGTCTAAACTCCATTTCCCTGCAATATCCCTGTTTTCTTTAACACCCTCACCCAACAGAAGTATAATGATCTCAGTTTCAAACTTTTCAACTGAGCTAGCTGAAGATCAAGAGAATGTTATTGCATTAAGTCCCAGACAGAACAATGAAATTCTTATTTGCCGCTGCACAACAGAATATGTCAGCATAGTACTCTGCAAACAATATTAGAAACGAGAAAAAAAGTTATATATATAGATGTGTGTGTGTGTGTGTGTGTGTGTGTGTGTGTGTGTGTCGGTAGACACAAAATGCTAGAGTAACTCAGCGGGACAGGCAGCAGCTCGGGAGAGAAGGATTGGGTGACGTTTTGGGTTGATACCCTTCTTATATATGTGTTATTCTGTGTAGTGTGTCTCTTAACACGACAAACAAACAATAATAGTGCAAAATGACAAAACCAATGCCCCCATATCCATGTAGTACAGAGCTTATTTGGAGCGGCTTTTTTTCAAGTTGAAGTTGTGGATTTTCTCTGCCTTGATGAGATGCAGTGCTTCTTTATATCATTGTGAGCAGCCTCACTCAAATTTCAAGACTTGTTCTAATCTCCTTGAACAAAGGAAATAATTTATTTCTGTGTATCCTTCATCTTCATTACTCACAGGATTGCAAGATCAATCTAAATATTACCATTCAGCTTCAAACTGCTAATAAAAGCAGCTAACGTGTTTGTTTATCTTTCCCAGCTGCAAGGGTAAACTTCAAACTAGAAGGAGTTGGTAAGAAGAAAATTATTGATAATATAATTTAAGGAAAGTCCCAGACTCATCAACAGAGAAAATTTCATCTTACAAATATTGGGAGTTTAAAAAAAAATGTACTCCGCTGAAAGCATGAGCTTTCTTATTATACTCATTCCATGTGTGGAACAGTTGAGAATTACAGATGGAATTACATTGATGTTTGTTTCTCTCATTGTGATTTGTAGGGTGAAGTTGGATTAGACGGTGCACCAGGCCAGGCTGGCAATGAAGGAAATCGCGTAAGATATATCCTGATCCCAATTAGCTACACAGACCATGCATGATTACTTCATATTATTTACACTGATCTATTGGCAAATCCATCTTGTCGGTCTCCCAAATGCTCATTCACATGTACAGGCTGTGCCAAAGTTGAGAGTTTACAATCTGGGAGAACCAATACTTAGTAGAAACAAGATACTGCAGATGCTGGTGTTACCAAAATATAGACACCAACGTATGAAGATACCAAGGGTACCGAAGTCTGAAGAAGGGTCCCAACTTGAAATATCATCCATCCTTTTTCTCCAAAGGTTGTATCCAGTATATCTGTGCACTAGAGGCAGTGACCAGTGGGGTGCCACGAGGCTTGGTGCTGGTACCCCAGTTACTTACAATATATACTAGACTAAGTGGGACCCGTTGGTCCCAGCATCACACGGGAGGGCTGGTCTCCCGGCGCAATATTCCACCTCTTCACCAATTCCAATATTGGTGGCCAGTGGGGGGGGGGGGGGGGGGGGGGACATTCTGGAGCGCTGGTATGAGTGTTGTGGGCTGAAGGGACTGATTTCCAGAGGGCTAGTGTGGACATTGTGGGCCGAATGGATTCTTGCTCTGGTGGCTCAGTCACTCAAGCCCGTTGTGCTGGCAGCTCACTCACTCATGGCTGGCAGTTGACTCACGGCAATTCCTTGAAATTCCATTTCAAGCAGGGTGCAAGGCCAGTTTCATACCATTTCAAGCAGGGTGCAAGGCCACTAAAGACAGCGAGTCGTAACGTCTCCCTCCTCCATCTTGCAGAGACTGAGCCATGCCCACACTTCTGTGTTTTATAGTCCCTCCCCCCTCCCACCAGAAGGGGCGTGACCTTCATGGCGTGATTGACAGGAGAGAGAATCTCAACATTTTTTAAACACTAATAACTTTTATTTTCCATCAATGGAAAAAAATCCTTGGTACCTGATGAGCGGAGGGGGACTGAGGAAGATGGCCAAAAATCACAGCCGTACGTGGTAGCCTTTTAAAAAAAAATAAATGTGGAGGTCTATGCGTGTCTTTATCTTTCTTGAGCACTCCATTTTCTCTCACCACCCTATGGCCTCCCTATGATTGCTAAACTTGTGAGAATAAGAATGCAAACTGCAAATGACAGATATATGGTTTTAAGATGTGCTGGCCACAAATTATGTAACTGATCCCTTTGGCCCTTGTGGCTAAAGGGATCAGGCGGTATGGAGAGAAAGCAGGTACAGGATACTGAGTTGGATGATCAGCCATGATCACATTGCAGGCTCAAAGGGCCGAATGGCCTACTCCTGCACCTATTTTCTATGTTTCTATGAATTGAACTGAACAGTCTGTTTCTAATTATCCACCTAAGCACTCAGGCAGCCAAATTACTAAATCTATATCAGGAGTAGAAACATAGAAAAATATGTGCAGGAGTAGGCCATTCAGCCCTTTGAGCCATTCAATATGATCATCTAAAGTCAGTATCCCGTTCCTGCTATTCCCCCATATCCCTTGTTTTTTTAGCCCTAAGAACTAAATCGAACTCTCTCTTGAAGACCTCCCCATTCCCATAATGTACTTATGCTTGAATACGTATCACTATCCATAAGCACTTAGTCAGGCAACATCTGTGGAGGACTTGGGTTGGCAGTATATCGGGTAAGTATTTGATTGCCAACAAATAATTAGATGTGTTGTGTAGATGAATTATTATTCTTCCTTAACATCAACTTTAATGTTGTTAACCTTACATTGTCTTTACGATTGATATAATGTAAACCATTGGACTTTAATCACCAGCCTAAAACAAATTTAATTTTCCATCTTTAAAGGGGCGACCTGGTCGGAGAGGAGTTGTAGGTAGTAAGGTGAGTATTGATTTGTGTCAAAATGTTATTTTAGTACCAATAAAAATAATCGAAGTATTTTATCTGGGTCCAGATCTTTAAATCACTAGCATTAGTTTTTATCTATTTCAAACCAGTTGAACATCATTGTGCCTGATATGGGTCCACAATAGTGCAGGTAGAATAACTTGGATCACTGCTCACTTGGAAAGACCTCTGTACTTTTATTTGTTCTAATTGCAAAAAGTTTGGGAAAGAAAGTACCTCTTGGCCCTGTTTATAATATAACAGATAATAATATTAATCAGTTAACAAAAGCCCAGGCAATGGGCAGAAGTGCATGTCAGATCCTCACCTTGATCCGAATATAATAATCACACTCATCAACATGGTGTACATGTTGATAGTATCCACCTCTCTGCCCTCTTCTTCCTCCAATTCTGTGTGTGTTTATTATATTTGGATCAAGGTAGGGATCTGACTGTGCATATTCTCTGCCAGTACATTGACCAAAAATGGAGAAATATATTCCAACACTATTATATTATAAATGTTATCTCTTATTAGGATATGCTAGTACCTTTGTAGCTAGATATAGACTGGAGACAGTATCTGTGAAGTCAAGTTAAAAAGGTGGCATGCAGCAGGCTAATTATTTTTTTCATTTGTGGTGTTCTGCTGCAGAATAATGTAATAGTGGGGCCACACAAAATCATACAATACAGAACTGGCTTTATCTTCTTTAAAAGCCTTTCTGCTGTGAGGTTTACCACTGTGTGTAAAATGAGCCCTTGATCTGATCAGTTGAATTAGTCCACTCATCCCCAAGTGAGTGGTGTGTCGCAAAGAATGGATTAGGACAGTAACATTTAGTTACAACTACTTTCAAGAGGAACCTGTAATGCCATGACTGAGGTGCATCTTTGTGCTGGAACTTTTCACAAAGATGCTGTAATTTTGCAGTTAAGGCTAACAGGACATAACTGGGTACCTAGGGGGCAGTTATAGCACTTAATTTTCATTCAGAACATGCCAATGGGACAAAACAACTAAAGAACAACAAATTCAGATGCTGGTAATCATATATAAATACTAGACTAAGTGGGACCCTTTGGGTCCCATGTTCACACGGGAGGGCTGGTCCCCCGACGCAATATTCCACCTCACCACCAATTCCAATATTAGTGGCCAGTGGGGGGACTTTCGGGAGTGCTGGTATGGGTTCTTGGGGTGGCAGCTCAGTCCCTCAAGCCTGATCTGCTGGCAGCTCACTCACGGTTGGTGGGCTGGCAGTTGACTCATGACTATTCCTTGAAATTCCATTTCAAGCAGGGTGCAAGGCCAACAAATTCAAATCCATGTTCCTACCATTTCAAGCAGGGTGCAAGACCATCAAATTCAAGTGCAGTTTCTTACCACTATGAGCAGGGTGCAAGGCCACCGAATTCAAGTGCAGTTTCCAACCACTTCAAGCAGGGTGCAAGGCCACCGAATTCAAGTGCAGTTTCATACCACTTCAAGCTGGATCCAAGGCCACCAAATTCAAGTGCAGTTTCATACCACTTTCAGCAAGCTGCAAGGCCACCATATTCAGTGCAGTTTCATACCACTTCAAGCAGGATGCAAGGCCACCAAATTCAAATGCAGCTTCATAACATTTCATGCAGGGTGAAACCACCATAAAACCACACAAAACACCAAACTCAGTTCAGTAGACATTCAGTGTGTTCAGTTGATTCACAGCTCAGACAGAGTCATGACCTCTCCCTCCCCCATCATGCAGAGACTGAGCCACACCCAACTTCTGGGTTTTATAACCCCTCCTCCTCCCACCGGAAAAGGTGTGGCTTTCAGGGCGTGATTGACAGGAGAGAGATTCTCAACATTTTTAAAACACTAATAACACTTTTATTTTTCATTGATGGGAAGAATTCTCTGCACCTGCTCAGGGGAGGGGGACTGAGTAAGATGGCCAAAAATCACACCCGTAAGTGGTAGCGTTTTATCTAAAATCAATAGAGAGTGCAAACAGGAAGTAAGTGCATTTGCAGTAGTGCCTTTCAACTTCAAGCCAAAGCACCCAAGCCACCATTTGCAGTAAGTAGTGCCTTTCAACTTCAAACCAAAGCTCCCAAGCAACCATTTGCAGTACGTAGTGCCTTTCAACTTCAAGCCAAAGCACCCAGGCCACCATTTGCAGTAAGTAGTGCCTTTCAACTTCAAGCCAAAGCACCCAAGCCACCAGCTGCAGTAAGTAGTGCCTTTCAACTTCAAGCCAAAACACCCAAGCCACCATTTGCCGTAAGTAATGCCTTTCAACTTCAAGCCAAAGCACCCAAGCCACCAATTGCAGTAAGTAATGCCTTTCAACTTCAAGCCAAAGAACCCAAGCCATCATTTGCAATAAGTAGTGCCTTTCAACTTCAAGCCTAAGCACCCAAGCCACCATTTGCAGTAAGTAGTGCCTTTCAACTTCATTGCACCATTTGCAGTAAGTAGTGCCTTTCAACTTAAAGCCAAAGCATCCCAGCCACCATTTGCAGTAAATAGTGCATTTCAACTTCAAGCCAAAGCACCCAAGCAACCCTTTGCAGTAGGTAGTGCCTTTCAATTACATGCCACCATTTGCAGTAAGAAGTGCCTTTCAACTTCAAGCAAAGCACCCAAGCCACCATTTACAGTAAGTAGTGCCTTTCAACTTCAAGCAAAGCACCCAAGTCACCATTTGCAGTAGGTAGTGCACTTCAACTTCAAGCCAAAGCATCCAAGCCACCATGTGCAGTAAGTAGTGCCTTTCAAATTTAAACCAAATCTCCCAAGCCAGAATTTGCAGTAAGTAGTGCCTTTCAACTTCAAGTCAAAGCTCCCAAGCCACCATTTGCAGTAAGTAGTGCCTTTCAACTTTAAACCAAAGCTCCCAGACCACCATTTGCAGTAAGTAGTGCCTTTGAACTTCAAGCCAAAGCACCCAAACAACCGTTTGTAGGCAGTGCCTTTTTACTTCAAACAAACCATATTTTCATTTTCAAACCACATTAAGGGTACTCACAGTTGTGTCGACATTTGTTCAGTGTTATTCAGAGCTCAGAGAGACGTGACCCTTTGCTTCATCCATCTTGGAGAGACTGTGAGGCACACCACTTCCTGGTTTTATAGTCTCTACCCCTCCCTCCAACTTCGAGCCAAAGCTCCCAAGCCACCATTTGCAGTAAGTAGTGCCTTTCAACTTCATGCACCATTTGCAGTAAGTAGTGCCTTTCAACTTAAAGCCAAAGCACCCAATCCACCATTTGCAGTAAGAAGTGCCTTTCAACTTCAAGCAAAGCACTCGCCACCATTTACAGTAAGTAATGACTTTTAACTTCAAGCCAAAGCTCACGCCATGATTTGCAGTAAGTAGTGCCTTTCAACTTCAAGCCAAAGCACCCAAGCCACCATTTGCAGTAAGTAGTGTCTTTCAACTTCCAGCCAAAGCACCCAAGCTATCATTTGCAGTAGGTAGTGCCTTTCAACTTCAAGCAAAGCACCCGCCACCATTTACAGTGTAGTGACTTTCAACTTCAAGTGAAAGCACCCAAGCCACCATTTGCAGTAAGTAGTGCCTTTTAACTTCAAGCCAAAGCAACCAAGCCACCATTTGCAGTAGGTAGTGCATTTCAACTACAAGCCAAAGCATCCAAGCCACCATGTGCAGTAAGTATTGCCTTTCAACTTCATGCAACCGTTTGCAGTAAGTAGTTTCTTTCAACTTAAAGCCAAAGCACCCAAGCCACCATTTGCAGTAAGAAGTGCCTTTCAACTTCAAGCAAACACCCGCCACAATTTACAGTAAGTAGTGCCTTTCAACTTCAAGCCAAAGCTCCCAAGCCACCATTTGCAGTAAGTAGTGCCTTTCAACTTTAAACCAAAGCTCCCAAGCCAACATTTGCAGTAAGTAGTGCCTTTCAACTTCAAGCAAAGCACCCAAGCCACCATTTGCAGTAGGTAGTGCCTTTCAACTTCAAGCCAAAGCACCCAAGCCACCATTTGCAGTAAGTAGTGCCTTTAAACTTCAAGCCAAAGCACCCGAGTCACCATTTGCAGTAGGTAGTGCATTTCAACTTCAAGCCAAAGCATCCAAGCCACCATGTGCAGTAAGTAGTGCCTTTCAACTTCAAGCAAAACACCCAAGCCACCATTTGCAGTAAGTAGTGCCTTTCAACTTCAAGCCAAAGCTCTCAAGCCACCATTTGCAGTTATTAGTGCCTTTCAACTTCAAGCCAAAACACCCAAGCCACCATTTGCAGTAAGTAGTGCCTTTCAACTTCAAGCCAAAGCTCCCAAGCCACCATTTGCAGTAAGTAGTGCCTTTCAACTTTAAACCAAAGCTCCCAAGCCACCATTTGCAGTAAGTAGTGCCTTTCAACTTCAAGTCAAAGCACCCAAGCCACCATTTGCAGTAAGTAGTGCCTTTCAACTTCAAGTCAAAGCACCCAAACAACCATTTGCAGGCAGTACCTTTTTACTTCAAACAAACCATGTTATCATTTTCAAACCACATTAAGGGTACTCACGGGTTTGTCGACATTTGTTCAGTGTTATTCAGAGCTCAGAGAGGCGTGACCCTTGGCTTCATCCATCTTGCAGAGACTGAGTGAGGCGCACCACTTCCTGGTTATATAGTCACTCCACCTCCCTCCAGCAAGGGCAGCAGAGAGAATGGTGAATTAAAAAAAAACATTAATATCTCGCTGATTTGTCATCGATGGGAAAAATCCTCCGCACCCATAAGGTGGAGAGGGGCTCTGAGCGAGGTGGCCAAAATGACGGCCGTAGGTGGCGGCGTTCTGTCAGAAATTGCAGCACAGTGGGCCAAAAGCGGTCAAGATCAGAGATTTAGTAATATAGATTGAAATGCTGGACACACTAAACAGATCAGGTTAAAGAATCGTCATTATAAATTTTCCATTCCGGTTCCTTGTTGGGAGATGATACAAAATATCCAGGCTAGAAGGAGCATGGATTTAACTATCTTGTGGCAATTGCATGTTAAATTCAAACTTCAGAAGTCGCCCAAATCAAGCAATAATATATAGAAGCAAAATCTTGTGCTGTAATGTTTTGCAATTTTTTGGATAATTTTCTTCAATCCTCTCAATAACATACAAACTTTCCTCCTACAGAATCGCCAGGGACGATTTGGGGTCACTGGACCAATGGGCCCCCCTGGATATGAAGGCACGCAGGTGAATCCAAATATTTTATGTCATTTCATCTGAAAACTCAGTATTTATTTTTTGAACAGATTGAGTAAATGCCCTACAATTATAAATCTATTTAAGGGACATAGTTAGCTATGTAAATTAACTATCGATCTCCCTACTATAATGCTATTTGCTAATAAATGAAGCCCCTAAAAGGGACATAGCTGTGGAACGTTTAAATTAAAATATTTAAACAATTTTAAGTTTCTGTTATTATTGAAATTGACATTTGTCCCATTAACTTGATTAATTTTCTTGAAGAGGTGACAAAGGAGATTGATGAAGGTAGGGTGGTGGTTGTTGTATACATGATTTTTAGTAAGGCTTTTGATAAGGTCCCTCATGGTAGGCTGATCACGAAGATTCACGATGTTGGTTATATGGATTCAGAACTGGCTTATTCATGGAGGACAGAGGGTTGTGGTAGAAGGTAGATATTCTGGCTGGAGGACTTTGACCAATTCCGGAAGTGGCGGCGCTGTGATACAGCTGCGGCTCGCCTGCAGTCTGTCTGTTTTTACTTTTTATGTCGGTTTTTTTTGTCTAGTTTAGTAATTTTTTTGGTTATTAGGTGGTGTTATGTGTGTGGGGGGAGGGTGAAACAGAGCTTTCTGTCTCTCCCTTCGGGGGAATGCGACTTTTTGTCGTATTCCCCTTCTCTTCCCCCGTCTGCGCTGAGGCCTAATGGCGGAGCTGGCGGCCTCCAACCTGCGACCGACCTCGAGGGTCCGGAGGTAGAGCCAGCCAGGACTCACCAACGCGAGGCTGGCCGTCTTCGAGCTGTGGCGACGTCCGGGTGGCGGCACGACTCGGCGCTCCGGTGAGGGCGAACGGTGCGGGGCTGAGACACTCCTGTGCGGCCGGCGCGGCTACTGGCTGGAAGGCGCTCCCGAGCGAGCAGCCTGGTGCGGAGCTGAGACACTGCTGTGCGGCCGGCACGGCTACCGGCTGGAAGGTGCTTCCGTGGGGGCAGCCTGGTGCGGGGCTGAGACGCTGCCTTGTGGGCGGCCCGGTGCGGAGCGGAGACGGTGCTACGGCGGCTGAGGCGGCGGCGACCTTGATCCTGGGCTCGGCCGCGGGCCGGTGGAGGACAATGTCGGGAGCTCGCAGGTCACTGGCTGGTGCCTGTTTTCCGGAGCACCCGTTGCAACAGCTGCGGGCAGCTGCGACCACCCGGCCCATCGCCCGGTGGGGTATCGCCTCGGCGCAGAGGGAGAAGAGGAGGGAAGAGACAGCAACTCTAAGACTTTTGCCTCCATCACAGTGAGGAGGTGTTTGGTGAACTCACTGTGGTGGATGTTAATTTGTGTTTATTGTGTTTTGTTATTATTACATGTATGGCTGCAGGCAACAGCATTTCGTTCAGACCGAAAGGTCTGAATGACAAACAAATAAAGGTATTCAGTTCTGCAAGGGATCTGTGCTGATATCTCTGCTGTTTGTGATATATATTGATGACCTAGACATAAATGTAATTGGGTTGGTGAGTAGGTTTGCTAACAACACCAAAATTGAAGGAGTTGTCGACAGTGAGGAATGCTGTCAGAAGATACAGCGGGATATACATCAGCTGCAGAAATGGGCAGAGAATTGGCAGATGGAGTTTAACCTGAGCAAGTGTAAGGCACAGCACTTTGGGTTTGAATGTAAGGAAAGTATACAGTTAATTGTTGTTTGGAGTAAGTAGAGATGGGAACAAATTAAATACACACCAAAACTCATTCTTCAATTATGGGTTAATAATAGCAAAAAAACTCATACTTAAATTTTGGAAAAATGCTAATATACCAACATTTAAAATGTGGATCAGTAATATGCTGGACACAGCACATTTGGAAGCAATGAGTCTCCTCCTAGTAGGCAAACAAGACCAATTCTTAATGAGTAGGTCCCCATTTATTGCTATCTTGGATTCATGTGGTGCCACCGTATCGTGAAAATTAAAAGTTTCAGGTATGGGTGAAAGACGATCTAGAATATAAAAAATTAATCTCCTTGTGGCGATTGAATAAACTCCCTCCTGCTTTCCCTCTTCACTTATTTCTTTTCTTCACTATTTTCTTTATCTGCCTTTCACCCATGCTCACTAGCCTATCCTTCACTTTCTACAACCTCTTTTCCCTTTTTCTCTTCTTATAAAAAAAATTTTTTTAAATAAATAAATTAAAAAATTAAAACATTTCAGGACCCTTAACAGCATTGATGTGCAGAGGGATCCTGGTGTCTGAGTTCATGGCTCACTGAATGTAGCAGCACAAACAAATTGGGTGGATAGGAAGTTTATGGTATGTTTGTCTTCATTGCTAGGGGCAATGAATATCAGAGCCAGGAAGTCAAGATGCAGCTGTATAGGATGTGGTTAAGCTGCATTTGTAGTATTGTGGTCGCTTGTGCAGAGGAGGTTTATCAGAATGCTGTCTGGAGTAGATGGTTTCAGCAATAGGAAGAGATTGGATAGACTTGGATTGCTTTCTCAGGAATGTCAGAGGTTCAGAGGAGACTTGATAGATGTATATAAAGCTACTAGACTAAGTGGGACCCGTTGGGTCCCATGTTCACACGGGAGGGCTGGTCCCCCGACGCAATATTCCACCTCTCCACCAATTCCAATATTGGTGGCTAGTGGGGGGCCTTTCTATAGTGCTGGTATGGGTTCTTGGGGTGGCAGATCAGTCCCTCAAGCCTGATCTGCTGGCAGCTCACTCATGGCTGGTGGGCGGGCGGTTGACTCATGACTATTCCTTGAAATTCCATTTCAAGCAGGGTGCAAGGCCACCAAATTCAAATCCATGTTCCTACCATTTCAAGCAGGGTGCAAGGTCACCAAATTCAAGTGCAGTTTCTTACCACTATGAGCAGGGTGCAAGGCCACCAAATTCAAGTGCAGTTTGATACCACTTCAAGCTGGATCCAAGGCCACCAAATTCAGTGCAGTTTCATACCACTTCAAGCAGGATGCAAGGCCACCAAATTCAAATGCAGCTTCATACCATTTCATGCAGGGTGAAACCACCATAAAACCACACAAAACATCAAACTCACAGTTCAATAGACATTCAGTGTGTTCAGTTGACTCACAGCTCAGACAGAGTCATGACCTCTCCCCCCCCCATCATGCAGAGACTGAGCCACACCCACATTTCTGGGTTTTATAACTCCTCCCCCTCCCACCAGAAAAGGTGTGGCTTTCAGGACGTGATAGACAGGAGAGAGATTCTCAACATTTTTTAAACACTAATAACACTTTTATTTTTCTTGGATGGGAAGAATTCTCTGCACCTGCTCAGGGGAGGGGGGATTGAGTAAGATGGCCAAAAATCACAGCCATAAGAGGCAGCATTTTATCTAAAATCAATATACAGTGGAAACAGGAAGTAAGTACATTTGCGGTAGTGCCTTTTAACTTCAAGCCAAAGCACCCAAGCCGCCATTTGCAGCAAGTAGTGCCTTTCAACTTCAAGCCAAAGCACCCAAACAACCATTTGCAGGCGGTAGTGCCTTTCAACCAAGCCAAAGCTCCCAAGCCACCATTTGCAGTAAGTAGTGCCTTTCAACTTCAAGCAAAACACCCAAGCCACCATTTGCAGTAAGTAGTGCCTTTCAACTTCAAGCCAAAGCACCCAAACAACAATTTGCAGGCAGTGCCTTTTTACTTCAAACAAACCTTATTTTCATTTTCAAACCACATTAAGGGTACTCACAGTTGTGTAGACATTTGTTCAGTGTTATTCAGGGCTCAGAGAGACGTGAACTTTGGCTTCATTCATCTTGCAGAGACTGATTGAGGCACACCACTTCCTGGTTTTATAGTCCCTCCCCCTCTCGCCAGCAGGGGCAGCAGAGAGAATGGTGATTTTTTTAAAACTTCAAGCCAAAGCTCCCAAGCCACAATTTGCAGTAATTAGTGCCTTTCAACTTTAAACCAAAGCTCCCAAGCCACCATTTGCAGTAAATAGTGCATTTCAATTTCAAGCCAAAGCACCCAAGCCACCATTTGCAGTAAGTAGTGCCTTTCAACTTCATGCCACCATTTGCAGTAAGTAGTGCCTTTCAACTTCAAGCCAAAGCACCCAAGCCACCATTTGCAGTAAGTAGTGCCTTTCAACTTTAAGCCAAAGCACCCAAGCCACCATGTGCAGTAAGTAGTGCCTTTCAACTTCAAGCAAAACCCCCAAGCCACCATTTGCAGTAAGTAGTGCTTTTCAACTTCAAGCCAAAGCATCCGAGTCACCATTTGCAGTAAGTATGCATTTCAACTTCAAGCCAAAGCTCCCAAGCCACCATTTGCAGTAAGTAGTGCCTTTCAACTTCAAGCCAAAGCTCCCTAGCCACCATTTGCAGTAAGTAGTGCCTTTCAACTTCAAGCCAAAGCTCCCAAGCCACCATTTGCAGTAAGTATGCATTTCAACTTCAAGCCAAAGCTCCCAAGCCACCATTTGCAGTAAGTAGAGCCTTTCAACTTCAAGCCAAAGCACTCAAGCCACCATTTGCAGTAAGTAGTGCCTTTCAACTTCAAGCCAAAGCACCCAAACAACCATTTGCATGTAGTGCCTTTTTACTTCAAACAAACCATATTTTCATTTTCAAACCACATTAAGGGTAATCACAGTTGTGTGGACATTTGTTAAGTGTAATTCACAGCTCAGAGAGACGTGACCCTTGGCTTCATCCATCTTGCGGAGACTGAGTGAGGCACTCCACTTCCTGGTTTTATAGTCCCTCCCCCTCCCTCCAGCAGGGGCAGCAGAGAGAATGGTGATTTTTTTTAAACTTCAAGCCAAAGCTCCCAAGCCACCATTTGCAATAAGTAGTTCCTTTCAACTTTAAACCAAAGCACCCAAGCCACCATTTGCAGTAAGTAGTGCCTTTCAACGCCATGCCACCATTTGCAGTAAGTAGTGCCTTTCAACTTCAAGCCAAAGCACCCAAGCCACCATGTGCAGTAAGTAGTGCCTTTCAACTTCAAGCAACACACCCAAGCCACCATTTGCAGTAAGTAGTGCCTTTGAACTTCAAGCCAAAGCTCCCAAGCCACCATTTGCAGTAAGTAGTGCCTTTCAACTTCAAGCCAAAACAGCTAAGCCACCATTTGCAGTAAGTAGTGCCTTTCAACTTCAAGCCAAAGCTCCCAAGCCACCATTTGAAGTAAGTAGTGCCTTTCAACTTCAAGCCAAAGCACCCAAACAACCTTTTGCAGGCAGTGCCTTTTTACTTCAAACAAACAATATTTTCATTTTCACACCACATTAAGGGTACTCACAGTTGTGTAGACATTTGTTCAGTGTTATTCAGAGCTCAGAGAGACGTGACTCTTGGCTTCATCCATCTTGCAGAGACTGAGTGAGGCACACCACTTCCTGGTTGTATAGTCCCTCCACCTCCCTCCAGCAGAGGCGGCAGAGAGAATGGTGATTTTAATATTGGTGACATTAATATCTCTCTGATTTGTCATCGATGGGAAAAATCCTCCGCATCTGTAAGGCGGACGGGGGCTCTGAGCGAGGTGGCCAAAAATGACAGCCGTAGGTGGCGGCGTTCTGTCGGAGATCGCAGCACAGTGGGCCAAAAGCGGTCAAGATCAGAGATTTAGTAATATAGATGAAAGGCTTAGACAATCATAATATTTTTCCCAGGGTGAAAACATCCAATACTAGAGGGCATAACTAAAAGGTAAAGTTTAATAGAATTATGTGGGACAAGTTTTTTTACGGAGAATGTTGGAGGTCTGGAATGCACTCCGTGCGGTATTGGTGGAGGCAGGTACGATAGTGGCATTTAAGAGACTTTTGGATAATTGCATGGTAGTGCAAGGATAGAGGAATATAGATCATCTACAAGCAGATGAGATCAATTTAACTGTATCATGTTCAGCACAAACATTGTGGGCCGAAGGGCCCGTTTCCTCTGCTGTATTATTCTACATTCTATGAAATGGTTCCAAGTTCAATTCTTGCCCTGCATTTTCTGATTGAATACAGCAAATTAGTACTTACATAAAAAATGCTAATGAAAAACTGATATGAATGTTGATCACTTTATATCCATATTGTTTGGGGTCAGGATAAAATTGTTCTTGCTCCTTAAGATGAATTCCTGCTCATCTTTTGGTGTTTGAGTAAACAGAAAATCACACCTTTACAAAAATGTAAGCAGTCAGACATTAATTTTACTACTATTTTGCCATATCTTTCTTCAAAAGCCCTCATAATTGTAAGCACCTCCATAACTTCCATGAATCCTCAATATTTAAACTGAGTAACATCAATTTCTCTAGTCTTTGCATCTAATAGAGACTCTTAAATCTTGTGTGTACACCAAAAAGCTGGAGAAACTCAGCGGGTGTAGTAGCATCTATGGAGCGAAGGAAATAGGCAATGTTTCGGGCCAAAACCCTTCTTCAGACTGATGGGGGGTGGGGGGGCGGGCAGAAGAAAGGAAAAAGGAGGAGCCCGAAGGCTGGGGGATGGGAGGAGACAGGAGGAGGGCTGAGTAAGGGGAGGAGACAGCAAGGACTAACAAAATTGGGAGAATTCAATGTTCATGCCCCCAGGATGCAGACTCCCCAAGCGGAATATGAGGTGCTGTTCCTCTAATTTCCGGTGTTGCTCGCTCTGGCCATGGAGGAGACCCAGGACAGAGAGGGCGGATACGGATTGGGAGGAGGAGTTGAAGTGCAGAGCCACCGGGAGGTCAGCTTGGTTATTGTGGACCAAGCGGAGGTGTTCGGCGAAACGATCGCCCAACCTCCGTTTGGTCTCACCAATATAGATCTGCTCACATCTAGAGCAGCTGATGCAATAGATGAGGTTGGAGGAGATGCAGGTAAACCTCTGTCGCACCTGGAATGACTGCTTGGGTCCTTGAATGGAGTCGAGGGGGGAGGTAAAGAGACAAGTGTTGCATCTCTTGTGGTTGCAAGGGAAAGTGCCCAGGGAGGGGGTGGTACGGGAGGGAAGGGAAGAATTGACAAGGGAGTTATGGAGGGAGCGGTCTTTGCGGAAGGCAGACATGGGGGGAGATGGGAAGATGTGGCGAGTGGTGGGGTCACGTTGGAGGTGGCGAAACTGACGGAGGATTACTTGTTATATGTGACAGCTGGTGGGGTGAAAGGTGAGGACAAGGGGAACTCTGCCCTTGTTGCGAGTGGGCGGCGTAGAAGGAGGAATTGGGAGTAGGGGATGGAGTCCTTACAGGAAGCAGGGTGGGAAGAAGTACCTTCGATTTTCCAGCATCTGCAGTTCCTTCTTAAATCTTGTGTACTCTCTCTCATGCCTTGACATGTTTACAAAAGTAACTCGAAGAGGACACAATAGTTTACTGAGCCCAAAGCACTAATTTCTAAAGGTTTAGCATAATTTCCATGCTTTTTTATCTTTATATTTCACTTATAAGTTCATAGATCCTGCATTTATATTTTTTAACAATGTCATAAGCCTGTCTGTCATGTTCAAATATCCCAGTTCCTATTTCTTCATCCCTATTAGGAATTGCAGAGTTTTGTTTAAAATTCTTTAATTTAAATTGTGATTAATTTTCTTGACATTATCTGTAAACTGAAGACCTGAGGAGTCAAAATAACGATTGTGCATGTTAATTCTATGTAGGAATGTTTGCTGGACAAGATTGGATACCAGCAAAATCAGGAAAGGTGTACGACCCATTTTCTGATTACAATATTTTAAATTGTCCCACCCGAACCACAACATGTGTATTATTTTGCAGGGATCTAATGGAGCTTTTGGTTCTCCTGGAATAAGAGGAGAGAAAGGATTAACAGGGGTTCAGGTGAGTCAGTTGCATCAATAACTTACTGAACCAAGTAAAAAATATGGACTTCCAAAAGTCCTTTGCAAAGAAGTTGACTCTTCAAGTTGTGGAGAGCAAGTGGAAGTGCAGCTGAGAATCAAGTGACAGGTAAGTTACTAAGCTTGCTTGACTTTGAAAGTCAGAGCTAAATTTCATGAACTTTTAATGTTGGATATTTTTCCGGTTTTCTTTTCCATTTCCCAAAGGGATGACATCAGTTAGAATATGAATTCACAACTGCATTCTATTGAGTAGGGTAGACTAGACTGACAAAATCATTCTCATCAGACCGATCTAGATAGGAAGGGACAGATGGCAGGGGCAGGTTGGCATTTGTAGCAACTCTTTCACAATCCCAGAACATCCTAAAACATGTTGTTGCCCATAAGCTACAAGAAATGTAGATTTGGTATTAAGTTTGCAGACTGCAAGGTTCTATAAATGAAAATGGAATGAATAGTCTCAACCTGCCCCACTCCTCAGGTACCTTCAGTTTAGTGTATTGTGATGTGTACAGTGAAAAGCCTTACCTTGCAACTGCAGGAGATGTAACACCTGTTCCTACACCTCCTATCTCACTTCCATTGGCAAGACCAAGCATAGACTCGGCAACCATTTCACCAAATATGTACACTCTGCCTGCCAAAGCTTGCTGGATCTCCAGGTTGCTAATCATTTAAATTCCCCTTCCCACCCCTTACTGTCCTTTCTGTCCTTGGCCTCCTCCATTGCCAGAGTGAGGCCACATACATACTGGAGGAATAGCAGTTCATATTCTGGGTAGATGGTATGAAGATTGAATTCTCCAACTTCAAGTAACAAACCCCCCTACCACATATTTCCTTCACCGCCACTTTAGTACACTCTCATTTCTCCCACCATTACCCAAACTGCCTATCCCTCCATCACCCTGCACCTTTCCCATCCTTTGTATCCACCCCAAAAGTTCAGCATTTCCCTTTTATCCTTTCTTTATCCTCTCATAGTCATAGAGAGTCATAGAGTGATACAGCGTGGAAACAGGCCTTTCAGCTTGCCCACGCCGGCTAACATGACCCAGCTACACTGGTCCCACCTGCCTGCACTTGGTCCATATCCCTCCAAACATGTCCTATCCATTTACCCGTCTAACTGTTTCTTAAATGCTGGGATAGACCCAGCCTCAACTACCTCCTCTGGAAGCTTGTTCCATACACCCACCACCCTTTGTGTGAAAAAGATCCCCCTCAGATTCCTATTAAATCTTTTCCCCTTCACCTTGAACCTGTCATCTGGTCGTCGATTCCCCTACTCTGGGCAAGACAAGCTTGACAATAGCTTTCCTATAAAATGGTGCCCAGAACTGAGCACAATACACTAAATGTGGTCTCACCAACGTGTTATACAACTGCAACATGACCTCCCAACTTCTACACTCAATACTCTGACTCCAATGTGCCAAAAGCCTTTTTGACCACCTTGCGACTCGACCTTCAAGGAACCATGCACCTGCACTCCTAATCCCTCTGCTCTACAACACTCCCCACAGGCTACCATTCACTGTGAAGGTACTGCCCTTGTTAGACGTCCTAAAATGCAACACCTCACACTTCTCCGTATTAAATTCCATCAACCATTTCTCAGCCCGCCTGGCCAATCGATCAAGATCCTGCTGCAATCTTTCACAACCGTCTTTGCTATCTGCAAAACCACCAACTTTTGTATCATCAGCAAACTTGCTAATCTTGCCCTGTATGTTCTCATGCAAATCATTATGTAGATGACAAACAGTAACAGGCCCAGCACAGAACCCTGAGGCCTCAAGTCCGAGAATCAACCTTCCACCATCACCCTCTGCTTCCTTCCATGGAGCCAATTTGCTATCCATTCAGTTATCTCTCCTTGGATCCCATGCGATCTAACCTTCTAGAGCAGCCTACCATGCGGAACCTTGTCGAATGCATTACTGAAATCCATGTAGACAACATCTACAGCTCTACCCTATTATCTTCCTCCCACATTCCTCCCTGCTGCTTTACATTTCACGCTGAAGAAGGGTTTCGGCCCGAAACGTTGCCTGTTTCCTTCGCTCCATAGATGCTGCTGCACCCGCTGAGTTTCACTAGCATTTTTGTCTACCTTACATTTCACTCGTTCTCTCCTCTTCTTATCTGACATCCTATCATCTCCTTTTCACCTCTAACCTTTGTTACCTACTCCACCCATCTTTCAAATACCCCTCCCCCCCCACCTGTATTCACCCAACACTTGCCATGCTTTGCCCTGTCCTTACCTCTCTCTTTCCCAGCTACTCCCCCTTCCTGAAGAACAGTACCGACTCGAAACAGCACATGTCCATTCCATGCCTGCCCAGATGCTGTCTGACCTAATAATTTCCTCCAGCACTTTGTGTTTCGCATCAAATGCCAGTATCTGCAGTTTCTTCAGTCTCCAAGACACCTCTGAATGTTCAAACACCTTTGCTGGAATAAAGTTATGCACATGGATGGTCTAAAAACTTGAAGAAGTGCTCAGTTTCACCTTGAAGGGCTGCTGGGGGTCTGTGGATGGACGTAAGAGAGGTGTAAGGACACCTATTAGATCTTCTGCAGTTGCAGGGGAAAGTATTGGGGAGGGTCTATCTCAAAAGCTCTGTCCTTAATAGGACAAAGACCCCCGACACCTAAAATTCGTGATGTGAAAGCTGACTCTCCATATCACAATGGATCAAAATAACTTGTCCCGAACATCTCCTTCAAATTTTGATCCTCAACCATAAAGCATAGTCTTTAATAATACCACTGCGGGAGAAAGGTTCTGACAGTCTAACCTATCAATGCTTCTCATAATTTTATATCCCTCTATCATGTCTCCCCTCAGCATCTTCCGTTCCAGAGAAAACAATCCACATTTGTCCATGTTTTCCTTGTAACTAATACCTACTAATCCAGGCAGCATTTTGTAAGTCACTTCTACCCCCTCTCCAAAGCCTCCATATCCTTCTTCCAAAGGGGCAACCAGAGCTGCACCCAATATTCCAAATGAAGTCTACCCAAAGACCCATAAATCATCATCATGGCTTCCTAATTCCTATTCTCAATGCCCCAGCCAATACAGGCAAGTATACCATATACACCTTCTTTACCCCTCTATCTACTGGTGCTGCCACATTCAGGGACCTAGATCCCAAGATCCCTCTGCACATCACTGCTGTTCAGGGTTTTGCTATCAAATATTTCCTTATATTTGGGACTTCCGGTGGCGCTATGGAGGCTTGAGTCCAGCGCCAACTAGCTCCGTGCCGAAGAAATTTAAAACGGGAGAAAATCGGGTCTTACCTGCAGCGATCGCGATCTGAACGGCTGCCTGCGTGACGTCATCAGGCGCGCGACTTTAAGATATGTCGTCGGTACAACATACCCCCCCCCGTGGGACAAAAAAAGCCGGTAAAGGGAGACCGCAGAAGGAAGAGGAAGGCCTTACAGAGGCCTCGACCTCAGTTACAACAACGGCCCAGGAAGACCCTTCGAAGAAAGCGAAACCGAAAAAGTCTGAAATGGAGGAGCTTAAAATTTTTCTCTCTGCAGAAATGAAAACTTTTGGAGAGAAGTTTGGAGAGAAGTTTAAAGAGGAACTTGACTCTTTTAAGGTAGATTTTAAAGCAGAAATGCTTTCTACCGTTAAACAAATGCTGGAAATCTGGAAGAAGACGAGGGAGGAAGAGATCAAGGATCAGATGGAAGTGCTGGAAACCAGGCTTGTTTCGGTGGAAACGAAGGTGGACCCCATTTATCACATACTTGATCAGCATAGAACAGTGATAACCGAACTTGAGAATTCGGTGACGACAAGTGTGGAAACAGTAAGTCGACTCCTTATTGAAAATCAACGCCTCTCCGATATGGTGATCAAATTAAATGATAAGTGTATTGATTTGGAGGGGCGTCAAAGACGTAAGAATCTAAGAATTGTAGGGGTGAAAGAAGGAAGTGAGAAGGAAATGGGTACGCGGGATTTTGTGGCAGACCTACTACAAAAAGCCTTAAAATTGGATCACAAACCTTCACTCGGTCGAGCTCATAGAGCGCAGGGACGTCGTATACAAGATGATGGCCGTCCAAGACAAATTATCGTAAAGGTACAATTGGATCATGAATTTGATGATTTAATGAAGAAAATTGTTCGAGGTGGACAGCTCCTTTTTGAAGGTGCGAGATTCAGTATTTATCGAGATTATCCGGCAGAAGTCTTCAAGAAAAGAGCGCTGTTCACTGAGACAAAGAGAATACTGAAGGAGGTACCTGATCTGAAATACAGTTTGTTTTACCCCGCAAGACTAAGAATCTTCTACAAGTCCAAGGAGCACTTTTTTACAGACCATGAAAAAGCACTGGAATATGCCAAAAAAGTCAATAACACGACCATAGACGGAAGAATTTACATTACCCCTTAGGAGTCAAGCCAGATCTAAAAGGACCTTTAAAGTTCTTTTAAGAGCTTTAAGGACATTCGGAAACCGAAATGGACGGAGGACATTGGATAAAACCGTGATCTTTGTATTTTTGTTTATTAATCAATATTATTATCTGTATATTCATGCCTAACTATATATGTAACAACTAATACTTATTAAATATCTATATTACCACTAAAATTATTAACATTAACATTTCTCATAAAAATTTAATACTGTATATGATTGATAACAATGATTAATAATTAATAGTCTTTGATTAACGTAGAAATGAATTACATACTTATATTATATAGGAAGATATGCAAGAGGTAAATTAGATTACGTCATTAAAAAAGTTTAACGGTTTTTCTCTTTATTTTTCGATTTAAAATTAAAATTATAGATTTAGCGAAAAAATTAATATGATATGTGAGAATAATAACGTTGGGAATTTTTGCTATTTTTGAACTTTTCTGCAGGGTCACGTGTTTGTGTATGTATGCATATGGGTATATATGTATATATATGTATATGTATATATATATATATATGTGTGCATATTGTGTGTGTGTGTATATGGATATGTAAATAAGTTTGTAACTCCCAAAGAAGTTATTTGAATGTTAGAAATAATCTTTTTTTTCTTCGGGCACGGAGCTGGAAATTTTTTTTTTACAAAGGCTACGGAAGTCTTTAGAATTCTAGCCACGTTAGTGTGGCTATCACTAACTACACTAATTGTAGATGTAGTTCTTTCTCTTTCACCCTATACTAACCAACTCTATCACTTTTTTCACTTTAAATATTTTTATAATTTAATGTTAGAATGGAAAAATAAGACTAATACAAGGAGATGTGTTCGGAAGAGCGATGTATATGATTTCAAATTCATCTATTTGAGGTTCGGGAGCAGGGTCAGGTTCTATGTGTTGTACCTTCTGCTCGGTTATAGACCACCTTAGAAACAATATGCAAGATGTTAATATGATAAGAGGGGGTCAGGGAATAACATTTTGTAGTTGGAATGTCAAGGGAATTAATGAACCAATTAAGAGAGGTAAAGTTTTGGCGCATCTAAATTTAATCAAAACAGATATAATATTTCTACAAGAAACACACCTTAAAAAGGAATCCCAACATAGACTTAAAGCTAAGTGGATCGCTGAATCATATCATTCCTCCTTTTCCCATAAGTCCAGAGGAGTTGCAATACTAATTCGTAAAGGAATACCTTTTAAGAACTCTTCAACAATAGTGGATATTGATGGTAGATATATTATATTAGTTGGAGAGTTAAATGGAGAAAAAGTGATTCTTCTTAATGTTTATGGGCCTAATTTTGATAACCCCAAGTTTTTTAATAAAACATTTAATAAAATTCCTGAATTTACACAATATAAATTAATAATTGGAGGAGACTTCAATTGTACACTAGATCCATACTTAGACAGATCATCAAGGCAAAAAAAAGTAAAATCTCAATCAAGTGTATTTCTAAATTCATTTATTAATACCACTAATATTAAGGATATCTGGAGAATAGAAAACCCAACGGGACGGGAATATTCATTTTACTCACCAGTACACAAAACATACTCAAGAATAGATTATTTTTTAGTTGACTCTACGTTTATCCCATTTATTTATAATTCAAAATACCATAACATTATAATCTCAGATCACGCACCTGTAACATTCATGATTAAATTAAATGGAATGTCCGAGAAACAAGCATATTGGAGATTTAACCCACAAATTTTGAACGAAAGATCATGCCAGGAATATATTATTAAACAGATTCAAATATTTTTTGAGGTAAATGACAACCCTGAAACACCTACTTCTCTTATGTGGGAAACGTTTAAAGCGTATGTTCGAGGTACATTAATTTCTGCTCAAGCATTTTATAATAAAGAGAACAGGATTAAGCAACAAACATTAGAAATTGAAATCAAGCAACTAGATATAGAAAATGCGAGAATGCCATCTACTTTAAAACATAATAAAATTGCTGTATTGAAATATAAATTAAATAAAATGTATTCAGAACAAGTAATAAAACTTTATCAAAAAACCAAACAACTACATTTTGAATTTGGAGACAAACCACAAAAATTATTAGCACGTCAGTTACGAAAAATGGAAGGGGAAAAAACAATTCATAAAATTAGAACAGAGACAGGAGAATTATTAAAAATGCCCAAGGATATAAATGATAGATTTCTCCAATACTATCATAACCTTTATTCAACTAAAACCGTAGCACAATCAGAAGGAATAGCAGATTTTTTAATAAAATGTAATTTAAAAGGTTTAGATTCAAACGATAGAGAATTATTAGAAAGGGAGATTACGATAAAGGATATTGAGGAGTCTATTGGCTCTTTAAAAAATGGTAAAGCAGTAGGACCAGATGGTTTAGGTTCCGAATTTTATAAAAAATTTTATGGTTTGCTTAGCCCACGTTTACAAAGACTGTATGAGGATATCTATACTCAACAGAAACTTCCAGACACGTTAAATGAATCAATAATAACACTTATTCCTAAAGCTGATAAAGATCTGGAAGACCCGGGATCATACAGAGCAATTGCACTTTTAAATACAGATCAGAAAATTTTAACTAAAATACTAGCGCATAGATTAGGTACAGTGATGAATAAATTAATACACCCTGACCAAACAGGCTTTATTCAGAAACGATACTCATATTATAATCTAAGAAGATTATTTAATATTATATATTCTAAGAGAATTATTAATGAAGATCTAGCAATAATTTCACTTGACGCTGAAAAAGCATTTGATCAGGTCGAATGGCCTTATTTATTTTCGGTGATGGAAAATATGCAGCTAGGGGAGAAATTCTGTACATGGATAAAACTGTTATATACAAATCCCACGGCTAGAATATTTACAAACCAAAGGTTGTCACCTAAATTTAGCCTATCTAGAGGTTGTAGACAAGGATGCCCATTATCTCCATTATTATTTGCGCTTGCTATTGAGCCACTGGCAGAAAGAGTTAGGGGGCATCCGGAAATACATGGGTATAACACAAAGGACACAGTGAATAAAATTTCTCTATACGCAGATGATGTATTAATTTACATTACAAAACCAGAAATTAGTATTCCAAACTTATTAAAGCTAATAACCCAATTTGGTTCACTTTCAGGATACAGAATAAATTGGAATAAAAGTGAAATTATGCCAATAAGGGAACATAACAAACAGACAATACAACAATTTCCATTTAAAATAGTAAATGAAAAATTTAAATATCTAGGTATTTATGTAACTAAGATATATACATCATTATTTAAAGCAAATTTCCCCCCATTACTGAACAAACTACATAAGAATATTCAATACTGGAAAACACTTCCTATCTCAATGGTAGGCAAAATCAATGCCATAAAAATGATTTTTTTACCGCAAATACTATATCTTTTTCAGACAATTCCGATATATCTGGCAAAAAACTTTTTAAAAAAATTGGACTCTATTGTTAATGATTTTATCTGGGATTATAAGAATCATAGGATAAACAAAAGACACTTGTGTAAATCAAAAATAAATGGAGGCTTGGTTTTACCCAATTTTTTGTTTTATTTCTGGGCAGTTAACATTAAAAATATGAATTTCTGGTTGGAAGAAATAGATCATCAACCAGACTGGTTAAAAATGGAAAAGGAAGATTGTTTACCTTTTGATATCGGTTCGATATTATTTGCTACGTCTAAATTAAACAAAAAAATTTATAGGGAAAACCCTATAATATTTAGTGCTATACGAATCTGGAAACAATTAAAAAAGACATTAAAATTAGATAATTTATCACTTTTTCTTCCAATTGTGAATAATCCTTTGTTTAAGCCTTCATGGTTGGACGGGGGTTTTACACAATGGAAGAATTATGGAATTAAAAATATGGGACAACTTTACAAGGAAGGTACTTTTCTGACATTTCAGGAATTGCAACAGACTTATGGACTTCGAGGAAATGATTATTTCAGATATCTTCAACTTAGAGATTATGTAAAATCGAACTCCCAAAATTTTCGAATTAGAAATTCAGAAATTCTTGATGAATGTTGGAACAAACATCCTAATACAGAAAAATTAATATCTTATATATACAATATTTTATTAGACAGTGACATTCCCTCGACGGACTTACACAGACAAACATGGGAAAAATAATTAAATCAAGTAATAACGAAAGATACTTGGGAAGAAAGTTTGCAACACATACATCAGTGTTCATTAAACGTCAGACATTCTCTAATACAATTTAAAGTAATACATAGGTTACATTATTCAAAAACAAAACTACATAAAATTTTTCAACATATCTCACCTATATGTGATAAATGTCAACATTTAGAAGCTACATTATCTCATATGTTTGCAAACTGTATAAAAATAAAAAAATTCTGGGTAAATATTTTTAGTATAATATCTAAAGTAACCAGCATACAATTGGACCCAGATCCAAAATTAATAATACTCGGAATATTAGAATTAAATCAAACACTTAGAACAACACAAAGAAACTTTATTGATTATAGTTTAATAACAGGAAAAAAATTAATTCTAAAATTTTGGAAAGGCCCTACGGCCCCCACAATCAAAATGTGGATTATAGAAATGACGGAGACCTTAAACGTGGAAAGAATCAGATTTTCCCTGTTGGATAAACAGGAATCATTCGTTGGAACATGGTCTCCTTTTATTGATTACTTAAAGGGTCAGAATGGTTCAGCACAGGAACCTGACTAGCACGCGGGCTAAAGAATGGATGAAATATTATACTCTGAAATGTACGAATATATCTCGAATGAAGTCTTTTTTATTTTAACAAATTTTTCCATTCTTCTTTAACTACCTTTTTTTTTTTTTTTTTGTTTTTTTTTTTGTTTGTTGTTTTTGTTTTTTGTTTTTCTTCTCTTTCTTTTCTTTCTTTACTTCAACTATCTCTTTAGTTCTATCTAGTTTAAAAAAAAAAAAGGTAAAAAGTATTGGAGACAATGTAATAATAATTGACATGTAATGATGTATTTTGGTTATGTACCTATCTCCAATAAAAAATATTTTCAAAAAAAAAAAAATATTTCCTTATATTTGACCTCCCATAGTGAAACACCTCACACTTGCTTGGATTAAACTCTATCTGCTATTTCTCCGTCCATTTATGTAGAAACATAGAAAATAGGTGCAGGAGTAGGCCATTCGGCCCTTCGAGCCTGCACCGCCATTCAATATGATCATGGCTAATCATCCAACTCAGTATCCTGTACCTGCCTTCTCTCCATATCCCCTGATCCCTTTAGCCACAAGGGCCACAACATTCCCCACAGGCTACCATTCACTGTGAAGGTACTGCCCTTGTTAGACGTCCTAAAATGCAACACCTCACACTTCTCTGTATTAAATTCCATCAACCATTCCTCAGCCTTTTTTAACTCCCTCTTAAATATAGCCAATGAACTGGCCTCAACTACCTTCTGTGGCAGAGAATTCCAGAGATTCACCACTCTCTGTGTGAAAAATGTTTTTCTCATCTCGGTCCTAAAAGATTTCCCCCTTATCCTTAAACTGTGACCCCTTGTTCTGGACTTCCCCAACATCGGGAACAATCTTCCTGCATCTAGCCTGTCCAACACCTTAAGAATTTTGTAAGTTTCCATAAGATCCCCCCTCAATCTTCTAAATTCTAGCGAGTACAAGCCGAGTCTATCCAGTCTTTCTTCATATGAAAGTCCTGTCATCCCAGTAATCAGTCTGGTGAACCTTCTCTGTACTCTCTCTATGGCAAGAATGTCTTTCCTCAGATTAGGAGACCAAAACTGTACGCAATACTCCAGGTGTGGTCTCACCAAGACCCTGTACAACTGCAGTAGAACCTCCCTGCTTCTATACTCAAATCCTTTTGCTATGAACGCTAACATACCACTCGCTTTCTTCACTGCCTGCTGCACCTGCATGCCTACTTTCAATGACTGGTGTAGCTGATCTATATGCCGTTCTGTATTCTGACAACTTTCCTCACTGTCTGCAACCCCAACAATATTGGTGTCATTTGCAAACTTACTAACTAACATATCTAAGTCCAAGTTGTGTATACATACAGTATACACAAACAACAGAGGTCCCAGCACAGATCTCTGTGGAACTCCTCTGGTCACAGAATTCCAAACAGATTGAATACCCTTCCACCACAAACCTCTGTATTCCATCAGCAATCCAGTTGTGAATCCTTACGACCAACCCATCATGAATCCCATGTATGTTAATCTTTTGGATCAGCCTACCATGGGGTTTTGAATTAATGCCAATAATTCTACAGCAATTCCTGTAATCTCCACACCTGCAACCTTGGCCTCTTCGTCAATCGCACATTTAATTGCTGCAGGGAGGTGAATCTGTGGAATTCTTTGCCACTGAAAGCTGTGGAGGCCATCAATGGATATTTTTAAAGGCAGAGATAGATAGATTCATGATTAGTCAGGATGTCAGGGGTTATGGGGAGAAAGTAGGAGAATGGGGTTAGGAGGGAGAAATAGATCAGCCATGATTGAATGGTGGAGTAGACTTGATGGGCTGAATGGCCTAATTCTGCTCCTATCACTTATGATTTTAGGACCTTATGAGAATTTACCATTGTGCCTTCTGTTGTTAATCCCCATAAACAGTATTTCCTACTTGACCCCTCTGCAATCGTCTTTCTCCTTCCTTCTTTCAGACTCATCAGGAAGTCTGCTGTTGGACTGAGTTTTTTGGCTATCTGCTCTAAAATCTCCTGAAATGGCTAGGTCTCAAATGGTCATTTGATAATGTTTTTGTAAAGTATGGCTGTTTGCCACGTCAATATCAAAGTTGTCTACTTTAGTTGTAGATTTGTAATTTTTCGTAGAACCTAACATTATCTGAAAAGGTTTCAAATGATGTGTTTCTGTTTCCTAACTGAGTGAAGTCCACATAAAGTCACAGCACAAATGAATAATTTCCAGTTCTATCCCCGGTTAATCCCAATCTTCGGAATAGTTATCCTTAATTAGCCATGAGAAGTACGCTGGAGACAGAAAAGATTGCAGTTGCTTGAGCAAAAAATAACTATTTTATTTTATATTTTTGAGGGGAAAAAAACCCAAGTAAATAAATAAATAATTACAAATAAAAATCTTGAGCAAAAAATATATTTTTAAAATTTAATTTTTAAATTTAAATTAAAAATGTATTATTTTATTTTGTTTTTTAACCCCGCAGCATCTGTGGAGAGAAACGTACAGGCGATGTTTGAGTTGGGACCATGCTTCAGACTGGTGGAGTAGAGGGGGGGAAACCTGGTAAAGAGAGATGAGGGGTAGAGGTGGCTAAAATTGGTAGGTGACAGGTGAATTCAGATGAGGAGGTGGTGATAGGAAGGAACTGCAGATGCCGGTTTAGACTGAAGATAGGAACAAAATGCTGGACTAACAGCGGGACAGGCAGCATCTCAGGAGAGAAGGAATGGATGAAGTTTTGGGTCGAGACTCTTCTTCAGGAGGGGTTATAGGCAGATGGGTGGTGATATTAACAAAGGATGGAGGTGAGATGGAGACAGAAGTGTGCAGAGAAGCTGATTGGCGTGACCATCTAACCTGCAATGATAGCCCGTACTTGAAGTATTTTTAACATCAATTCTTTGTGTTTCAGGGCCCAATGGGAAGAGAAGGTGACATCGGTGCCAAAGGGAATGAAGGATTCAATGGGCGAAAGGTTGTGAACAATATCTTATTATGTGTTTCATCTCTTAATAGTTGCTCAATAAAATAGAACTTGCTAAAATGGAAAATGAAAATCTGAGGACAGGCAATTGCCCACTTTTGCTTTGTTCGCATCACTGTTCTCTGATCGAGATGGTGGTAGATTCACAAATGAGTACATTTTCAGTGCAAGTCCACAGAGGGCAAGAAGTGAAATTCATATCCAATACCATTATTTGATGAAGAGCAAGCTTTTCTATTGACATTCCTTTCTCAAGGGATGATATCAGCTACATCTTGTTCCTATTTCTGGAATTGTACATAATATGTGCAGACATTATTAGGTAAAATAATATATAGGCATTTTAAAATCTTGCAGAGATTGTATATTTTGGCCAGTCGTGGATCTTCCCAAGATCCTTGACACCCACTTACTACTTTATCTCCCCTTATCCCAGGATAATATTATTATTATCACTAGACTAAGTGGGACCCGTTAGGTCCCATGTTCACACGGGAGGCTGGTCCCCCGATGCAATATTACACCTCTCCACCAATTCCAATATTGGTGGCCAGTGGGAGGGGGGGTGTGGGGGGGAGCTTTCTGGAGAGCTGGTATGGGTGTTGTTGGCTGCAGGGACTACTGGTCTCTAGAGGGCTAGTATGGAACTTGTGGGCCAAATGGAATCTTGGGGAGGCAGCTCAGACCCTCAAGCCTGATGTGCTGGCAACTCACTCACGGCTGGTGGGCTGGTAGTTGACTCACGGCTATTCCTTGTAATTCCATTTCAACCAGAGTGCAAGCCCACCAAATTCAAGTGCAGTTTCCAACCACTTCAAACAGGGTGCAAGGCCACCAAATTCAAGTGCAGTTTCATACCATTCAAGGAGTGTGCAAGGCCACCAAATTCAAATGCAGTTTCATACCATTCAAGGAGGGTGCAAGGCCACCAAATTCAAATGCAGTTTCATACCATTTCATGCAGGGTGCAACAACACCATATTCAAATGCAGTTTCATACCATTTCAAGCAAGGTAAAACCACCATAAAACCACACAAAACACCACACACAGTTCAGTAGACATTCAGTGTGTTCAGTTGATTCACAGCTCAGACAGAGTTGTGACCTCTCCCTCCCCCATCATAGAGAGACTGAGCCACACCTACACTTCCGGGTTTGATAATCCCTCCGCCTTCCACCAGAAAAGGTGTGGATTTCATGGTGTGACTGACAGGAGAGAGATTCTCAACATTTTTTAAACACTAACAACCAATAGCAGTGCATTTTTACTTCAACCCAAACAACAATTAGCAGTGCATTATTAATTTAACCCAAACAACCATTTGCAGTGCATTTTTACTTCAACCCAAACAACCATTTGCAGTGCATTTTTACTTCAACCCAAACAACCATTAGCAGTGCATTTTTACTTAATTAGCAGTGCATTTTTACTTCATTAGCAGTGCATTTTTACTTCATTAGCAGTGCATTTTACTTCATTAGCAGTGCATTTTAACTACATTAGCAGTGCATTTTTACTTCATTAGCAATGCATTTTTACTTCAATAGCAGTGCATTTTTACTTCATTAGCAGTGCATTTTTACTTCATTAGCAGTGCATTTTTACTTCAACCCAAACAAGCATTAGCAGTGAATTTTTACTTAATTGGCAGTGCATTTTTACTTCATTAGCAGTGCATTTTTACTTCATTAGCAGTGCATTTTTACTTCATTAGCAGTGCATTTTTACTTCATTAGCAGTGCATTTTTACTTCAACCCAAAGAAGCATTAGCAGTGAATTTTTACTTAATTGGCAGTGCATTTTTATTTCATTAGCAGTGCATTTTTACTTCATTAGCAGTGCATTTTTACTTCATTAGCAGTACATTTTTACTTCATTAGCAGTGCATGTTTACTTCAGTGGCAGTGCATTTTTACTCCATTGGCAGTGCATTTTTCATTGGCAGTGCATTTTTAGTTCATTGGTAGTGCATTTTTACTCCATTGGCAGTGCATTTTTACTTCATTAGCAGTGCATATTTACTTCAATCTAAACAACCATTAGCAGTGCATTTTTACTTCATTAGCAGTGTATTTTAATTCATTAGCAGTGTATTTTAATTCATTAGCAGTGCATTTTTACTTCATTAGCAGTGCATTTTTACTTCATTAGCAGTGTATTTTAATTCATTAGCAGTTCATTTTTACTTCATTAGCAGTGCATTTTTACTTCAACCCAAATATCCATTAGCAGTGCATTTTTACTTCATTAGCAGTGAATTTTTACTTCATTAGCAGTGCATTTTTACTTCATTAGCAGTGCATTTTTACTTCAAACCAACCATATTTTCATTTTCAAACCACATTAAGGGCACTCACAGTTGAGTAGACATGTGTTCAGTGTTATTTAGAGCTCAGAGAGACGTGACCCTCTGGCTTCCTCCATCTTGCAGAGACTGAGTGAGGCACACCTCTTCGGGGTTTTAGAGTTCCTACCCATTCCCACCAGCAGGGGCAGCAGAGAGAATGGCAATTAAAAAAAGAACATTAATATCTCTCTGATTTTTCATCGCTGGGAAAAATCCCCCAGTCCCGGAAGGCGGAGGGGGACTCCGAGCGAGGTGGCCAAAAATGACCATAGGTGACGGCGTTTTACCTGGAAAACACGCTACAGCGAGCCAAAAGCGGTCAAGATCAGACTTTTAGTAATATATAGGTATCATTTCAAGCTAAATTCATGGAGTTTGAAATGATCTATCCCATGAATCAAAGAGGGCTGCAAAGGATAATAAGGTGCAGTTATGGAAGAGGGCAAACACAGTTCAGTTCATGATGGCTTTTGTTTGTCATCTTCAACAACTGAGTTGTAAAATTGACTGAAGAGAATTTGAACACTAACAATTGCTAGTTCTTGCCCTCAAACAGAAAAGGCTTCATTAATTTAGTGACCATGAATTTTATAGCTAAGTGGTACAAACTAGATCGTAATAATGTGTAGAATGAAATCATGATAAATATAATCATATATAGAAATTGTGTTTAGGGTGAAGCTGGATCCCTGGGTCCTAAAGGAGAATCTGGAAGAGCTGGACCTCGTGGGCTGCAGGTTAGTTTGGTATTACTTTGCTAATGTTACATTGGGTGGTTCTGAGATATTGTTTTGTTTTCAATAAAAAGGAGAATTGATGCATGGAAAAAGGATAAAGTTACAGCCAGAGGATGGTCTGCACATCTTAGGTCTGATAGTGTTCCAAAGAAGTTAACTAGCCTCTCGCTGACATGAGAGTAGAAAAGTGCTTCCCTGCAGCCCTAATTTGTGGCACTTAGAGTCAGAGTGTCACAGAGTCATACAGCGTGGAAACAGGTCCTTCGGCCCAACTTGCCCACACCGATCAACATGTCTCATCTACATGAGTCCCACCTGCCTGCATTTGGCCCATAGCCCTCTAAACCTGTCCTATCCATGTCTAAATGTTCTTAAACATTGCAATAGAACCTTCCTCAGCTACCTCCACTCTTTGCGTGAAGATGTTACCTCTCAGGTTCTGATTAAATCTTTCCGCTCTCACCTTAAACGTATGTCCTCTAGTTTTTGATTCCCCTACTCTGGGCAAGAGTCTCTGTGCGTCTATCTTATCAATCCATCTCATGATTTTGTACACCTCTATAAGATCACCCCTCATTCTCCTGCGGTCCAAGAAGTAAAGTCCTAGCCTGCTCAACATCTTCCTTTTTTTAAAATAATGTTTATTGTTAAATTCTTTAATGTTGTGTCTTATCATTATTCGTGTGCTGCATTGGCAAGTCAAATTTCACTACACCATTTGGTGTATGTGATAATAAATGTCCTTTGTATCCTTGTATCCTTGTATCCTTGAGCTTAGGGCCTCAAGTCCTGGCAACAGAAGGCTTAGGAAGTTGGGCATGTCCCCTGCAACTCTCACCAACTTCTACAGAGGCACCCATTTGCAAACTTGCTAACCATGCCATGTACGTTCTCATCCAAATCATTGATTCTTGATGACAAACAGCAATAGGCCCTCCACTGAATCCTGAGCCACACCACTAGTCACAAGCTGAAAATGTATTTTCGGTAAAACGTAGATACAAAAGAACTGCAGACTCTGATTTACCAAAAAAAGACAGAGTGCTGTAGTCTGTGTAACCGATGGTAAGTAGTGCTAGACTGCAAAGACTTAGTACGCAGATCAGTCTTATGATAATTTTCCATCCCGTAGTCTGAATGCTGAGAGTTGCTGTTGCTTCCTGTACTGTGTTAGTTTTCTGCAATGCACATGACCAAAAATATATTTTTCATTTTGTTCAGATTCTGATGAAACAGTGTACTCAGGAGTTTAGAGATGACTCACTTGTATTCTCTTTGGTAATACACAGGGCATGGATGGATCTGATGAAATTGGAACCCCTGGACCTAAAGGGCGAGAGGTGAGGAGATGCAGAGTAACCCAACTGTTTGTTTTTGCCTTCTGTGCACAGTGCATAGACTGAAGCAAAACTCAGTGATATGTGCACAGTGCATAGACTGAAGCAAAACTCAGTGATATGTGCACAGTGCATACCCATCTATCTTCCCAAAATGTTATTCTTGCACCATATGTTTGGTCTTCACTCTTGGTGTTGTGTATGCCCGTTCCTATAAAGAACTTTGGGTTATTTAAGTACACTATATGGGTTGTATGAATGCAAGTTGTTGCTAATAATCTATCCAATTCATTTTAGTGAGCAGCGAATCATTCATTTGCCCTATATTATTCACTCTGACTATCCCTCAATTTTGTTTAAGGGCCGTAATACTTTGTGCAAGTATATTCTGAAGAAGAGTCAGTCTGCCTGAAGATGGGTGTCAACCCAAAACATCACCTATTCCTTCTCTCCATAGATGCTGCCTCACCTGCCGAATTTCTCCAGCATTTTTGTCTACCTTAGTATATTTTAGATGTCAGTCAAAATAAACCATTGATCTGCAATGTGTTTGAAGATCAGATGTGGACCTGTTGTAATGGTGGTTGAATTGCAGTGGGTCAAGGTTGCTTGGTCAACTCGATTTAATATGTTCCATAACCAGCCTCTCAAACCACTTCATGATGGTGGATGTGTATGAAAGAACTGCAGACGCTGGTTTAAATCGAAGGTAGACACAAAATGCTGGAGTAACTCAATGGGTGAGGCAGCATCTCTGGAGAAAAGGAATGGGCGACATTTCGGGTCGACACCCTTCTTCAGACTGATGTCAGGGGAGGGGGCGGGACAAAGACAGAGACAGTAAGATTAGTGGGAGATCTGGGAAGCGGAAGGGGATGACTATGACCCTTGCTTTCTCTCTCCATCCCCTTCCTCTTCCCCTTCCCAGTTCTCCTAGTGGTCTTACTGTCTCCGCCTATCTTCTGTCTTTGTACCGTCCCCTCCTCATGATGGTGGATGTCAAGGCCACAAACAGTTGAACAGTGCAACCTAATTTCATCTCTTTTCTTATCGTTTAAGGGACCACGAGGATACCCTGGTTTTCCTGGTCAGCTGGTACGAATTGAAAACATTTATGTTTGTAAAAGGATATACAATTTTTTTTTTAATAGGATGTGAGCCAGTTATTCATGTATGTTGCATTCTGAATTTTCAGGGACCAAATGGTATCACTGGAACCTCTGGTGTTGGGGGACGTAATGGTTCAAGAGGGCGCAGGGTATGTTATTTAATCTGTTCAAATCATGTTTTAACCCTTGTAATTTTCTCTCTCAAATGGACACATTTAAGAGAGCTGGCCAATCAGGCAAAATAAATATTTTTGGAAACTCCTTGAAATGTTAGACAGTGCATGAAATTACCATTATCAATAGCAATTCCTAACATCGCAATCTCTCTTTAAGCAAACTTTGTCCACATGACCATCTGATTCTCCGTTAACTGTTGTCCACCAATGTACAACATGATATACCTTCCATCCATACTTTTCAAATCCAACAAACCATGCTCATGTAGAGATAGCTGAGCCGTTGACGTATCTTGTAAAACATCATCCTCGTTGGTGTACATTGAGGCAAAATATGTATAATTTACCATTGACATTCCAGCTGCTTTGCATCAATGTGTTGTGCTTTATGAGAAAAGCAAAATTAATATTTGAATTGATACAGATTTGAAATAGGTAAATATTACAATTCATTCTGACTGACACCAGCCACTGCCAATATGATTACTTGGAGTAGGCAGTCCTATGAGTTTAAATGCTATGAAAGTCATCCAAACACCAAATTAATATGTGAAATGTTGAGTATTGTTCTGAGAAGAACAACAATTCAATGTAAGGTACACAAAAATGCGGGAGAAACTCAGCGGGTGCAGCAGCATCTATGGAGCGAAGGAAATAGGTAACGTTTCGGGCCGAAACCCTTCTTCAGACTGATAGGGGGTGGCGGGGAGAAGGAAGGAAAAAGGAGGAGGAGGAGCCCGAGGGCTGGGAAATGGGAGGAGACAGCCCGAGGGCTGAGCAAGGGGAGGAGACAGCAAGGGCTAACAAAATTGGGAGAATTCAACGATTCAATGTATCTCATTTGGAATCTGGTCAAACCGGAGATAGTTTATTACAGGTAGGAGTCCTTTTTTTTGGTTTTAACTGAATAAAATGTTCTCTTTCTATTTGAGGGGGACTCGGGCCAACCTGGTGTGCTGGGAAGTCCAGGTGAAGTGGGATATCCAGGAACAAGGGTGAGGTGCACGCTTATTTGGGAGCAAACTGAAAGCTTTGTTGTTAAATTATATCCTGTGATTCCTTGTGCCAAGTTTCCACATATTTTACTTGGCTGCCTAATAATACTTGGAGTAAAAGAATGACAAAACTCTAAAGCCATATCAGATATCCACAAAATCCTGTTTCATAATGTAAAGACAAGATGTTCCAAGAAATTCATTTTGGCAGTACAGTACAGTATTATTTGTTATCCCTTATTTTAAGGGTAATGAAAGTGCTTTGAATTGTAGTGTGCAAACTCATGTAAATTAATAATAATAATAATAATAATATTAAACATTATTATACTCGAGGTCCAGACAAGGGGCAACATTACATAAAAATGCATTGCATATTAAAAAATATATCATAAAGTACATATAAAATCTTAGTATATCACTTATAAAAGCATCATAAATTATATTAAAAAAAACACAATACATGAGTTAAAAATCCAGATTAAAAGAATGATCAATGTCCTGCAACGACACAACGATACCAGTGTCTCCACAGCTGGGATTTGTAGCGTGTAGTGCTAACCCTTATGTTTGACAAGGCCACAATAATTACATCTTTAGAGTCATTTATCCTGCAAATGAATTTATACATGTGATTTCTTAGGATAGCTTCTAAAGTACTGACTCCTGCAGCCACAAACATATTACTGGCACTACACCATCTGGGTTTCCTTAGCAGTGTTCTCATGGCATCATTATATGCCACCTTTAGTCTCTGCATACTTGTCTTTAAATAGTTCGACCACAGGTGTGCAGTGTAGAGTGGTGTGCAGTATGCTCTAAATAGCGACATCTTCACCATATCTGCACACGCACCAAATTTACGCAGGAGAATATTCGCCTATAAATACAGCATGCGTCGTTGCCTATAAATATCCTCATCATCTGTCATTTGTTCTGTAATAAAATGCCCTAAATATTTTACCTTATTACTGACACTAAGATTATCGTCAGACAATTTAAAATCAGGAATTTTTTGCCATTTATCCTCTGTGGTTCTACAGATCATAACAGCACTCTTACTAGCATTTTGAATCGGTGGGCGGCGCGACTTTCGTCAGCAGCGGCCTCTGCAGTCCGTCTGCGTTTTTATTATTTTATGTCTATGTTTTTATGTAGTTTTTGTAATTTTTTGTTGGGGTATGTGTGTGGGGGGGTGGGGGTGGTGTGGGGCGGAGGGGGTAACTTTTAAATCTCTCCCTGCACGGGAGACCCGACCTTTTCTTTGTCGGGTCTCCGTTGTCGTTGGGGCTGCAACGAGGAGCGGCCTCCAACAGGAAGACCGGGGGCTGTGGTGCCGACTACTCACCTCACCGTCGCGGAGCTGGCTGAGTCCAGAGCGGGTGGAGCGGTGGTGGACGCTGCTGCGGCCCGACCTCCGGAGTTTCGGAGGCTGCAACTGCGGGTTTGGCGGACAGTGACACCGGGAGCCCGCGGGTCCCTGGAGGGAGACCGCTTTTCGGGGCTTCCGCAACGGCGACTTCTCCCGCCCGAGTTGCGGGGTTGAAGAGCTCCTGGAGCGGGGCCTTACATCATCGCCCCACGCGGCTTGGAATGGCCGCGGGATTGCGAGCGCACGCCGGGGGCTCTAACACCAAGACCCGGTGTGCGACCTTGCATCACCCGGCGTGGCTTTAATGGCCACGGGACAATCGCCATCGCCCGCCGGGGGCTTTGACTTTGACTCTGACATCGGGGGGGGGGGGGGGGGGGCGGTGGAGAGATAAGTTTTTTTGGCCTTCCATCACAGCAATGTGATGGATGTTTATGTAAATTATGTTGTGTCTTGGGTCTATTTGTTTGTAATGTATGGCTGCAGAAACGACATTTCGTTTGGACCTCAAGGGGTCCAAATGACAATAAATTGAATTGTATTGTACCAGTAGGTCAGAATTCTCACAATGTATTTAGGTACCCCTCTTTGACTCATTTTACCAAACAGCTTTCTGTGATTAACACAGTCAAAGGCTTTGGAAGCATCAATAAAGCACATAAGGATTGAAGAGTTTTTGCCTCTATATTTGTTTACAAACTCCTTTAGGGCATATATGCATAAGTCAGTGCCATGTTTAGCTTTAAAGCCAAACTGGTTATCTGTGGAGTTAACAAACTCATTTATTCTATCCAGCAAAACTCTTTCTAAGACTTTTGACAATATGCTGGCTAAAGCTATGGGCCTGTCATTATTTAGGCTGCCTACTTTACCAGCTTTGTCCTTAATGACCAGCACTAACAGGACAGACAACATTGAGTCTGGTAACAAGCCATGAATCATAAAGCCAGTAAAACAAATAGCAAGGAGAGGAGCGATCCTCATACTCGCATACTTAAGATGTTCAGCAGAAATATGATCCAAGCCACTTGCTTTGTTGTTGGACAGCTTGTTCATGGCATGATACACCTCATGTGACATAATCACCATCGAGTCATTACTCTCAATATTGTCCACCCTATACGTCACCTTGGACACAGTTAAATAAAGTACTATAATGTTGTCGTCATAACTCATTAGCTGTTCCGGAGTTCCATCTACATTGCGTGGTAGAGATTTTTTTGCAACTGTTAAGAGCTCTCACTTCCTTCCAAAAATCTGTAGCATTGTTACTTAGCAGCTTCCTAGCCATGGAATCAGCCCTCATAGCTTGCTCATTTTTACAGATGAAGCGAACAGCATACTTATACCTTGCATTAGTGAGCTTCTTGTGCTCAAACACAGGCCCCTGTCTGGGTCTACCTGCCATAGCCCATGATTTGGTGGCTTCAATGGAACCACATTTCTGAAGTGGTCCGATGTATATTTGTTACTATTTTTACATAATTTAGGGTTACAAAATAAAGATTTTTCTTTCTACTTTCAAAACTTGAAGACTGTGGGAGAGCAGCCATCTTGCTGAAAGCAAGAATCAACTTTAAAGGCTTTGAAATATCGGCAGGAAAAGGTGAAGAGTGTTTTTTCAGTGTTGCTGATTTGTGGGGATTGGACATTAGATTGAGGCAGGTGTTGATTGGCTCGGCTAGAGTGAGAGTAGCAAATGAAAAGAAGGTTAATGGCCACCCTCTTACGCAATCTTTTCGGAGACTGCCGGCACCCGTCATAGGTCGCCGAAAATTTTCAACATGTTGAAAATTCAGCGGCGACCAGAAAGACGCTACGACTCTTTGGGTGACTAGGAGACCTTTCACGACCATACAGGCGACCCCCGGCAACCTCTCACGACCATACAGGCGACCCCTGGAGCCATGTCGTGGGTTGTCACCAGGGCCTTGTGATAATCTTAAATGGACTAGATTGAAGATGAAGCCGAGTAAGTCACTGAATATTTATTTGGCTAGAGAGAAGGAAATGGAGAAAAGGTTCTATGTAGATGAGGATGAAATCCCATCTATAATGGAGAAGCCTATTGAAAGCTCAGGCATGTGGTATAACAGGAAGTTGGATGACACTGAACAGGTACAGTAACTTAGAAGAGATGTTATTGATTGATTAGAAAGGATAGAGGTCAGGGCTTCGAAGGAAGTTGAAGTTGTGGTGTTTACAGTTTAGGTTATTCTCTAGGTTGATATGACCATTAGAAAGCAAAGAGTGGCAATAAAGGGGACTTTTTCTGGTTGGTGCCAGTGACTAGTAGTGTTCCGCAGGGGTCAGTGCTGGGGTCGCTACTCATCACGTCGTATATCAATGATTTGGATGAGGGAATTGTAGGCTTTGTGGTCCAGTTTGCAGATGATACGAAGATAGATGTAGGGGCAGGGAGTGTAGAGAAAGCAGGAACTCTGCAGAAGGACTTTGACAGGTTGGGAAAGTGGACAGAGAAGTGGTAGATGGAATGCAGTATAGCAAAGCGTGGTCATGCATTATGGTAGTAGGAATAAAGGCATAGACTCTTTTCTTAATGGGGAGATAATTCAGAAATCAGAGGGACGTGGGAGTGCTGGTGCAGAATTCCCCAAAAAGAGTTCATTTGCAAGTCGAATCGGTAGTAAGGAAGGCGAATGCAAAGCTAGCACTTATTTCAAGAGTAGACAAAAATGCTGGAGAAACTCAGCGGGTGAGACAGCATCTATGGAGCGAAGTAAATAGGCAATGTTTCGGGCCGAAACCCTTCTTCTGTTTGCCTATTTCCTTCGCTCCATAGATGCTGCCTCACCCGCTGAGTTTCTCCAGCATTTTTGTCTACCTTCGATTTTCCAGCATCTGCAGTTCCATCTTAAACATTTATTTCAAGCGGGCTAGACTACAAATACAGGGATGTAATGCTGAGGTTTTAAGGCACTGGTCAGACCACATTTGGAGTATTGTGAGCAGTTTTGGGCACAATATCTGAGGAAGGATATGCTGGTGTTGGAAGTGTCCAGAAGAGGTTTACGAGAATGATCCAGGGAATGATTGGATTAACATATGATGAGTGTTTGACAGCACTGGGCCTGTAGTCGCTGGAGTTTAGAAGGATGCAGAGGGACCTCGATGAAACCTACCAAATAGTGAAACACCTGGATAGAATGAATATGGAAAGGATGTTTCCACTGGTGGGAGGGGTGGGAGATTGCAACCTTCACGTGGTTTGACGAATGCAATCAACCTAGTGTGCACAATCAAATAAGATCAAACAGAACAAGTTGTCCTACAACTTTAGGCTGTGCACGCCATACGCAAGAAGAAGAAGAAGACTAGTGGGTGAATCTAGGACCAGAGGTCATAGCCTTAGAATAAAAGTATCGAAGACGCACCCCCAATTTAAGTTGCTAAATTTTGAAAAAAGGATGGCGGGACGGGATCAAGGGTTTGGTTTAGTCCAGGGGTCGGCAACATCGCCTGCTGCAGTTCCCAGATCCCTCACGTCCCCGGGATTAGCTGCAGTTCCCAGGTTGCCTGCGAGTCCCAGGTCTAGCTGCAGTTCCCAGGTTGTCTGCTCCGGGACTAGTGGAGAGAGAGAGAGAGAGAAAGAGAGAGAGAGAGAGAGAGAGAGAGAGAGAGAGAGAGAGCGCGGGAGAGCGAGCCCGGGACGGAGCAGCCAGCCAGCCGCCCAGTAGCTACCCGCCAACCACCATCTCCACCGGTAGCGACTGTGCCAAAGGACACCATGACTGGCTGGTGGGCAGAAGGTGCTGGCAGCCCAGCCAATTTGTGCAGCCCAGGCCGTGCTGACCCGGGCCAGACTACCCACACGCTGTGAAAGGAACTTTCCCCCCCAGAGGCGCTGTCCTTTTACAGCCACTTCCCACTTTACAGCCGCTTCCCATCAGCTGCCAGCAATGAGGGATAGACTTGGCTATCCCTCAATACAGCAACAACATTCTTGAGTACGATGTTGCTGTACTGAGGGAAAGCCAAGTCTATCTTTCTTGGCTAACAACCTAACCTTTGACCTCCAAGATGCAGGCACATTTGCGTGCCTTATTTTTGGGTAAATAATTGTGTCTTCATTGCAGGAAAATATGGTATGTACCTTGAGAAAGGTGACGAGGAGTAATTTATTTAGTCAGAAGGTGGTGAATCTGTGGACTTCGTTGCCAAAGAAGATTGTGGAGGCCAAATCAATGGATATTTTCAAGGCGGGAATTGACAGATTATTGATTAGTATGGATGTCAGAGGATATGGGTAGAAGGCAGGAGATTAGGGTTGAGAGGGCGATAGATCAGCCATAATTGAATGGCAGAGTCGACTTGATGGGCCAAAATGGCTTAATTTTGCTCCTTTCACATGAAAGGTGGACAAAGTCCAAACCCAGTATCTGTGCTTTATTAAGTTGGTTTAAACATGTGTTTGGATAACTTTATATACTGTAGTTATTCTTTCAATAATCTTATTTTACTGAACCCTTAAGCCAAGGGAAAATCTACTGGACCAAGAAATATGTTGTATTTAGAAATTATTTGTTAAAATCTTTGCTGGTTATGCCTGTTTTACAGTGTGGTACAATCAGCCACATCAGAATAGCAGACACTGTAGATGAGCAAAATTTTCTTAAATAAGAACAGTAAAACATTCGCTTGTCAGTTCTTCCCTACGATGGTTGGTTCAGAATTTAGCTCAATTTGCCTGACGTTACTGAAATATCCTTGCCTGGCAAAAATCTTATACATATCACATGAAACCTTCCTATAGGAAATGCAATGGGAGACCTGGAGCTCAATGCTCATAAGACAGTGGAATTGATTGTAGACCTTAGGAGAGCTCCCCCTCCCCTCATGCCACTCACCATCAACAACACCACAGTCACATCTGTGGAGTCTTTTTAAGTTCCTGAAAACCATCATCTCCAAGGACTTTGAATGGGGGGCCACCATCGACTCCACAGTCAAAAAGGCACAACAGAAGATGTACTTCCTGCGGCAGCTGAGGAAGCACAATCTGCCACAGGCAATGATGGTCCAATTCTATACGGTCATCATAGAGTCTGTCCTCACCTTCTCCATCATGGTCTGGTTTGGCTCAGCCACCAAGCACGACACCCGGAGGCTGCAGTGAATTGTCTGATCAGCTGAGAAGGTTATTGGCTGTAACCTTCCCTCCATTGATGAACTGTACACTGCAAGGCCGAGGAAGCGAGTGGGTAAGATCATCTCTGACCCCTCTCACCCTGGCCACAAACTCTTTGAATCACTTCCCTCTGGAAGGCGACTCCAGACTGTCAAAGCAGCCACAGCCAGACTTAAAAACAGCTTTTTTCCATGAGTAGTGGCTCGACTCAATAACCAAAAATCTGTAGCCTCCTTTTGCTCTGGTATTTTATTTAATCCACATGTTTAAACTACAATAGAAAGATTAAACGAGAACTTACCGTTTGAAGTTTGATCTTTATTTTATGAGAAGTTGAAGACTTCTACTTGAAGAGCCGCCAGCCCGCGTGTGCGTCAAACTTCAGAGCAACTGTATGAAACCACAGACCACTTGCATAAACTTAAACTATAGAAAGACTAATAACCCTCGACTTACCGAATGATCTTTATGAGATTCAGGGTTGGGAATGGAGGGCACATAGTCCCTCACTTCAACCTCATAAAATAAAGATCAAACTTCAAACGGTAAGTTCTCGTTTAATCTTTCTATTTTATATCGAAGTCATGTGAGTGACTACGTGAAGCCTTCGAAGCTCTATAACCATATAACATATAACAATTACAGCACAGAAACAGGCCATCTCGACCCTTCTAGTCCGTGCCGAACACGTATTCTCCCCTAGTCCCATATACCTGCGCTCAGACCATAACCCTCCATTCCTTTCCCATCCATATAACTATCCAATTTATTTTTAAATGATAAAAACGAACCAGCCTCCACCACCTTCACTGGAAGCTCATTCCACCCAGCCACCACTCTCTGAGTAAAGAAGTTCCCCCTCATGTTACCCCTAAACTTCTGTCCCTTAATTCTCAAGTCATGTCCCCTTATTTGAATCTTCCCTACTCTCAGTGGGAAAAGCTTATCCACGTCAACTCTGTCTATCCCTCTCATCATTTTAAAGACCTCTATCAAGTCCCCCCTTAACCTTCTGCGCTCCAAAGAATAAAGCCCTAACTTGTTCAACCTTTCTCTGTAACTTAGTTGCTGAAACCCAGGCAACATTCTAGTAAAACTCTATGGTTTCATGCAGTAAACAAATCTGTGTGTGAAACACTTAAACAGATAAACCATAAATGGTAGAAAAGACATGGGTTATTATCAACATGATGCTATCTTACATACATGTCCCTTGCCCTTAATCGGACCACAGTCCCAATTGGCTTTGAATTAGACAATAAATCATGCAACACTGTTCAGAATTCTATCTGCAGTCATCCAGATATATTCAACCAAATTTTATAACTTCTGAAAGTGCACTATGTAAGCCTCCTGCTGTTGCAAGAAGATTATCAAATGGGAATATCCATTCTATTGGCTGCTAATGAGCCAGCCCCCTTGGAAGAGTGAGACTTTAAATTATTTGAATTCACACCCGCTATTAGCTGTTTACACTCTATTCATGTTGAGATAGCCTGCACCAGAAATCTCAATGAAGAAACTATCCTTCATCTCATAGGTACTAGTAAGCTCAGTGTACCTGTATATACAATAACACCCCCAATCTCTTGGTTCTTGATTCTTGGTTTCTTGGTCCTCCAAAATATTCCAAATGGAATTTAAACTCTGATCTGGTGGGTATGCTGTCAACTCCAAATTGTACCCAACCGTGCCCGTTTTGCTTCATGAGATCATTCCCATAACAAGCTACCCTCATGTTAGTTATGACCCAGAGACCGAGCTGGAAATTGAGTAAATACTGTGTTCTTTGTGCTGAAATCAGTTGTTAAAAGCCTAATTAACTTAAAAGATACTGCTCCCATTAGGAATACAGTAGATGAATATCTGTATAATAATTTTTACTGATACACATTCAACACTACTATGAGTCTAGGCTTTAGAGTGTTCATATAAAAAACATCTTGTATAACGTTAGGCAACAGTGGGTGAATAACCAATCATTTATTGTCCCATTTATGGTATTTGAGAGGACAAAGCAGCACGAGCAGTGTCAATTGTGCTATAACATAATCGCTTCTCTAAGCCCAAACTGAAAGAACCACAAACCTCTGCTACTTCTGTTTAAAAGTGGCTCACATGTGTCTTCTTCACAAACTTTGACAAAACTCTGATTATTAGCAACCACTTTCTGTTATTTGCACTACCAGTTTATTTATTCATGTGTGTATATATTTATATCATGGTATATGGACACATTTATCTGTTTTAATAATAATGTCTTTATTTATATAGCACATTTTTAGTCAACTTGCATTGACCCCAAAGTGCTTCACACAATTACTTCCATACAGACAGGCAAAGGTGGGTGAAGTGTCTTGCCCAAGGACACACACAGGCAAAGGTGGGTGAAGTGTCTTGCCCAAGGACACAACGACAGTATGCACTCCAAGCATACTGTCTACTATTTTCTGTGTGCTTAAGCAAAGCAAGAATTTCATTGTCCTATACAGGGACACATGACAATAAACTCACTTGAACTTGAACTTGCCATACAACCGTGCAGAGCTAGCTACACGAGAAATAGGCTGAACTAGCCATCACTCATAACTTTGAGTAAGTCGGAGCTTCTTTCAGCCACGTTTTACAATGGACACCCTGAATGAGTAGGCCAAATTGGCACTATTAAAATTCATGTCGCCTCGTCATTAATATCGTAAGAGGCATCTACTGATAAAACCCCTGAGTCTTATCAGCAACAAAAGCATGTTGTCTATAAACTGAATGACACAATGCCCTTTTGATCTGAGTAGGGCAGAATTAGCTTTGGAATCTTTGTAAATAGCCTAGGCCCGAAGACAACCCCGAGGTAGAGCCTAAAATTTCCACCACCGGCTTGTTATCAAAAACATCAGATATATCTGTGCCTCTCGTGTATAGATATGGAAAAGTATGCATCTTCAAGATCGATTGAGGCCCTAAATCCTCTGAATCAGCTAAATTGCTGAAAGACTTAAATCCATCTTAAACTGGTTAACCAAACACATGATCAGACTAGACAAATCCTAACCTGATTTGGCATGCACCACTTTTTTTCAACCCTGAAATAATATTAGAACTATACCCCTCTTGTTCTTGGGCAGACGACTCATCCTTTGTGAGATGTCTCTGTTTCCACTTGGATAACCATAGTTTCCTTTATTGACCATAAGGACGGAAATGTTTGGCTTCTCTTGCCATGGAGGAATAACCAACCAGAAAATGAACCTTTTAATCGGTTGTGATTTGTAAACTGGAAACATTCCAGAGGTTATCTGTCCCCACCTGTTGGTCGAACCCCGACTTGAATATCGACAGCAGCCCTCATGTGACTAATGGAATAACATTCCCATACTCAAACCACCTCCAGCTCAATGTTGCTTTGCTATCCATGAGAAGATAGACGATGACTGAAGATGAGATCAAGACAGTTTCTGAGAGAGCACTTGCTATAACATCCACCAAGAAGATTCTTGGCCTCAGACAGAAGACTAACAGTCAGCTGATCCTAGACTTTGCTCTGTCCTTTTGCACATACATCATGATCCGCTGGGGACAGTACTGAGTATGAAGAAAGCACAGCAACCATGGTGAGCGTTGAACCTGCGGATAAAAATCCTCTGGCTTTGATAGAAGAGTAATCCTGATGCTCCAACCAGCCTCTGTGTATCCTCTTACTCTTGAAAAATGTTAGCATAAATTGGATAGGCCTCAGGCCTATAGTATCCTAGCCGAATTGAGTTTATACTGCGTATAACACAGAAGACCCTCTACTGACCTTGTACAAGGTGAATCCTTCCCTGAGAAGTTTCAAAACTTTCTGAGGTAAAGCCTTTCGACTTAGATTTTGCCTTAACTGATGGCATTATCCTACAATCTCCAGTGTCTGACTGAATCAGAACATACATCAGATCCTTATGCGACTAGAATTGAAGCGTAGCATCCGCTTGTGTGGGAATACGAGTTCCCTGTCAACTCCTCACAGTCAGAGTCACCCTCAGAGTGGAAAATATGCAAACCTGAACCAGGAGTTGCTGCCGCAGTCCTCTGCCTGGAACAACCTATCTCAGTCGCCAGAGAGCACAACACATTCTCTTAACCAAGGTGAGCCCGATGGCCCTGGGCCTAACAAAGGCCTCTGGCTAGGTCTGAATTGAGTAGGCCTGGTGTTCCAACCAGCCTCAGAGCAGTGCTTCCAGCCATTAATTTATAGAAACATAGACATAGAAAATAGGTGCAGGAGGAGGCCATTCAGCCCTTCGAGCCAGCACCGCCATTCATTGTGATCATGGCTGATCGTCCCCTATCAATAACCCGTGCCTGCTTTCTCCCCATATCCCTTGACTCCACTAGCCCCTAGAGCTCTATCTAACTCTCTCTTAAATCCATCCAGTGATTTGGCCTCCACTGCCCTCTGTGGCAGGGAATTCCATAAATTCACAACTCTCTGGGTGAAAAAGTTTTTTCTCACAGTCTAAAATGACCTCCCCTTTAATCTAAGACTGTGGCCCCTGGTTCTGGACTCACCCAACATTGGGAACATATTTCCTGCATCTAGCTTGTCCAGTCCTTTAATAATTTTATATGTTTCTATAAGTACCCCCTCATCCTTCTAAACTCCAGTGAATACAAGCCTAGTCGTTTCAATCTTTCCTCATACGACAGTCCCGCCATCCCAGGGATCAATCTCGTGAACCTACGCTGCACTGCCTCAATCACAAGGATGTCCTTCCTCAAATTAGGAGACCAAAACTGTACACAATACGCCAGATGTGTTCTCACCAGAGCCCTATACAACTACAGAAGAACCTCTTTACTCCTATACTGAAATCCTCTTGTTATGAAGGCCAACATTCCATTAGCTTTCTTCACTGCCTGCTGTACCTGCTTATACATGGAGGTGATATGCCAAGATACTGGAGCCCTACCCACATAGGATGGTTCTACCACCCCGCAGCCGCATAAAATTCTCCCTGCAAGTCTTAACCTTGCTAACATCAGTCCGCTCCAAAGAGATACATTGCAGGCTGCATGTTACTGGCACTGCATAAACGAGCAACTTTTTTGGGAATTACCTCAGGCCTTGTAGCATTTTGTGAAGGCAATTTAGCTCCAACTGTGTATTACATAGAAGTGCTAAGCCACCTTCTGCACTATCAAGAGCTGAACCCATCTACTGCCCTTGGGTTAATAGTCTTTGAATACGCTGACATTTTAATTCTTGCCCACCTATCACCACTGAGATATCCCAAATGGTGAGATTGACTTTTGGAACATCCAAAGTCCGACAGTTCATGTGGACTGGTATATTTCCCAGCCGTATCCAACACATACCTCCTTAGCTGATGAGGAGTTAAATCACTGATGCTAGATCTCCTCCTGTGGATCTCCAAACCCCAGAAGGGATGGCAAATTATGTGACAAGAGCCGGAACTCCTTCATATGATTAAACTGCAGCAAATTCCCCATAAGTTCAAGGGATTCGAATTCCTTGACGACATCCCCATAGTCAGAGTTACATATGTAATAATCTCCAGTACTCACCTCTACTAAGTGTCTCCTGAGCCAGGAGCACAATTCTATTATATACGCACTGGGCAGATCATGCCTGCTAATTACTCTGAGTCCGGGCTTGCTCCCTTCTGGAGCCTCAACGGAGTCTAGAGGGGAGGAATATAACACAACCCTGAGCCAGGTGTTGCTTCCTACAGGCATCTGGCTGGCTCCCTTTTTGAGCCTCAACCAGTCGCCTGCTCCCTTGGAGCCCCAAAACTGCTCCCACTCGGAGCCTCAATGACGGTGGCCACCGGCCGTGCCATCAGACTATTGAATCCCGCCGCCTGCTCCCTCTGGGAGCCTTAATGGCGATAGCTGCATTGGCCGAGCCGTCAGCCTATTAAATGAGGCTGCCTGCTCTTTTATCAGAGCCTCCACGGCGGTAGCTGTCCAGGATGCGCCGTCAGCCGCTGAATTTCAGCCGCCAGCTCCTTACGGAGCCTCCACGGGGGCAGCTGCACCGGCCGAGCCTTCAGCCGCTAAATTATTAGCCGCCAGCTTCTTACGGAGCCTCCATGGCGGCAGCTGCACAGGCTGTACCAGCTTCTCTGGGCCCGTTGCCCCTATTTTTGGAGCAGTGGCCCGTTCCTGAAACAAAAACTCCTTACCTGCCGGAGCAGTTTCAAACTGCCCCGATTCTCGAGAGATGCGTCGATGTATTGACACGCATGCGGGCTGGCGGGATCTTCATGTAGTCACTCACGTGACTTTGATATAAAATGTTTTATTATTAATGTTTAATGTTTTATGTGTCATTCCTGTCACTGTATGTCATGTTGTCACTTGCGGGCAGAGCACCAAGGCAAATTCCTTGTATGTGAATACTTGGCCAATAAACTAATTTATTCAAATTACTGGATAGTTGTAGAAACATATCTTATTCCAGAACCAGGGGTCACAGTTTAAGAATAAGGGGTAGGCCATTTAGGACTGAGATGAATAAAACCCATTTTCAACCAGAGAGTTGTGAATCTGTGGAATTCTCTGCCACCGAAGGCAATGGAGGCCAATTCACTGGATGTTTTCAAAAGAGTTGGATATAGCACTTAGGGTTAATGGAATCAGGAGATATGGGGAAAAAGCAGGAATGGGGTACTGATTTTGGATGATCAAAGGTGGTCATATTGAATGGCGGTGCTGGCTCGAAGGGCCGAAATAGCCTACCTCTGCACCTATCTTCTATATTGACTCATGTATTTGAAGGCAGTCTGACCTACATGTGACTCCAGATCTATTGCAATATAGCTGATGTCTAATTTCTCTGAGTTCAGGGATAAATCTTAGAGATAAATTACTCAAACAATAATATTATTAAGTAGGCCAGAGCCGTATTCTGCTCTCTTGAGGAACAAATTTCCCATTGGATTTTAAAATAATAATCCTTCATCTCCACAATGTTAACACCTTCGTACATTACATGAAACCTCTAAAGGTTGTTTTTGTTTTCTTGCTGTTTCAGGGCCTCAAAGGGCCAAAGGGGCCGGCATCCTTGCAAGTAAGTCACTTTTGTACACACTGTGGACTGCAAGTTCTTCCCAAAATTTGATGCTGTCCTTCTGATCTTGAACTTTCCATTTTTCTATTGCAGCCATGTGAACTCCTGTCATACATTCGTAATCATTGCCGTAAGTAGCCTAGTTCTTCACTACATCACAATGTTTTTAAAGCAGCTGTTTATTTTAATTAATTCTCATGCGAAGACTTTAAAAAGGTAAGATTTGATATTTACTGGGGATAACTTCATTATGTTTGTAAAGTTTTAAAGACATTGTGGGAAACAACTCATCATCCTCTCAGGTCACCACTCTCCCACATTTACGTCTTGTTTCAGTGGATTTTGAACGCGGAACCAAATGCAATCTGAAACAACAGAAGAAAGATCCTCTAGACCAATGATTCCCAACCTGGGGCCACATGGCAAATTTCAGTGGGGGCCACAGAAATGTTTTGGGATTTAGGGGGCCACAGGTTCAATGAAGGGGGCCACAGAGCTACCACAGAGCTGTTGCCCCCTAAATTTCAGTTCTAATAAATTTAAATCTATGTCGTTGAAATATTTTTGATGTTTGTGGAATAGAATAAAGGAGAATATATGTGCAATTAATAGACACTGATATTTTTATGGAAGGTATTATAATATTGAAGTACATTTTTTCCGCTAATAATGTCAGGGGGGGGGGGGGGGGGCACAGAAAAATTAAAAGATCCCAAGGGGGCCATGAGCTAAAAAAGTTTGGGAACCACTGCTCTAGACCGTTTCATAACATCAGGCACACAGAAGATATATTAGCTTGTAGGTTCATTCACTCTGACCCACCAATCTAATGCACATTTTTTTCTTGTGAGATGTACTGCATAGTGTGTTATGGACCAGTAACTAAAACAATCCTCTGACGAAAGCTAAGAATTTGAGAGATCTTTGTTGCTAATGTTCACCACTCTTGGGATGCATCATCTCTAAACGGTGAGGTTTAATTTCAAAGGAAGTAATTGTGGACTTTTCCTCTTTTTCTCCTTCCAGCTTGCTGTTCATCAAGTAAGTGCTCTTGCTTTATTTTCAATTGGTGCATCTTAAGGCGTTTTATGGTTGATAAATCTTCAGGGTCTGATCAAGCATTTCCTAAGAAATTGTGAGAAGCAGGGGAACAAATTGCAGGGAGATTGGCAGAGTTATTTGTGTCATCTTTAACAACTGGAAATGTACCAGAAGACTGGAGTATTGCTGTTGTTATTTCCCCACATTTTCCCCTGGATAGGGGAGTCCAAAACTTATTGACATTGATTTACGATAAGTGGGGAAAGATTGAAAAGGATCTGAGGGGCAAACATTTTCATACAGAGGGTTGTGGATATATGGTACGAGCTGCCAGAGGAAGCTGTGGAGGCAGGTACAATGTTTTAAAACTCAGATAGACATATTGGGTGCAATGGATGAGTTGAGCCCAAGGGCATTTTTCTGTGCAGTATAATTCTATAGCTAAGCAATGGCCTAGTGCATCTGTGTCCAAAGGCATTCTAGTATAATATTGCCCATTTAATCGCATAATCCAGCAAAATCAGCACTGAGGACGTGCACCATTGGAGACACAAAACACTTAGTAATAGAACACTTGGTACTAGAATCTGATTCTAGTTATTATGCTTTAGGAAGAGTAGGGCAACCCCAGAGAGAGTGTATCAGAGATTTCTAACATTGTTCCAGGGAGGTGAGATCTCAGATACAAGGCAATGCTGGAAAATGTGGATTCTTCTTGGTGAAGGAAGTTTACACGATCAAATTTAAGAAAGAACTGCAGATGCTAGTTTACACCGAAGATAGACACAAAATTCTTCAGTAACTCAGCAGGTCGGGCAGCATCTCGGGAGAAAAGAAATAGGTGATGTTTCGGGTCGAGACCATTCACCAAACTGGATGAAGGATCTCAACACGAAACATTGTGTATTCTTTTTCTCAAGAGATGCTGCCTGACCCGCTGAGTTACTCCAGCATTTTATATCTATCTTTTTTACAAGATCAATACGGGTTTATAGAGCACAAGCCACTTTCCATTATTGGATGTTTCAAGGATAAGTTTGCACAGATTTAAAGGGTGAAAGATCAGAGAGATGAGGAGGAAAAATACTTTCATGCACAGTGGTTATTGCAAGCGTGATGGAATCTGAAGCAACTGCGGGCTTTAGCAGTGTAGCCGTTTGATGGAAAGCATGTATACAGATGATAGGAAGAAATATGTGAATGGAACTAAAAAGATTACTCGCTGTGGAGACAGCAAGGACGTATATTGGGCTGCATAGCCACCTACTCATTGTAACATGATTTTACAATGCTGTGAAACTATTTCAAAGAGATAAATAATTTCCTTGGTATCTCGGCCAATATATTCTCCTTCTGTTTATCTGGATAAATCAACATTGCTATTTGTGGGATAAAAACAGAAAATACTGGAAACATTCAGCAGGTTAGCACCATTTTCAAAAGAGAAACAAAGTTAATATTTCAGGTCAATGACTTTGGTTCTGGACGCAGGGGCTTCAATGTGAAACATTCATTCTAGTTTTTTCCTGCCACAGATCTTGACTGCTGAGTGTTTCCATCATTTTCTGTTTTTTTGTTAATGTCAGATTTCCAGCATCTAAAGTTGTTTTTATTCTAACTTGCCGTTTTTGGGAACTTGCTTGCAAATTGCTTGTCGCATTTCTTTCAATAGAGTGGTGACTACTCGTTAGACATATTAAACTAGTTCTAAATCAGTCCTAAGGCAATTTAATATGCGACATAAATGTGAGATTTTCCATTGTTGTACCTTAATACTAATGAATGGTCTCTCATTTCAGAAAGTTTAGAGTGCCCTGTTTACCCTATGGACTTAGTGTTTGCATTGGACATGTCCCAGGAGGTGACGCCATCCATATTTAACAGAATGCGGAAGATAGTAAATGACTTTGTGCAGGATCTTAAAGTCACTGAAGGTGCCTGCCCAGAGGGAGCACGTGTGGCAGTTCTTTCCTACAGCTCCACACCAAAAATGCATATACGATTCACAGAATTTAGGAAGAAACAGGCTTTTCTGAAAGCGCTGGCGAAGCTAAATTATGAGCAGTCAGCCGACGACCGAAATATCGGACTAGCAATGAGGTTCGTTGCAAGAAATATCTTCAAGCGTGCACGTGGTGGCTTTCTTGTCAGAAAAGTAGCAGTATTTATTACCAATGGCCCATCTCAAGAGACAACATCAATCATGTCAGCAGCCCTGGAGTTCAAAGCCTTGGACATTACGCCGGTTGTCATTTCTTTCTCTAGGGTCCCTGAAATACAGCTTCCTTTCCAGGTAGGATATCTATGATATTTTACAAACAATGCATTTATTTATACACCTCGTCAAGTTACCATGCTTGCATTTGTAATACAAATTCCTCATGTTATTATTGAGCCCACCTGCCAGTGGAGACACTACATCACCATGTGGTGGAGGGGGATCTAATTGCAGGGTGACATTTACATGGGCAGTTTTCATTATGGATCTGGCTTTATACATTGTTTATTGCAAAAATAAGGTTACTTCCCCTTTCTTCAGCTAAAGTCCTCATATTCAGGGCAGTCACAGTGGCACAGTGGTAGAGTTGCTGCCTTACAGCAAATGGAAAGCCAGAGACCCGGGTTCCATCCCGACTACAGGTGCTGTCTGTATGGAGTTTGTCCGTTCTCCCTATGACTTGCGTGGGTTTTCTCCGAGATCTTTGGTTTCCTCCCACACCTCAAAGACGTACAGGTTTGTAGGTTAATTGGCTTGTTTAATTTGTTTGATAAAAATGTTCAAAATTCCAAGTTGCCGATATGCAGACTACTGCCCTGCTGACTACAAAATTCAGCAGGTTCAAAAGGTTATTCTCAACTTCCTGCATATGGTGCCGTATGGAATTGACTGGTATCTTGATATCTTGGATAGGTGACGTTTTGGGTCATGACCAAACTTGCTGTAGTAAGGGGAAAAGCTGGAAAAGAGGTGGAAGCTAGACAAATTCTGGCAAGTGATAGGTGGAAACAGGTGGCGGTGGGGGGCAGGGGGGGGGGGGGGGGGGGTGGGGGGCGGGTTGATTGTCAGATGGGTTGGACAAAGGCCGGAGATGAAAAGACAAAAAGTGAGATAAGGAAATAACGATAGAAGAGGCGTGAAATGTGAAGCCAGAAGAAAGAATACAGGAGAAAGGGAAAGGGAGCAATTGGTTTACATCCGGATGAGATACAGGGAAGAGAGTTGGAGAAGGTAATATAATGATTATCTGATCATTCTGATCGCTAACATGGAAAGGGTGCAAAGAAGATTTAAGGTGGAAAGGGTGCAAAGAAGATTTAAGGTGGAAAGGGTATAGAGAAAATTTACAAGGAGGTTGCCATCATTTGGGGGCTTGAGCTATAAGAAGTTAGACTGGCTATGATTTCTTGGGCCGTAAGAGGCTGAGAGCTGATCTTATAGAGGTGTACGAGATCATGAGATAGATCGATAGGGTGAATTGGAACCTGCCCAGAAGGAACATGTGTGGCAGTTCTTTCCTACAGCTCCGCACCAAAAATGCATAATGAACTGGATTTGATAAGAGAACTCAAGGTAAAGGAACCACTAGGAGGTAGCGACCACAACAAAGATATAGTGTGGAGACAGGCATTTCAGCCCAGTGAGTCCACACCGACCGAAGCCAATTATCCTACAAACCTGTACATCTTGGGAATGTGGCCGGAAACCGGAGCACCCAGAGAAAACCCACATGGTCACAGGGAGAACGTACAAACTCCGTACAGAGGGCTCCCGTAGTCAGGATTGAACAGGGGTCTCTGGCATTGTAAGACAGCAGCTCCACCTCTACACCACTGTGCCACCCTTCATATGTCTTCAGTAAATGTCCACATTTTGTCTTGGATATGAGATTTCTACAAGATTATTTGACCTATGGCAATGGCTCTAATCTAACTGGTTGAGCTTCAAGGGTGTAATCTCCTTTTTATATATTTGACGTGTTTAAAAATGTTTGTAATTTAAATTTGAATGTCCAGTCTTTTCTCCCATAAAAGGTCGATGATACAAAAACATTTCAAGTACTTTCTTTGTCAAGAGATCGGCAAGAAGCTAAGGAACAATTGCAGAGCATCCGATTATGTACTTTCTGTTTTGGTATGTTTTTAATTGTATTCAGTTTAATCATAATAGTAAATCAAAAGCTAACCTGCATGAATTTAAGTGTACCTGATCTGCAAGGATCCTTTGATTAGTTCATATCAAGATCTAAACATTAGACTTTCCTCTTCCCTCGCAGATATGTGTCGACCAAATGCCCAATGTGGACACGTCATCTCCCCACCTCCTATTTCAGTCGACATGGACATGGCTTTTGTCGTCGATGGGTCACGCAACATGAAAATGATGGACTTTGCAAGAATAAAGGGTTTCCTCAGCTCAATGCTGGACATGCTTATGATTTCAAGAAGTCCACGTACCCGTGATAATCGTGCCAGGGTAGCATTGGTACAATACTCACCAGCAGGTTATTTCCCTAGGGGTCGTCAGAATCCAGCCAATTTGGAGTTTGGGTTCATCAAATATAACAGCAAGAACCTGATGAAGAGATACATTGAGAATTCCTTTAATAAGTTAGATGGCCCTCCTGGGATTGGTCATGCTATTGAATGGACCATAAATAATGTTTTCATGAGCGATGCAGCAGCACGTCGTCATAAAGTGATCTTTGTTATACTTGCGGGAGAAACAAGTTCCTTTGATATGGAAAAGCTAAGAGCTGTGTCCCGACAAGCTAGGTGTGATGGTTTTGTGATCTTTGCATTCTCCCTTGCGAAGGAAACAATCAGAAACAACTTGGATGATCTTGTTAGTTTTCCTATTGACCAACACGCTATTCGCTTTGTCCAGCTGCTTGATTCTGAAATGACTTATGCCAAAGGGTTTGCCAGGGCCTTCCTGAATAGCCTCTCACGTAAGTTATGCTTGATTAAAACCTAAAAACGATATTAAGTTCTTAATGCATATGTATTCTTTACAGAGAGAAATTGTTGCTTCGACAGTAGCCAGGTACTTAATCGTGTATTTTTAATTATTTTTCCATATAATGGTGTTGCGGACTTCAGACCTTCTTTCCTTTAATACCACGATAGGCATCAATTGATAAAGGGGTTGAAGGGACCCATCGTTGCACTGACTTCCAGCTGCACCCTACCCCAGTTGACTGCTGCAAAGCACCGCAGATGCAGGATATTCAAAGCATAAAATGTTCATAGTCAAGAGACCAGACACGTTGGGTCACGGTCCTTCATCAAGACAAAAATGAATCTGCTAACATGCATAAAAGATAGAACAAGTTTTTGTTTCTCTCCAGTTGTGTTGCTTGACATGCTTAATGCTTCCACCATTTTCTGTTCAATCACATCATGAGTTCAAAGCCACCTCTAGATTCTTGTCCACATGCTCCAGGTTGACAATATGTTGCAGTACTGAGAAGTGCTCCACTCCCAGGGTGTTTTCTGTTTCATTAAACCACCCTTAGTCAGATGTAAACAATTTCCAACCTCGACCAACTCTAATCCATATCCCTCCATTTCCTGCATATTACTTCGCCTACCCAAAAATCTCTTAATTGCCATTGGCATATCAGTCCCAAACATCTCCCCTGACAGTGCATTCCAGGCCCTCCGAACCCACTAGGTAAGAAAAAACTTGCCCAGTACATCTCCTTTAAATGTTTCCTCTCTCACAAAGCTATGCCCCTGGTATTTGATGTTTTCATCCTGCGCAAAAGGTTCTGAGCAGAACTGCATGCAGTACTCTGGAGCGCAGAAGGTTAAGGGGGGACTTGATAGAGGTCTTTAAAATGATGAGAGGGATAGACAGAGTTGACATGGATAAGCTTTTCCCATTGAGAGTAGGGAAGATTCAAACAAGAGGACATGACTTCATAATTAAGGGACAGAAGTTTAGGGGTAACATGAGGGGGAACTTCTTTACTCAGAGAGTGGTAGCTGTGTGGAATGAGCTTCCAGTGGAAGTGGTGGAGGCAGGTTCGATTTTATCATTTAAAAATAAATTGGATAGGTATATGGATGGGAAGGGAATGGAGGGTTATGGTCTGAGTGCGGGTAGATGGGACTAGGGGAAAATAATTGTTCGGCACGGACTTGTAGGGCTGAGATGGCCTGTTTCCGTGCTGTAATTGTTATATGGTTATATGGTTATATGGTTATACTCCAAATGCGGCCCAAACAAAGTCATGACTTCCTGACTCTAATACTCAATAACCTATGAAAGCAAGCATACCAGGTACCCTCTTTATTTCTATCTACATACTAGACTAAGTGGGACTCGTTGGGTCCCAGCATGACACGGGAGGGCTGGTCACCCAACGCAATATTCCACCTCTCCACAAATTCCAATATTGCTGGCCAGTGGCGGGAGAAGGGGGGCTTTCTGTTGCGCTAGTATGGCTGTTGTGGGCCGAAGGTACTAGTTTCCAGAGGACTAGTATGGAGATTGTGGGCCGAATGAATTCTTGGGCTGGTAGCTCAGTCACTGAGGCCAGGCAGCTCAGTCACTGAGGCCTGACAGTACTGTCACTCGGACCGGGCAGGCTGGCAGCTGAGAAACTGCCAGAATTTCTGCCCAAAACAGGTGACAGACTGTGAGAGAGAAGGGGGAGAGGCTGGACTGAATGGATTATTGGGCTGGCAGTTCAGTCACTTACGGCTGGTGGGTTGGCAGTTCACTTACTCAAGGCTCGTGGGCTGGCAGTGCAGTCACTCACACCTGGTACGCTGCCAGTTCACTCAGTCACCCCTGCTCCCTTCATCTCCCCACTCTGCTCCTTGCCATTCCCCTCCCACCCACGCATTCAGTGCATCTCCCACAACCTCCCCCCATGCACTCTTAGTGGCTCTCCCACAGAGCAGCCATTCCTGCCTATTAGGTTCCCATTGTGATGAAGAACACACAGGCATCAAAAGTGCAAAAAGGATTTATTAAAGTTTAAAATGTGAATGACTTAAAATATAAGAACAATTTAAATGTTAAAGATGATAATTATTGAGTTTGTTCTTGTTGTGTCTCTTGTTGTGTTCTGCTGCTCACTGCCTCTTGATGACTATTTCCTGTTGATAAAAAGAGACAATTTTAATATAGAGAAATTCAGCGGTCAAATTTTAAGAAAGAAAATATGAGAATTTATCTCAGAAGTCATCATTCAACGAAGCATGCTTTTAATGACAACATTCTTGGTCGATGTTCCATCCGTCAGGAAAACTTTGACATTTCCCTTCATCTTTCCTCGGCTAAGTCAGATATAGTTGTCCATTCTGAAATACCAGTTTCGTCGAGGTAGATCAACATCTTCTGTATTGTTTGGCCTTGTGCTTTATGGATCGTCATAGCAAAACTTGATTTTTTTTTAAAGCCAATTAGGGCAAAAACACTTAGCAAGCCAACAAAAGACATTCGTTTTGCTGAAAGCGCTTAAAAAAAGCCAATTAGGGCAAAAACACTTAGCAAGTAAACAAAAGACATTAGTTTTGCTGAAAGCACTTTTTTTTTAAAGCCAATTAAGGCAAAAACACTTAGCAAGCCAACAAAAGACATTCGTTTTGCTGAAAGCACTTTAGAAAAAAGCCAATTAGGGCAAAAACATTTAGCAAGCCAACAAAACACATTCATTTTGCTGAAAGCACTTTAAAAAAAGCCAATTAGGGCAAAAACACTTAACAAGCCAACAAAAGACATTCGTTTTACTGAAAGCACTTTAAAAAAAGTCAATTAGGGCAAAAACACTTAGCAAGCCAACAAAAGACATTTATTTTGCTGAAAGCACTTTTTTTTAAAAACCAATGAGGGGAAAAAAACACTTAACAAGCCAACAAAAGACATTCGTTTTGCTGAAAGCACTTTAAAAAAGGCAATTAGGGCCAAAACACTTAGCAAGCCAACAAAAGACATTCGTTTTTTCTAAAAGCACTTTTAAAAAGCCAATTAGGGCAAAAACACTTAGCAAGCCAACAAAAGACATTTGCTGAAAACCACATCCTGGACTCACCGTGGAGTAGACAAGCGTTCAGTGTTATTCGCAGCTCAGAGAGCCGTGACCCCCTTGCTTCCTGGGTCTGGCAGAGACTGAGAGAGGCATGACACTTCAGGGTTTTATAGTTCCTCCCCCCTGTCGCAGCAGAGAGAACGGCGATTTAAAAAAAAACATTAATATCTCTCTAATTTTTCATCGATGGGAAAACTCCTCCGGTCCAGGCAGGCGGAGGGGGGCTCTGAGCGAGGTGGCCAAAAATGACGGCCGTAGGTGGTGGTGTTCTCTTGGAAATCGCAGCACAGCGAGCCACAAACGGTCAAGATCTTACTTTTAGTAATATAGAGATATTGCCACTTTCATGAAGTTATGGACTTGGACCCCTAGATCCTTCTATACATCAATGCCATTAAGGATCATGCCATCAATTGTACATTTCCCCCTTGCATTTAACCTCCCAAAGTGTAACACCTCACACATGCTCGCATTAAATTCCATTTTCATTTCTCCACCCACTTCTGCAGCTGATCTATATCTTGCAGTGTACTTGTAAGTAAGTAACTAATTTTTATTTATATAGCACTTTTAAATCAAATCACGTTGAAGCCAAAGTGCTTTACAGAGAAGAAATCAGATTACCATACATCCATATAAAATAAAATAAATTAAAAAGACACAACACATGATAGAATTTAACATGAAAGTCCCCCCACAGCAGAATCAATATTTTCCACTGTGATTGAATGCACTAAAAAGTCCAGTCCTCCTCCTCTTAGCTGGTTTATACCAAAGATAGACATAAATTGCTTGAGTAACTCAGTGTTCAAAAGGGAACTGCAGATGCTGGAATATCGAAGGTACACAAAATTGCTGGAGGAACTCAGCGGGTGCAGCAGCATCTATGGAGCGAAGGAAATAGGCGACGTTTCGGGCCGAAACCCTTCTTCAGACTGATGGGGGGTGGGGAAAGAAAGAAGGAAAAAGGGAGGAGGAGGCGCCCGAGGGCGGGCGGATGGGAGGGTGGGAGGAGACAGCTAGAGGGTGAAGGAAGGGGAGGGGACAGCACAGGCTAGCCAAATTGGGGGAATTCAATGTTGATGCCATAAGGGCGCAAGGACCCCAGACGGAATATGAGGTGCTGTTCCTCCAATTTCCGCTGTTGCTCACTCTGGCAATGGAGGAGACCCAGGACAGAGAGGTCAGATTGGGAATGGGAGGGGGAGTTGAAGTGCTGAGCCACCGGGAGGTCATGTAGGGCACAAGGGCAGAGTCCCTCTGGTCCTCACCTTTCACCCCACCAGCCGGCAAATACAACACATAATCCTCCGCCATTTCCGCCACCTCCAACGTGACCCCACCACTCGCCACATCTTCCCATCTCCCCCCATGTCTGCCTTCCGCAAAGACCGCTCCCTCCGCAACTCCCTCGTCAATTCTTCCCTTCCCTCCCGCACCACCCCCTCCCCGGGCACTTTCCGTTGCAACCGCAAGAAATGCAACACCTGTCCCTTCACCTCCCCCCTCGACTCCATTCAAGGTCCCAAGCAGTCGTTCCAGGTGCGACAAAGGTTCACCTGTATCTCCTCCAACCTCATCTACTGCATCCGCTGCTCTAGATGTCAGCTAATTTACATCGGTGAGACCAAGCGTAGGTTGGGCGACCGTTTCGCCGAACACCTCCGCTCAGTCCGCCTTAACCTACATGACCTCCCGGTGGCTCAGCACTTCAACTCCCCCTCCCATTCCCAATCCGACCTCTCTGTCCTGGGTCTCCTCCATTGCCAGAGTGAGCAACAGCGGAAATTGGAGGAACAGCACCTCATATTCCGTCTGGGGTCCTTGCGCCCTTATGGCATCAACATTGAATTCCCCCAATTTGGCTAGCCTGTGCTGTCCCCTCCCCTTCCTTCACCCTCTAGCTGTCTCCTCCCACCCTCCCATCCGCCCGGCCTCGGGCGCCTCCTCCTCCCTTTTTCCTTCTTTCTTTCCCCACCCCCCATCAGTCTGAAGAAGGGTTTCGGCCCGAAACGTCGCCTATTTCCTTCGCTCCATAGATGCTGCTGCACCCGCTGAGTTCCTCCAGCAATTTTGTGTACCTTTGAGTAACTCAGTGGTCAGGTTGCATCTCTGGAGAAAATGGATAGGTGGCATTTAGGGTTTGAGTCTGAAGAAACGTCCCGACCCGAACCGTCTCCTATCCATTTACCCCAACAATGCTGAGTTATTCCAGCATATTGTGTCTGTCTTGCATATTGGTATTCTCCACACTGATCTCCCTGTCCTCCATATACTTCTCCTTGGTGAAATCAGATGCATAGTACTAATTCTACCTCGCCTACAGCCCCAGACTCCAAGCACAAATTCCCTCCTTTATCCTTGAGCAGTCTCACCTTCTCCCTGATTATCTTTTTGTTTGTAATGTAGGTATCGAATCTGACTTGCCAAAGTCATTTTGTGGCCCGTTTCACCCTTCTAATCACCTGTTAGATCATGTCAGATTATTTCTCGGTTTATTAGCACCCTTTGGAAAATTCTCCTGGGTATTTCAGTGTACTATTTCAGTCATTCATGCACTAAATGACATTGCTCCACCTCCTCCTCTACCAGCAACATTTGGAGTAACCGGGTTAAGACTTCCAAATCCCCACGTGCAAAGTCCAGGACTGAGACAACAATTAGAGGGGGTGTATTCTTACACTGATATCCTCCGAACAGCATCTGCCAGCCTTGCTTATCAATGGCCAGAGTATTGTCAGATATTTCCATGGAACTCCCTCACTTGTCACAGTTCTGTTTTAAGGCTTTTGTAAGTGGTCTGCAGCACCTAATAGCTGCTCTGTCAGCCCACAGTGACTTGGATCATTCATGGTGCAAGAACTGTTCAAGTACCCAGGAAAATTGGAAAGTTCCATTCCCCCGCCCCAATGTTTCACTCGCTCCCCAATATTACTCAGTTGTGCACTAGCCACCGCTCAGAATGGTCCTTCGAGTGTGTAGGAAGGAACAACGGATGCCGGTTTACACCAAAGACAGACACAAAATCCTGAAGTAACTCAGTGGGTTCGGCAACATTTCTGGAGAAAAGGAACAGGTGACATTTTGGGTCGAGGCCCTTATTCAGACTGAGAGTCAGGGGAGAGGGAAATGCGAGATATGAAGAGATACAAAGGACAAATGAACAAAAGGTGTGCAAAACGTCAAATCAAAGCCAGCACCAATGTTCAAGGAATGGTGGAGCCCACAATAGTTCATTGTTGGCTATGGAGAAGGTGATAACAAGCAAATACAAACAGTGAAACTAAGCAGGATGGCAGGGAAACTAGTAGGCAGACGAGGGTGGGCCTCCTCCACTGTCAAACTGAGGCCAAATGCAAATTGGAGGAACAGCACCTCATATTTTGCTTGGGCAGCTTGCAACCCAGCGGTATGAATATTGATTTCTCTAACTTTAACGGTTGCATTCTCCCTCTCTCTGTCCCACTCCCACCCTAGTTGTCCTCCTTGTTTCTCTGTCTTCCTGCTTAATTTCACTGTTTGTGTCTACTTGGTATCACCTTCTCCATCACCAACAATGAACCATTGTGGGCACCACCTTTCCTTGATCATTGTTGCTGGCTTTTCATTCGTTTGTTCTTTATACCTTTTCATATCTCTAGTTCCCCTCTTCCCAGACTCTCAGTCTGAAGAAGGGTCTGGACCTGAAACGTCCTCTCTTCATTTTCTCCAGAGATGGTCTTTCAAGTGTTGGCTCACTTCCCGTCCCCACAATAAGTTGGCCAATGATGCTGCAGCTTGGAGTTGTGCATGCATCTCCCCACTGACAATGCACAGGTCCGATTTTGAAGGCTGAATACGAGCATTAATTGCCATATGAATACTTTTCACAATTTTTAGCCAATTCTGGAATTTATTTTTAAGGAAATTGGAGTTGGTGTTAGCACAGTGCACCGTAAGTGTTTAAAGTAACAAAAGTACAGAATGCCCTCTTTCCAGACACAAATAAATGAGTGTAATTATGGTAATTATGGTAAATATAAAGCAAATTCCAGACATGTGTAGAAGGTGTGGACTGGCCACATCCTGAGCTGCTCTGTTCAAATTGTAAGATTAAGATCTCTTGTTTTGGATTTTGTGACCCTTTATATCTATTGCCTCTTACTGAAATCAGTGGTCAGTGTGTGATTAATGGTTGACATGGACTTGGTGGGCCGCAGGGTCTGTTTCCATGATGTATTTCTAAATTATACCACATCTTTAATCACCTTAAAACGTTGCAACTAAATCCATGATGAATCTATGGTCAATTAATTCATGTTTCTATTGATACATACTGTATTACACTGCATCAGTGTCAAATGTGTCAATAATCTAATGATTTGGAATAAATCACCTTGGTTCACCTATAGATAACACACAATGCTGGAACGACTCTGCAGGACAGGCAGCATCAGACTGAAGAAAGGTCTGAACCCAAAACGTCACCTATTCCTTCTCTTCAGAGATGCTGCCTATCCCGCTGAGTTTCTCAAGCATTTTGTGTTGATCTTCGGTGTAAACCACCATTGCAATTCCTTCCTACACATTGGTTGAACTATGTTTCCGTGTAGTAATTTTCAGAGGCCCCATTCGAGGGGTGAGAAAAAAACATTGTTTTATGATATGGGATTTTACATTTTCATATTTTTATAATTACTTTTTCATAGTATGAAGAAAATAGATCATTGGAAGGCCATTCCCACTATTTGCCCCTTACCATGGTAGTTTATTCACCTGCCTGTCACTGCTTCAGTTATCGGTCTATTTCTACAATCTTTAACTGCAAATGGGCTGACACCTGAAAGAAAGTACAGTGAGTTGGGATTGGGGCCAAATCTGATAGTTTCATAAATAATCTCAAGAACAAGTCAATTAATTTTAATCAGCTCATGAAATCATTACTGGTTACTTCAGTTTTTATTGACTCAAAATTAAATATTGGGAATTTTGATATGCTTACTATTTCTTTCTGCTTTTAATTAAATTTGCCTTTTGCAGTGAAAATCAACGAATATCCACATCCAGACTTACAGGAGGAATGTGAAAGTGAAATGGACTTGTATGAAAGCGAGTATGTTTTCAAAAGCATTGCATTTTTAGATTAATGCTTATGTTTTTAATATATATTCATTGCCTTTTTATTGATTTTATACTGGTTTAATTTATTCTTTACAGAACTGAAGTGGAAGAAACAGAAGAAACTTATGAGGAAGAATTTGAAAACTATGAACTGATATCAGAAGGTGAAAGAGAAGCAAAAGCACGTTATGGTAGGTGAAATGGGACCCTCTGTAGTCACTTTTCCCCCCAAGTCTATATGACACAATATATGCACAGTTTATAGAAACACTAATAGAGTTGAAAGCAAAATATTGGTAGAGCAAATGTTACATTTACAGCAAAGTGTGTTGCTGTCTGCCCATGGAAACATGTCCCATCTACATTAGTCACACCTGCCTGTGTTTCGCCCATGTTCTTCAAACCTCTCCTATTCACATCCCTGGCCAGATGGTTTTTTAAACGTCGTAATAGCATTGGCCTCAACTTGAAAAATGTCATCACAAAAGAACAAACTGCTGGAGGAAGTTGGCGAGATGAACAGCATCGGTGGGGGATAGGAATTGTGAACACACTGGGCCAACACCCTGTAACAGGACTGAAAGTAGTGAGGGTAGATAGCCAATGTGAGGGGAAAGGGGGAGGTGGTGAAACAAGAGCCAGTGGGTGATGGGTGAGCCCAAAGGGCCTGTCCCACGAGCATGCGACCTACATGCGGGAAGCGCGATCAAACCGGAAGCGGGGGCCGCGCTGAGGTCGAGTGATCCCCGTTACAGGACCGGTCCCACCAGCATGCGCCTGTATGCGGCGAGCGCGACCAAACCGGTAGCGGAGGTCGAATGAGTGACGTGAAGTTCAAGCGAATCCGCGGGAAGTTCGCGCGTGACGTATGGCGTCAAGGCGCCGTGTACTGCATCAAGACGCTGCGTTTGCCCGTTGAGGCGGTGAGTGCGGCGTCGAGGCGGCTGCGGGCCGGCAGGCCGTTGCCGCACGGAGTTTTTGAACACGGTCAGTTTTTCGGAGCCCTGCACGATGTCGGGACCAGCTCCGCACAACTCCATACGGCTCCGGCGATCGAAGTGGGACCGGCCCCGCCAGGTCGTACGGCTCAAGCGACCACGTTAGGTCGCGCTTGCCGCATGGAGTTGCATGCTCGTGGGACAGGCCCTTTAGAGTGGTGAAGTATGACAGGCAAGCGGAGCCAGGTGGGGGAGTGCCCTCCATAATGTTTGGGACAAAGACCCATCATTTATTTATTTGCCTCTGTATTCCACAATTTGAGATTTGTAATAGAAAAAATCACATGTGGTTAAAGTGCACTTGTCAGATGTTATTGAAGAGTATTTTTATATATTTTGATTTCACCATGTAGAAATTACAGTTGTGTTTGTTTATACATAGTCCCCCCATTTCAGGGCACCACAATGTTTGGGACACATGGCTTCACAGGCATTTGTAATTGCTCAGGTGTGTTTAAATGCCTCCTTAATGCAGGTATAAGAGAGCTCTCAGCACCTAGTTTTTCCTCCGGTCTTTTCATCACCTTTGGAAACTTTTATTACTGTTTATCAACATGAGGACCAAAGTTGGGCCAATGAAAGTCAAAGAAGCCATTATGAGACTGAGAAACAAGAATAAAACTGTTAGAGACATCAGCCAAGCCTTAGGCTTACCAAAATCAACTGTTTGGAACATCATTATGAAGAAAGAGAGCACTGTGTGCTTACTGATCACAAAGGGACTGGCAGGCCAAGGAAAACCTCCACAGCAGATAGAAACATAGAAACATAGAACATAGGTGCAGGAGGAGGCTATTCAGCCCTTCGAGCCAGCACCGCCATTCATTGTGATCATGGCTGATCGGCCCCAATCAATAACCCGTGCCTGCCTTCTCCCCATGTCCCTTGATTCCACTAGCCCCTAGAGCTCTATCTAACTCTCTCTTAAATCCATCCAGTGATTTGGCCTCCACTGCCCTCTGTGGCAGGGAATTCTACAAATTCACAACTCTCTGGGTGAAAAATATTTTTTCTCACCTCAGTCTTAAATGGCCTCCCCCTTATTCTAAGACTGTGGCCCCTGGTTCTGGACTCGCCCAACATTCGGAATATTTTCCTGCATCTAGCTTGTCCAGTTCTTTTATCTATATTACTAAAAGTCTGATCTTGACCGCGTTTTGCCCACTGTGGTGTGATTTCCGAGAGAACGCCACCATCTACGGTCATCATTTTTGGCCACCTCGCTCAGAGCCCACGTCCGCCTTCCGGGATCAGAGGATGTTTCCCATCGATGAAAAAACAGAGAGATATTAATGTTTTAAAATAATTTGCCATTGCTGGAGGGACTATAAAACCAGGAAGTGGTGTGCCTCACTCAGTCACTGAATGATGGAGGAGGCCAGAGGGTCACGTCTCTCTGAGCTCTGAATAACACTGAACACATGTCTACTCAACTGTGAGTCCCCTTAATGTGGTTTGAAAATGAAAATATTGTTAGTTTGAAGTAAAAAGGCACTGCCTGAAAATGGTGGTTTGGGTGCTTTGGCTTGAAGTTGAAAGGCATTACTTACTGCAAATAGTGGTTTGGGTGCTTTGGCTTGAAGTTGAAAGGCACTACACTGCAAATGGTGGTTTGGGTGCTTTGGCTTGAAGTTGAAAGGCACTACTGCAAATGCACTTACTTCCTGTTTGCACTGTATATTGATTTTAGATGAAACACTACCACTTACGGTTGTGATTTTTGGCCATCTTACCCTGTCCCCCTCTGCTCAGCAAGTGCAGAGAATTCTTCCCATCAATGAAAAATAAAAGTGTTTAAAAAATGTTGAGAATTTCTCTCCTGTCAATCACGCCATGAAGGCCACACCTTTTTCGGTGGGAGGGGGAGGGGTTATAAAACCCAGAAGTGTGGGTGTGGCTCAGTCTCTGCATGAGGGAGAGGTCACGACTCTGTCTGAGCTGTGAATCAACTGAACAGACTGACTGTCTACTGAACTGTGAGTTTGCTGTTTTGTGGTTTTATGGTGGTTTCACCCTGCATGAAATGGTATGAAGCTGCATTTGAATTTGGTGGTCTTGCAGCCTGCTGAAATGGAATGAAACTGCACTTGAATTTGGTGGCCTTGCACCGTGCTTGAAATGGAATGAAATTGCACTTGAATTTGGCGGCCTTGCACCCTGCTGAAAGTGGTATGAAACTGCACTGAATTTGGTGGCCTTGCACCCTGCTTGAAGTGGTATGAAACTGCACTGAATTTGGTGGCCTTGCACCCTGCTGAAAGTGGTATGAAACTGCACTTGAATTTGGTGGCCTTGGATCCAGCTTGAAGTGGTATGAAACCGCACTTGAATTTGGTGGCCTTGCACCCTGCTTGAAATGGTATGAAACTGCACTTGAATTCGGTGACCTTGCACCCTGCTTGAAGTGGTTGGAAACGGCACTTGATTTCGGTGGCCTTGCACCCTGCTCGACGTGGTAAGAAACTGCAATTGAATTTGGTGGCCTTGCACCCTGCTTGGAATAGAAATTCAAGGAATAGACGAGCCAACTGCCAGCCCACCAGCGGTGAGTGAGCAGCCAGCAGATCAGGCTTGAGGGACGGAGCTGCCACCCCAAGAACCCATACCTGCGCTCCAGAAAGCCCTCCCACTGGCCACCAATATTGGAATTTGTGGAGAGGTGGAATATTGCATCGGGGGACCAGCCCTCCTGTGTAAACATGGGACCCAACAGGTCCCACTTAGTCTAGTAATTTTATATGTTTCTAAAAGATCTCCCCTCATCCTTCTAAACTCCAATTGACAAGCCTAGTCTTATCAATCTTTCCTCATGACAGTCCCGCCATCCCAGGGATCAATCTCGTGAACCTACTCTGCACTGCCTCAATCATAAGGATGTCCTTCCTCAAATTAGGAGACCAAAACTGTAGACAGTACTCCAGATGTGGTCTTTCCAGAGCCCTTTACAACTGCAGAAGAACCTCTTTACTCCTACACTGAAATCCTCGTTATGAAGGCCAACATTCCATTAGCTTTCTTCACTGCCTGCTGTACCTGCACGCCAACCTTCAGTGACTGGTGTACAAGGACAGAAGAATTCTCCCTATAATAAAGAAAAATCCCCAAACACCTGTCCGACAGATCAGAAACACTCTTCACGAGTCAGGTGTGGATTTGTCAATGACCACTGTCCGCAGAAGACTTCATGAACAGACTACACTGCAAGATGCAAACCACTGGTTAGCCGCAAAAATCGGATGGCCAGATTACAGTTTGCCAAGAAATACTTAAAAGAGCGACCACTGTTATGGAAAAAGGTCTTGTGGACAGATGAGACAAAGATGAACTTGTATCATAGTGATGGCAAGAGCAAAGTATGGAGGAGAGAAGGAACTGCCCAATATCCAAAGCATACCACCTCATCTGAGGCCTAGCTGGTGGAGTTTGGTGGTGAGCTTGGTGGGGATGACTGTATTGAATGCAGAGCTATAGTCAATGAAGAGCATCCTCACGTAAAAACCAAACTGCTGTAGAAACACAGGTGAACAGGCAATATTTGTGGAAGGAAATGGGCAATACTGCAAATTTCAGCATTTGCAGTCTCTTGTAGAAACATAGAAACATAGATTCAAATTGACAGGAAACTGAAAGTTCAGTGTTCTTGTAGACCAAGTAAAAGGTTCAGCAAGTTATAGCAACATAGTAAATAGGTGCAGGAGTAGGCCATTCGGCCCTTCGAGCCTGCACCGCCATTCAATATGATCATGGCTGATCATCCAACTTAGTATCCTGTACCTGCCTTCTCTCCATACCCCCGATCCCTTTAGCCACAAGGGGCACATCTAACTCCCTCTTAAATATAGCCAATGAACTGGCCTCAACTACATTCTGTGGCAGAGAATTCCACAGATGCACCACTCTCTGTGTGAAAAATGTTTTTCTCACATCGGTCCCAAAAGATTTCCCCTTTATCCTTAAGCTGTGACCCCTTGTTCTGGACTTCCCCAACATCGGGAACAATCTTCCTGCATCTAGCCTGTCCAACCCCTTAAGAATTTTGTAAGTTTCTATAAGATCCCCCCTCAATCTTCGATTTTCTAGTGAGTACAAGCCGAGTCTATCCAGTCTTTATTCATATGAATGTTCTGACATCCCAGGAATCAGTCTGGTGAACCTTCTCTGTACTCCCTCTTTGGCAAGAATGTCCTTCCTCAGATTAGGAGACCAAAACTGTATGCAATACTCAAGGTGTGGTCTCACCACTAACCTGTACAACTGCAGTAGAACCTCCCTGCTCCTATACTCAAATCCTTTTGCTATGAATGCTAACATAACATTCGCATTCTTCACTGCCTGCTGCACCTGAATGCCTACTTTCAATGACTGGTGTACCATGACATCCAGGTCTCGTTGCATCTCCCCTTTTCCTAATCGGCCACCATTCAGGTAATAGTCTACTATCCTGTTTTTGCCACCAAAGTGGATAACCTCACATTTATCCACATTATACTGCATCTGCCATGCATTTGCCCACTCACCCAGCCTATCCAAGTCACCTTGCAGCCTCCTAGCATCCTCCTCACAGCTAACACTGCCCCCCAGCTTAGTGTCATCCGTAAACTTGGAGATGTTGCATTCAATTCCCTCGTCCAAATCATTAATATATATTGTAAATAGCTGGGGTCCCAGCACTGAGCGTTGCGGTACCCCACTAGACACTGCCTGCCATTCTGAAAAGGACCCGTTAACTCCTACACTTTGCTTCCTGTCTACCAACCAGTTCTCTATCCACATCAATACTGAACCCCCAATACCGTGTGCTTTAAGTTTGTATACTAATCTCTTATGTGGGACCTTGTCGAAAGCCTTCTGAAAGTCCAGATATAACACATCCACTGGTTCTCCCTTATCCACTCTACTAGTTACATCCTCAAAAAATTCTATAAGATTCGTCAGACATGATTTACCTTTCATAAATCCATGCTGACTTTGTCCAATGATTTCACCACTTTCCAAATGTGCTGCTATCCCATCTTTAATAACTGACTCTAGCAGTTTCCCCACTACCGATGTTAGACTAACTGGTCTGTAATTCCCCGTTTTCTATCTCCCTCCCTTTTGAAAAAGTGGGGTTACATTAGCTACCCTCCAATCCTCAGGAACTACTGCAGAATTTAAAGAGTTTTGAAAAATTATCACTAATGCATCCACTATTTCTGGGGCTACTTCCTTATGTACTCTGGGATGCAGCCTATTGGGCCCTGGGGATTTATCGGCCTTTAATCCATTCAATTTACCTAACACCATTTGCCGGCTAACCTGGATTTCACTCAGTTCCTCCATTTGACCCCTGGTCCCCTGCTATTTCTGGCAGATTAATTAAGTCTTCCTTTGTGAAGACAGAACCAAAGTAGTTATTCAATTGGTCTGCAATGTCCTTGTTCCCCATGATCAATTCACCTGTTTTTCTGACTGCAAGGGACCTACATTTGTTTTAACTAATCTTTTTCTCTTCACATATCTATAAAAACTTTTGCAGTCAGTTTTTATGTTCCCTGCCAATTTTCTTTCATAATCTATTTTCCCTTTACTAATTAAGCCCTTTGTCCTCCTCTGCTGGACTCTGAATTTCTCCCAGTCCTCTGATAGGCTGCTTTTTCTGGCTAATTTGTATGCTTCATCTTTTGTTTTGATACTATCCTTGATTTCCCTTGTTATCCACGGATGCACTACCTTCCCTGATTTATTCTTTTACCAAACTGGGATGAACAATTGTTGTAGTTCATCCATGCAGCCTTTAAATTCCTTCCATTGCATATCCACCGTCAACCCTTTAAGAATCAATTGCCACTCTATCTTGGCCAATTCACATCTTATACCCTTGTTGGTTTAGAAAATATCCTGCATACATTCCATGAAATCCTCTTCCTCAGCACCCCTGCCAATTTGATTCACCCAATCTATATGTAGATTGAAGTCATCCATTATAACTGTTTTACCTTTGTTGCACGCATTTCTAATTTCCTGTTTGATGCCATCCCCAACTCCACTACTACTGTTAGGTGGCCTGTAGACAACTCCCACTAGCGTTTTCTGCCCCTTGGTGTTTCTCAGCTCTACCCATATCGATTCCACATCCTCCAAGCTAATATCCTTCCTTTCTATTGCGTTAATCACCTCTCTAACCAGCAACGCTACCCCACCTCCTTTTCCTTTCTGTCTATCCCTCCTGAATATTGAATATCCCTGGACGTTCAGCTCCCAGCCTTGGTCACCCTGGAACCATGTCTCCATGATCCCAACTATATCATAGTCATCAATAGCTATCTGCACATTCAACCTATCCACCTTATTACGAATACTCCTTGCATTGAGACACAAAGCCTTCAGGCTTATACAATAATGTTGAAAAATGGCCCTGGATTTGTCTGTTTCCTTTTTTCCACAGATGCTGCTGACCCACTGAGTTCCTCAGGCAGTTTGTTTATGCTCCATTTGCTTTCCCAGTTCCTGCAGTTGATTGACTATTCAAGTACATTATCAAGGGACTTGTCATTAGAACAGGTGGAATGCTTGCCAAAGTAACCAATTTCTATGTTTCTATGTTTCTATGTTTAACCAGTCAATGTTAGATAGACATGGTACATTCCAAATCTATCGATCTTCTCGTGGTACAATGGTTAACTTATTACTCTCCACTAACCTCTCTGATAATAAAACATTTTTTATTTGCAATCCACTTGAAGATGAGGAAGAATTTGAAGAATACGCAGGAAAAAAAGAAGCTGAGGAACAAATACACACACATCACGGTAAGCCCAATGATATGTTTATGGGCACTTTTTTTAAACGTAAGCTATTTGAAAACTCTCACTTCTTCATATTTTAACTGCTTTGGTTAAAAAAAGATTTTTACTCTTCTTTCTGTCTTTATTCTCTCTTAATCCCATTTTTTTAAATGTCCCTTCTTCATTTTACTTAGTGTGCATGATTTAGCATTGACTTAAATATTCCAATGTACACTTGGTCCACGCTAAGAAATGTTTGATCACATTCACACACGTGCAGGCTGGTGTAATTTCTAATTGCCCTGTGTTCCAATGGAAATAGTCCACAAAGAACCATTAAGTAAGAGCAGGTATAATGAACAGTTGACACAATTTAGTGCATTACTCAACCAATTCGGAAATATACGCATTTAGCCTGGCACAACAAATTCTGTTATTTCTTTGTTCATTCCAGATATTTGCTTCCTCGAATGGGATATGGGAGACTGTGAGGATTATGCCTTAAAGTGGCACTTTGATGAAGATGTTCAGGCTTGCAATCAGTTCTGGTATGGTGGATGTGGAGGAAATGCGAATCGATTCAATACCCGTGAAGAGTGTGAAGACTACTGTGTCAAATCACAGTAGAAAATGTTTAATCAGTTATGGGCAACAAAATGACTGCTTTAAAATCTGTAAACTCCAGAGCACAATGGTCTTACCCTGTGAATTAGTCAGAAGATATCAAATTTGGTTTAGTTTAATGATACAGTGCAGAAACAGGTCCTTCGGCCCAGCGAGTCCATGCCGACCATCGATCACCAATACATTGATTCTATGTTATCCCACTTTCAAATCCTACACACCAGGGGCAATTTACAGAAGCCAATTCACCTGCACGTCATTGGAATGTGGGAGGAATCCGGTGTACCCAAAGAAAACCCACGCGGTCACAGGGAGAATGTAAAGACAGCATTCGAGGTCAGGATCGATCCTGGGTCTCTGGCTTGTAACAGCACATGGAGGATCACCATGAGTAACTAGGATGGCTTTATTTAGTTAACAAATGTCATAAAACATGGTCCAGTACGGCTCTGCAATGGGCATTTCGGCCGACAATGTTTGTGCTGAACATGATGCTAAGTTAAACTGATTTCATCTGCCTGTACATTGAATGAATTGAATGAATACGTTTATTGTCATTGCACAATACTGTGCAACAAAATTCCATTTCATCTCCTCCGGTTAAAAAAATACAAACACGACAACCATTAACACATATGTACACTTATTAGTAAAAAATAAATAGGTATTTTAAAAGAATTTAAAAGAATTTAAAAGAATTTGGCGGCATTTCTTGGAATTACATTTTGTTTCCCCAGCATTCTCTGTTGGAATTTAGCTCTTTTATCGCACATGGGTAGAAACTATTTTTTAGTCTACCGGTGCGAGCCTTCAGAGTCCTGAATCGCCTTCCAGAGGGTAGCAGGGTGGGATGTGTCCTGCTTGATATTTGTGGCCCGGCGCAAGCATCGGGCCCTATATATGTCATCCAAGGAGGGCAGTTGGGCGTTTGTAATGTTCTGCGCAGTTTTTATAATTCCCTGCAATGCCCTCCTCTCAGCCACAGTACAGCTAGCAAACCACACCAGGATTCCATAGGAGAGGATACTCTCCACGGCGCATCGGTAGAAGGACAACAGCAGCGGCTGTGAGACGTTTGCTCTCCGCAGAGACCTCAGGAAATACAGCCGCTGATGTGACTTCTTCACGAGAATGACGGTGTTCATTTGCCATTTGAGGTCCTGGGAGATGTTTATCCCCAGGAACTTAAAGCCAGTGACTCTCTCCACCATGTCTCCTTTGATGTATAAGGGAGCAGGTTCCTCTCTCCTCTTCCTCCTGAAGTCAACGACCAGCTCTTTTGTCTTTGATGGATTGAGTACCAGGTTGTTTTTTGTACACCAGACAGTCAGTTTTTGGACTTCATATCTAGGCAGACTCGTCGTTGTTGTTTATCAGTCCCACCACAATCGTGTCGTCCGCAAACTTAATGATCCTGTTTGTACTGTGTGTTGGTATACAGTCATAAGTGTATATTGTATACAAGATGGGACTCGGCACACAACCTTGTGGCGCTCCTGTGCTGAGCGTCAGGACTGGGGAGTAATTGGACCCCATCCTGACAGTCTGTGGGCGATCTGTTAGAAAGTCCTTAATCCATCCGCATGTATTTGCATTAACACCCAGATCAGACAGTTTGTCCACCATTCTGCTGGGGATGATTGGATTAAATGCAGAACTAAAATCTACAAATAACATCCTCACATATGAGCCAGGACGCTCCAGATGTGTCAGTGCAGAATGTAGAGCTGTGTTGATGGCATCTTCCGTTGACCTATTGGCTCTATACGCAAATTGATGCTGATCCAGGGTACATGATCCACATCCCTCTATTCCTTGCACTTTCATGTGCCAATCTAAAAACCTCTTACACACTACTCATGTATCTGCCTCCACCATCACCCCAGGCAATGAATCTCAGGTCTCCACCACTCTCTGCATAAGAAAATCCTGCCCCAGACATCTCCATTAAACTTTCCCCCTCTCACCTTACAGCAATGCTGCTAAGTGTCAATGCCACAAAATGGTTAATGACAACAGCAACACACTCCCCAATGCAAAGGCCATCCTTGATCATCCACGGTTCCTTTACCTTGCCATCCTTATCCCTCTTCCTTACTGGAACATGCTGATCTTGGACTTTGGTCAGCTGGCCTTTAAATAACATCCATATGTCAGCTGTGGACTTACCCAATAACAACTGCTCCCAACCTTCCCTCCCTAGCTCCTGCCTAATGACATTATAATTTGCTTTTCCCAATTCAGTACCCATCCAGATTTATTCCTATTCAAAACAATCTTAAAATGTATGCTGTGATCAGAATCTCCAAAATGTTCTTGCACCATAACACCGATCATCTGGCTAGACTTGCTTCCCAATGTAAGGTTCAGTACGGTCCCTCTTTGAGTCGGACTGTACCCATACTGTTTAAGAAAACCTTCTTGGATACATCTGACACATTCTGCCCCGTCTAGTCCCTTTGCACTGCGTAAGTCCAAGTCAATATTGCGGAAGTTAAAGTCACCCACTACAACAACCCTGTGGTTCTTGCATGCTTCCATAATCTGTTCTGTAAACTGTAATATGTTGATGTAGTATCATTTAGCGTATTATTGTCTTTCTGTATTCACAGCCATTGTCTTAGAGTTTGTTCATGTATATGTTTCATCAGCAAAAATATTACTATTTGATTTGAATAAAAACAAAGTAACCTGCAATTATATTTCTATCACTGGTTTATCTTCTGTCCATTCACCAACATTGCTACATGTTTTGTAAGAAAAGTTGCATGTGAGCATAATCAGTCCATCAGCATTGTGTGTTAATGCACCACATTACTCAGATAATACAATACATGAATGGGTTCAAGTTCAAGTTCAAGTTCAAGTTCAAGTGAGTTTATTGTCATGTGTCCCTGTATAGGACAATGACATTTTTGCTTTGCTTCAGCACACAGAACATAGTAGGCATTTACTACAAAAGAGACAAGTGTGTCCATATACCATAATATAAATATATACACACATAGATAAATAAACTGATAAAGTGCAAATAACAGAAAATGGGTTACTATTAATCAGAGTTTTGTCCGAGCCAGATTTAATAGCCTGATGGCTGTGGGGAAGTAGCTATTCCTGAACCTGGTTGTTGCAGTCTTCAGGCTCCTGTACCTTCTACCTGAAGGTAGCAGGGAGATGAGTGTGTGGCCAGGATGGTGTGGGTCTTTGATGATACTGCCAGCCTTTTTGAGGCAGCGACTGCGATAAATCCCCAAGATGGAAGGAAGGTCAGAGCCGATGATGGACTGGGCAGTGTTTACTACTTTTTGTAGTCTTTTCCTCTCCAGGGCGCTCAAATTGCCGAACCAAGCCACGATGCAACCGGTCAGCATGCTCTCTACTGTGCACCTGTAGAAGTTAGAGAGAGTCTTCCTTGGCAAACCGACTCTCCGTAAGCTTCTCAGGAAGTAGAGGCGCTGATGAGCTCTCTTGATAATTGCATTAGTGTTCTCGGACCAGGAAAGATCTTCAGAGATGTGCACGCACAGGAATTTGAAGCTCTTGACCCTTTCAACCATCGACCCATTGATATAAATGGGGCTGTAGGTCCCCCTCCTACTCCTTCCAAAGTCCACAATCAGTTCTTTCAGGTTGAGCAAGATTGCTATAAAAAGGGGACTCTAGTTGTGAATGTCCTATAGTCAACGGGCATTGGAGGAACAAATATGCTTGGAGCTTGCAGGTAGCTGTAAGGTTAATAGGATTTTCAATAGACAATAGTTGCAGGAGTAGGCCATTCGGCCCTTCAAGCCAGCACCGACATTCAATGTGATCATGGCTGATCATCCCCAATCAGTACCCCGTTCCTGCCTTCTCCCCATATCCCAAGATTCCACTATCTTTAAGACCCCTATCTAGCTCTCTCTTGAAAACATCCAGGGAACCAGACTCCACTGCCCTCTGAGGCAGAGAATTCCACAGACTCACAACTCTCTGTGGGAAAAAGTGTTTACTTGTCTCCGTTCTAAATGGCTTACTCCTTATTCTTAAACTGTGGCCCCTTGTTCTGGACTCCTCCAACATCGGGAAGATGTTTCCTGCCTCCAGCATATCCAAGCCCTTAATAATCTTGTATGTTTCAATAAGTTCCGGTCTCATCCTTCTAAACTCCAGAGTATACAAGCCCAGCCGCTCCATTCTCTCAGCATATGACAGTCCCGCCATCCCGGGAATTAACCTTGTAAACCTACGCCTCACTCCCTCAATAGCAAGAATGTCCTTCCTCAAATTAGGGGACCAAAACTGCACACAATACTCCGGGTGTGGTCTCACTAGGGCCCTATACAACTGCAGAAGGACCTCTTTGCTCCTATACCCAACTCCTCTTGTTATAAAGGCCAACATACCATTCGCTTTCTTCACTGCCTGCTGTACCTGCATGCTTACTTTCATTGACTGATGAACAAGGACCCCCAGATCCTGTTGTACCTTCCCTTTTCCCAACTTGACACCATTTAGATCGTAATCTACCTTCCTGTTTTTGCTACCAAAGTGGATAGCATCACATTTATCCACATTAAACTGCATCTCCCCTGTAAGGCCCACTCACCCAACCTGTCTAAGTCACCCTACATTCTCATAGCATCCTCCTCACAGTTCACACTGCCACCCAGCTTTGTGTCATCTGCAAATTTGCTAATGTACTTTGAATACCATCATCTAAATCATTGATGTATATTGTAAATAGCTGCGGTCCCCGCACCAAGCCTTGTGGTACCCCACTAGTCACTGCCTGCCATTCTGAAATGGACCCGTTAATCCCTACTCTTTGTTTTGTGTCTTCCATCCAATTTTCTATCCATGTCAGCACTCTCCCCCCAATACCCTGTGCCCTAATTTTGCCCACTAATCTCCTATGTCGGACCTTATCAAATGCTTTCTGAAAGTCCAGGTACACTACATCCACTAGCTCTCCCTTGTCCATTTTCCTAGTTACATCCTCAAAAAATTCCAGAAGATTAGTCGAGCATGATTTCCCCTTCGTAAATCCATGCTGGCTCGGACCGATCCTGTTACTGCTATCCAGATGTACCGCTATTTCATCTTTTATAATTGACTCCAGCATCTTCCCCACCACCGATCATAGTAGGGAATTTTAACTTTCCCATTATACCTGGGACTGCCACATTGTCCAAGAGTGTAGATGGAGTGGAATTTGTCAAGCCTGCTCAGGAAAGTTTCCTCAGACAATATGCAGAGGGCCTTACAAGGGAGATGACAAAAGCCTCAACACCTCTTAGGGAATTGAGAAGGGTAGGTGATTACGTATCAATGGGTGAGCATTTTGGGACCAGCAGCCACAGTTCTATTAACTTCGAAATAGTTATATAAGGACAGGGCGGGTCCTCAAGTCAAAGTTCTAAATTGGGGCAAGGCCAACTTTGATGGTACTAAACATGATCTATTAGCTTTAAAATATGCTTTAATGGGCAAAGTCCGGTGCCTGTGGAAAAGTCCGGCACCCGGGCCAAAACTCCTCAGCTGGCACAAGGGCTGGGCTTTTTTTAAATTAATTATTAACAATAATATTTACAGTACAAAATAAAACCCACGATCACAATACAAGCCAAATAAATATACTAAATAAACTACTATATATTACAATCCCCATCGAGGATAAATTCCACCCCACATGGTGCCCAACGGTCCCGGAAATCCCCCAGGGCGTTGAGGGCGCCCTTGGACCACACGTAGTCCCTCTCCAGTGCAAACGGGGCACGGACGTAACCCCTGAGTAGAGGCAGGGTGCTGGGCCATGTGTGCAGTCTAGCACCCGGGTCAACTCATCATTCACCCAGCCACGGCTGAGTCGGTTAATGGATTGTCCTGGACGGACTGAGTGCACAGAACATCTGGTACTGGGGTGTTTCGTGACTTGGTTGATGTCCTGTCATTTTCCGTGCATGAGTTGCACGCCTGGTTCATACACTCTACTGTGTTAGCCCATGAGTAGCACGCTTGGTTCACCGTTTCGCCACTTGGTTCATGATTTCTTTCGATTTGGTTCGTGATGTACACACGTACGGGAGTAAATTTAAAAGTACTGCTGTTTGAGGTGCACACTTTTGCGGGAGAAATTGTGAGTGTTGGTCAGTGTGTCGGTAACGATAAGCTGAGCAATGGGGATGGATTTGCCGTCGCCTGCCAGGCGGCTGCGCGCAGGGCCGAATTTAGATAAAGAGAGGCCCAAGGCTATTCCACTTGTGAGGCCCCTCCCAATCCCCCACCCTCATGACCAGAGGAAGATGGAAGAGTCCACCAGATCGACACCGATGTGCAGCCGAGCGTGGCCAATGAGATGAGAGGCTGAAAGCTGCGCTTTTTATTTATTTCCAGCGCTAGTGTCGAGTTATCGGCTTAAAACACTATTATTCTGAAATGGAGGGCAAGGAAAATTACTGAAGTGTTGTTTAGAGACTACAGTGAGTTGTGACAGCATATGTAAGAAAGGCCTATGACAGTGTCAAATATATTATACACCAGGCTCGTACGAAGCTTTTCAAAAAGAGGGGTGGCATGGCAGGATTACAAAAAAATGTATGTGAAATAAGTGCACACACCTGCCAAACCCACTCTTACTTCATGCTTTCATTTTTCCCAAATGTTGGTCTCATCGTCACAACTTTGGTGGGCACCAGTCCATAGGTCAGACTGTGTCTTTCCACCAGTGACCTTTCTGCACTGCAGCTGTCAGCAGCTTATTACGATACGATACGATACAATTTATTTGTCATTTGGACCCCTTGAGGTCCAAACGAAATGACGTTTCTGCAGCCATACATTACAAACAAATAGACCCAAGACACAACATAATTTACATAAACATCCATCACATTGCTGTGATGGAAGGCCAAAAAAACTTATCTCTCCACTGCACTCTCCGCCCCGATGTCAGAATCAAAGTCAAAGCCCCTGGCGGGCGATGGCGAATTGTCCCGCGGCCATTAAAGCCACGCCGGGTGATGCAAGGTCGCACACCGGGTTCTTGATGTTAGAGCCCCCGGCGTGCGCTCGCAGAGTCCCGCGGCCATTCCAAGCCGCGCGGGGCGATGATGTAAGGCCCCGCTCCAGGAGCTCTTCAACCCCGCAATTCGGGCGGGAGAAGTCGCCGTTGCGGGAGCCCTGAAAAGCGGTCACCCTCCAGGGACCCGCGGGCTCCCGGTGCCGCCGTCCGCCAGATCCGCAGTTGCAGCCTCTGAATCTCCGGTGGTCGAGCCGCAGCAGCGCTCCACCACCGCTCCACCCGCTCTGGACTCGGCCAGCTCCGCGACGGTGAGGGGAGTAGTCGGCACCAGAGCCCCCGGTCTTCCTGTTGGAGGCCGCTCCTCGTTGCAGCCCCAACGACAACGGAGACCCGACAATGAAAAGGTCGGGTCTCCCGTGCAGGGAGAGATTTAAAAGTTACCCCCTCCCTCCCCCCCCACCCCCACCCCCCCCCCCCCCCCCCCACACACATACCCCAACAAAAAATAACAAAAACTACATAAAAACATAGACATAAAATAATAAAAACGCAGATGGACTGCAGAGGCCGCTGCTGACGAGAGTCGCGCTGCCCACCGATCATGATCATTATGATCAGCTGCAAGATAAGAATCAGAGTTCATTAAAAATGATTGAGATCCTGCCAATTTAAATGGGAGATTTCTCTCTGTGTTTCCATCACATCCAAGGCCCTCAATAAACATTTATCTTTCCTGAATTTTGTATAAATATTGGCACCAACGAGTCAGTGGGCATTTGTGGCTAAAAGATACATTGAGATTTGGTGGCCTGATATTCATTGAGCTGTGTTCAATCAATGTGTCATATCCACTGAATGTGGAAATTGGGAATTAAGGTAGAAAATTATGTGAGCACACTTTTGAATTCCTGATAAAAGCTCTCGATTGGAAGATGGTTTTGTAAATCTGTCAGTAGACACATAATGTGTAAGAAGGAACTGCAGATGCTGATTTAAACTGAATATAGACACAAAAAGCTGGTGTAACTCAGCAGGATAGGCAGCATCTCTGGAGAGAAAGAATGGGTGATGTTTCGGGTCGAGACCCTTCTTCAGAGTGGTTAGAGATGAGGGAAACAAGAGATATAGACGATGAGTAGAGAGATAAAGGACAAATGTAGGTCCCTTGCAGTCAGAAACGGGTGAGTTGATCATGGGGAACAAGGATATGGCGGACCAATTGAATAACTACTTTGGTTCCGTCTTCACTAAGGAAGACATAAATAATCTGCCGGAAATAGCAGGGGACCGCGGGTCAAAGGAGTTGGAGGAATTGAGTGAAATCCAGGTTAGCCGGGAAGTGGTGTTGGGTAAATTAAATGGATTAAAGGCCGATAAATCCCCAGGGCCAGATAGGCTGCATCCCAGAGTACTTAAGGAAGTAGCTCCAGAAATAGTGGATGCATTAGTAATAATCTTTCAAAACTCTTTAGATTCTGGAGTAGTTCCTGAGGATTGGCGGGTAGCAAACGTAACCCCACTTTTTAAGAAGGGAGGGAGAGAGAAAACGGGGAATTACAGACCAGTTAGTCTAACATCGGTAGTGGGGAAACTGCTAGAGTCAGTTATTAAAGATGGGATAGCAGCACATTTGGAAAGTGGTGAAATCATTGGACAAAGTCAGCATGGATTTACAAAAGGTAAATCATGTCTGACGAATCTTATAGAATTTTTCGAGGATGTAACTAGTAGCGTGGATAGGGGAGAACCAGTGGATGTGGTGTATCTGGACTTCCAGAAGGCTTTCGACAAGGTCCCACATAAGAGATTAGTTTACAAACTTAAAGCACACGGCATTGGGGGTTCAGTATTGATGTGGATAGAGAACTGGCTGGCAAACAGGAAGCAAAGAGTAGGAGTAAACGGGTCCTTTTCACAATGGCAGGCAGTGACTAGTGGGGTACCGCAAGGCTCAGTGCTGGGACCCCAGCTATTTACAATATATATTAATGATCTGGATGAGGGAATTGAAGGCAATATCTCCAAGTTTGCGGATGACACTAAGCTTGGGGGCAGTGTTAGCTGTGAGGAGGATGCTAGGAGACTGCAAGATGACTTGGATAGGCTGGGTGAGTGGGCAAATGTTTGGCAGATGCAGTATAATGTGGATAAATGTGAGGTTATCCATTTTGGTGGCAAAAACAGGAAAACAGACTATTATGTAAATGGTGGCCGACTAGGAAAAGGGGAGATGCAGCGAGACCTGGGTGTCATGGTACACCAGTCATTGAAAGTGGGCATGCAGGTGCAGCAGGCAGTGAAGAAAGCGAATGGTATGTTAGCTTTCATAGCAAAAGGATTTGAGTATAGGAGCAGGGAGGTTCTACTGCAGTTGTACAGGGTCTTGGTGAGACCACACCTGGAGTATTGCGTACAGTTTTGGTCTCCAAATCTGAGGAAGGACATTATTGCCATAGAGGGAGTGCAGAGAAGGTTCACCAGACTGATTCCTGGGATGTCAGGACTGTCTTATGAAGAAAGACTGGATAGACTTGGTTTATACTCTCTAGAATTTAGGAGATTGAGAGGGGATTTTATAGAAACTTACAAAATTCTTAAGGGGTTGGACAGGCTAGATGCAGGAAGATTGCTCCCGATGTTGGGGAAGTCCAGGACAAGGGGTCACAGCTTAAGGATAAGGGGGAAATCCTTTAAAACCGAGATGAGAAGAACATTTTTCACACAGAGAGTGGTGAATCTCTGGAACTCCCTGCCACAGAGGGTAGTCGAGGCCAGTTCATTGGCTATATTTAAGAGGGAGTTAGATGTGGCCCTTGTGGCTAAGGGGATCAGAGGGTATGGAGAGAAGGCAGGTACGGGATACTGAGTTGGATGATCAGCCATGATCATATTGAATGGCGGTGCAGGCTCGAAGGGCCGAATGGCCTACTCCTGCACCTAATTTCTATGTTTCTATGTTTCTAATTAATAAAATAAATGCAAAAAAGTAACTATGATAAAGGAAACAGGATGGGTTGCACGAACCCGAGGGGGACCAATATCCTGGCGGGGAGATTTGCAAAGGCTACTGGGGAGACTTTAAACTAGAACGGTTGGGGGGAGGGACTCAAATAGAGAAAGCTAGTAGACAGTGTGTGAGGCAGGAGGCAGAGAAGGGAAGCACTCAGACCCAACATGTAGGGGAGAAAGAAGAAAAAGAGAATAAACAGAGAATAAGAGGTGGTGGGTTTCTTAAATGTGTATATTTTAATGCTAGGAGCATTGTAAGAAAGGTGGATGAGCTTAGAGCCTGGATTGACACCTGGAAGTATGATGTTGTGGCAATTAGTGAAACATGGTTGCAGGATGCCTGTGATTGGAAAGTAAATATTCCAGGATTTTATTGCTTCAGGTGTGATAGAATTGGAGGGGCAAGAGGTGGAGGTGTTGCATTGCTTGTCAGGGAAGATATTACAGCAGTGCTTTGGCAGGATAGATTACAGAGCTCGTCTAGGGAGGATATTTTGGTGGAACTGAGAAATGGGAAAGGTGTAGCAACACGTATAGGGGTGTATTATAGACCGCCTAATGGGGAGCAAGAATTGGAAGAGCAAATATGTAAGGAGATAGCAGATATTAGGAGGAAGAACAAGGCAGTGATTGTGGGAGATTTCAATTTTCCACACATAGACTGGGAAACGGGCTGGATGGTTTGGAGTTTGTAAAATGTGTGCAGGATAGTTTTTTGCAGCAATACATAGAAGTACCTACCAGAGAAGGGGCAGTGCTGGACATCCTGTTAGGAAATGAGACAGGTCAGGTGGCAGAGGTATGTGTTGGGGAACAGTTTGGGTCCAGTGATCACAATACCATTAGTTTCAATATAATTATGGAGAAGGTCAGAACTGGACCAAGAGTTGAGATTTTTGATTTGAGAAAGGCTAACTTTGAGGAGATACGAAAGGATTTAAAAGGAGTGAACTGGGACATTTTGTTTTATGGGAAGGATGTAGTAGAGAAATGGAAGACATTTAAAGGTGACATTTTAAGTGTACAGAATCTTTATGTCCCTGTTCGGTTGAAAGGAAAGAGTAATAATTGGAAAGAGCCATGGTTTTCAAGGGAAATTGGACACTTGGTTCGGAAAAAGAGAGAGATCTACAATAATTATAAGCAGCATGGAGTGAATGAAGAACTTGAGGAGTATAAAGAATGTAAAAAGAATCTTAAGAAAGAAATTAGAAAAACTAAAATAAGACATGAGGTTGCTTTGGCAAGTAAGGTGAAAGTAAATCCAAAGGGTTTCTACAGCTATATTAATAGCAAAAGGATAACGAGGGATAAAATAGGTCCATTACGGCCAGGAACGGCCAGGAACATCGGGCCTCCGTAGAGGCAACTGTGGAGGCCTCAATGGGCCCGACTATGGGTGAACTGGGGTTGGGGACTGGACATTATGCCTTCCCTCATGGTGGGAGCCATTGTGGGGGGATGTTTTTTATGTTTAAAACTCTTATTAATGTTATGTCTGTATTCCTTCTTTATGTGCTGCATTGGCAAGAAGCATTTCACTACACCTAGGTGTATGTGACTAATAAATAACCTTTGAACCTTTGAACCTTTGAACCTTTTTATTAGAGAGTCAGAGTGGACAGCTATCTGCAGAGCCAAAAGAGATGGGGGAGATATTGAACAATTTATTTTCTTCGGTATTCACCAAGGAGAAGGATATTGAATTATGTGAGGTAAGGGAAACAAGCAGAGTAGCTATGGATACTATGAGATTCAAAGAAAAAGAAGTACTGACACTTTTGAAAATTATAAAAGTGGATAAGTTTCCAGGTCCTGACAGGATATTTCCTTGGACATTGAGGGAAGTTAGTGTAGAAATAGCAGGGACTATGACAGAAATATTTCAAATGTCATTAGAAACGGGAATAGTGCCGGAGGATTGACGTACTGCTCATGTTGTTCCATTGTTTAAAAAGGGTTCTAAGAGTAAACCTAGCAATTATAGACCTATTAGTTTGACGTCAGTGGTGGGCAAATTAATGGAAAGGATGCTTAGAGATAATATATATAATCATCTGGATAAACAGGGTCTAATTAGGAACAGTCAACATGGATTTGTGCCTGGAAGGTCATGTTTGACTAATCTTCTTGAATTTTTTGAAGAGGTTACTGGGGAAATTGATGAGGGTAAAGCAGTGGATGTTGTCTATATGGACTTCAGTAAGGCCTTTGACAAGGTTCCTCATGGAAGGTTGGTTAAGCAGGTTCTATTGTTGGGTATTAATAGTGGAGTAGCAAGATGGATTCAACAGTGGCTGAATGGGAGATACCAGAGAGAAATGGTGAATAATAGTTTGTCAGGTTGGAGGCCGGTGACTAGTGGGGTGCCTCAGGGATCTGTGTTTGTTCCATTGTTGTTTGTCATATACATCAATGATCTGGACGATGGTGTGGTAAATTGGATTAGTAAGTATGCAGGTGATACTAAGATAGGCGGTGTTGTGGATAATGAAGTCAAATTTCAAAGTCTACAGAGAGATTTAGGCCATTTGGAAGAGTGGGCTGAAAGATGGCAGATGGAGTTTAATGCTGATAAGTGTGAGGTGCTACATCTTGGCAGGACAAATCAAAATAGGACGTAAATGGTAAATGGTAGGGAATTGAGGAATGCAGTTGAACAGAGGAATCTAGGAATAACTGTGCATAGTTCCCTGAAGGTGGTATCTCATGTAGATAGGGTGGTAAAGAAAGCTTTTGATGTGCTGGCCTTTATAAATCAGAGCATTGAGTATAGAAATTGCTTTCTCTACACTACTTGCCCCTCCACCTATCTTTGTATCATCTACAGATTTGGCCCCAAAGCCTTCGATTCCCTCGTCCAAATCATGTACAATTGTACAAGGCATTGGTGAGGCCAATTCTGGAGTATGGGGTACAATTTTGGTCGCCAAATTATAGGAAAGATGTCAACAAAACAGAGAGAGTACAGAGAAGATTTACTAGAATGTTACCTGGGTTGTCTACTATTTTTTGAATTGTAGCCCTTTCAAATAAATGCTGGCATTGCATTTGCCTTCCTTACTACCAATTCAACTTGCAAATGAACTTTTTGGGAATCCTGCACCAGCACTCCCAAGTCCCTTTGCACCTCCAATTTCTGAATTCACTCCCCATTTAGAAAATAGTCTATGCCTGTATTCCAGCTGCTACTTCTCTGCCCACTCTCCCAACCCGTCTGAGTCCTTCTGCAGAGTCCCTGCTTTCTCTACACTACTTGCCCCTCCACCTATCTTTGTATCATCTACAGATTTGGCCCCAAAGCCTTCGATTCCCTCGTCCAAATCATGTACATACACCCTGAACAGTGGAGGCCCCAGCACTGACCCCAGCGGAACACCACTAGTCACTGGCAGCCAGCCAGAAAAAGCCTCCTTTATTGCCACTCTCTGCCTCTGTCATCCACCTAACCTGCTATCCATGCTAGTATCTGCCCTCTGATACCGTGGGCTCTCACCTTTAGCAGCCTCATATGCGGCACCTTACCAAAGGCCTGAAAATCATAGTGAACCACATTCACTGGCTCTCCTTTCTGTATCCTGCTATTTCCTCAAAGAATTCCAACAGGTTCATTAGGCAAGATCTCCCTTTCACAAAACCATATTGACTTCGGCTTATTTTATTGTGTACTTCTAAATACTCAGAAACCTTGTCTTTTATAATGGACTCTTAAATATTACCAACCATTGAAGTCGGGCTATAGTTTCCACTCTTTTGCCTTGCTCCCCTTTTGAACAGTGAAGTAATATTTGCTATTTTCCAATCATCTGGAACCACTCATGTGATTCTTGAAAGATCACAACTAATGCTTCCACAATCTCTAAAGCCACCTCTTTCAGAACCCTAGAGTGAAGTCCATCTGGTCCAGGTGACTTATCCACCTTCAGACCTTTCAGCTTCCCAAGCACCTTCTCTCTAGTGATAGTCACTCCACTAACATAAAAAACAATTTTTATCCACGAGTAGTTGCTCTACTCAACAGCCAAAAATCTGTAGCCTCCCTTTGATCTGGTATTTTGTTGGTTCACATGCTTGATCAATTGTGTTTTATCATTAATGTTTTATTATTATTACTGTTTAGTGTTTTCTGAGTCATTCGGAACTGTCACTGTACGTCATGTTGTTACTTGTGGGCGGAGCACCAAGGCAAATTCCTTGTATGTGAATACCTGGCCAATAAGCGTACTTACTTACTTACATACTTACATCCACCCCCTGACTCTCTTGAATTTCCGGCACATTGCAGGTGTCTTCCTTTGTGAAGATTGATACAAAAAATGTATTCAACTCCTCTGCCATTTCTTTATTCCCCATTATCACTTCTCGAGCATCATTTTCCAGTGGTCCAATGTCCACTCTTGCTCCTTTCTTACTCTTTATATATACCTGAAAATCTTTTGTTATCTGCTTTTATATTAATGGCTAGCTTACTTTCGTATTTCATCTTTTCTCCCCGCATTGCCTTTTTAGTTACCTTCTGTTGTTTTTATATTCTCTCTCGATGAGTTTGTGCGAAAATCCAGCCATGGTATTTAGTTTCTCTTCTGCTTCTATTCATGTCATAGAGTCCAAAAATCAGAGAGTAGCTGAGAAATATAACTTGTAAACAGGTCCTTTGGCCCACAGATATTTGTAATCTTTCTGCATTAACTACTATGTTCTAGATGTGAGAAGCATCTTCCTAACTCCAAGCTGGACAGCTTAATATTCCTTCCAAAGGTTCTCCATTGGAAGTTGCTATGATAGGTATGTTCTAATGATCTTGCATTGAAGATCAGAAATGTAACATATTACAGCAATGTGCCTTGGGCACATGTAATCAAGCAATTGATCAAGCATTTATTGACAACGTTATGAGTCATTAATGTGATTGATTTCTCTAGTCTGATGGTATGCAAGAGCTTTATTGCTGACATTCATTTGCTCTTCACCACAAATATATTACTCTTCACACCCTGATACCACGAGCTGGTGAGCAATATTTGGAAAAGTTTTCCCAACCAGAACTTGCTACATCAGAAGGAGGTGCTACTTGTAATTATTCACACTTTAAATTATGCTAAATACACAGGAAACAAAAAAATCCACAGAAATAGATGGATAGCTAAACAAGGAGTAAATTAAGAGAGGTTTTGATTCAGGTGAATGAGGAGAATGAATGCCGACAGGTGAGTGAGTCAGGACAGAGATTGGCAAAAGCACAGGCAAGTGTCTATGGTGCAATATGGGGACAGCTGATTAATCTGAATGCATATTTCATATGGATGATTTGATTGATTGAATGGTACAGCATGGAAACAGGCCCATCGGCCCACGAGTCCACAACGACCATCGATCATCCCTGGGATTGGCAGGACTTTCATATGAAGAAAGACTGGATAGACTTGTCTTGTACTCGCTAGAATTTAGAAGATTGAGAGGGGGTGGGGGGGGGGGGGGTGTGAGTGGAGTGAGGTTATCCACTTTGGTGGCAAAAACAGGAAAGCAGACTATTATCTGAATGGTGGCCGATTAGGAAAAGGGGAGATGCAACGAGACCTGGGTGTCATGGTAAACCAGTCATTGAAAGTAGGCATGCAGGTGCAGCAGGCAGTGAAGAAAGCAAATGGTATGTTAGCATTCATAGCAAAAGGATTTGATTATAAGAGCAGGGAGGTTCTACTGCAGTTGTACAGAGTCTTGGTGAGGGTCTTGGACCACACCTGGAGTATTGCGTACAGTTTTGGTCTCCCACTCTGAGGAAAGACATTCTTGCCATAGAGGGAGTACAGAGAAGGTTCACCAGACTGATTCCAGGGATGGCAGGACTTTCATATGAAGAAAGACTGGATAGACTCGGCTTGTACACGCTAGAATTCAGAAGATTGAGGGGGGATCTTATAGAAACTTACAAAATTCTTAAGGGGTTGGACAGGCTAGATGCAGGAAGATTGTTCCCGATGTTGGGGAAGTCCAGAACAAGGGGTCACAGTTTAAGGATAAGGGGGAAGTCTTTTAGGACCGAGATGAGAAAATCTTTTTCACACACAGTGGTGAATCTGTGGAATTCTCTGCCACAGAAGGTAGTTGAGGCCAGTTCATTGTCTATATTTAAGAGGGAGTTAGTTACATGTGGCCCTTGTGGCTAAAGGGATCAGGGGGTATGGAAAGAAGGCAGGTACAGAATACTGAGTTGGATGATCAGCCATGATCATATTGAATAGCGGTGCAGGCTCGAAGGGCCGAATGGCCTACTCCTGCACCTATTTTCTATGTTTCTATGTTTCTAAAATAGGTGCAGGAGGAGGCCATTCGGCCCTTCGAGCCAGCACTGCCATTCATTGTGATCATGGCTGATCGTCCCCTATCAATAACCCGTGCCTGCCTTCTCCCCATATCCCTTGACTCCACTAGCCCCTAAAGCTCTATCTGACTCTCTCTTAAATCCATCCAGTGATTTGGCCTCCACTGCCCTCTGTGGCAGGGAATTCCATAAATTCACAACTCTCTGGGTGAAAAAGTTTTTTCTCACCTCAGTCTTAAATGGCCTCCCCTTTATTCTAAGACTGTGGCCCCTGGTTCTGGACTCGCCCAACATTGGTTTTCCTTCGCTCCATAGATGCTGCTGCACCCGCTGAGTTTCCCCAGCAATTTTGTGTACCTTGGGAACATTTTGTTTGGTTGTTTTTGTTGTTTTCTGCTGCTTGTGCAACAGGCCTTGAATATTTTCTTCTCTCCTCCTGGTAATCTCTTCCCGTGACTGAGAGTATAGTAAGACTAGTTTTACTGTCCTCCTGATTAATTCTACTATTTCTATGCCTCGTTGTTACCTTCTCCTCAGCCAACAATGAACCAGTCTACATTTCCTTATCAACTTGTGCTTTGATCTATCGTTTAAAACAGTTCACCCTTGCCACAGTAGTCCCATTTATCTCCAGTGGCGTGTCCGTCCTCAGATGTTGTGCCCTTCTAAAGTCCACAATCAGCTCCTTAGTTTTAGTGACATTCAAGAGGAGGCTGTTGTTCTGACGCCAGAGTGCCAGATCAGCCACCTCCTCCCAGTAGGTCTTCTCATCGTTATCGGAGATCAGGCCCACCACCACAGTGACATCAACAAACCTGATTATGGAGTTTGAGCTGAACCTTGCCACACAGTTATGTGTGTACCGGGAGTACAGTAGAGGGCTAAGGATGCAACCCTGGGGGGATCCTGTGTTCAGGGTGAGGGGTTTGGATGTCTCCCCATCTTGACCACCTGGGGCCTGGCGGTGAGAAAATCCAGGACCCAGGCACACAGGGGAGTGTTCAGCCCCAGTTTCAGCAGCTTCTCAGCAAGTCTGGTGGGGACTATGGTATTGAAGGCTGAACTGAAGTCAATGAACAGCAGCCTCACATAGCTCCCCTTCTTGCTGTCAAGGTGAAAGAGAACAGTGTGCAGAACCGGGGAGACCGCCTCATCCGTGGATCTGTTCGGACGGTATGCGAACTGCAGCGGGTCCATGTTGCGAGGGAGGAAGGCACAGATGTGGTTCTTAATCAGCCTCTCGGGGTGAGGGCCACCGGTCGGTAGTCATTCAAGCAAGCTGGAGAGGCATTCTTTGGCACTACAATAGTGGATCTTTTGAAGCAGGCAGGGACCACGGACTTGGCCAGGGAGAGGTTGAATATTGTGGTGAGCACTGGAGCAAGTTAAGTAGCACCAGACCTTAGTACTCGCCCAGATATACAATCTGGGCCTACAGCTTTCCTCATGTTCACATGCGTCAGAGCCCTCCTCACGTCGTGCCTGGATACCGAAATTGTGTGCACATCCCCAGCGGTGGACCTCCCTCCAGCCTCGCTAGCTAGCGCGATGGCGGTTGTTTTTAGACGGTGAGCTAGGGGTGATGCTGCCTGTCTCGAATCGTGCGTAGAAAGAGATCAGGTCATCAGCTAGGGAGGTGCCGGCAGTTAGTTATGGTCCGTAGCCCCTGCCATAGGTGTCTTGGGTCCTGCTGCTCCATCTGTGACTCCATCCTATCTCTGTACCTCCTTTTTGGTCCTTCACCGCCCTTCGCAGTCAGTAGGACTCTGCCTTGTAGTCAACCATATTGCCGGATGCCAGGCCGGAGTTGTAAGTAGCGGTGTGAGCATTCAAGGCAACGTGAATGGAATTGTCCACCCAGGGTTTTTAATTAGGAAAGATGCTAACCCTTACTGTGGGGACAATGTTATCGGCTATTGTTGCAATGAAGTCCGTGATCGCTTCCATGAACTTACTGACGTCTCCGGAACTTACTTGGAACATATTCCAGTTGACATCACTCAGTGCATCTTGCAGCATGGCCTCTGAATGGTCAGACCACCGCTTTATGTCCCTCGACACTGCCGCTTCCCGTACTATCAGGGTGCAGGGCCACCAAACTCAAGTGCAGTTTCCTGTCATTTCAATGTCCATACTAACCCATCCCTTCAGCCCACAGTACCCATACTAGTGCTCCAGAAAGCTGCCGCCCCCCACTGGCCACCAATATCCGAATTGGTGGCGAGGTGGAATATTGCGTTGGGGGACCAGCCCTCCCGTGTGAACATGGGACCCAACGGGTTCCACAGTCTAGTTTATGCTATAATTGGACAGAAATATCTTGGGACTGTTTCAGTTTATGGTCAATGCAAAATCAGTGCTTGATATTAGTTTTAAAGGCAAGAGCATTTTGTTAATATGTCGGATATAAGCATTGTCTTGGAGGGAGAGCTTTGAGGGAGAGCTTTGGTTCCTATTTTTGATCTTTTCTGCATTTCCTGGCCACCAAATTCTGCATTTCCTGGATTATTTTGATTCCTGCATTTTAGAGAAAAAACCCAACTCTATAGTAGCGACAAATTTGTTTATAAAGTGTGTAGGAAAGAACTGCAGATGCTGGTTTAAATCAACGATAGACTCAAAATGCTGTAGTAACTCAGTGGGACAGGTAGCATCTCTGGAGGGAAGGAAAGGGTGACGTTTGGGTGAAGACCCTTCTTCAGACTGATCTCAATGTTTAGAAAGTATATTGAAATCTTAATGAAGACATTTGGCACAGCACTGGGAAAATAAACAAGAAATCTGTCGTAATTATGTTTAGCTGCTGCACATCTTTCCCTTTGGGCTCTATTTAGGATTTAGTGCCTTAGATGAGAAACAAATGTTGGAAAACCATAGACCGACTGGCCACTGGCAGTTGGATAATCGGCATTTTGTGTGTGACTGTTATTCTTTGCAATGTGATTAAATTGTGGAACATGACCAAACAGTTGAATTGAACCTAATTATATTCAGAAGAAATTAGGTGATCTATGAATTAAAGAGGTACTGTATGTTCATCGAGTGCGATAAAGAGAGAGATGGCTTGAGAGGTGCATAGGTACTGTTGTGGTCCAGGCTGTATGAGTTACATGCCAATATGCTGTAAATTTTACATACAGGCAATCCCCAGGCACATAGTTCAGTTCCTGAGAAAGCAAGTTGTGTGAGAAGATCACACATACTACTGTGATGAGAAAAGGAAAAGTGACCACTAGCTAGCCTCAGTGACTCAATGAGCAGATGTTTCCACTCAGTGCTCCCAGTACTGCACAACTTGACATAGCCCCTGACTCTTATGGGCCTTAGGAGGGAAAGCATGCTGAAGTGCTCCCATCCCACCAAGCAGAAGACGCCTCCACCTCCACAGTAGCCAGCAATCCATTCCATCCATTTTACTGGTCTCCCAAACATTCATTTGCATGTAAGCATTGTTTTGGATGTTCATAACCCGTGTAAGCATCTATGTTAATACTAGACTAAGTGGGACCCGTTGGGTCCCATGTTCACACGGGAGGGCTGGTCCTCCGATACAATATTCCACCTCTCCACCAATTCCAATATTGGTGGCCAGTGGGGGGGCTTTCTGGAGTGCTGGTATGGGTTCTTGGGGTGGCAGCTCAGTCCCTCAAGCCTGATCTGCTGGCAGCTCACTCACGGCTGGTGAACTGGCAGTTGACTCATGACTATTCCTTGAAATTCCTTTTCAGGCAGGGTGCAAGGCCACCAAATTCAAATCCATGTTCCTACCATTTCAAGCAGGGTGCAAGGCCACCAAATTCAAGTGCAGTTTCTTACCACTTCAAGCAGGATGCAATGCCGCCAAATTCAAGTGCAGGTTCATTCCACTTCAAGCACGGTGCAAGGCCACCAAATTCAAGGGCAGTTTTATTCCATTTCAAGCAAGGTGCAAGGCCACCAAATTCAAATGCAGCTTCATACCATTTCATGCTGGGTGAAACCACCATAAAACCACACAAAACACCAAACTCACAGTTCAGTAGACATTCAGTGTGTTCAGTTGATTCACAGCTCAGACAGAGTCGTGACCTCTCCCTCACCCATCATGCAGAGACTGAGCCACACCCACACTTCCGGGTTTTATAACCCCTCCCCCCCACCGGAAAAGGTGTGGCTTTCATGGCGTGATTGACAGGAGAGAGATTCTCAACATTTTTTTACTAACTAATAACACTTCTATTTTTCATTGATGGGAAGAATTCTCTGTACCTGCTCAGCGGAGGGGGATGAGTAAGATGGCCAAAAATCACAGCCGTAAGTGGTAGCGTTTTATCTAAAATCAATATACAGTGCAAACAGGAAGTAAGTGCATTTGCAGTAGTGCCTTTTAACTTCAAGCCAAAGCACCCAAGCCTCCATTTGCAGTAAGTAGTGCCTTTTCTACTTCAAGCCAAAGCTCCCAAGCCACCATTTGCAGTAAGTAGTGCCTTTCAACTTCTAACCAAAGCTCTCAAGCCACCATTTGCAGTAAGTAGTGGCTTTCAATTTCACGTCAAAGGTCCCAAGCCACCATTTGCAGTAAGTAGTGCCTTTCAACTTCAAGCCAAAGCACCCAAGCCACCATTTGCAGTAAGTAGGGCCTTTCAACTTAATGCCACAATTTGCAGTAAGTAGTGCCTTTCAACTTCAAGCCAAAGCACCCAAGCCACCATTTGCAATAAGTAGTGCCATTCAACTTCAAGCTAAAGCTCCAAAGCCACCATTTGCAGTAAGTAGTGCCTTTCAACTTCAAGCCAAAGCACCCAAGCCAACATTTGCTGTAAGTAGTGGCTTTCAACTTCATGTCACCTTTTGCAGTAAGTAGCGCCATTCAACTTCAAGCTAAAGCTCCAAAGCCACCTTTTGCAGTAAGTAGCGCCTTTCAACGTCAAGCCAAAGCACCCAAGCCACCATTTGCAGTAAGTAGTGCCTTTCAACTTCAAGTCAAAGCTCCCAAGCCACCATTTGCAGTAAGTAGTGCCTTTCAACTTCAAGCCAAAGCACCCAAGCCACCATTTGCAGTAATAGTGCCTTCAACTACATGCCACCATTTGCAGTATAAAGTGCCTTTCAACCAAGCCAAAGCACCCAAGCCACCATTTGCAGTAGGTACTGCCTTTCAACGTCATGCAAAATCGCCCAAGCCACCATTTGCAGTAAGTAGTACCTTTTCTACTTCAAGCCAAAGCTCCCAAGCCACCATTTGCAGTAAATAGTGCCTTTAAACTTCAAACCAAAGCTCTCAAGCCACCATTTGCCGCAAGTAGTGCCTTTTCTACTTCAAGCAAAAGCTCCCAAGCCACCATTTGCAGTAATTAGTGCCTTTCAACTTCAAGCCAAAGCACCCAAGCCACCATTTGCAGTAAGTAGGGCCTTTCAACCTCATGCCAAAATTTGCAGTAAGTAGTGCCTTTCAACTTCAAGCCAAAGCACCCAAGCCACCATTTGCAATAAGTACTGCCATTCAACTTCAAGCTAAAGCTCCAAATCCACCATTTGCAGTAAGTAGTGCCTTTCAACTTCAAGCCAAAGCTCCCAAGCCACCATTTGCTGTAAGTAGTGCCTTTCAACTTCATGCCACCATTTGCAGTAAGTAGTGCCTTTCAACTTCAAACCAAAGCTCTCAAGCCACCATTTGCAGTAAGTAGTGCCTTTCAACTTCAAGCCACACCCAAGCCACCATTTGCAGTAATTAGTGCCTTTCAACTTAATGCCAAAGCACCCACGCCACAATTTGCAGTAAGTAATGCCTTTTAACTTCAAGCCATTGCACCCAAGACACCATTTGCATTAAGTAGTGCCTTTTAACTTCAAGCCACACCCAAGCTATCATTTGCAGTAAGTAGTGCCTTTCAACTTCAAGCCAAAGCAACCAAGCCATCGTTTGCAGTAATAGTGCCTGTCAACCTCATGCCACCATTTGCAGTAAGTAGTGCCTTTTAATTTCATGCCACCATTTGCAGTAAGTAGTGCCTTTCAACTTAATGCCATAGCACCCAAGCCACAATTTGCAGTAAGTAGTGCCTTTCACCTTAAAGCCAAAGCACCCAAGCCAACATTTGCAGTAAGTATTGCCTTTCAACTTCATGCCACCATTTCAGTAAGTAGCGCCTTTCAACTTCAAGCCAAAGCAACCAAGCCACCATTTGCTGTAAGTAGTGCCTTTCAACTTCAAGCCAAAGCTCCCAAGCCTCCATTTGCAGTAAGTAGTGCCTTTCAACTTCAAACCAAAGCACCCAAGCCACCATTTGCAATAAGTAGTGCCATTCAACTTAAAGCCAAAGCACCCAAGCCACCATTTGCAGCAAGTATGGCCTTTCAACTTCATGCCACCATTTCAGTAAGTAGCGCCTTTCAACATCAAGCCAAAGTACCCAAGCCACCATTTGCAGTAAGTAGTGCCTTTCAACTTAATGCCAAAGCACCCAAGCCACCGTTTACAGTAAGTAGTGCCTTTCAACGTCAAGCCAAAGCACCCAAGCCACCATTTGCAGTAAGTAGTGCCTTTCAACCTCAAGCCAAAGCACCCAAGCCACCATTTGCAGTAAGTAGTGCCTTTCAACTTCAAGCCAAAGCTCCCAAGCCTCCATTTGCAATAAGTAGTGCCTTTCAACCTCATGTCACCATTTGCAGTAAGTAGTGCCTTTTCTACTTCAAGCCAAAGCTCCCAAGCCACCATTTGCAGTAAGTGGTGCCTTTCAACTTCAAACCAAAGCTCTCAAGCCACCACTTGCAGTATGTAGTCCCTTTCAACTTCAAGCCAAAGCACCAAGCCACCATTTGCTGTAAGTAGTGCCTTTCAACCTCATGCCACCATTTGCAGTAAGTAGTGCCTTTCAACTTCATGCCACCATTTGCAGTAAGTAGTGCCTTTCAACTTCAAACCAAAGCTCTCAAGCCACCATTTGCAGTAAGTAGTGCCTTTCAACCTCAAGCCAAAGCTCCCAAGCCACCATTTGCAGTAAGTAGTGCCTTTCAACTTCAAGCCAAAGCTCCCAAGCCTCCATTTGCAGTAAGTAGTGCATTTCAACTTCAAACCAAAGCACCCAAGCCACCATTTGCAATAAGTAGTGCCATTCAACTTCAAGCCAACGCTCCCAAGCCACCATTTTCAGTAAGTAGTGCCTTACACCTTAAAGCCAAAGCACCCAAGCCACCATTTGCAGTAAGTATGGCCTTTCAACTTCATGCCACCATTTCAGTAAGTAGCGCCTTTCAACGTCAAGCCAAAGTACCCAAGCCAACATTTGCAGTAAGTAGTGCCTTTGAACTTAATGCCAAAGCACCCAAGCCACCGTTTACAGTAAGTAGTGCCTTTCAACTTCAAGCCAAAGCACCCAAGCCACCATTTGCAGTAAGTAGTGCCTTTCAACCTCATGCCACCATTTGCAGTAAGTAGTGCATTTCAACTTCAAGCCACACCCAAGCCACCATTTGCAGTAAGATGTGCCTTTCAACTGCAAGCCAAATCACCCAAGCAACCATTTGCTGTAAGTAGTGCCTTTCAACTTCAAGCCAAAGCACCCAAGCCACCATTTACAGTAAGTAGTGGCTTTGAACTTCAAGCCAAAGCTCCCAAGCCGCCATTTGCAGTAATTGGTGCCTTTCAACTTCAAGTCAAAGCTCCAAAGCCACCATTTGCAGTAAGTAGTGCCTTTCAACTTAATGCCAAAGCACCCAAGCCACAATTTGCAGTAAGTAATGCCTTTTAACTTCAAGCCTTTGCACCCAAGCCACCATTTGCAGTAAGTAGTGCCTTTCAAATCACGCCACACCCAAGCCATCATTTGCAGTAAGTAGTGCCTTTCAACTTCAAGCCAAAGCAACCAAGCCACCATTTGCAGTAATAGTGCCTTTCAACTTCATGCCACCATTTGCAGTAAGTAGTGCCTTTCAACTTCAAGCCACACCCAAGCCACCATTTGCAGTAAGTAGTGCCTTTGAACTTCATGCCACCATTTGCAGTAAGTAGTGCCGTTCAACTTCAAGCCAAAGCACCATAGCCACCATTTGCTGTAAGTAGTGCCTTTCTACTTCGAGCCAAAGCTCCCAAGCCACCATTTGCAGTAAGTAGCGCCTTTCAACTTCAAGCCAAAGCACCCAAGCCACCATTTGCAGTAAGTACTGCTTTCAACTTCAAGCCAAAGCACCCAAGCCACCATTTACAGTAAGTAGTGGCTTTGAACTTCAAGCCAAAGCTCCCAAGCCGCCATTTGCAGTAAGTAGTGCCTTTCAACTTCAAGCCAAAGCACCCAAGCCACCATTTGCAGTAAGTAGTGCCTTTCAACTTCAAGCCAAAGCACCCAAACAGCCATTTGCATGCAGTGCCTTTTTACTTCAAACAAACCATATTTTCATTTTCAAACCACATTAAGGGTACTCACAGTTGTGTAGACATTTGTTCAGTGTTATTCAGAGCTCAGAGACGTGACCCTTTGCTTCATCCAGCTTGCAGAGACTGAGTGAGGCACACCACTTCCTGGTTTTATAGTCACTCCCCCTCCCTCCAGCAGGGGCAGCAGAGAGAATGGTGAATTTTTAAAAAACATTAATATTTCTCTGATTTTTCATCGATGGGAAAAATCCTCCGCTCCCTTAAGGCGGAGGGGGGCTCTGAGCGAGGTGGCCAAAAATGACGGTCGTAGGTGGCGGCGTTCTGTCGGAAATCACAGCACAGTGGGCCAAAAGCAGTCAAGATTAGAGTTTTAGTAATATAGATAGAAGATACAATCACAGTTAAACAACATTGAATTTGTGCCCACCATCAATCACCCATTTTACTCAGTCCTACACTGATCCCATTTTATTCTCTGTGTTTCTTCATCTCAGTTTCTGTTTCTCATCTAGTTAATAGGGGCAATTTAAAATGACCAATTCAGTGGCTAACCCGCTATCCCTTTTGGGATCTGGGAGAGACGAGAGCATTGCAGTCACAAGGAGAATGTGCAAACTCCACACAGATTATGTGCTCTAATATTGGAGTCCCTGACCTTTGGTGAATTAATGGCCATACTGCAGCTGCAGAAGTGTAATGACACTACGAATTTCCATCTCTGCCGCCGTACATGGCAGCCGCGCCAACAGCCTGTCTTGTCTTTTTCCTCTTTTGCTGTTTTGGTCTGTGTTTACGTGTATGTTTTTAGTGTACCTTTAGTTTTGTACTATGTGGAGGTGGAGTGGGGTGGGGGTGTTTGGGGAAACCTTTTTTTATCTCTTTCCTCGATGGAGATGTGGTTTGTTTCATCGTATATCCGTCTGCAGTGCGCCGTTAACATCGTGGAGTTTGCGGTCCCTTTATTAGGGATTGACTGCGGGAGCTCCAACCGCAGGTTCTTCTATTGCCCCGATGCGGGGACTTCGATCGCCGACTGCGGGAGCTTAGATCGCCCCAACTGCGGAAGTTTTGATTTCCACGACCGCGGGGGAAAAGAAGGAAAGAAGGTATGTTATTTGCCTTCCATCACAGTGGGGAACCTGAGGTCGCTGAAAAAACAAGGTGGGCGTGCTGTCTGCACTGGTGAGGACTCGGAGGGAGTGCTGTGAGTGCAGTGATCTCAGTGTTTTAGAAACATAGAAACATAGAAAATAGGTGCAGGAGTAGGCCATTCGGCCCTTCGAGCCTGCACCGCCATTCAATATGATCATGGCTGATCATCCAACTCAGTATCCCGTACCTGCCTTCTCTCCATACCCCCTGATCCATTTAGCCACAAGGGCCACATCTAACCCCCTCTTAAATATAGCCAATGAACTGGCCTCAACTACCTTCTGTGGCAGAGAGTTCCAGAGTTTCACCACTCTCTGTGTGAAAAATGTTTTTCTCATCTCGGTCCTAAACTGTGCAGCAGAACTGGCCCCTGTATTCACCAACATCTTCAACTCATCCCTCTGCCAATGTACAATGCCCCAGTGCTTCAAACAATCTACCATAATCCCTATGCCCAAGTCTAATACATCATCCTGCCTCAATGACTATAGACCGATTGCCCTTACATCTGTGGCCATGAAGTCATTCGAGCGCATTATTCTTGCTCACCTCAAAACCAGCACTTCCTCCAACTTGGACCCACATCAATTCGCATACAGAGCCAACAGGTCAGTAGAAGACACAGTCAATCTGGCCATTCATCACACTCTGCAACACCTGGAAACCGCCAACACGTACACCCGCATCCTGTTCATGGACTTCAGTTCGGCATTTAACTCCATCAACCCGGTTAAACTCTTCCATAAATTAACGGACATGAACATTGACCCCTGCATCTGTCAATGGATCTACAGCTTCCTTTGGAACAGACAACATAGGGTGAAGATACATAACACCATATCTCACCCCCTGCACCTCAGCACAGGAGCCCCTCAGGGCTGCGTCTTGTCACCCTGGTTATTCTCACTCTACACAAACCAATTCACATCCCAGTATAGTTCAGTTAAAATATATAAATACGCAGATGACAAAACCATCATAGGTCTCATCTCGAACAATAATGAAACAGAATACCGCACTCAAACACACAATGCAGTCACTTGGTGCACAGATAATAACCTCTTACTCAACACATCAAAAACACACAAACTCATCATTGATCTCAGACGTAAGGCACAACCCAAGACCCCCCTACTCATCTCAGGCGAACCCATATCCACCACTGACTCATTCAAATTTCTTGGCACTCACATAAGCAATAACCTCAAATGGAAAATCAATTCTGTAAGTTCAAATTCTGCAACATTGTATGATGTTGTGTTTTATGTTATGTTTGACGGGAATCAGCCTACCTTGTAACATCCTGTACTGAACCTGAATTCCACCAGCTTGACTGTGTGGTCATTAAATAATCTAATCTAATCTAAAGGATTTCCCCTCTATCCTCAAACTGTGACCCCTTGTCCTGGACTTCCCCAACATCGGGAACAATCTTCCTGCATCTAGCCTGTCCAACCCCTTAAGAATTTTGTAAGTTTCTATAAGATCCTTCCTCAATCTCCTAAATTCTAGCGAGTACAAGCCGAGTCTATCCAGTCTTTCTTCATATGAAAGTCCTGACATCCCAGGAATCAGTCTGGTGAACCTTCTCTGTACTCCATCTATGGCAAGAATGTCTTTCCTCAGATTTGGGGACCAAAACTGTACGCAATACTCCAGGTGTGATCTCACCAAGACCCTGTACAATTGCAGTAGAATCTCCCTGCTCCTATACTCAAATCCTTTTGCTATGATTGCTAACATACCATTCGCTTTCTTCACTGCCTGCTGCACCTGCATGCCTACTTTCAATGATTGGTGTACCATGACACCCAGGTCTCGTTGCATCTCCCCTTTTCCTAATCGGCCACCATTTAGATAATAGTCTACTTTCCTGTTTTTGCCACCAAAGTGAATAACCTCACATTTATCCACATTATACTGCATCTGCCATGCATTTGCCCACTCACCCAGCCTATCCAGGTCACCTTGCAGCCTCCTAGCATCCTCCTCACAGCTAACACTGCCCCCCAGCTTCGTGTCATCTGCAAACTTGGAGATGTTGCATTCAATTCCCTCGTCCAAATCATTAATATATATTGTAAATAGCTGGGGTCCCAGCACTGAGCCTTGCGGTACCCCACTAGTCACTGCCTGCCATTCTGAAAAGGACCCGTTTACTCCTACTCTTTGCTTCATGTTTGCCAGCCAGTTCTCTATCCAGTTCAATACTGAACCCCCATTACCGTGTGCTTTAAGTTTGTATACTAATCTCTTATGTGGGACCTTGTCGAAAGCCTTCTGAAAGTCCAGATATATCACATCCACTGGTTCTCCCTTATCCACTCTACTAGTTACATCCTCGAAAAATTCTATAAGATTCGTCAGACATGATTTACCTTTCATAAATCCATGCTGACTTTGTCCAATGATTTCACCACTTTCCAAATGTGCTGCTATCCCATCTTTAATAACTGACTCTAGCAGTTTCCCCACTACCGATGTTAGACTAACTGGTCTGTAATTTTTGTGGGGACATCGCTCCATGAGGACATCCTGGAGTCTGGTGCGAGGGTGGACGGCTTTCTGACTGTTCGGGCGGACAGCGACTGCAGCGGTCGGTACAACTCTGGTCACAACACAGTGAAGGGGCGTGTGTGTGGCCCTGACATTCAACTGATGGCAGTGTGTCTCCGCTTATGCCCAGGGGATTCTCACACCGTTGTGGTGACTGTTTAATTTATGTTTAATTTTGATGTGGTTATGTATCGTGTTGCTTTTTTGTATGACTTGTATGCTTACATACTTGGCTAATAAATTACAATTACAATTGTAGCCTTAATATTCACTATTCTTGGAATCCTGAGGTCATAAACCCTTCTGCAGCTGGGTCCGCTTCTGCTTATTCCAGACCATCATCTAAGTCTCCAATGCAAACATTTTGTTCTAAGCGATCAGTCCAACTTTTATGCTATCAAGATGTTAATCGTACATCAAACAAAAAAATGAATTTGTTCAATACAAGAGCTGTTCATTTGCAGAAGAATACACAGTATCTCTCTGTTGCAACAGTCGCAAAATTGTTTTTACCATGAAAGGCAATTGCTTCTGAATTATATTAGTGGTATTAAAGAGCTTTAGCAATAGCTCATTGATACTCAATGCATATTTTTAAGGTGGAGATTGATAGGTTCTTGCTTAGTATGGGTATGAAGTGTTATGGGGCAAAGGCAGGAGAATGGCGTTAAGAGGGAAAGATAGATCAGCCATGATTAAATGGCGGAATAATGGTGGGCCGAATGGCCTAATTCGGCTCGTATAACTATGAGTTTATGAACCTGCAATAGCTCCTCAGCACCTGCTGACATTTTATTTTGGGATGCATGCTAGTGCTTTGAAGTTTCATTTTTAGCTAAAAGGACAGAATAGTGATATGGAGAGTTGTTGAACTGAATTCAGGTGATGTTGTCAACAAATCATGATGCATATTTCACCAGGTTCGAGCAAAAGGTAGATACAAAATGTTGGAATAACACAGTGGGACAAGCAGCATCTCTTGAGAGAAGGAATGGGTGACGTTTCGGGTCGAGACACTTCTTCAGACTCAGGTCTCGACCCAAAATGTCACCCATTCCTTCTCTCTAAGAGATGCTGCCTGTCCCGCTGAGTTACTCCAGCATTTTCTTTTGTCTAAATATAGACATAGACGTAGAACATAGAAAATAGGTGCAGGAGGAGGCCATTCGGCCCTTCGAGCCAGCACCGCCATTCATTGTGATCATGGCTGATCGTCCCCAATCAATAACCCATGCCTGCCTTCTCCCCATATCCCTTGATTCCACTAGCCCCTGGAGCTCTATCTAACTCTCTCTTAAATCCATCCAGTGATTTGGCCTCCACTGACCTCTGTGGCAGGGAATTCCACAAATTCACAACTCTCTGGGTGAAAAAGTTTTTTCTCACCTCAGTCTTAAATGGCCTCTCATTTATTCTAAGTGTGGCCCCTGGTTCTGGACTCGCCCAACCCTCGATTTAAACCAGCATTTGCAGTTCTTTCCGACACAAATTCGAGCAAAACATTACTTCCTCAATTGATGTGGTTTAACTTATTGTGGACAATTTAGGATCTGTTTTGGCCCATGCATCAGTGATATTAATGATCTGGATGAGGGAATTGAAGGCAATATCTCCAAGTTTGCGGATGACACTAAGCTGGGGGGCAGTGTTAGCTGTGAGGAGGATGCTAGGAGACTGCAAGGTGACTTGGATAGGCTGGGTGAGTGGGCAAATGTTTGGCAGATGCAGTATAATGTGGATAAATGTGAGGTTCTCCATTTTGGTGGCAAAAACAGGAAAGCAGACTATTATCTAAATGGTGGCCGACTAGGAAAAGGGGAGATGCAGCGAGACCTGGGTGTCATGGTACACCAGTCATTGAAAGTGGGCATGCAGGTGCAGCAGGCAGTGAAGAAAGCGAATGGTATGTTAGCTTTCATAGCAAAAGGATTTGAGTATAGGAGCAGGGAGGTTCTACTGCAGTTGTACAGGGTCTTGGTGAGACCACACCTGGAGTATTGCGTACAGTTTTGGTCTCCAAATCTGAGGAAGGACATTATTGCCATAGAGGGAGTGCAGAGAAGGTTCACCAGACTGATTCCTGGGATGTCAGGACTGTCTTATGAAGAAAGACTGGATAGACTTGGTTTATACTCTCTAGAATTTAGGAGATTGAGAGGGGATCTTATAGAAACTTACAAAATTCTTAAGGGGTTGGACAGGCTAGATGCAGGAAGATTGCTCCTGATGTTGGGGAAGTCCAGGACAAGGGGTCACAGCTTAAGAATAAGGGGGAAATCCTTTAAAACCGAGATGAGAAGAACTTTTTTCACACAGAGAGTGGTGAATCTCTGGAACTCCCTGCCACAGAGGGTAGTCGAGGCCAGTTCATTGGCTATATTTAAGAGGGAGTTAGATGTGGCCCTTGTGGCTAAGGGGATCAGAGGGTATGGAGAGAAGGCAGGTACGGGATACTGAGTTGGATGATCAGCCATGATCATATTGAATGGTGGTGCAGGCTCGAAGGGCCGAATGGCCTACTCCTGCACCTAATTTCTATGTTTCTATGTTTCTTTGCACATTCAATGTAGTCTGGGGCTAACAGAAACAAATTTCCTGCCTCTTCAAATTTCCAAGAATGATCATGTTTCCAATTGTCATGTGTTGAGGTGGTCACCTGTTTCGGATGGCAAAGTGGAAGCCAGCATTAATAATTTATCCCTCTCTGTTGAGTCTAATAGAAACCACTGGAAAAGATGAGAGCAGGATTTTCCATTGAAGTGAAGCACCAGAAATTGCTTAAGAACTGCAGCATCAGGTCCTTGCTTGTTTTTGGTTACATAAGGATTTCCTGCTGAAACTGATGGTAACGCCAATGTTCAAATATGCATGGGATTACAAAAGTACTACTCAAAATGCAATATTGAATGGTTAATGAAAAACAAAAGACTACAGTTACTGGAAATCTATAATTATCGAATACTTGGTAGGTAAGGGATCAGTTGTCTTTGAAGTTTTTCAAAGAGGTTATTGTTGAACCTATGTGGGAAGGAACTGCGAATGCTGGTTTAATCCGAAGATTTGTTGTTGAAAATGGCAGTCACAATTTTCAAGATCCTTTACCTTCTTCAAACCAATCTCCCTTCTATGGACTCCATCTATACTTCACGTGTCTCGGCATGGCCTAGCATCATCAAGGACTAATCTCACCCTGCTCACAAGCTCTTCTCCCCTCTCTCTTCAGGCAAGAGGCAAGAGTTTGAAAACTCCACACCCTGGGACAGTTTCTTCCCAGTTGTAGCCAGACGGTCCTCTCTTCAGACTAGAGTAACTGCATTTCGATGTCCCTGTACTGTACACTGCACAATGACAATAAAGTTTAAATCTGAATCTGAATCTGAATTGGCAGCAAAATGAACTGTTCCAAGGAATTATCCTTGCAACTTCCACTCCTTTCCAGGAATGGTTTCCCTTGTGTTTTAAATATTTTCCGTTTCTAATTCTAAAAGTGGAAATGCTGATCTTACTGATTGCAACTTTTCAAGAAGTTTAATATCGGTTTAGGTTCATAATTGTTACGTGTACCGAGGTACAGTGAAAGGCTTTGTTTTGCATGATGTCCTGTCAGGTCAGATCAAAGGGGAAGATACAGAGCGCAGAACATAGTTGTCAGTATTGTAGCGCACCAGTTCCATAGACAAAGTCCAATGTTCGCAATTGGATACAGATAGCCCCTGCCATAGGTGTCTTGGGTCCTGCTGCTCCATCTGTGACTCCATCCTGTCTCTGTACCTCCTTTTTGGTCCTTCACCGCCCTTCGCAGTCTGTAGGACTCTGCCTTGTAGTCAGCCATATTGCCGGATGCCAGGCCGGAGTTGTAAGTAGCGGTGTGAGCATTCAAGACAACGTGAATGGAATTGTCCACCCAGGGTTTTTGATTAGGAAAGATGCTAACCCTTACTGTGGGGACAATGTTATCGGCTATTGTTGCAATGAAGTCCGTGATCGCTTCCGCGAACTCACTGACGTCTCCGGAACTTACTTGGAACATATTCCAGTTGACATCACTCAGTGCATCTTGCAGCATGGCCTCTGAATGGTCAGACCACCGCTTTATGTCCCTCGACACTGCCGCTTCCCGTACTATCAGGGTGCAGGGCCACCAAACTCAAGTGCAGTTTCCTGTCATTTCAATGTCCATACTAACCCGTCCCTTCAGCCCACAGTACCCATACTAGTGCTCCAGAAAGCCGCCGCCCCCCACTGGCCACCAATATCGGAATTGGTGGAGAGGTGGAATATTGCGATGGGGGACCAGCCCTCCCGTGTGAACATGGGACCCAACGGGTTCCACAGTCTAGTTTATGCTATAATTAGACAGAAATATCTTGGGACTGTTTCAGTTTATGGTCAATGCAAAATCAGTGCTTGATATTAGTTTTAAAGGCAAGAGCATTTTGTTAATATGTCGGATATAAGCATTGTCTTGGAGGGAGAGCTTTGAGGGAGAGCTTTGGTTCCTATTTTTGATCTTTTCTGCATTTCCTGGCCACCAAATTCTGCATTTCCTGGATTATTTTGATTCCTGCATTTTAGAGAAAAAACCCAACTCTATAGTAGCGACAGATTTGTTTATAAAGTGTGTAGGAAAGAACTGCAGATGCTGGTTTAAATCAACGATAGACTCAAAATGCTGTAGTAACTCAGTGGGACAGGTAGCATCTCTGGAGGGAAGGAAAGGGTGACGTTTGGGTGAAGACCCTTCTTCAGACTGATCTCAATGTTTAGAAAGTATATTGAAATCTTAATGAAGACATTTGGCACAGCACTGGGAAAATAAACAAGAAATCTGTCGTAATTATGTTTAGCTGCTGCACATCTTTCCCTTTGGGCTCTATTTAGGATTTAGTGCCTTAGATGAGAAACAAATGTTGGAAAACCATAGACCGACTGGCTACTGGCTGTTGGATAATCGGCATTTTGTGTGTGACTGTTATTCTTTGCAATGTGATTAAATTGTGGAACATGACCAAACAGTTGAATTGAACCTAATTATATTCAGAAGAAATTAGGTGATCTATGAATTAAAGAGGTACTGTATGTTCATCGAGTGCGATAAAGAGAGAGATGGCTTGAGAGGTGGATAGGTACTGTTGTGGTCCAGGCTGTATGAATTACATGCCAATGTGCTGTAAATTTTACATACAGGCAATCCCCAGGCACATAGTTCAGTTCCTGAGAAAGCAAGTTGTGGGAGAAGATCACACAAACTACTGTGATGAGAAAAGGAAAAGTGGGCACTAGCCAGCCTCAGTGACTCAATGAGCAGATGTTTCCACTCAGTGCTCCCAGTACTGCACAACTTGACATAGCCCCTGACTCTTATGGGCCTTAGGAGGGAAAGCATGCTGAAGTGCTCCCATCCCACCAAGCAGAAGACGCCTCCACCTCCACAGTAGCCAGCAATCCATTCCATCCATTTTACTGGTCTCCCAAACATTCATTTGCATGTAAGCATTGTTTTGGATGTTCATAACCCGTGTAAGCATCTATGTTAATACTAGACTAAGTGGGACCCGTTGGGTCCCATGTTCACACGGGAGGGCTGGTCCTCCGATACAATATTCCACCTCTCCACCAATTCCAATATTGGTGGCCAGTGGGGGGGCTTTCTGGAGTGCTGGTATGGGTTCTTGGGGTGGCAGCTCAGTCCCTCAAGCCTGATCTGCTGGCAGCTCACTCACGGCTGGTGAACTGGCAGTTGACTCATGACTATTCCTTGAAATTCCTTTTCAGGCAGGGTGCAAGGCCACCAAATTCAAATCCATGTTCCTACCATTTCAAGCAGGGTGCAAGGCCACCAAATTCAAGTGCAGTTTCTTACCACTTCAAGCAGGATGCAATGCCGCCAAATTCAAGTGCAGTTTCATTCCACTTCAAGCACGGTGCAAGGCCACCAAATTCAAGGGCAGTTTTATTCCATTTCAAGCAAGGTGCAAGGCCACCAAATTCAAATGCAGCTTCATACCATTTCATGCTGGGTGAAACCACCATAAAACCACACAAAACACCAAACTCACAGTTCAGTAGACATTCAGTGTGTTTAGTTGATTCACAGCTCAGACAGTCGTGACCTCTCCCTCACCCATCATGCAGAGACTGAGCCACACCCACACTTCCGGGTTTTATAACCCCTCCCCCCCACCGGAAAAGGTGTGGCTTTCATGGCGTGATTGACAGGAGAGAGATTCTCAACATTTTTTTACTAACTAATAACACTTCTATTTTTCATTGATGGGAAGAATTCTCTGTACCTGCTCAGCGGAGGGGGATGAGTAAGATGGCCAAAAATCACAGCCGTAAGTGGTAGCGTTTTATCTAAAATCAATATACAGTGCAAACAGGACGTAAGTGCATTTGCAGTAGTGCCTTTTAACTTCAAGCCAAAGCACCCAAGCCACCATTTGCAGTAAGTAGTGCCTTTTCTACTTCAAGCCAAAGCTCCCAAGCCACCATTTGCAGTAAGTAGTGCCTTTCAACTTCAAACCAAAGCTCTCAAGCCACCATTTGCAGTAAGTAGTGCCTTTCAACTTCAAGCCAAAGCACCCAACCCAACATTTGCTGTAAGAAGTGGCTTTCAACTTCATGTCACCTTTTGCAGTAAGTAGCGCCATTCAACTTCAAGCTAAAGCTCCAAAGCCACCTTTTGCAGTAAGTAGCGCCTTTCAACGTCAAACCAAAGCACTCAAGCCACCATTTGCAGTAAGTAGTGCCTTTCAACTTCAAGTCAAAGCTCCCAAGCCACCATTTGCAGTAAGTAGTGCCTTTCAACTTCAAGCCAAAGCACCCAAGCCACCATTTGCAGTAATAGTGCCTTCAACTACATGCCACCATTTGCAGTATATAGTGCCTTTCAACCTCAAGCCACACCCAAGCCTCCATTTGCAGTACGAAGTGCCTTTCAACCAAGCCAAAGCACCCAAGCCACCATTTGCAGTAGGTACTGCCTTTCAACGTCATGCAAAATCGCCCAAGCCACCATTTGCAGTAAGTAGTACCTTTTCTACTTCAAGCCAAAGCTCCCAAGCCACCATTTGCAGTAAATAGTGCCTTTCAACTCAAAGCAGAGCTCTCAAGCCACCATTTGCCGCAAGTAGTGCCTTTTCTACTTCAAGCAAAAGCTCCCAAGCCACCATTTGCAGTAATTAGTGCCTTTCAACTTCAAGCCAAAGCACCCAAGCCACCATTTGCAGTAAGTAGGGCCTTTCAACTTCATGCCAAAATTTGCAGTAAGTAGTGCCTTTCAACTTCAAGCCAAAGCACCCAAGCCACCATTTGCAATAAGTAGTGCCATTCAACTTCAAGCTAAAGCTCCAAATCCACCATTTGCAGTAAGTAGTGCCTTTCAACTTCAAGCCAAAGCTCCCAAGCCACCATTTGCTGTAAGTAGTGCCTTTCAACTTCATGCCACCATTTGCAGTAAGTAGTGCCTTTCAACTTCAAACCAAAGCTCTCAAGCCACCATTTGCATAAGTAGTGCCTTTCAACTTCAAGCCACACCCAAGCCACCATTTGCAGTAATTAGTGCTTTTCAACTTAATGCCAAAGCACCCACGCCACAATTTGCAGTAAGTAATGCCTTTTAACTTCAAGCCATTGCACCCAAGACACCATTTGCATTAAGTAGTGCCTTTTAACTTCAAGCCACACCCAAGCTATCATTTGCAGTAAGTAGTGCCTTTCAACTTCAAGCCAAAGCAACCAAGCCATCATTTGCAGTAATAGTGCCTGTCAACCTCATGCCACCATTTGCAGTAAGTAGTGCATTTTAATTTCATGCCACCATTTGCAGTAAGTAGTGCCTTTCAACTTAATGCCATAGCACCCAAGCCACAATTTGCAGTAAGTAGTGCCTTTCAACTTAAAGCCAAAGCACCCAAGCCAACATTTGCAGTAAGTATTGCCTTTCAACTTCATGCCACCATTTCAGTAAGTAGCGCCTTTCAACTTCAAGCCAAAGCAACCAAGCCACCATTTGCTGTAAGTAGTGCCTTTCAACTTCAAGCCAAAGCTCCCAAGCCTCCATTTGCAGTAAGTAGTGCCTTTCAACTTCAAACCAAAGCACCCAAGCCACCATTTGCAATAAGTAGTGCCATTCAACTTAAAGCCAAAGCACCCAAGCCACCATTTGCAGTAAGTATGGCCTTTCAACTTCATGCCACCATTTCAGTAAGTAGCGCCTTTCAACGTCAAGCCAAAGTACCCAAGCCACCATTTGCAGTAAGTAGTGCCTTTCAACTTAATGCCAAAGCACCCAAGCCACCGTTTACAGTAAGTAGTGCCTTTCAACGTCAAGCCAAAGCACCCAAGCCACCATTTGCAGTAAGTAGTGCCTTTCAACCTCAAGCCAAAGCACCCAAGCCACCATTTGCAGTAAGTAGTGCCTTTCAACTTCAAGCCAAAGCTCCCAAGCCTCCATTTGCAGTAAGTAGTGCCTTTCAACCTCATGTCACCATTTGCAGTAAGTAGTGCCTTTTCTACTTCAAGCCAAAGCTCCCAAGCCACCATTTGCAGTGTGGTCCCTTTCAACTTCAAACCAAAGCTCTCAAGCCACCACTTGCAGTATGTAGTCCCTTTCAACTTCAAGCCAAAGCACCAAGCCACCATTTGCTGTAAGTAGTGCCTTTCAACCTCATGCCACCATTTGCAGTAAGTAGTGCCTTTCAACTTCATGCCACCATTTGCAGTAAGTAGTGCCTTTCAACTTCAAACCAAAGCTCTCAAGCCACCATTTGCAGTATGTAGTGCCTTTCAACCTCAAGCCAAAGCTCCCAAGCCACCATTTGCAGTAAGTAGTGCCTTTCAACTTCAAGCCAAAGCTCCCAAGCCTCCATTTGCAGTAAGTAGTGCATTACAACTTCAAACCAAAGCACCCAAGCCACCATTTGCAATAAGTAGTGCCATTCAACTTCAAGCCAACGTTCCCAAGCCACCATTTTCAGTAAGTAGTGCCTTACACCTTAAAGCCAAAGCACCCAAGCCACCATTTGCAGTAAGTAGTGCCTTTCAACCTCATGCCACCATTTGCAGTAAGTAGTGCATTTCAACTTCAAGCCACACCCAAGCCACCATTTGCAGTAAGATGTGCCTTTCAACTGCAAGCCAAATCACCCGAGCAACCATTTGCTGTAAGTAGTGCCTTTCAACTTCAAGCCAAAGCACCCAAGCCAACATTTACAGTAAGTAGTGGCTTTGAACTTCAAGCCAAAGCTCCCAAGCAGCCATTTGCAGTAATTGGTGCCTTTCAACTTCAAGTCAAATCTCCAAAGCCACCATTTGCAGTAAGTAGTGCCTTTCAACTTAATGCCAAAGCACCCAAGCCACAATTTGCAGTAAGTAATGCCTTTTAACTTCAAGCCTTTGCACCCAAGCCACCATTTGCAGTAAGTAGTGCCTTTCAAATTCACGCCACACCCAAGCCATCATTTGCAGTAAGTAGTGCCTTTCAACTTCAAGCCAAAGCAACCAAGCCACCATTTGCAGTAATAGTGCCTTTCAACTTCATGCCACCATTTGCAGTAAGTAGTGCCTTTCAACTTCAAGCCACACCCAAGCCACCATTTGCAGTAAGTAGTGCCTTTGAACTTCATGCCACCATTTGCAGTAAGTAGTGCCTTTCAACCTCATGCCACCATTTGCAGTAAGTAGTGCCTTTCAACTTCATGCCACCATTTGCAGTAAGTAGTGCCTTTCAACTTCAAACCAAAGCTCTCAAGCCACCATTTGCAGTAAGTAGTGCCTTTCAACCTCAAGCCAAAGCTCCCAAGCCACCATTTGCAGTAAGTAGTGCCTTTCAACTTCAAGCCAAAGCTCCCAAGCCAACATTTGCAGTAAGTATTGCCTTTCAACTTCATGCCACCATTTCAGTAAGTAGCGCCTTTCAACTTCAAGCCAAAGCAACCAAGCCACCATTTGCAATAAGTAGTGCCATTCAACTTAAAGCCAAAGCACCCAAGCCACCATTTGCAGTAAGTATGGCCTTTCAACTTCATGCCACCATTTCAGTAAGTAGCGCCTTTCAACGTCAAGCCAAAGTACCCAAGCCACCATTTGCAGTAAGTAGTGCCTTTCAACTTAATGCCAAAGCACCCAAGCCACCGTTTACAGTAAGTAGTGCCTTTCAACGTCAAGCCAAAGCACCCAAGCCACCATTTGCAGTAAGTAGTGCCTTTCAACCTCAAGCCAAAGCACCCAAGCCACCATTTGCAGTAAGTAGTGCCTTTCAACTTCAAGCCAAAGCTCCCAAGCCTCCATTTGCAGTAAGTAGTGCCTTTCAACCTCATGTCACCATTTGCAGTAAGTAGTGCCTTTGCTACTTCAAGCCAAAGCTCCCAAGCCACCATTTGCAGTAAGTGGTGCCTTTCAACTTCAAACCAAAGCTCTCAAGCCACCACTTGCAGTATGTAGTCCCTTTCAACTTCAAGCCAAAGCACCAAGCCACCATTTGCTGTAAGTAGTGCCTTTCAACCTCATGCCACCATTTGCAGTAAGTAGTGCCTTTCAACTTCATGCCACCATTTGCAGTAAGTAGTGCCTTTCAACTTCAAACCAAAGCTCTCAAGCCACCATTTGCAGTAAGTAGTGCCTTTCAACCTCAAGCCAAAGCTCCCAAGCCACCATTTGCAGTAAGTAGTGCCTTTCAACTTCAAGCCAAAGCTCCCAAGCCTCCATTTGCAGTAAGTAGTGCATTACAACTTCAAACCAAAGCACCCAAGCCACCATTTGCAATAAGTAGTGCCATTCAACTTCAAGCCAACGCTCCCAAGCCACCATTTTCAGTAAGTAGTGCCTTACACCTTAAAGCCAAAGCACCCAAGCCACCATTTGCAGTAAGTATGGCCTTTCAACTTCATGCCACCATTTCAGTAAGTAGCGCCTTTCAACGTCAAGCCAAAGTACCCAAGCCAACATTTGCAGTAAGTAGTGCCTTTGAACTTAATGCCAAAGCACCCAAGCCACCGTTTACAGTAAGTAGTGCCTTTCAACTTCAAGCCAAAGCACCCAAGCCACCATTTGCAGTAAGTAGTGCCTTTCAACCTCATGCCACCATTTGCAGTAAGTAGTGCATTTCAACTTCAAGCCACACCCAAGCCACCATTTGCAGTAAGATGTGCCTTTCAACTGCAAGCCAAATCACCCAAGCAACCATTTGCTGTAAGTAGTGCCTTTCAACTTCAAGCCAAAGCACCCAAGCCACCATTTATAGTAAGTAGTGGCTTTGAACTTCAAGCCAAAGCTCCCAAGCCGCCATTTGCAGTAATTGGTGCCTTTCAACTTCAAGTCAAAGCTCCAAAGCCACCATTTGCAGTAAGTAGTGCCTTTCAACTTAATGCCAAAGCACCCAAGCCACAATTTGCAGTAAGTAATGCCTTTTAACTTCAAGCCTTTGCACCCAAGCCACCATTTGCAGTAAGTAGTGCCTTTCAAATTCACGCCACACCCAAGCCATCATTTGCAGTAAGTAGTGCCTTTCAACTTCAAGCCAAAGCAACCAAGCCACCATTTGCAGTAATAGTGCCTTTCAACTTCATGCCACCATTTGCAGTAAGTAGTGCCTTTCAACTTCAAGCCACACCCAAGCCACCATTTGCAGTAAGTAGTGCCTTTGAACTTCATGCCACCATTTGCAGTAAGTAGTGCCGTTCAACTTCAAGCCAAAGCACCATAGCCACCATTTGCTGTAAGTAGTGCCTTTCTACTACGAGCCAAAGCTCCCAAGCCACCATTTGCAGTAAGTAGCGCCTTTCAACTTCAAGCCAAAGCACCCAAGCCACCATTTGCAGTAAGTACTGCTTTCAACTTCAAGCCAAAGCACCCAAGCCACCATTTACAGTAAGTAGTGGCTTTGAACTTCAAGCCAAAGCTCCCAAGCTGCCATTTGCAGTAAGTAGTGCCTTTCAACTTCAAGCCAAAGCACCCAAGCCACCATTTGCAGTAAGTAGTGCCTTTCAACTTCAAGCCAAAGCACCCAAACAGCCATTTGCATGCAGTGCCTTTTTACTTCAAACAAACCATATTTTCATTTTCAAACCACATTAAGGGTACTCACAGTTGTGTAGACATTTGTTCAGTGTTATTCAGAGCTCAGAGACGTGACCCTTTGCTTCATCCAGCTCGCAGAGACTGAGTGAGGCACACCACTTCCTGGTTTTATAGTCACTCCCCCTCCCTCCAGCAGGGGCAGCAGAGAGAATGGTGAATTTTTTAAAAACATTAATATTTCTCTGATTTTTCATCGATGGGAAAAATCCTCCGCTCCCTTAAGGCGGAGGGGGGCTCTGAGCGAGGTGGCCAAAAATAGATAGAAGATACAATCACAGTCAAACAACATTGAATTTGTGCCCACCATCAATCACCCATTTTACTCAGTCCTACACTGATCCCATTTTATTCTCTGTGTTTCTTCATCTCAGTTTCTGTTTCTCATCTAGTTAATAGGGGCAATTTAAAATGACCAATTCAGTGGCTAACCCGCTATCCCTTTTGGGATCTGGGAGAGACGAGAGCATTGCAGTCACAAGGAGAATGTGCAAACTCCACACAGATTATGTGCTCTAATATTGGAGTCCCTGACCTTTGGTGAATTAATGGCCATACTGCAGCTGCAGAAGTGTAATGACACTTCGAATTTCCATCTCTGCCGCCGTACATGGCAGCCGCGCCAACAGCCTGTCTTGTCTTTTTCCTCTTTTGCTGTTTTGGTCTGTGTTTACGTGTATGTTTTTAGTGTACCTTTAGTTTTGTACTATGTGGAGGTGGAGTGGGGTGGGGAGGGGGGGTGTTTGGGGAAACCTTTTTTTATCTCTTTCCTCGATGGAGATGTGGTTTTTTTCATCGTATATCCGTCTGCAGTGCGCCGTTAACATCGTGGAGTTTGCGGTCCCTTTATTAGGGATTGACTGCGGGAGCTCCAACCGCAGGTTCTTCTATTGCCCCGATGCGGGGACTTCGATCTTCGACTGCGGGAGCTTAGATCGCCCCAACTGCGGAAGTTTTGATTTCCACGACCGCGGGGGAAAAGAAGGAAAGAAGGTATGTTATTTGCCTTCCATCACAGTGGGGAACGTGAGGTCGCTGAAAAAACAAGGTGGGCGTGCTGTCTGCACTGGTGAGGACTCGGAGGGAGTGCTGTGAGTGCAGTGATCTCAGTGTTTTAGAAACATAGAAACATAGAAATTAGGTGCAGGAGTAGGCCATTCGGCCCTTCGAGCCTGCACCGCCATTCAATATGATCATGGCTGATCATCCAACTCAGTATCCCGTACCTGCCTTCTCTCCATACCCCCTGATCCATTTAGCCACAAGGGCCACATCTAACCCCCTCTTAAATATAGCCAATGAACTGGCCTCAACTACCTTCTGTGGCAGAGAGTTCCAGAGATTCACCACTCTCTGTGTGAAAAATGTTTTTCTCATCTCGGTCCTAAACTGTGCAGCAGAACTGGCCCCTGTATTCACCAACATCTTCAACTCATCCCTCTGCCAATGTACAATGCCCCAGTGCTTCAAACAATCTACCATCATCCCTATGCCCAAGTCTAATACATCATCCTGCCTCAATGACTATAGACCGATTGCCCTTACATCTGTGGCCATGAAGTCATTCGAGCGCATTATTCTTGCTCACCTCAAAACCAGCACTTCCTCCAACTTGGACCCACATCAATTCGCATACAGAGCCAACAGGTCAGTAGAAGACACAGTCAATCTGGCCATTCATCACACTCTGCAACACCTGGAAACCGCCAACACGTACACCCGCATCCTGTTCATGGACTTCAGTTCGGCATTTAACTCCATCAACCCGGTTAAACTCTTCCATAAATTAACGGACATGAACATTGACCCCTGCATCTGTCAATGGATCTACAGCTTCCTTTGGAACAGACAACATAGGGTGAAGATACATAACACCATATCTCACCCCCTGCACCTCAGCACAGGAGCCCCTCAGGGCTGCGTCTTGTCACCCTGGTTATTCTCACTCTACACAAACCAATTCACATCCCAGTATAGTTCAGTTAAAATATATAAATACGCAGATGACAAAACCATCATAGGTCTCATCTCGAACAATAATGAAACAGAATACCGCACTCAAACACACAATGCAGTCACTTGGTGCACAGATAATAACCTCTTACTCAACACATCAAAAACACACAAACTCATCATTGATCTCAGACGTAAGGCACAACCCAAGACCCCCCTACTCATCTCAGGCGAACCCATATCCACCACTGACTCATTCAAATTTCTTGGCACTCACATAAGCAATAACCTCAAATGGAAAATCAATTCAAATCACATCTACAAAAAAGCCAACCTAAGACTCTTCTTCCTCCGCCAGCTCAAGAAGTTTAGAGTGAGGAAACACCTCCTAATCTGAATCTACACAGCCATCATCCAAAGCATGCTCACTTCATCAATTACAGTCTGGTTCAGCAGTTTAGACACTCACTCCCGTAATAAATTACAGCGCATAGTTAACAAAGCATCCAAAATCATCAGCACTCCCCTTCCATCAATAGAATCACTCCATCACAAACGGTCCGTGTCAAGGGTGAAGAAAATCATCTCTGATCCCTCCCACCCAGCTCACCACATCTTCCACCTGCTACCATCAGGAAGGCGCTACAGCTCACTGCCCGCCAAGACATCTCGATTTAAAAACAGTTTTTACCCACACGCAATCCGAATTCTGAACACACTATGACAACAGCACATATCCTCCGCATGCATGTACTGTATATTGTATGATGTTGTGTTTTATGTTATGTTTGACGGGAATCAGCCTACCTTGTAACATCCTGTACTGAACCTGAATTCCACCAGCTTGACTGTGTGGTCATTAAATAATCTAATCTAATCTAAAGGATTTCCCCTCTATCCTCAAACTGTGACCCCTTGTCCTGGACTTCCCCAACATCGGGAACAATCTTCCTGCATCTAGCCTGTCCAACCCCTTAAGAATTTTGTAAGTTTCTATAAGATCCTTCCCCAATCTCCTAAATTCTAGCGAGTACAAGCCGAGTCTATCCAGTCTTTCTTCATATGAAAGTCCTGACATCCCAGGAATCAGTCTGGTGAACCTTCTCTGTACTCCCTCTATGGCAAGAATGTCTTTCCTCAGATTTGGAGACCAAAACAGTACGCAATACTCCAGATGTGGTCTCACCAAGACCCTGTACAATTGCAGTAGAACCTCCCTGCTCCTATACTCAAATCCTTTTGCTATGAATGCTAACATACCATTTGCTTTCTTCACTGCCTGCTGCACCTGCATGCCTACTTTCAATGATTGGTGTACCATGACACCCAGGTCTCGTTGCATCTCCCCTTTTCCTAATCGGCCACCATTTAGATAATAGTCTACTTTCCTGTTTTTGCCACCAAAGTGAATAACCTCACATTTATCCACATTATACTGCATCTGCCATGCATTTGCCCACTCACCCAGCCTATCCAGGTCACCTTGCAGCCTCCTAGCATCCTCCTCACAGCTAACACTGCCCCCCAGCTTCGTGTCATCTGCAAACTTGGAGATGTTGCATTCAATTCCCTCGTCCAAATCATTAATATATATTGTAAATAGCTGGGGTCCCAGCACTGAGCCTTGCGGTATCCCACTAGTCACTGCCTGCCATTCTGAAAAGGACCCGTTTACTCCTACTCTTTGCTTCATGTTTGCCAGCCAGTTCTCTATCCAGTTCAATACTGAACCCCCATTACCGTGTGCTTTAAGTTTGTATACTAATCTCTTATGTGGGACCTTGTCGAAAGCCTTCTGAAAGTCCAGATATATCACATCCACTGGTTCTCCCTTATCCACTCTACTAGTTACATCCTCGAAAAATTCTATAAGATTCGTCAGACATGATTTACCTTTCATAAATCCATGCTGACTTTGTCCAATGATTTCACCACTTTCCAAATGTGCTGCTATCCCATCTTTAATAACTGACTCTAGCAGTTTCCCCACTACCGATGTTAGACTAACTGGTCTGTAATTTTTGTGGGGACATCGGTCCATGAGGACATCCTGGAGTCTGGTGCGAGTGTGGACGGCTTTCTGACTGTTCGGGCGGACAGCGACTGCAGCGGTCGGTACAACTCTGGTCACAACACAGTGAAGGGGCGTGTGTGTGGCCCTGACATTCAACTGATGGCAGTGTGTCTCCGCTTATGCCCAGGGGATTCTCACACCGTTGTGGTGACTGTTTAATTTATGTTTAATTTTGATGTGGTTATGTATCGTGTTGCTTTTTTGTATGACTTGTATGCTTACATACTTGGCTAATAAATTACAATTACAATTGTAGCCTTAATATTCACTATTCTTGGAATCCTGAGGTCATAAACCCTTCTGCAGCTGGGTCCGCTTCTGTTTATTCCAGACCATCATCTAAGTCTCCAATGCAAACATTTTGTTCTAAGCGTTCAGTCCAACTTTTATGCTATCAAGATGTTAATCGTACATCAAACAAAAAAATGAATTTGTTCAATACAAGAGCTGTTCATTTTCAGAAGAATACACAGTATCTCTCTGTTGCAACAGTCGCAAAATTGTTTTTACCATGAAAGGCAATTGCTTCTGAATTATATTAGTGGTATTAAAGAGCTTTAGCAATAGCTCATTGATACTCAATGCATATTTTTAAGGTGGAGATTGATAGGTTCTTGCTTAGTATGGGTATGAAGTGTTATGGGGCAAAGGCAGCAGAATAGCGTTAAGAGGGAAAGATAGATCAGCCATGATTAAATGGCGGAATAATGGTGGGCCGAATGGCCTAATTCGGCTCGTATAACTATGAGTTTATGAACCTGCAATAGCTCCTCAGCACCTGCTGACATTTTATTTTGGGATGCATGCTAGTGCTTTGAAGTTTCATTTTTAGCTAAAAGGACAGAATAGTGATATGGAGAGTTGTTGAACTGAATTCAGGTGATGTTGTCAACAAATCATGATGCAGATTTCACCAGGTTCGAGCAAAAGGTAGATACAAAATGTTGGAGTAACACAGCGGGACAAGCAGCATCTCTTGAGAGAAGGAATGGGTGACGTTTCGGGTCGAGACACTTCTTCAGACTCAGGTCTCGACCCAAAATGTCACCCATTCCTTCTCTCTAAGAGATGCTGCCTGTCCCGCTGAGTTACTCCAGCATTTTCTTTTGTCTAAATATAGACATAGACGTAGAACATAGAAAATAGGTGCAGGAGGAGGCCATTCGGCCCTTCGAGTCAGCACCGCCATTCATTGTGATCATGGCTGATCGTCCCCAATCAATAACCCATGCCTGCCTTCTCCCCATATCCCTTGATTCCACTAGCCCCTGGAGCTCTATCTAACTCTCTCTTAAATCCATCCAGTGATTTGGCCTCCACTGACCTCTGTGGCAGGGAATTCCACAAATTCACAACTCTCTGGGTGAAAAAGTTTTTTCTCACCTCAGTCTTAAATGGCCTCTCATTTATTCTAAGTGTGGCCCCTGGTTCTGGACTCGCCCAACCCTCGATTTAAACCAGCATTTGCAGTTCTTTCCGACACAAATTCGAGCAAAACATTACTTCCTCAATTGATGTGGTTTAACTTATTGTGGACAATTTAGGATCTGTTTTGGCCCATGCATCAGTGATATTAATGATCTGGATGAGGGAATTGAAGGCAATATCTCCAAGTTTGCGGATGACACTAAGCTGGGGGGCAGTGTTAGCTGTGAGGAGGATGCTAGGAGACTGCAAGGTGACTTGGATAGGCTGGGTGAGTGGGCAAATGTTTGGCAGATGCAGTATAATGTGGATAAATGTGAGGTTCTCCATTTTGGTGGCAAAAACAGGAAAGCAGACTATTATCTAAATGGTGGCCGACTAGGAAAAGGGGAGATGCAGCGAGACCTGGGTGTCATGGTACACCAGTCATTGAAAGTGGGCATGCAGGTGCAGCAGGCAGTGAAGAAAGCGAATGGTATGTTAGCTTTCATAGCAAAAGGATTTGAGTATAGGAGCAGGGAGGTTCTACTGCAGTTGTACAGGGTCTTGGTGAGACCACACCTGGAGTATTGCGTACAGTTTTGGTCTCCAAATCTGAGGAAGGACATTATTGCCATAGAGGGAGTGCAGAGAAGGTTCACCAGACTGATTCCTGGGATGTCAGGACTGTCTTATGAAGAAAGACTGGATAGACTTGGTTTATACTCTCTAGAATTTAGGAGATTGAGAGGGGATCTTATAGAAACTTACAAAATTCTTAAGGGGTTGGACAGGCTAGATGCAGGAAGATTGCTCCCGATGTTGGGGAAGTCCAGGACAAGGGGTCACAGCTTAAGAATAAGGGGGAAATCCTTTAAAACCGAGATGAGAAGAACTTTTTTCACACAGAGAGTGGTGAATCTCTGGAACTCCCTGCCACAGAGGGTAGTCGAGGCCAGTTCATTGGCTATATTTAAGAGGGAGTTAGATGTGGCCCTTGTGGCTAAGGGGATCAGAGGGTATGGAGAGAAGGCAGGTACGGGATACTGAGTTGGATGATCAGCCATGATCATATTGAATGGCGGTGCAGGCTCGAAGGGCCGAATGGCCTACTCCTGCACCTAATTTCTATGTTTCTATGTTTCTTTGCACATTCAATGTAGTCTGGGGCTAACAGAAACAAATTTCCTGCCTCTTCAAATTTCCAAGAATGATCATGTTTCCAATTGTCATGTGTTGAGGTGGTCACCTGTTTCGGATGGCAAAGTGGAAGCCAGCATTAATAATTTATCCCTCTCTGTTGAGTCTAATAGAAACCACTGGAAAAGATGAGAGCAGGATTTTCCATTGAAGTGAAGCACCAGAAATTGCTTAAGAACTGCAGCATCAGGTCCTTGCTTGTTTTTGGTTACATAAGGATTTCCTGCTGAAACTGATGGTAACGCCAATGTTCAAATATGCATGGGATTACAAAAGTACTACTCAAAATGCAATATTGAATGGTTAATGAAAAACAAAAGACTACAGTTACTGGAAATCTATAATTATTGAATACTTGGTAGGTAAGGGATCAGTTGTCTTTGAAGTTTTTCAAAGAGGTTGTTGTTGAACCTATGTGGGAAGGAACTGCGAATGCTGGTTTAATCCGAAGATTTGTTGTTGAAAATGGCAGTCACAATTTTCAAGATCCTTTACCTTCTTCAAATCAACCTCCCTTCTATGGACTCCATCTATACTTCACGTGTCTCGGCATGGCCTAGCATCATCAAGGACTAATCTCACCCTGCTCACAAGCTCTTCTCCCCTCTCTCTTCAGGCAAGAGGCAAGAGTTTGAAAACTCCACACCCAGGGACAGTTTCTTCCCAGTTGTAGCCAGACGGTCCTCTCTTCAGCTAGAGTGCAGTCCCGACCTTCCATCTACCTCATTAGAGACCTCTGAATTATTTTTAATTGGACTTCATCAGACTTTATCTTGCACTAAATGTTGTATCCTTTATCCTTTATATGTACACCGTGGATGGCTTGATTGAAATCATGTATAGTATTTTCTTTGACTAGATAGCATGCAAACAAAAGCTTTTCGCTGTACCTGGGCACATGCAACACAGAAAAACTGAACTAAACTTAACTAAAAGCATTATTTTGTCTGAAATTTGTTAGAGTCTTAACTTGACCATAGACGCCCAATGTCCTAGCCTTAAAACCACCTCCATCGTGCCGGTGCCAAAACACTCCACTGCGGCAAGCCTCAACGACTTCCGCCCAGTTGCACTTACTCCCATCATCACCAAGTGCTTCGAGAGGCTGGTCCTGGCACACCTCAAAGGCTGCCTACCCCCCACACTGGATCCCTATCAGTTTGCCTACCGCAAGAACAGGAGTACGGAGGATGCCATCTCAATGGCACTTCACTCCACCCTCTCCCACCTCGACAACAGAGACACTTATGTAAGAATGCTGATCATCGATTACAGCTCAGCATTCAACACCATTATACCCTCTAAACTGATCACCAAACTCGGTGACCTGGGCATCGACCCATCCCTCTGCAACTGGATACTGGACTTTCTAACCAACAGACCCCAGTCTGTTAGGTTAGACAAGCACACCTCTTCAACTCTCACCCTGAACACCGGCGTTCCACAGGGCTGTGTGCTGAGCCCCCTCCTCTACTCCCTCTTTACCTACGACTGCACACCTGTACATGGTACTAACACCATCATCAAGTATGCAGATGATACAACGGTGATTGGCCTCATCAGCAACAACGATGAGTCGGCCTATAGGGAGGAGGTCCAGCTCCTAACAGCATGGTGCGCTGACAACAACCTGGCCCTTAACTCCCCGAAGGCCAAGGAGCTCATTGTAGACTTCAGGAAGTCTAGGGGCGGCACGCACACCCCCATCCACATCAACGGGACGGAGGTGGAACGTGTTTCCAGCTTCAGGTTCCTGGGGGTCAACATCTCCGATGACCTCTCTTGGACTCACAATACCTCAACTCTGGTCAAGAAGGCTCACCAGCATCTCTTCTTCCTGAGGAGACTGAAGAAGGTCCATCTGTCTCCCCAGATTCTGGTGAACTTCTACCGCTGCACCATCGAGAGCATCCTTACCAACTGTATCACAGTATGGTATGGCAACTGCTCTGTCTCCGACCGGAAAGCACTGCAGAGGGTGGTGAAAATTGCCCAACGCATCACCGGTTCCTCACTCCCCTCCATTGAGTCTGTCCAAAGCAAGCGTTGTCTGCGAAGGGAGCTCAGCATCGCCAAGGACTGCTCTCACCCCAACCATAGACTGTTTACCCTCCTACCATCCGGGAGGCGCTACAGGTCTCTCCGTTGCCGGACCAGCAGGTCCAGGAACAGCTTCTTCCCTGCGGCTGTTACACTACTCAACAATGTACCTCGGTGATTGCCAATCACCCCCCCCCCCCCCCCCCCCCCCGGACACTCCCACCAGGAAAACACTATGACTGTATGCATGTAAATAGATGTATTTATTGCTCATATTCTATGTCGCTCTTCCAGGGAGATGCTAACTGCATTTCGTTGTCTGTACTGTACACTGACAATGACAATTCTAGTTGAATCTGAATCTGAATCTGAATCTGAATTGAATCTGATCTAGTGGCAGCACTGGATTGGAGTTTCATGGGTTGTCCTGGGCAGATGATGTTCCGATGTTCTCAACCGCTCCTGCACCACTCTGTGCAGTTGCAGGGTGTATCTATTCCACCTGCTTGGCCATCTTGTGCTTGTTCTAGTTTAGGTGTAATCTGGAGATACAGCTTAGAAACAGGCCCTTCAGCCCACCAAGTCTGCACCTACCTGCGATCCCCATTAAACTACCACTATAGTACACACTATGGACAAGTTACGATCACGACTATAGATGTTTGTCTGTACAGAGTTTGTATGTTCTACCCGTGACTGCGTGGGTATTATCTGTGATCTTCAGTTTCCTCCCACAATCCAAAGACGTACAGGTTTGTAGGTTAATTGGCTTGGTATAAATGTAAATTGTCCCTAGTGCGTGTAGGATACCATTAATGTGCGGGGATCGCTGGTTCCGCACTGTATCTCTAAACTAAACTAAACATATTCAAATGTTCTGTTTCCACTAACCTTTCAGAAAGACAGTTCCACACATCCAAACCCACAAAGAGCAAAATGTTATTTAATCTTGTATTTAAATATGTGACCCTTATTTTAAAATGATATTCCCCAAGACTAGATTCTTTACAAGGGAAAACAATATCGCTACCGTGTGCGGACGTGGCGCCAACGGATGAGAGGCCGAAGCAAAGAAGTCGAAGCCAAAGAACGGAATGGAAACAAGGCCGAAACGCTAATAAACCGAAAGAGTCCGAAGACGAAACGCCTACTAACCGAAAGGATGGGGCGCCTAAATGAAAACTAACCGAAAGGGCGGGACGCCTAAAATCTAAGGAACCGAAAAGCACCAAGTTGAAAGCGGCCAAAGGTTTGCATCACTCGGGACAGCCCCCACTCTCACACGGCCACCTTCCACGGGCTGCGGGTTGGGTGGAGCGGAAGTTTGGGATAATGTTCATGCCTTCACAGTGATGTGATGGACGAGGTGGTCTGGACCAATCGCTGACAAGTCCCGCCCCCCAGCAACGTCAAGTCCGTTATTGGACTTTTCCGTTGAGCGGCAGTCGGTCCTTTGGCCTGTAGGTGCCGCCGCCTTTCAGGTAGGTGGTGTTTCGACAGAGCGGCCATTCAGTAAATTTGCTTTTAGGCGACGCAGCTTTTCGGTTCCTTGGGATTTAGGCGTCCCACCCTTTCGGTTAGTTTGCATTTAGGCGTCCCATCCTTGTGGTTAGTAGGCGTTTTGTCTTCGGACTCTTTTGGTTTATTGGCGTTTCTGCCTCGTTTTCATTCCGTTCTTTGGCTTCGACTTCTTTGCTTCGGCTCCTTGTCTGTCGACGCCACGACCGGGTACCCTCGCTACATCTTCCCTCTTAAAACCCCTTCACATTTCTTAGAAATTCCTGCCCACTGTTCTAAACGTAACTGAATATAAGCCTAGCCTGTGCAACATTCCCTGTTTATTCCATGAGTTGATCTAACAATACTTTACTGAACTGTTTCCTTAGATTATACGAGACAGTGGAACCGATGCTAACTGCATTTCGATGTCCCTGTACTGTACACTGCACAATGACAATAAAGTTTAAATCTGAATCTGAATCTGAATTGGCAGCAAAATGAACTGTTCCAAGGAATTATCCTTGCAACTTCCACTCCTTTCCAGTGAATTGTTTTCCCTTGTGTTTTAAATATTTTCCGTTTCTAATTCTAAAAGTGGAAATGCTGATCTTACTGATTGCAACTTTTCAAGAAGTTTAATATCGGTTTAGGTTCATAATTGTTACGTGTACCGAGGTACAGTGAAAGGCTTTGTTTTGCATGATGTCCTGTCAGGTCAGATCAAAGGGGAAGATACAGAGCGCAGAACATAGTTGTCAGTATTGTAGCGCACCAGTTCCATAGACAAAGTCCAATGTTCGCAATTGGATACAGGTGCATTACACAATGCCATACCTTATGGAAGGATGATTCAGAAACCTTATAACAAAGGAGAATTTTTATGGTAATTTGGAAGAGGCAAGGTGCTAAACATTTAGCTGTATGGTGTTGAAGATTGAATCATACTGCAATGTACTTGTGTTGTCATAATCTGGAGACATTATACAATGCACTTAAAGTCATAGAGTCTTACTGAATTGAAAACTGGCCCTTCAGCCCAACTTGCCATGCCGACCAAAATGCTCCATTTAAAGTAGTCTCATTTGGCCCACATCCCTCTCAACCTTTCCTATCCATGTACTTGTTCAAGTGTCTTTTAAATGTTGTTATAGTATCTGCCTCAACTGCCTCTGCACCTTGTTCCATATACCCGTAACCATCACCCTATGAGTGAAAAAGATGCCCCTCAGGTTTGTATTCAATGTTGTCTCTTTCACCATAAACATATATCCTCTGGTTCTTGATTCCCCCACTGTGGGTAAAAGATTATTCACCCTATCTATTCCCTTAATGAATTCATACACCTCCATAAGATCACTCCTCAGACTCCCACTACTCCCGGGATAAAGTTCTAGCCTGCCCAACTTCTTCCGACAGCACTGCCCCTCAAGTCCTTGCAACATCTTCATTAAGCTTTGAACTCAATGACTGCAACGTTGCCAAAGATTCAATATTTAATGCTGTTTTGGAAGTGGAAGGATGCTCACTTGGTGGCTGTGTGGCCCTTAAGAGCTGAGTCGTCATGCACGGCATATATATGAACAGTAAATTTGGAAATGTAATTGTTGATACAGATTATGAATTGCCTGGCCCAAAAACTTGCTGGTAATAAATCATTTTCTAGTTTATATATAATGGACAGAATTCATCTGTGTCAGCCAGTGTATAGATAAATAATTCTTGAACATAAACTGGGTTAAAAAGATGTTATGAAATGTCTTATAATGTTAATGATTAAATATTAATGATTTGGACCAGGGAATTGAATGCAACATCTCCAAGTTTGCGGATGACACTAAGCTGGGGGGCAGTGTTAACTGTGAGGAGGATGCTAGGAGGCTGCAAGATGACTTGGATAGGCTGGGTGAGTGGGCAAATGCATGGCAGATGCAGTATAATGTGGATAAATGGGAGGTTATCCCCTTTGGTGGCAAAAACAGGAAAGTAGACTATTACCTGAATGGTGGCCGATTAGGAAAAAGGGAGATGCAACGAGACCTGGGTGTCATGGTACACCAGTCATTGAAAGTAGGCATGCAGGTGCAGCAGGCAGTGAAGAAAGTGAATGGTATGTTAGCATTCATAGCAAAAGGATTTGAGTATAGGAGCAGGGAGGCTCTACTGCAGTTGTACAGAGCCTTGGTGAGACCACACCTGCTCTCTAATCTGAGGAAGGACATTCTTGCCATAGTACAGAGAAGGGTCACCAGACTGATTCCTGGGATGTCAGGACTTTCATATGAAGAAAGACTGGATAGACTCAGCTTGTACTCGCTTTGACGGGGGATCTTATAGAATCTTACAAAATTCTTAAGGGTTTGGATAGGCTAGATGCAGGAAGATTGTTCCCAATGCTGGGGAAGTCCAGAACAAGGGGTCACAGTTTAAGGATAAAGGGGAAATCTTTTAGGACTGAGATGAGAAAAACATTTTTACACAGAGAGTGGTGAATCTCTGGAATTCTCTGCCACAGAAGGTAGTTGAGGCCAGTTCATTGGCTATATTTAAGAGGGAGTTAGATGTGGCAGAAAGGAGGGAATGCATAGAAAAAACTATTTCCCCCAATGCAGCGAAAAAGCATCTATCGCTGATGCCCCAGGGTCTGGTTCCCAAGTAAAATAGTTTGGTAACTGGTGATTGGGTCTAAATGCAAATAGATCGATATCTGGTGTTCCATACCGTGCTACAATATCAGCAAATACTTTTATATCCAACATCCATTCGATGTTTTCATTCAATTTACGTGACCTGGTGTCTGCCACTGAATTTAGGTTACCTGGTAGGTAAGTAGCTGATATCCAAATATTTCTCTGGATACACTATTGCCAAATTGTATTAGCCGGATTGTCACATGATGTCGATTTGATTCCACCCATATGGTTAATATATGCCACCACGGTGGTATTGTCAATCTGTAGTCTAACATGCTGGTGATATATTCCAGAACAGTATGACTTTAGGCCATAGAACCCACCCAACATTTCAAGGTAGTTTATGCCAAGTGTCTGTAGTAATGATGCCTCCTGTGCATTCCATCTACCTCCACAGCTGGAGATGGAATTGGTAGCACCCCAACCAAGTGCACTGGCATCAGTTTGTAGCACCACTGAGGCATTGCTGATAATGCCAAATGTTATCCCTCCACCATTTTAATTCCATAATTGCTTTGATTGGTAGCTTCATTGGTCTGTCGAAATGACCAGCATTAATTTTGAGTGCTTGTATTTTTGCCCTTTGTAAATTTCGATAATACAAAGGTCCAAATTGTGTGGCTGGAAAAGCAGCCACTTCTTTGCCAATCACCCTTGCTACCAATCTGATAGATGGTTCACTGATGTCAATGAGGTTGTTGCAGGCCTTAGTTAAGACTGTAGCCTTGTCCTTTGGTAAAGTCACTGACATGTGAACTGAATCAATAGTGAACCCCAAATAATCCATTATTGTGGAAGGCGTTAGTTTAGATTTAACTGGATGGATGATAAACCCCTGTTTCTCAAACAATTGTTTGGTGGCTGATACAGCTAGTTTGGCTAATTCGAAAGTTTAGCCCACAATCAATATGTCATCTAGATAGGCCATGATCATATGTTTTTGTTTCCGAAAAAATGCTAGGGCTGGCTTCAAAATTTTGTAAACAGCCTGGGGCTGATGTTAAACCATTTGGTAGCGCTCTATACTGCCAGTGCTGCCCCATCCAGTTGAATTTTAAATAACGTCTGTTATCAGTCCGTATAGGCACTGAATAGTAAGCATCTTTTAGGTCGATGCTGGCCATGAAGTAGCCTGTGGAAATCAATTGTTTGGCAGTAACAAAGGTTTCCATTTTGAAATGAATATACTGCACAAATGTATTCAATTTGGTCAAATCTATGATGATGCGACAACCACCATCTTTTTTCAATAACCCCGTTAGCGTGGAGTCTCACCAGTTCAGCATGTGCTTCCAATTTTTATTTTCGTGAAAGTACGAACGTTCGGTTCGGTACATGCTGAACTGGGGCTATTTTTGTGCACAAATTCAATGGTATATCCCTGGATACTGTTTAGGATATAAGTGTCTGTTGTTAATGCACTCCATGCCTCCCAAAAGAAGTGTAATCTCCACCGATATGTGTATTAGCCACACTTCCTATGATTTGTAAGGCACCAGACCCACCTACCTCCATGGTTACCAGTGGAAAGTTTACTACTTCCTGTTTAGTTTTCGAGGAGGTTGAGGCGCCGGTGTCTGGGTTTGGGTTTGGGGTTTGCGCATTTTCCACGAAGACCGGTCTGGGCCATGGCCTAAAAAAGACCGCTGTCCTGTATGTCCGGCCTTTGAGCTTTCACCAGCTTCTGATTGTCTTGCTCTGCTGGTGGGTGCATGAGGGTGCTCTTTTTGAGTGTTGGAGGTCCTCTCATCAAGCTCCTTCTTTCTCCTTCCTGCACCCCTGCACACTTATTGTTTGTTCAGCAAATCCCTCTTCAGGGTCAGCCCAGAATTGACCCCCAGTACTCCCCTCTGACGAGGGAGATGCACTGTGCAGCCCTCTATAAGGTGCTGCTGTGGGTGTTTTGTATAACCCATGGTGACTAGACTCCATCTCCCGGAGTCTGTCACATTGGAGCATCTGCTCCATAAGCCGCTCCATTCGGCCCCAGCAAAGCTGGTCCCCGCGGCATTTCTTGCAGTCCGACTTGTCAGAGTCAACGGCTCTGTTCCGTATAGCGTTCCCGCCTGGCCGTGGTGTTGATCTGGCCAGCGCGGGTGCCAAGTCGGGCACAGCTGATCCCACTCACGGTGATCTGGTGCCGTCAGCCGCTGCTAGCGGCCCGCAACTCCGCGGTTCTTTCCAGCCAGTGCAGCCCTTGTGGACTCTTGTCCATAGTTTCCCCTGTAAGAAACAGACACGGGAAACAAAACACGACCGCAGTAATTCCCTTACCTCTCGGTCTCGGTTTAAACTTGCCGCTGCGGAGGAACGCTCCCTCCGCATAGCCTTCCTGCCTGGCTGTGGTGTTGATCTGGCCGGTGCGGGTGCCAAGTCGGGCACAGCTGATCCCACACACGGTGATGCTGGTGCCTTTGGCTGCTGCTGGCTGCCCGCAACTCCGCGGTTTTTCCCGAGCCAGTGCAGCCCTTGTCCATAGTTTCCCCCTGTAAGAAACAGACACGGGAAACAAAACATGACCGCAGTAATTCCCTTACCTGTCGGTCTAGGTTTTTTTTAAACTTGCCGCTGCAGGGGAATGCTCCCCCCCCCCCGCTTGCCGTTTCGACTTGTCAGCGGCTCTGATCTGTGTAGCCTTCCCGCCCGGCCGTGGTGTTGATCTGGCCGGCGCGGGTGCCAAGTCAGGCACAGCTGATCCCACTCACGGGGATTATTATGCCTTCAGCTGCTGCTGGCTGCCCGCAACTCCGCGGTCCTCCCCAGCCAGCTTTAGACGCAGCCCTTGTGGACTCTATTTTTGTCCAGTTTCCCCCTGTAAAAAACAGCACGGGAAACAAAAAACGACCGCAGAGTAATTCACTTACCTGCGGTCTCGGTTTCAAAATTACCGCTGCGGGGGAACGCTCCACCCCGCCTGTCATTTCGCAATGTGTGAAGCGATATGGCACGCATGCGTCCTGGTGGGGTTCTTCACGTAGTCACTCACGTGACTCCGAAGTAAAATCTTTGTTTTATCCCAAACATCCAGTGGGATTCTACTTTGTGTTCGTGCATGTAACCCTGTGGGCAAAGTGGGGAGAGGTAAGGGAGGGTGTGAAGGAATCTACCTGAAGAAGGGTCTCGACCCGAAACGTCACCTATTTCTTTCGCTCCATAGATGCTGCCTCACGCACGGAGTTCCTCCAGCATTTTTGTCTACCTTCGATTTTCCAGCATCTGCAGTTCCTTCTTAAAAATGTTATTGATTGTTCTGGAATTTTTTGAAGATGTAACTAGGAAAATGGGCAAGAGAGAGCCAGTGGATGTAAGTACCTGGACTTTCAGAAAGCATTTGATAAGGTCCCACATAGGAGATTAGTGGGCAAAATTAGGGCACATGGTATTGGGGGTAGAGTGCTGACATGGATAGAGAAGTGGTTGGCAGACAGGAAACAAAGAGTAGGGATTAACGGGTCCCTTTCAGAATAGCAGGCAGTGACTATTGGGGTACCGCAAGGCACGGTGCTGGGACCGCAGCTATTTACAATATACATCAATGATTTGGATGAAGGGATTCAAAGTACATTAGCAGATTTGCAGATGGCAAAGCTGTGTGGCAGTGTGAACTGTGAGGAGGATGCTATGAGAATGCAGGGTGACTTGGACAGGTTGGGGGTGTGGGCAGATGCATGGCAGATGAAGTTTAATGCAGATAAATGTGAGGTTATCCACTTTGGTAGCAAAAACAGGATGGCAAATTACTATCTAAATGGTGTCAAGTTGTGAAAAGGGGAAGTACAACGGGATCTGGGGGTCCTTGTACATCAGTCTATGAAAGTAAGCATGCAGGTACAGCAGGCAGTGAAGAAAGCGAATGGCATGTTGGCCTTTATAACAAGAGGAATCGAATATAGGAGCAAAGAGGTCCTTCTGCAGTTGTACAGGGCCCTAGTGAGACCACACCTGGAGTATTGTGTGCAGTTTTGGTCCCCTAATTTGAGGAAGGACATTCTTGCTATTGAGGGAGTGCAGTGTAGGTTTACAAGGTTAATTCCCGGGATGGCGGGAATGTCATATTCTGAGAGAATGGAGCAGCTGGGCTTGTACACTCTGGAGTTTAGAAGGATGAGAGGAGATCTCATTGAAACATATAAGATTGTTAAGGGTTTGGACACGCTAGAGGCAGGAAACATGTTCCCGATTTTGGTGGAGTCCAGAACCAGGGGCCACAGTTTAAGAATAAGGAGTAAGCCATTTAGAACGGAGGCGAAGAAACACTTTTTCTCAAAGAGAGTAGTGAGTCTGTTGAATTCTCTGCCTCAGAGGGTGTTGGAAGCAGGTTCTCTGGATACTTTCAAGAGAGAGCTAGATAGGGCTCTTAAAAATAGCGGAGTCGGGGGATATGGGGAAAAGGCAGAAACGGGGTACTGATTGGGGATGATAAGCCATGATCACATTGAATGGAGGTGCTGGCTCGAAGGGCCGAATGGCCTACTCCTGCACCTATTGTCTATTGTCACTCTCAGTACCTCTTCAGTTATTGTATCGCTACAATTGTCATTCGGCATGAGTTCGGTGAGATCATGAGAGTGCTCTGCGAATGGCTCCGATGCTTAATATGATTTAAATAATACAAGTGGTGGTTCTTTTGGTTCATTTCTAAATGTGACTGCACAATTATTTCTTGGGATGTGACTGAATTGACCAGATTAAAACAAAATGCTTTCAATCACAACAGAAGCGCTGGTGCTATATTTGGGACTTATGGGCAACCTACAGTAGTTTGAGGTGTTCTTTCATTCAAGGCATTTTTGCTTACAGTGGAATAATTTGACTGCTTTTAATTTTATTTTCATCGAATACTTTAAAAGATTAGGGTGTTTTGAAGTTTCAACGAGTTTTCAAAAAATGCAAGGGTGTTATTTTGTCAACAGAACTTGAGTAATTTGTCAAATGTAAGTCAGCGGGACAGGCAGCTTCTCTGGGGAGAAGAAATGGATGACGTTTCGGGTCGAGACTTTTCTTCAGACTGAGTAATTTGCCAATGTCCTGTGGGATCTTTAAGGAAGGTATGGATTTCATTCAGCTGTTATTTGTCATATAAAAGGGTTTCAAAGCTTGTCGCCATATCCCCGTTTCTATTAAAGGGGAATGGACTGAGAATTATCACTCGTCTCACATACTCATGCCAGCAAATCCAATGGGAAGGTAAGAGAAATTAAAGCTTAATCTAGGCTTCATATGTTTATGAAATTTAATTTTTTGCAATTTACACAAAGATTTGTCTGAGGAAAACATTGTATGATATTTAAATAAATACATTGTAAGTACCCTAATCCCAATGTGCAATGAGACAACGAAACGTAATATATCGTCTGTGTAAATGTATAATCAAATGTTTTGAAACAATCTGATAAGGTGATTGAGATAAATCATACAAGTGAAATGTTTATCTATGCTGTTTCTTTATACACAGTGGGTGATCTGAGTAACTAAAAATCAACATTGCTATGGCCGTGATTATGAATTAAATTTAAAGTGTTTTTATTTGCATTTCCAACTGACAACATTTGTGGTGATTGGATGGTTGAAAGATAGAGCCAGACAGGTACAGAAAAGCAACACCTCTGGTTTGTAGCTTGGGATAGTTCATGCAGCCTTGCATTAGTTTACCTCTGTTTGTAAGTATTCTTGATTTTAAGGCCCTGTCCCACTGTACGAGGTAATTCAAGAGTTCTCCCGAGTTTTCCCCTGATTCAAACTCGGAGAATGTACGTAGTGGGTAAGTAGCGGGTACGTAGGAGCTCGTGGATGTCTCATAGTGAATCGTAACGCTAACAGCAGGTACTCGGGAAATGCGATAACTCGTGAAGTTTTTTCATTTACATCTGGCAGATTGTTTGTGCCTTCCTTAGTGAAGACAGATCCGAAGTACCTGTTCAACTCTTCTGCCATTTCCTTGTTTCCCATAATAATTTCACTCGTGTCTGCCTTCAAGGGACCCACATTTGACTTTGCTACTCTTTTTTCCTTAACATATCGAAATAAGCTTTTACTGTCCTTCTTTATATTCCTGGCCAGCTTCCCCTCTTACTTCATCTTTTCAGACCGTATTGCCCGTTTTGTTTCCTTCTGTTGTCCTATGAACGTTTCCCAATCCTCTGGCTTCCGGCTACTCTTTGCTGTGTTATACATCTTTTCTTTTAGTTTTATTCTATCCCTAACTTCTCTTGTCAGCCACGGTTGCCTCCTACTCCCCTTAGAATCTTTCTTTCTTTTTGGAATGAAATGATCCTGCGTCTTCCGGATTATGCCCAGAAATTCCTGCCATTGCTGTTCCACCGTCATTCCGTTCTTTGGCTTCGACTTCTTTACTTCGGCTCCTTGTCTGTCGACGCCACGACCGGGTACCCTCGCTACATCTTCCCTCTTAAAACCCCTTCACATTTCTTAGAAATTCCTGCCCACTGTTCTAAACGTAACTGAATATAAGCCTAGCCTGTGCAACATTCCCTGTTTATTCCATGAGTTGATCTAACAATACTTTACTGAACTGTTTCCTTAGATTATACGAGACAGTGGAACCGATGCTAACTGCATTTCGATGTCCCTGTACTGTACACTGCACAATGACAATAAAGTTTAAATCTGAATCTGAATCTGAATTGGCAGCAAAATGAACTGTTCCAAGGAATTATCCTTGCAACTTCCACTCCTTTCCAGTGAATTGTTTTCCCTTGTGTTTTAAATATTTTCCGTTTCTAATTCTAAGTGAAATGCTGATCTTACTGATTGCAACTTTTCAAGAAGTTTAATATCGGTTTAGGTTCATAATTGTTACGTGTACCGAGGTACAGTGAAAGGCTTTGTTTTGCATGATGTCCTGTCAGGTCAGATCAAAGGGGAAGATACAGAGCGCAGAACATAGTTGTCAGTATTGTAGCGCACCAGTTCCATAGACAAAGTCCAATGTTCGCAATCATACTGCAATGTACTTGTGTTGTCATAATCTGGAGACATTATACAATGCACTTAAAGTCATAGAGTCTTACTGAATTGAAAACTGGCCCTTCAGCCCAACTTGCCATGCCGACCAAAATGCTCCATTTAAAGTAGTCTCATTTGGCCCACATCCCTCTCAACCTTTCCTATCCATGTACTTGTTCAAGTGTCTTTTAAATGTTGTTATAGTATCTGCCTCAACTGCCTCTGCACCTTGTTCCATATACCCGTAACCATCACCCTATGAGTGAAAAAGATGCCCCTCAGGTTTGTATTCAATGTTGTCTCTTTCACCATAAACATATATCCTCTGGTTCTTGATTCCCCCACTCTGGGTAAAAGATTATTCACCCTATCTATTCCCTTAATGAATTCATACACCTCCATAAGATCACTCCTCAGACTCCCACTACTCCCGGGATAAAGTCCTAGCCTGCCCAACTTCTTCCGACAGCTCTGCCCCTCAAGTCCTTGCAGCCCGTATTGCCCGTTTTGTTTCCTTCCGTTGTCCTATGGATGTTTCCCAATCCTCTGGCTTCCGGCTACTCTTTGCTGTATTATACATCTTTTCTTTTAGTTTTATTCTATCCCTAACTTCTCTTGTCAACCACGGTTGCCTCCTACTCCCCTTAGAACCTTTTTGGAATGAAATGATCCTGTGTCTTCCAGATTATGAATATTGCTGTTCCACCGTCATTCCTGCTAGTATCCCTTTCCAGTCTACCTTGGCCAGCTCCTCTCTCATGCCTTCATAATCCCCTTTGTTCAGCTGCATCACTGCCACGTTCGATTTAACATTCTCCTTCTCAAAAAGAATCTAAAACCAAATCTAAAACTAAATATTACAGATGAATAACTTAACAGTTTTGTTACAGGCAGAAAATATGAGTTTGGGTGAAAGATTGGGTGCTATTTCTTAAGTCTACACTGGCTGTCATTGGAACAATGTAAGGCAGGTAGGTCTCAGTGGAAGCGGGGTGTAGAATTTGTAGAAGTCGATCTGGATGCTAAGAAGCGTTGCTAGAAAGTCCCATTTTTTACAGTTAAAAGCAAAGCATTAACTAAATCCAGTATGAAGAGATACTGAAGAGATATTTGAATGTTCATGATTGTGCAGCACAGCTTTGCAAAAGGTGTGAGACCTGTCTTGTGGATAGTTTGCTGGTATTTTAATTGGGGATAAGAAGTGCTTTTGCTGTTATGGGAATGTTGAGTTTGAGTTTAGTTCATCGTCATGTATACCGACGTACAGTGAAAAGGTCATAAATGATAGGAGCAGAAATAGGCCATTCGGCCCATCAAGTCTACTCTGCCAATCAATTATGGCTGATCTGTCTCCCTCTTAACCCATTCATCTGCCTTCTTCCCATAACCCCTGACACCATACCAATAAAGAATCTATCTATCTCTGCCTTAACAATATCCATTGACTTGGCCTCCACAGCCTCCAGTGGCAAATAATTCCACAAACTCACCATCCTCTGACTAAAGAAATTCCTTCACATCTCCTTCCTAAAGGAACATCCTATAATTCTGAGGTTATGACCTCTAGTTGTTGCGTGCTAACCAGTCAGTGGAAAGGCAATATATGATTACAATTGAGCCACCCACAGTTTACAGATACGTGATAGATAGATAGAAAATAGATGCAGGAGGAGGCCATTCAGCCCTTCGAGCCAGCACCTCCATTCATTGTGATCATAGCTGATCGTCCCCAATCAATAACCCGTGCCTGCCTTCTCCCCATATCCCTTGATTCCACTAGCCCCTAGAGCTCTATCTAACTCTCTCTTAAACCCATCCAGTGATTTGGCCTCCACTGCCCTCTGTGGCAGGGAATTCCACAAATTCACAACTCTCTGGGTGAAAACGTTTTTTCTCACCTCAGTCTTAAATGGCCTCCCCTTTATTCTAAGACTGTGGCCCCTGGTTCTGGACTCGCCCAACAATGGGAACATTTTTCCTGCATCTAGCTTGTCCAGTCCTTTTATAATTTTATATGTTTCTATAAGATCCCCCTCATCCTTCTAAACGCCAGTGAATACAAGCCTAGTCTTTTCAATCTTTCCTCATATGACAGTCCCGCCATCCCTGGGATCAATCTCGTGAACCTACGCTGCACTGCCTCAATCACAAGGATGTCCTTCCTCAAATTAGGAGACCAAAACTGTACACAATACTCCAGATGTGGTCTCACCAGAGCCCTGTACAACTGCAGAAGAACCTCTCTGAAACTGAAATCCTCTTGTTATGAAGGCCAACATTCCATTAGCTTTCTTCACTGCCTGCTGTATCTGCACACCAACTTTCAGTGACTGGTGTACAAGGACACCCAGGTTTCGCTGCACCTAACCTAACCCCATTGAGATAATAATCTGCCCCCTTGTTTTTGCCACCAAGGGAATAACATGAGTAACTGCTCTGAAGAATGTTGTGGAGACGTCATTGGGATAGATTGCTGGTGTTTTAATTGGAGATATGAAGTGCTTTTGTTGTTACTTATTGGGATGCAACTGCCTGAAGATTTGCAAAGGAGCTTTAGCTATGAGCTTTGTAAGGTATTCAGATTGTGCTCAACAAAACATGCCCTCCTGATATTAATATCAGAGGTTTTGTTATTTAACTTATTTAGTTAAGCTAGATATAGACCATTTGGGATCGTGTTGGCCTGTGCATTAATGTGGTTAATATTTATTATAGCTTGGGGTCAACTCAAATTAATTTGCTGCTTCTCCAAATTTTCCAAGTCTAAACAAACGTCAATTCGCATGATCCAGATGGCTCCATTTATATTTAATCACTTTCATGCCATGACAGTTCCAAATCCAAACCACTATTTAATTTATTATTGCTCTAAATTCTCGGAAGCCCCATTGAAGTGATGCTAAGGCAATGGTCCAGAAAGTTATTTGACTAGTGCTAGTTCTGGTCCTTGACCACATTAGTGATTTCCTGCTGGAAGTGAAGGTTCAATGATGAGTGTAGTTTATACAATACCATGCAAATAAGATGAGTCCTGTGGGCGGCGCGACTCACGTCGCAGCGGCCTCTGCAGTCCGTCTGTCTTTTTATTATTTTCTGTCTCGTTTCAATGTAGTTTTTATTTTATTTGTTTTGACGGGGTATGTGTGAGGGGGGCGGGGGTGGGGAAACTTTAAAATCTTTCCCCTGCACGGGAGACCCGACCTTTTCTTTGTCGGGTCTCCGTTGTCGTTGGGGCTGCAACGTGGAGCGGCCTCCAGCAGGAACGACCTGGGGCTCCAGTCGCGGAGCTGCGGACTTACGTACCATCACGAAGCTGGCCGAGTCCGGAGCGGGTGGAGCGGTGGTGGCGCGCTGCTGTGACCCGACCCCCGGAGATTCGGAGGCTCCAACCGCAGGTCTGGCAGACAGGAACATCGGGAGCCCGCGGGTCCCTGCTGGGAGACCGCTTTTCGGGGCTTCCGCAACGGCGACTTCTCCCGCCCGAGTTGCTGGGTTGAAGATTACCTGGAGCGGGGCCTTACATCACCGCCCCGCGCGGCTTGGAATGGCTGCGGGACTTTGCTAGCGCCCGCCAGGGGCTCCAACAACAAGACCTGGAGTGCGGCCTTGCATCACCCGGTGTGGCTTTAATGGCCGTGGGACAATTACCATCGCCCGCCGGGGGCTTTGACTCTGACATCGGGGGAAGAGGGGAGTGCAGGGGAGATATACGTTTTTTGCCTTCCATCACAGCAAGGAGGAGATGCGCTGTGATGGATGTCTGTGTAAATTGTGTTGTGTCTTGGGTCTTTTTCTTTTTGTATGTATGACTGCAGAAACAACATTTCATTTGGACCTCAACGAGGTTCAAATGACAAATAAAATTGTATTGAATTGTATTGTATTGTAAATCACTATATGGTGTTATTAATCAAAAACTATAGACTGCAATCTGAAATAAAAGGTCATGCGACATCTGCAGGGAGAGAAGCAGAGATGTTAGAGCTGGATCCTTCATTGTTTTTTGGTTATTGTCATTTACACTTGAAAGCACTGACCAAGTGAATCGCCAATGAAGACCCAACAATCTAAAGCTGACAGGGGCAGCAAACAGAGCCCAGGAAAAGCAAGGTTGGTTTTCATGGAAAAGGGGAGGATGATGTGTGATAGAATAGAAATTTTCCACACTGTGAAGATGCTTGATATTATCAGAAGGCGATTTTGATGTTATTAAGAAGACAAAGCCTTTCCTTCTCTGAGAAAGTCCATAACTAGGGGAATAAATGCAGGTAGTTCTGCTAGACCACCTGCTTCCATCACACAAATTGGATAGAAGATGAGTGAAGATTTAGGGAACACTGTTTTCATTAAGCGGGCCAAATCAGTTATAATGTAATTTTGATTGTGAATTAAGGGGCTGTCCCACTTGGGCGACCTAACTGGCGAGTTTAGAAAAGTTTGAAAAAATGACGTTGAAGACCTCCTTCGACTATGTAGAAGACCTCCTTCGACCTCCTTCGACTATGTTGAAGACCAGCTTAGACTAGCTATGACTAGCTCCGACTAACTTCGGGAAAATTGAACACTGAACAGGGCTCTCGCTTAACTTTTTTTCCATGTTGCCAGCCGGGCAACCTTGGCAGCTTTTTAGGTTGCCAAATGACAGTTTAGGTGGTCATTTAAGATGGCTTGCATGACGCTTGCTCAGACGAAGTGCATAGTTACCAGTCGGAATTATGCTCAATGAAGCATTCACATATTATTTCTGCTTCAAATAAAGTCACAAACTAACATATTCAATCAAGACATGATATATACCACAATGACATGCAGCAAAATTATAATACGGTATCTCAACTCTTTTTACACATTGCAATTAATGCAATTTTTATTATTTCTTTCCACTTCCAAACAAAAAATGTGGTTGGATTATTCAGCGTATGATCAACCTGTGTCAATAAATCCTGGATCTTGATAACATATATGCTTAACCATACACACTACAGATTGATGCAAGCATGTTTTCTGTGAAGGACCGAAAATTATCATGACATGGCCATAGCATGGGTCGTTATTGCTATTGGTACAGAAACACTCTCGCTTCCCACATAATTTATCCACAACAAAATATACAGGTTGCAAGGAATTTTCTAAAGGCATTTTATGATAATAGCTGTTAAAACTGACTATACCAATCTGACATGTTAAACATTACACTAACTAGCAAGAGATGGACAAAGGACATAAATGCAGCAAATGTTCTTTTGGTAATATATTTAAAGGTGTCAAGACGCCACATTACCAGACATTCAGATTAGATGTATGTGGCAATGAAGATACCCAGTTTTTAAGCAACAATTTAAAAAAACATTGTTGATAAACGCTTTTCCCATCATTCCCACTTCAGAATTAATGTTAAAATTTCAACTGAAATATCTCCTTACCAAATTTGTGATGCATATGACTGACTAGAAGTAAAAACTGGATAAATCCAACATATAGTTGTGAATGTTGCTCATTAAATAACTACAGTACTGATACTCCATATACAGTATAGAGCATTGATTTGCCATTAAAATGAATTCTGTAATAACGTGTCAGTGACAATCGAACACTGCGGTTTCAATGTTTCACGTGCTCACAATTTAATTAATCCATCTTTATGGATTAAAACAAATAATAACATTGGGAATTAAAACATATTTGATTGCATTCCATTATCAAACATAGTCAATGTTAGCTCTGAAGACATTTCCAGCACAATAGGGTCAGGAGGGGAAGGGGGGGGGGGTGGGTGTATAAATCAGTGCAGGATGGATAGATGGTGGTGGGGGAGGGGGGGGGGGGGCTTGAGAAGGCAATTGGTGCGGATGGGATGGATTGAGGCAGGGGAATTAGTGCGTGTTGGTTGGAATATGTAAAATTGTGAGGGGGGAGCGCTGGGGATGTCAGTGGGGTTGAATGGGGGTATCTGCAGGATGGATGGGGGGAGCAGTGCAGGATGGATGGGAAGGGGGGTCAGTACAGGATGAATTGGGGGATCAGTGTAGGATTGATGGGGAGTGGCAGGAGAATCAATGCGAGGTGGATAGGGAGATCAGTACAGGATGAATAGATGGGTGGGGCTGGGGAGTAGATGAGATGGAGAGGGGATAAGGGGAGTGGAGGGGGGTGTACAAGAGACAGAGAGAGAGAGAGAGAGGAAGGGGCAGAGGAGGTGGGAAGGAAGGCCAGCACTCCTCGGACAACACCTGTCAGGCACGGAAATCGCAATCAAAATATGGAGGGGACCGCGGACAGAATATCTTGCATGTGCACACTCGCACGAGACTTCGGAGGCGCAATCCAGCACTAAATGCAGCTCAACTGCCTGTCTCGCCCAAAGATACTAGAGGAGCTCCTCTATAACCTCTGGTCTCGCCGACAGCCCTGTCTCAATCCAGACAGGGACAGGCAGAGTTGAGCAGCGCTGCTTTACTGCGCTGGCTGTGGGCCTGGGGGCACTGCGCCCGTCTGACTCTCGACGCCTCTAGCCACCCCCGGGGGGGGGCTCTCGGGTGGGGACGGGGATGGTTCAGTGGCGGTTCGGCAGCGATTGCAGCGCCGGAGAGCCGGGATCGATCCTGGCTGCGGTGCAGGACTGCCGAGAGTGTTTTGGCACGTCTCCCTCCTCCAATCACCCCCACTCTACTTCCGCCTTTGACCGACACCTCCCTCCTCCAAGGGTTTGTTTTGAAAGCGCCATTCGCGGTGTGGCAGCAGCAGTTGTTATCAGGCCGGGCGGGGCGGGGTGCGGGAGGAGGAGGAGATGGAGCTGCCACCGCTGCTGCTGTGTGGGGCCCGTCATTCACTCCGACCCTCCGTCACGCCACACTTAGCATCTTTCCCACAGCCGTCGCCGACACAAAACGTCACGTTCCTTTTCTCCAGAGATGCTGCCGGATCCGCGGAGTTACTCCAGTTTTTTGTGTCTATGTTCGGTACAAACCAGTATCTGGTTGCCAAGCCGGGGAAAATGACTCGGTGTTTAGTTTGCCCGGCGGCACTTTGAGTGGTCAGTGGCACCCGGGCAACCGTTAATTTCGAGCCCTACCGAATAGTGGAGAGTGACGACGACCTCCTTCGATCTCCTTCGACCTCCCTTCGACCTCCCTTCGAATATGATGAAGCCTATGTATGACTACCTTTGACTATCCTCGATTACCTATGACTAACATGCCGACCTACTACGACCTACTACGACTAAACCTACGAGTACAAAAAGTATCGATTTTTTTCCATGTCGACCTCTTTTTACTCGCAGGCATTTTTTAACATATTGATAAAAAACGCCGCGACTTAGCTGAGGCCTCAAGTACGCGGAGACCACTCTCGAGCATGAAAGAGAACCAATTATAGCTCTGAACAAGGGTCCTGCCCAAAACATCCCCTATCCTTTCCCTCAACAGATGCTACCTGATCCATCAACACTTTGTGTTTTGCACCAGCAGTTAAAGTTACTTTGGACATGGACAAGCGATAAAAAAACCGTCTTAGATGAAAAACAATCACGGGAAAAAAAATACCTGTGTTCATGTAACCTCGCTCCAGTAATCAGATACCATTATTTCTTAAAAGCACTGGTGCTATTTTAACTGCAAGTAGCTATTGAAGTTGATAAATGATTGCTTCTATTGACACGTGTGCAATGATACTCTGTTGAACAATCTAATATACAGTATATAGTATTTTAAGCTTTCAGTAGTGAAAATAAGCTATTGAAAAGAACTTTAGTTTTGAAAATCTTGAAGGAAAATTAATGTTGTTATTCCAAATCTGAAACTCTTTTTTCCCCCAATCCTTTTTCCCCCAAACCTTCTTTCCCCCATTTACATAATTGTTTGTATAACGTGATTTTCTGCCACACGGGATTTCTTAGGAATACAACTATCACATGAGAGCAAAAATACCTGTATGCATTACTATTAAACCCACCAAGGAAATCAGGAGAAACTTCATTTCATAGGGTGAAGTCACAAAATGAAATTTACTACAAGTAGAAGTTGAGGCAAATAATATTTAAACTTGGTGAGCTCATAGCAGGTGTCAGGGGTTATGGGGAGAAGGCAGGAGAATAGAGTTGGGAAGGAAAGACAGATCAGCCATGATTGAACAGTGGAGTAGACTTGATGGGCCGAATGGCTTAATTCTACTCCTGTTACCGATATGACCACACAAACCAAGAAGCAAAAAGATTCAGTATTGGATCTATTGTGTGGAATTGGTGTTTATGCTGTAGCTTCTATGCATTCATAGTGATTTTTATTTTAATTGTTCATAAGGAAGTTTGGCCGCAAATTAAAGATCTTGCAACTGATTATAATGAACAATGAATGTGACCAAGTTTCTTTCTTTTTCGAGTTGTACCTACTCAATGGGTTGCTGACCCAACTGTACATCAGTCTGATTGTATAGTCATTTCCTCTCCCTCTTTCCTCCATGCCACCTTTCCTCATGCCACATTCCTCATAATGTGGACGTCATCAATAAACTAAAACCAGCTATTGCCATTGATCCAATTTCCCATTGCCCTGTTTACTGGTAAACTGATAATCCCATTCAAATATCTGTACCAATAGTTGAGGAGCAAAGACAACAGGTATTCTGTAACACTTTGCTTTGCTAAAGAGTTTCTGGCTAGACTTTAACGTAAAGGAATCCTTTGGATGTTGGCAGTGGCCTTGCGAAGATTTCCTCTCAAGTCCTGAGAATCTTCAAATGGATTGTTGGCAATCTTCACAGAAGAAAGGGGCTGGGGTTGCTTTGTGTACACAACATGCATTGTTACGAACAGGTCATGTGTTCAATGCAAAGGGTTTAGCTAATGTCAGAAATCAATGAGCAGTGTTATATTTACTGGACTTCACAACTCAGAGCTAGATAGGGGTCTTAAAGATAGCAGAGTCAGGGGATATGGGGAGAAGGCAGGAACGAGGTACTGATTGTGGATGATCAGCCATGATCACATTGAATGGCGCTGCTGACTCTAAGGGTCGAATGGCCTACTCCTGTACCTATTGTCTATTGTCTATTCCCATTTTTTCACACAAGACCCAAGGCACTTATATTCCTGACTCCAGCAAACCGCCAGGGTTAATTTAGTCTTTAGGCTCATCAGGCCTGGCTGGAATAAGTATGTAGCTGAGTATCATACTGAAGCCCGTGAAGCCACCAAATCATGGGCTATGGCAGGTAAACCCAGACAGGGGCCTGTGTTTGAGTACAAGAAGCTCACTAATGCAAGGTATAAGTATGCTGTTCGCTTCATCTGTAAAAATGAGCAAGCTATGAGGGCTGATTCCATGGCTAAGAAGTTGCTAAGTAACAATGCTACAGATTTTTGGAAAGAAGTGAGAGCTCTTAACAGTTGCAAAACCATCTCTACCATGCACTGTAGTTGGAATCACCGGAACAGCTAATATTGCGGAGTTATGACGACAACATTATAGTACTTTATTTAACTGTGTCCAAGGTGACTTGTATAGGGTGGACAATATTGAGAGTAATGACTCAATGGTGATTATGTCACATGAGGTGTATCATGCCATGAACAAGCTGTCCAACAACAAAGCAAGTGGCTTGGATCATATTTCTGCTGAACATCTTAAGTATGCGAGTATGAGGATAGCTCCTCTCCTTGCTATTTGTTTTACTGGCTTTATGATTCATGGCTTGTTACCAGACTAAATGTTGTCTCTTCTGTTAGTGCCGGTCATTAAGGACAAAGCTGGTAAAGTAGGCAGCCTAAATAATGACAGGCCCATAGCTTTAGCCAGCATATTATCAAAAGTTTTAGAGAGTTCTGCTGGATAGAATAAATGAGTTACATATAAAGAGTGCTGTTATGATCTGTAGAACTAAAGAGGATAAATGTCTAAAATTTCCTGATTTTAAATTGTCTGACAATAATCTTAGTGTCTGTAATAAGGTAAAATATCAAGGGAATTTTATTACAGAACAAGTGGCAGATGATGAGGATATTTATAGGCAACGACGCATGCTGTATGTACAGGCGAATATTCTGTTGCGTAAATTTGGTGCGTGTGCAGATGTGGTGAAGATGTCGCTCTTTAGAGCATACTGCACACCACTCTACACTGCGCACCTGTGGTCGAACTATGGAAAGACAAGTTTGCAGAGACTAAAGGTGGCATATAACGATGCCATGAGAACACTGCTAAGGAAACCTAGATGGTGTAGTGCTAGAAACATGTTTGTGGCTGCAGGAGGCAGTACTTTACAAGCTATCCTAAGGAATCACATGTATACATTCATTTCCAGGATAAATGACTAAAAATGTAATTATTGTGGCCTTGTCAAACATAAGGGTGAGCACTAGAACGCTACAAATCCCAGCTGTGGAGACACTGGTATCGTTGTCTTGTTGCAGGACATTGATCATTCTTTTAATCTGGATTTTTAACTCATGTATTGTGTTTTTTTTTAAATATAATTTATGATGCTTTTATAAGTGATATACTAAGATTTTATATGTACTTTATGATTTTTTTTAAATGTGCAATGCATTTTTTATGTAATGTTGCCCCTTGTCTGGACCTCGAGTGTAATAATGTTTATTATTATTATTATTATTATTATTATTATTATTATTATTATTATTATTATTATTATTATTATTATTATTATTATTTTTTTTATTATTTTTTTTTTTATTTTTATTTTTTTTTTTGTTATTTTTATTATTATTTTTATTATTATTATAATAATAATAATAATAATTATTATTATTATTATTATTATTATTATTATTATTATTATTATTATTATTATTATTATTATTATTATTATTATTATTAAGTGGAAAAGTGAATAAGACCAAAGATTTCATTCCTAAATCCAAGTTCACTTGCTACTGGATTAAACTTTGATGTATTGAAATAAGCAGGTCAACTGGTAGCTCTCGTCTCTTGGAACCAAACAAAATGAGACATGATTTAACCAGATCAAAAAGGAGTTGGCATCAGATGAACAATGATAAATCTATTTCTATTGAAAAGTTTAATAGGTTTTAAATATTAAACCTAAAGAGGGTGAATGTTGATGAGTTACAGAATGAGGAATGAAGAAATGTGTAGGAAAGAACATCAGATACTGGTTTAAGTCGAAGATAGATGCAAAAGGCTGGATTATTCAGCAGGACAGGCTGATGAACAGACAGTCTGAGGAAGGGTCTCGACCCGAAATGTCACCCATTCCTTCTCTCCAGAGATGCTGCCTGTCCCGCTGAGTTACTCCTGCATTTTGTGTCTACCTTCAAGAAATGAAGAAATACTTCTCTCTTCTAGTTTTTATTGTGAAGATCAATAATCATGATTAACTTTTTGACTTTTCATAGGTATTTCAGTAGATTAAAATCTTACTTTTCTTCCAAATTTTGACTACAGCCATACCTGATTTGGGATCGGCTGTAATATTTGAATATGTTTATGATTCATCGAATCTTCAGTTATTCCTAATATGCTTATTTGCATCTCTACATACTGATTGTCTGATGAGGACTCTTCTTCCAACAATGCTTTCCTGTATAATGGTTACTATCCTGCCATTTCAGATATTATCAGAGGAAATTGTTGGCAAATTGACATTTCTTTTCTCTTTTGGTAATTAAGTAAGTAAATTTATTGGCCAAGTATTCACATACAAGGAATTTGCCTTGGTGCTCCGCCCACAAGTAACAACATGATATACAGTGACAGTTATGAATGACTCAGAAAACACTAAACATTAATAATAATAAAACATTAATGATAAAACACCATTGATCAAGCATGTGAACCAACACTATACCAGATCAAAGGGAGGCTACAGATTTTTGGCTGTTGAGTAGAGCAACTACTCGTGGATAAAAACAGTTTTATATCTGGCTGTGGCAGCTATGACAATCCGGAGTCGCCTTCCAGAGGGAAGTGATTCAAAGAGTTTGTGGCCAGGGTGAGAGAGGTCAGAGATGATTTTGCCTGGTCGCTTCCTGGCCCTTGCAGTGTACAGTTCATCAATGGAGGGAAGGTTGCAGCCAATAATCTTCTCTGCTGATCGGACGATTCGCTGCAGTCTCCAGGTGTTGTGCTTGGTGGCTGAGCCAAACCAGACCATAATGGATAAGGTGAGAACTCACTCTACGGTGGCCGTGTAGAATTGGACCATCATTGCCTGTGGCAGATTGTGCTTCCTCAGCTGCCGCAGTCGATGGAAGTCCCCCACTTAAGGTCCTTGGAGATGATGGTTCCCAGGAACTTATTGGGTGAAAATTAAATCTGATAAAAATTTGGAGATGAAATGGTGAATTGATTTAATAAAATCTTGAGTATGAACTGGAATAAAACACTAACTATGATCTGGAATTTTTCAATTTAGGTTGGAAAAGTTACATCCAAATGCGTGCGAGGTCTGTATTTTATCCTTGTACTCAGGATGACGAGTGTGGCTCCAATAACTGAGAAAGGAACATAGAGGCAGAAAGAAAGGACATGGTTCTTTAGCCATAAAGTGACATATAAATGCATGTAACTCTTTCCAGGTATAATATGTGGTGTCAGGGGCAAGGGTGTGATTTTCTGTCCATCCCTAAGAACCCTTGAGAAAAGGTTAACACTGTTTTTAAACAGCAATGCTCCATTGTGAAACGTTCTTGCAATGCTGTGGAGTAAAATATTAATTTAGTGCATAGTGTGCAATATTTCACAGTGAATCAGGTAAAGGACTGGTGGCTGAGCCAAACCAGACCATGATGGACCATGAATCCTTGTGAATCAGGTAAAGCATAAGGATTTATTTTTCATTAAAAATCCCAACAATTAAGTGAATTCAGTACAAGGAGTTACAAAGACAGTAGTAAGCCCATGCACTAACATATCTTACTAACTCATAAACAAATTGGGGGTACCAATCCTGCTGCAAAATGTGAACTATTATTCAAGACTTTCTCTTGAATGCAATATTATAAATAAACCACAAGTTCACCAAGTTGGGATGATACATTGTGCATGTCTCAAAGACCTGATAGAGAAAACATATGTAGCAGAAACAATATATAAATGTGATAAATAACCTTTTCTTGGTGTACATGTTTCTTACATAGCGTTTGTCTTCTGAGGCTTTTGCACAATCACTATAGTATATTACAAAAGTGAATATGTTGGCCAAATAATGTTGAGATATTTATATTAATAAGATATTATGTAACAGCTGAAAGATGCACAAACATTCTGTACATTGTGCTATATAACAGGATGCTATATAAGATGATTATGTGCTATATAAGATGATTACTTTGAAGAGGCATGGGTGGAAATAAGGGTTTTAAAAGTTGAGTTTAAAGAAACATTTTTAATGTAAGATTCTATTTTAGGAATAGACAGGTAAAACTGTACTACTGAAAAATTAATACATTTCAGGATGCATGCCTACTTGACTGTAGTACAGAGTGACCAGGGCTATGGGAGGTGCATAGAATTACGAGGCGATCAATGGGTTAATTTGCAATGCCGAGAAAGAGCTTTGTTTTGCACCTAGGGAAAAGTACCACCATTGAGTGAAAGATTGTAATTCTGTATTTTTTTTTGTTCTGCAGGGAGAATATGAGAAGTTCAGTCAAAATGGCTCATTTGGAGGCTGCACTGATCGTCCTCCTCATCGCAATGAGTTTACCTTCTACTGACTCTCAAAAGACCGGTACCAGGCTCTTGTATTCTATAACTGAATTTGTTTATTTATGCAATATTATGAGATAATTACAACATATGAACTGAGGAAAAATTCCCTCAATTGAGCTAATTGTTCAAAGAGTGGAATTTGAATGAATATTGCTTAATTTTATGATTTTTCTTTTCTTGGGTCATTTTTAGATTCAAAGGATGTGGGAATGGGATCGGATAGCAGTCATTTGGATGAGCGGGCCATAAATGTCATATTCAGGTTTTTTGTGAACTGCCTCACCGCAGTTGACACCATTTCACGCCTCCGTGGCCGTGGACTCCACCGCCCGCTCTGCCGCCCTGGACTCTGACTTGTGAGTCCCCGGCCGGGCCCTGACCCAGCTTCTACGCAGTGATCCGGGAGGCATCGAGACCGCGGCGCCTCGATAAACGCCTCCAGCCGCGTTCCCAGTCCACAGCCACGGGACCTGTGAAAGCTGTCACACCTAAAAAATCACCGATCCACATTTAGTTTAAGTTGGTGTCAAGTTTGACACAGACATTGGGAGCCAAAGAGCCTTTTCCTGTGCTGTACTGCTCTGCGTTCCATACACACAATTGTATCCCAATCACATACAGACAGTAACAATTCAATTAAGGTAGACACAAAAAGCTGGAGTAACTCAGCAGGCTAGGAGAAAAGGAATGGGTAACATTTCAGTTTGAGTCCCTTCTTCAGGCTCTGAATGTTACCCAATCCTTTTCTCCAGAGATTATTACGTTCCATGTTCAAAATCTTTTAATAATATAATTAGATTTTTTGCATTGTATTTTCAAGTTATTTATGTATTTTTGCTAGCGGTTTATCGATGACAGTTTATATATTTACTAAAAGTCCATGCTGGTACCTCACTTTGTGCTCGGGATGCATTCTCAGGTATGAGAGCATGTACAGAGAGCATTGGAAGGAACCCTTGTATCACTACCTAAAGAAATACACAATTGATGTCAGAAAATATAGTACAAAACTCTTCCCCCCCACCCCCCCACTACTGTGTGTTGTCATGCCAGGGCTGTGGAGAACCTCTGAATGATGCTGCTTGGTGCTGTGTGGGGAACCTGATGTGAAGCCTAACCCTCACCACAATTGACTTGGCACAAACCCCTACTCTGTGGGACTGCTGTGCCAGGAACATGGATGCTGGGAATCTTGAGCAAACACAGCAATGAACCAATCATCCATGGTGGTGGCTATATAGAATGAGCTGTCGGAGGAAGTTGAAGCATGTACAAAAACATTCCAAAAGCATTTGGACATGTATGTGGATAGAACAGGTTTATAATCCTAAGGGCCAAATGTGGACAGTTGGGACTAGCATAGATGGGGCATCTTGGTCGGCAAGTTGAGCCCAATGGCCTGTTTCCATACTGTGACACTTGATTAGTACAGGTGTCAGAGGTTATGGGGAGAAGGTAGGGAAATGGGGTTAGGAGAGAGAGATAGATCAGCCATGATTGAATGGTGGAGCAGACTTGATAGACAGACAATTGACAATAGGTGCAGGAGTAGGCCATTCGTCCCTTCGAGCCAGCACATGCAGCAGGAGGTAATGAGGGAGACTGAGCAGTATGTTAACACATGGAGAGGGTGCTACTGGTCTCCACCAAAATCAGTACTGGGCAGGATGCAGCCCCGAGGCCCCAAATCTCAGTGCTGAGTGAGTGTACCATCCACCTTGACCTGCCCAATACCAGCCCTCACAGGCAGCCTCTCTACATTGAGCTGTGAGGAGATTCATTGCTGCAATGAATCGGTGGGTGGGGGAGGGATGAGGGCAGGGGCTCACCACACTCAGGTTATCAACAGCAGCAAGGGCAGAAAATAGTAAGATTAAACGAGAACTTACCAGTTTGAAGTTTGATCTGTATTTTATGAGGAGGAACGTTGAGGGAATACGTGAAGAACCCGCTTCCAACGCATGCGTGTCATTCTTCAAAGCAGCGGTGTGGGGTCACAGAAAATATAATGACCTAACATAGTAAGATTATCAAAGAGATACCAGTTTTGATATGATCATAGGAGGGTGGGAGCGGAGGGCACGTATTCCCTCAACGTTCCTCCTCATAAAATACAGATCAAACTTCAAACTGGTAAGTTCTCGTTTAATCTTACTATTTTACTTCGGAGTCACGTGAGTGACTACGTGAAGATTTCAAAGCTCTGTGACCTCATGCCGTGGAACGAGTCCATGCTTCACAACTGCCTTGGGTATCGGGAGAGAGTATCATTAGCAATTTTAGACACACTTATACAAAGACTTGTGTGATATAACGAGAAAATACATTTATTAATTGAAATCATAGCCCTGTAACCCTTCGGGCAAATTATAATATTGAACGTAAAATGCTTTCCGAAAATGACGATGGCTCCAAAACTGGTTTATTATAAAACCTTTGGAAAGTCCTTTCGGATGACCATCCTGCTATTCTGAGGATTTGGTCCGTGGGTACCTCAGAATTTTTGCTGCGGATGTTGCTGCAGCCCTGGTGGAATGAGATTTAAAACCATTAGTGTCTATTCCTGCCATCTTTAGGACACATTTGAGCCACCTTGAGATAGTTTGGGTCGTGACCCTTTTGTGCGGTTTCTTGTAAGAAATTAACAAAGCCATTTCCTGACCTCGAATGCTCTTAGTATATTCCATGTATAATTGGATATGTCTTGCTATACACAGACGTTCGTCATATGGATATGCCATAAATTCAATCACTTGACCCGATGAACCTGGTCTGTTTGTTTTATTAACTCATGTATGACAAACACCAGTTTCTCTCGTGAGATGATCAAGGAGTCCAGGCTCAGTTTGCTTAATGACTGGACTCGTTGTGCAGTAACTAACGTCATGAGCATAACCAGCTTCATGGTCAGTTTCTGCAGTGATAATGCTGTTTATGGGCGACCAGCTCCTCAGCATGTTTAAAACGACACCCACATCCCAGATTTTGGAGTACCTGGTTTTAGGGGGATTTGCATTGAATATGCCCCTCATAAGTTTTGTTACCAGGGGGTGCGTTCCCACCGTGTGCCGCTCCGTTCCTTGTGATAGGTAATTGGAGAGTGCACTTCTGGCACTATTGATGGCACTGTAGCCCAATCGTTTATCATAATGGAGGTTTGTTAAGAATTCCAATACGGCCGGAATGTTCTTGGCCCTTTGGTCGAGGTTGTTGTCAAAGCAGTATATGCCCCATTTCTTGATGTGTCCGATGTACTGCTTCCGTGTTGACAGTCTTTGTGCGGATGTGATGAGATTCATCGTCCTGTCTGACAGCCCCATGCCGTGTAGTGGGTCTTTCAGACTCTACAAATCAACAAATCCATAGTCTTATGGCATGGGTGACTGCCCCCCTCCAGTTACTGGATGAATTAATAAATTCGGGCTATGTCCAATAATGGAACATGGTTCTAACACCATCCCCTGTATGACCGAATACCACGGTTGAGTAGGCCAATCGGGTACTATGAGAATCCCAGATGCCGAATATTGTTGAATTTTCCTTTGTACCCGATTGATGGTGCAGAATGGGGGAAGAGCATAAAAAACGCCATTTCCCCCAATGCAGTGAGAAAGCATCTGTAGCTTCTGCCCCAGGGTCTGGTTCCCAGGACACATACCTTGGTAATTGGTGATTCAACCTGGACGCAAAAAATATCAATATCTGGTCTACCATATTTTGCTGTAATTTCAGCAAATACATTTTTATTTAACATCCATTCCGTGTTTTCATTAAATTTGCGTGACCTGGTGTCTGCCACTGAATTTAGCTTACCTGGTAGGTATGTTGCCGATATCCAAATGTTTCTTTGGATACACCATTTTGTAATACCATAGACGAGTTCTCAATAATGATGGGGTTGGAGCAATACCTAATGCTATGTTCCCACCACTGTAGTTCAATTATAGCTTCCGTAGGCAGCTCCATAGGTCTATCAAAATGACCTTTGTTAAATTTGAGTGCTCTAATTTTTGCTCTTTGCAAATTTTGATAATGTAATGGCCCAAAATGTGTGGCCGGGAATGTAGCCACAATCTTCCCAATTATCCGGCCTACCCGTCTAATGGAGGGTCTGTTGGTGTTAAGAAGCTCGCTGCAATCCTCCTGTAGGGCTGCGGCTTTATTTATTGGTAAAGTTACTAACATATTGACCGTGTTAATGGTGAATCCTAGATAATCCATATTCGTTTCTGGTATCAATTTATACTTAACTACCGTCTGTGTTCCCCTCTGATGGGTACTGTATAGTATGCATCTTTTAAGTCAATGCTTGTCATATAGAAACCAGCTGATACTAATTCTTTAGCAGTGATAAAGGTATCCATCTTAAAATGAACATATTGAACGAATGTGTTTAGGGTTGAAAGGTCAATGATAATCCTGCAACCCCCATCTTTTTTATTTTTTATTTTTAATAAATATGTTTGATACAAATTTTAATTGTTCATGAGTAGTATGCTCAATCGCACCTTTTGTATACAATCGTTGTAGCTCCATGTGGGCTTTAGATTGTTTGTTTTTTGTAAGGACGAAATGCCTTTCTGGTGTATGTTGTACTGGGGGGTTATTGGGATGAGTAAATTCTATCAGATAACCCTGAATACTGCTTAGAACATACGAGTCTGTAGTGATTTTACACCATTCGTCACTGTAGTATTGCAACCTCCCTCCCACCGTCGTGGGTCCCTTTTTTTACAAAAGAACCACACCCACCTACCTCCATGGTTACTGGTGGTTGTATTATTTTCTTTGTTTTTTGAAAAAAGGGGGTTTTGTTTTTATTCGTGTTCGTGGTTGTACTGGAGGTTTAGGCTTCCGCATCTTCCAGGGTGGCCGTCCCTGGCCATACCCTAAAAGAAGGCTGCTGCGGGTTATATTGGGTTCTGGCACTGCCACTGATATAAGCCACACTTTTCGGTCTTCCATGTGGCTGGTACCGTGATCCAAAATAAGCCTTTGCGCTGGTTTTGATGAGCCCCAGTGTCTTGGCTTCCCCAAACAAAAGGGTTTGGGTTTTTAACGGCTCTTTGTTTGCAAATTGTTGCATATTTAGGATCCAGTGCTGGCTGAATAGCCGGCGTCCGCATGCTATTCAGCTCATATTGTACATTACAGAACAGGGCTAGTGCGTCTTGGTGGCCTTTAGTTTGCTCTGTTTTGTCCAGGGTGCGGATGTAAGCTGTGATCCCTGCCGTAAGCCCCTTTAAGGCTTTCTGGATTTTGAGATCATGGTTCCTGATGTCCTTCCCCATATGCTTCCAAATGCATTGGTTGACACTGGGGATTTGTAATGCATCAGTTACCAGGTGGCAGATGTCTGGCCAGTGTCTCTGTGAATATTTGTTGTTGGAGTTGATGGCCAGACATGTAGTTAATACTGGCTGCCATCCTGGAATCCAAGTCTGCCCCTGTTTGACTTGGTTTGAAGTAATCAGCCACCATGTCCAGCAGTGTATGTTTTTCTGCAGATTCAGGATCATGGGAAGCTGTGTGATCAGGGTCTGGCCCATCAGGGTCCTGCCCACTCTCCTCCGAAGAGGTCGAGATTTCAGGGGGCCCCTCACGGGGTACCCATATGGGGCTTGTCTGCCCACTGTGGCTAGTCTCCACATTCATGGGACTGCCACTGTGAAGGAGCTCCTCCAGCAGCTCCTTTAGACGGTCTGTACGTTGAGCTGCACTTGCTATTTTTGGCTGCTCCCATTCCTGCAGCCTTTCAGCAGTGTGCTGCTCTTCTCTGTATCCCCGCTGTTCCCGTCCCCGGTACTCACGGGTGCTGGTTTGCGGGCTTTCCTCGTCCCGCCGCTGGCCACACCGGTCCTGACTGTCGGTCCACGTCTGTTCCCGGTCAGCTGTTTCTCCTGGCTGCTCCGTATGCAGCCACTCATAGCGGGCTTGTTTTGTCTCCCGCACCCGTTCAGCCCTGGTCCGATATTGATACGGGCTGGTCGCCCGCTGCTGCTCCAAGTCGGGCTCTGCTAGATGGTGCGTTTTTGTTTGAACTTTGCCTCCCGGCCGGTGAGTAAGTTTCGTCGGTGCCAGAATGATTTCTGGCACAGCTGATTCCTCTACCGAGGCATCTAGAGCCGACGGCTGCTGTCTCTGCCGTTCATCCACGTTTACAACGCGTTTCTCGGGCAGCTTTTTTGCAGACCGCTTCCTTTTCACTCTGTCCATTTTTCTGTGAATAAAAATGCAGAGTCCTTACCTGCCTTTTGCTGGCCCTTTTTTCCTTCTCCCGTTACTGGGGGACGTCCTCCACCCTTCTGTTGACTCGTGCAATGCGCTGTAGCGATATGACACGCATGCGTTGGAAGCGGGTTCTTCACGTAGTCACTCACGTGACTCCGAAGTAAAATCCAGGTTTAACACAAAGCTCACAGCATTGCAGTGCACAGCCTCAACAGGTGTCTTTACCAAAGTACAGGAGGGTATAAATCTGTATGAAATTGGGGACCAAGCGCCCTGTAATGAGTTGGTACTCTCTCGTCAACACAAAGAAATGTACCAGGGCATGGCCTCTTGAGAATGTTATCAACACAATTAAAAATTCATAGCATGGAGAATTTGAGTCTGATGAGCTATTGGAGTTAATTTTTAATTCGTAATATTCCTGCAATTAGAGCTACATTTCACTTGTAATAACCTCTCTCAGGTAATTCTGCCTTAATTTTGCTGGATTTTATTGCCATCTGAGGATGTTATGATGACCTGACTGGAGCTTAAATGGCTGTTTATACCGCAGAAGCTCTCTTGAGAAAATGCAAATTTAACCCGATTGTAAATCCACATTATTACTGAAATTGTGGGTGTCAACTAATGTGGGAAAAGTTATTATCACGGATTATTGCTTTTTCTGTTTTAGCCTGCGCAGAGTCCTCCACGGCAGACATTGTTTTCCTAGTTGACGGATCCTGGAGTATAGAAACTCAAAACTTTGCAAAGATTCAAGAGTTTCTCTATACATTGGTGGATGGATTCGATGTTGGAGAAGACAAAGTCCGGATAGGCCTCATTCAGTACAGCGAAAATCCTCACACAGAGTTTTTCTTGAATACTTTTCGTGATAAAAATTAAATCCTACAGAAGATCCAGCAGCTGCCTTACAAGGGAGGAGGCACGAGAACTGGACTGGGCCTGAAGTTCATGCTGAACATGCTTTTTGTGGCATCAGCACGAAGCAGGGCGTTGATGGGTGTGCCGCAGGTGGCCATTGTTATCACAGATGGCCAGTCCCAAGATAATGTGGAGCGGCCTGCAAAGGCACTGAAAGAGCAGGGCATCATTGTGTATGCTATTGGTATCCGGGAAGCCAAGGAAGAGGAGCTAAAGGAAATTGCCAGCCAGCCGGCTTCAGATTACGTGTACAATGTCGCCGACTTTAATGCCTTGAGTGAAATTTCACAGGCTGTCATCCGGGTTGTATGTACTAGGGTGGAAGAGGTATCCCGTGAAGTTTCTAAGGTCACAAAGTCATCCATAGGTATTGTATCCAGGAAGCCAAGAAGGTTGGAACTCAAAGATAGACCATTCTGTTTTAGTTCGGGCTCTTGAGTTTTTACCTTTTGTTTAAATGTGTGTTATCTGGAATATCCCAATATGTTCTGCCCCTCTTGTAGATATGTTTCCTTTATCACCTTTGCTCTTAGCTGTGCTATAATCCTGCCATCATCCCTGTTCCTCCCACATCTACATTCACACATTAATGGGTGCATGGTTCTTTCCCATTATCTCTTGAATGTGGTTGTGTTTCAAAGGTTGTTTAATTTCCTTGTCTTCCATCCTGGTGTAAAATTCATGGAAGAAAGACATTTAGACTCTCAAATCATTGAGACTGAATAACAGTCCATCTTCACATGTGGCCCATCTCTGTTCAATGGCCATTGCAATCAAGGCAGAAGATACAAAAGAGGAGGATTAACATTTTTCTGTTATATAGCAACTGACCCTGGCATCAGGAAGATGCAAGTCACGCCTGATCATTACTTGTTCTGCATGCAGAAACGGCAAGGTTTCTGTGTACTTAAAGTAGCTGCCAATGGATTACATCTTCCATTCTATTGTTACAGTTTTCAGGAGTAGTGTTCATTACAGTCATTCCAAGGTAGGGGGTGCAGGACATGGAACAGTAGTAAGTGACTTCTTGTCACTTTGACAAACCTCCTCTAATAAATGTCGAATAAAGCATGACAATAGACAATAGGTGCAGGAGTAGGCCATTCGGCCCTTCGAGCCAGCAATGCCATTCACTGTGATCATGGCTGATCATCCACAATCAGTACCCTGTTCCTGCCTTCTTCCATTATTCGTTGACTCCGCTTTCTTTAAGAGCTCTATCCAACTCTCTTGAAAGCATCCAGAGAATTGGCCTCCACTGCCCCCTGAGGCAGAGAATTCCACAGATTCACAAACCTGATGAAAAAGTTTTTCCTCATCTCCATTCTAAATGGCTTACCCCTTATTCTTAAACTCTGGCTCCTGGTTCTGGACCTCCCCAACATCGGGAACATGCTTCCTGCCTCTAGCATGTCCAAACCATTAATAATCTTACATGTTTCAATAAGATCCCGTCTCATCCTTCTAAATTCCAGAGTATACAAGCCCAGCCGCTCCATTCTATCCACATATGACAGTCCCGCCATCTCGGGAATTAAACTTGTGACATGCTGAGAGGTTATAAAAATCTTCCCACCTGAATAGATGACAGACATTAACATCCCAGGTTAAATAACAGGGAATGTGCCACGGATTAAATCCAAAACCATGTGTTTAGAAGTTGGCCCAAGAGCAGTACTCACATTAATTGAACCTTGGTGTCCCATCCTTGGTGTCCATTCATTTGGTGAAATCCTGAGCAGGATGGGGGTGAATGATAATGGTTGTATAATGCAGACCAGGGAGTATTCCTAAGGCTTTTGAAACACAATGATAATGAAAGTCAAGAGGAAGAACTGCTTTGATATTGAATATCAGCCACATGATCTCAAATAGATGTTATGCTGCTCATCTGCACACTAGGAGCACCACATAATATTTAAGAAGCCTCAGAAATTCCAACTGATGTTTTCAACCATTTGGATGCAGGGCATTGGGTCCCAGATTTACTCTTCATCAGTTTCTTTTGTGCCCTTATGTGGGATCAACAAAGTCCAGTTCTACTACAGCACAATTGCTGCCACCTTAGAGAGAAATTGTGTGTTGAGCAAAGTTCTGGAGTAATTCAGTGGATCAGGCAGCATAAGTGGAGAGAATTGAGAGGGAACGCTTCAGGTCGATCCAAAACTTCCCCTAAAGCCCTTGTCCCACTTTCACAACCTAATTCACGACCTCTGCTGAGTTTGCCCTTGACTCAAACTCGTAGCATGGTCGCCACGAGGTCGTAGGAGGTTGTAGGTAGGCATCAACTAGGTCGCGCTGTTCTTTCAAGTCAAATAAAAAATGTCCACGAGTAAAAAAAAAGGTCGGCATGGAAAAAATCGAAATCTTTGTACTCGTAGGTAGGTCGTAGGTAGGTCGCAGATATTCGTAGGTAGTTGTAGGTAGTTGTAGGTGGTCGGAGGCAGAAGAAGGGTTAAAAAAAGGTCAGTAGAAAAAAAAGGTAATTTAAACAGCAGAATGTCACCTCTGTCACTCCAAGGCATGTTAGAAACATAGAAACATAGAAATTAGGTGCAGCAATAGGCCATTCAGCCCTTCGAGCCTGCACCGCCATTCAATATGATCATGGCTGATCATCTAACTCAGTATCCTGTATCTGCCTTCTCTCCATACCCCCTGATCCCTTTAGCCACAAGGGCCACATCTAACTCCCTCTTAAATACAGGCAATGAACTGGCCTCAACTACCTTCTGTGGCAGTGAATTCCAGAGATTCACCACTGTCTGTGTAAAAAATGTTTTTCTCATCTCGGTCCTAAAAGATTTCCCCCTTATCCTTAAACTGTGACCCCTTGTTCTGGACTTCCCCAACATCGGGAACTTCCTGCATCTAGCCTGTCCAACCCCTTAAGAATTTTGTACGTTTCTATAAGATCCCCCCTCATTCATCTAAATTCCAACAAGTACAAGCCGAGTCTATCCAGTCTTTCTTCATATGAAAGTCCTGACACCCCAGGAATCAGTCTGATGAACCTTCTCTGTACTCCCTCTATGGCAAGAATGTCTTTCCTCAGATTAGGAGACCAAAACTGTACGCAATACTCCTGGTGTGGTCTCACCAAGACCCTGTACAACTGCAGTAGAACCTCCCTGCTCCTATACTCAAATCCTTTTGCTATGTATGCTAACATACCATTCGCTTTCTTCACTGACTGCTGCACCTGTATGCCTACTTTCAATGACTGGTGAACCATGTCACCCAGGTCTCGTTGCATCTCCCTTTTCCTAATCGGCCACCATTCAGATAATAGTCTACTTTCCTGTTTTTGCCACCAAAGTGGATAACCTCACATTTATCCACATTATACTGCATCTGCCATGCATTTGCCCACTCACCCAGCCTATCCAAGTCACCTTGCAGACTCCTAGCATCCTCCTCACAGCTAACACTGCCCCCCCCAGCTTTGTGTCATGTGCAAACTTGGAGATATTGCATTCAATTCCCTCGTCCAAATCATTAATATATATTGTAAATAGCTGGGGTCCCAGCACTGAGCCTTGCGGTACCCCACTAGTCACTGCCAGCCATTCTGAAAAGGATCAGTTTATTCCTACTCTTTGCTTCCTGTCTGCCAGCCAGTTCTCTACCTGCATCAATACTGAACCCCCAATACCATGTGCTTTAAGTTTGTATACTAATCTCTTCTGTGGGACCGTGTCGAAAGCCTTCTGAAAGTCCAGATCTAACACATCCACTGGTTCTCCCTTATCCACTCTACTAGTTACATCCTCGAAAAATTCTATAAGATTTGTCAGACATGATTTCATCTGCTGGACTCTGAATTTCACCCAGTCCTCTTTTAACTAATCTTTTTTACTTCACATATCTATAAAAACTTTTGCAGTCAGTTTTTATGTTCCCTGCCAGTTTTCTTTCATAATCTTTTTACCCTTTCCTAATTAAGCCCTTTGTTCTCCCCTACTGGTCTCTGAATTTCTCCCAGTCCTCTGGTAGGCTGCTTTTTCTGGCTAATTTGTACGCTTCATCTTTTGCTTTGATACTATCCCTGATTTCCCTTGTTATCCATGGATGCACTACCTTCCCTGATTTATTCTTTTGCCAAACTGGGATGAACAATTGTTGTAGTTCATCCATGCAGTCTTTAAATACCTTCCTCCCAATGCACCATCAACCCTTTAAGAATTAATTGCCAGTCAATCTTGGCCAATTCATGTCTCATACCCTCAAAGTTACCTTTCTTTAAGTTCAGAACCATTGTTTCTGAATTAACAATGTCACTCTCCATCCTAATGAAGAACGCAACCATATTATGGTCACTCTTGCCCCAAGGGGTCATGCACAACAAGACTGCTAACTAACCCTTCCTCATTACTCAATACCCAGTCTAGAATAGCCTGCTCTCTCGTTGGTTCCTCTATATGTTGGTTTAGAAAACTATCCCGCATACATTCCAAGAAATCCTCTTCCTCAGCACCCCTGCCAATTTGATTCACCCAATCTATATGTAGATTGAAGTCACCCATTATAACGGTTTTACCTTTGTTGCATGCATTTCTAATTTCCTGTTTGATGCCATCCCCAACTCCACTACTACTGTTAGGTGGCCTGTACACAACTCCCACTACCGTTTTCTGCCCCTTAATGTTTCGCAGCTCTACCTATATTGATTCCACATCCTCCAAGTTAATGTCCTTTCTTTCTATTGCGTTAATCTCCTCTCTAACCAGCAATGCTGCCCCACCTCATTTTCCTTTCTGTCTATCCATCCTGAATATTGAATATCCCTGGATGTTCAGCTCCCAGCCTTGGTCACCCTGGAGCCATGGCTCCATGATCCCAACTATATCATAGTCATTAATAGCTATCTGCACATTCAACGCATCCACCTATGTTCATTCATAGCTGGAGAGTTTTTTGGAGAGGAGACTTGTGTTTTAGAGATGACACCAAAAAGGCAGCAGCGCAGGGGATTGCACAACCCTTAAAAAAAACAGCCATGCAGGTGTTTCCCACCCAGGAGGAGGAGTGGCAGGAGGTGATGCCACAGGAGGTGATAGTGCAGGGGGAGGTAGCCCTGCATGAGAGACCCCTGGAGGAGGAGACCAGGGTGGTTGTATATGTCCCCACCACCACCCCATCCTTCACTGCCTCATTTGAAGGCAGCAAAGCAGCCCTTTCTCCTGTGTCTGACACAGCATCAGAGGCAGATGTCCCATTAGTGGTGAGGGAGGGCTGGAGGAAGGTTGTGCACTACACCTTCAGCAGGCAGCAGGAGGGGGACCTTGAGGAAGGGTTCCAGCAGAATGCCAGCCATCCTGAATGAAAAGGAAAATGAGGGATACATGGACAGGGACAAGAATGGCATGCTTGCCATCCACTGCCCCACATGTGTGCTTAAAGCTCCATCTTTTGTCAAAGCCCAGCGCCACTCTCTTCCAGTCATCTGGTGTACTGGGACAGTCCATCACATCATCTCCATTCACCCATTGAGACCTCTTCTTGTGCTTCCTCTTCACCCTTGACTTCCACTTCTGCCTTTAAAAAAAATATATATTTTTTTTTAAATTTATTAGAAGTACAGTAAGTTACAGTAGTACAAGCTCTTATATCTTATTACATTTATTGTACCCCTTCATCTTTTAAGCTTTAAGGAAAGATAGACATAAAGAAAGTTATGAAAGAGAGATAGTCGTGTTAGTGTAAAAGAGTGATCAAAAAGAAAAACCCCTTAAACAAAGAATTAGAGAAGAAAGTTAAGAAATAGGCCATAGAAAAAAAGAAAAAGAAAAAGAAACACAAGCTCTATTATAAATACCGCGCAAAAAGGGATATACCAATTTCATATTTTTCAATCCCCCTTACCAGAACCTGATACCATTTCTTTTTTAAAGTATTGTTGCACCTTATACTTGTGGTAAGTCGATAAATGCAGACCACGTCTCTTGGAAGTGGTTTGATTTACCTGCAAGGAGGAGTCTCATATCTTCCAGGTATAATGTTTCAAACATGAAATTTATCTCTTTTATCTCAATTAAGAAATGTATCTGTTTTATCTCCAATAGTTAATAACCCGTCGTTTAAACCCTCTATTATAGACAAATCATTCACACAATGGGAAAGAATAGGAATTAAAATGCTCGGAGACTTGTATGAAACTGGAAAATTATTATCATTCCAACAATTACAATTAAAATATAATTTGAGAAATAATCACTAATTTAAATATTTTGAAATATGTGATTATCTGAAAAAATATACACAAGATTATTATAATATGTCACCAGACTTACTGGAAGAAGCAATGAAGACAAAGGCCGAATCAGCAAATTTAATCTCATACTTGTATAACATCATTCTAAATATAGAAATACCATCAACCGACGGTATTAGAAGAGACTGAGAACAAGAACTAGCTATAAAAATTTCAAAAGAGAGGTGGGATAAACATTTACTACATGTGCATAAAGGCTCGATTAACGTAAAACACCTTCTAATCCAATTTAAAATCTTACATAGATTATACTATTCATAAACAAAAATAAATAAACTTTTTCCTAACGCCTCACCTATTTGTGATAAATGCCGATCTCAAGAAGCTACTATAGCGCACTCATTTGTTTTTTGTATAATAATTCAATAATTCCTTCTGCTTTTCTTAAAAGGCTGTTGAAGCAAAAGGGCAGCTGCAAACAGCAGTAAAACATACATGGTCGAAGCCAGTCTTCAACATAGTCGAAGGATGTTGAAGGAGGTATTAAACAATAGACAATAGGTGCAGGAGTAGGCTATTTGGCCCTTCGAGCCAGCACCGCCATTCAATGTGATCATGGCTGATCATCCTCAATCAGTACCCCGTTCCTGCCTTCTCCCCATATTCCCTGACTCCGCTATTTTTAAGAGCCCTATCTAGCTTTCTCTTAAAAGCATCCAGAGAACCAGCCTCCACCGCCCTCTGAGGCAGCGAATTCCAGACTCACCACTCTCTGTGAGAAAAAGTGTTTTCTCGTCTCTGCTCTAAATGGTTTACTCCTTATTCCTAAACTGTGGCCCCTGGTTCTGGACTCCCCCAACGTCGGGAACATGTTACCTACCTCTAGTGTGTCGAAGCCCTTAACAATCTTATATGTTTCATTGAGATAACCTCTCATCCTTCTAAACTCCAGAGTGTACAAGCCTCCTTCTAAACTCCAGAGCATACAGAGTATCTTCGTCATAGTCGTGTGACGTCTTCAACATAGTCGTGGGAGGTCTTCAACATAGTCGTAGGAGGTTGTAGACATAGTTGTGAAAGGTCTTAGGAGGCCGTAGGTTACCGCAACCTTGATTTTTTTAGGTTGTTTAAGGTAATCAGAGATCGCGATTTAGGTCATGCAGGTGGGACAGGGGCTTAACTATTACTTCCACAGACATTGGCTGACCAGCTGAGTTACTCCAGAACTTTGTATTTTGTTTGAAACAAAAATACCATATCAGTGATATCTTTGAAAATTTCTCTTGCCCTAATAAGTTTTTGAGATTATTCCCTTGTTCCATAACTGGAAATAATTTCTTAACACACATTGTATTAAATACTTCAATGAAGCAATACATTTAAAATCTACTACTCCCTTATTCCTAACACTCAGGGAAACTAGAGCTCTATTTATTCATCGTGTACTAACAGGGATAGAATCATGGTTACTTTATTGGTTGAGAGCCTAGCATTTGGGAGCAGAATGAGCCCTAATATTGCCACATGATTTAAAGAAACTGAAAATCAAAACGTCCACAGATGATGGATATCTGAAACAAAAACAGAAAGTGCAGGCTAGGGAAGGAGAGAGGGAGAGAGAGAGTCAGAGAGAGGGAGATAGTGTCAGAGAGAGGGAAAGATAATATTTAAGTTAATAACCCTTATCAGAACTGGAAAAGTGAGAGAATAATTGTTTTTTTTTCATTGTAGAGAGGGGGTTAAGAGCAGAATTAGGCCATTCGGCCCATCATGTCTATTCAACCATTCAATCATGGCTGATCTATCTTTCCCTCTCAACCCCATTCTCCTGCCTTCTCCCCAAAACCGACACCCTCATTAATCAATCTCCGCCTTCAAACTATCCATTGATGGACTCCACAGCCTTCTGTGGCAATTAATTCTACAGATTCACCACCCTCTCACTAAAGAAATTCCTCCTCAAATCCTTTCTAAATGAATGTCCTTTTATTATGAGGCTATGGCCTCTGGTCCAAGACTCTCCCACTACTGGATACATCCTCTCCACATCCACTCTATCCAGGCCTTTCACTACTTGGTAAGTTTCAATGAGATCTCCCCCTGATCCTTCTATACCCCAGCAAGTACAGGCACACTGCCTTCAAACGTTCATCATATGTTAATTGATTGTTGGAAGTGGAAGCTGTCTAATATGAGGATGTGAGATTGATACGGTGAAGTAGGGTTCTTTTGGACTGTTACAAATTTAGGAACTATGTCTTTCAATAATCCAAACATTAACCTTACACCACTTTATTCTAAGGCAGTATGATTCATACAGTGGAGCAGAATGAATAAAGGCATGTTGGTAGATCTGTTGTCCAAATACATTTGGTAAAGACCAATTTAACAGAAAATGTCATTCATGTGTTCTCAGATTGCAGTGATGCCAAAGTCGCCGATATTGTCCTTCTGGTGGATGGTTCATCGAGCATAAACAGCAAGAATTTTGAAAAAGTGAAGGACTTTCTTTACACATTTGTTAATGGCCTGCGCATTGCAAGTGACGGAGTGAGGATTGGGTTAGTTCAGTACAGCAGCGGCCCAAGAACCGAGTTTTTCCTGAATCAATATTCGTCAAAGGACAGCATATTGAACTATCTAGAGAATATGTCCCAGAAGAAGGGTGGAACAAATTTGACGAATGCTCTGGAATTCCTGCAGAGTCAACATTTTGTTCCGACAGCTGGGAGTAGAGCAGAAGAAGGTGTGAAACAAATTGCCATTGTGATTACCGACGGAGGATCTGTCAGCAAGGCAAGTGAGGTAGCTGCTCAGCTGAGAAGCAAAAGTGTTACAATTTATGTTGTCGGAGTTGAAGTCAAATCACCAAGGAAACTTTATGATGTATCCAGCAGACCACCTCAGAAATACGCCCACAAAGTTGAAAGCTTTAACACGCTATCAGAATTTTCAAAAACATTATTGGAGTCAGTGTGTGGGACAGTTGTAGACCATATCCAAGGTTGGTTCAACTGAAATGTCATAGTGTTATGCAAAACATGCCTTTGGTCCACTGCCTCTGTTCCAGCTATCAAGGACCTATCTATATAATCCCATTCCTCAACACTTGCCCTGTAGCCTTTGTTTCTTTTTTCATTTTTAGCTTAGCCCTTGTCATGATTTTCCGTAATGACCACACTGAACCCACTTCATCCACACTCACCCTTCCCAGTTTATTTTACATCTTCACACCTTTAACTTTGATAAACTGACCTATACTATTTAATTATTTCTACTTCTATATCCCCAAGCCCTCATGAAGCTCATCTCAATTATTAGACCCACATATCACACCCTGGACTCAATCTCGATCTATTATTGTCCTAGAATTTTCCTGGATGAAGGGGTGGTAAATTGGATTAGTAAGTATGCAGATGATACCAAGATAGGGGGTGTTGTGGATAATGAAGAGGATTTCCAAAGAGTGATTTAGGCCATTTGGAAAAATGGGTTGAAAGATGGCAGATGGAGTTTAATGCTGATAAATGTGAGGTGTTACACCTTGGCAGGACAAATCAAAATAGGACGTACATGATAAATGGTAGGGAATTGAAGAATACAGTTGAACAGAGGGATCTGGGAATAACCGTGCATAGTTCCTTGAAGGTGGAATCTCATATAGATAGGGTGGTAAAGAAAGCTTTTGGTATGCTAGCCTTTATAAATCAGAGCATTGAGTATAGAAGCTGGGATGTAATGTTAAAATTGTACAAGGCATTGGTGAGACCAAATCTGGAGTATGGTGTACAATTTTGGTCGCCCAATTATAGGAAGGATGTCAACAAAATAGAGAGAGTACAGAGGAGATTTACTAGAATGTTGCCTGGGTTTCAACAACTAAGTTACAGAGATAGGTTGAATAAGTTAGGTCTTTATTCTCTGGAGCGCAGAAGGTTAAGGGGGGACTTGATAGAGGTCTTTAAAATGATGAGAGGGATAGACAGAGTTGATGTGATCAAGCTTTTCCCTTTGAGAATAGGGAAGATTCAAACCAGAGGACATGACTTCAGAATTAAGGGACAGAAGTTTAGGGGTAACATGAGGGGGAACTTCTTTACTCAGAGAGTGGTAGCGGTGTGGAATGAGCTTCCAGTGGAAGTGGTGGCGGCAGGTTCGTTGGTATCATTTAAGAATAAATTGGATAGGCATATGGATGAGAAGGGAATGGAGGGTTATGGTATGAGTGCAGGCAGGTGGGACTAAGGGAAAAAAATTGTTCGGTGCGGACTTGTAGGGCCGAGATGGCCTGTTTCCGTGCTGTAATTGTTATATGGTTATATGGTTATATGGTTAGAATGATCTCTCTTTGGCCAAGTACTTTTCTCATAGTTCCCTCTTTAACAAAGCTACCATTATCTAATTCGGAGGCCCATCTAAAGTCTTCAATTCTCTCTGATTCCTGCCCCATCTCAAACAAACCTTTAATATTCTAATGTAATAGTCTTTATCTTTGGTACACATTTTCCCTTTTTTTCCTCATGTGATGCAACACTCCCCAAATGAACACTTTCAAATTGATCTATAATATGGAATCTGACAGAAATATTCCTTTGGGATTCCAGTATGCTCTCCTCCTTCTTGCTATTCTCTTTCAACTTCTCATCTCCTCCACCTTTCCATCATCCAATCTCCTTCACTAACCAATAACCCCGCACTTTCTTCCATTTTCCCAGCAAAGGTTTATTTCCATAATTTTGCTGTCTAATCACTTCCACCATCTCTCTATTCACTTGTTTCCACAATTCCACCATTTATTTCTCCCCTGCCATTCACTTGTAGACCTTTCTTTATCCTGCTCCTACCCACATCAAAATAGCTATCATTTTTGCCATGAAGTATTGCCTTTAAAAGGGGAGCTAATGTAAGGGTTAGGATTTCAGAGCTCCCCAGATTTGATCCTTGAACTAATCCATCATATTATTTATTTTACAGCCTTTGCTATGCAATATGCCGATGTTGTTTTCCTAGTTGATGGTTCTCAGTATATGGGACTCTCCAGATTCAATCAGATCCGAAACGTCATCTTAAAAACTGTTTCTCAACTTGAGATCGGGGTGGACAAGTTCCAAGTTGGTCTCGCCCAATATGGTATGTCCACCCATTCTGACTTCGTACTGAATACCTTCCAAACAAATGCAAAAGTGAGAAACTACATAAGGAATATTCGTAGGCCTACATTTCGGGGGAGTCGTGGGCTCAGAACAGGCAATGCCATTGACTTCCTGAGGAAGACCTTTTTCAATGAGTCCACTGGAAGTCGACAGGCTCAAGGATTTCCTCAGATTGCTGTAATAATTACTTCGGAATCTTCAAGGGATAATGTTATCCCGGCTGCCAGAGAGATAAGAAGCAAAGGGGTGAAGGTTATCTCCATTGGTGTGAAGAATTCTTCTCTTGATGAGCTGAAGGATATAGCCTTTCCCAGTAAGCAATTTTATTTCCAGGTTGATGCTGGTGATGCACTTGTTGGGTTATCCAATAAAATATCCAGCACCATCGTGAGGACAGCACAAGAGGAATTTCAGTTCCGAGAGTCAAGTAGCCAAACAGGTATTGTTGATTCGTCTGACACTATATATCCACATTGTGTGTTTATCCAGTTCTGGTATTAATATCTTTCCATATTATTCTAACATTAAGATGTGCATTGTAAGTGCTCCCTCACTCCAACTGCCCGATAATAACAGAATGTGCACATGAAAATGGTGCTCTGCTACTTGCCACTCATTACCATCCATTCCTCATTCCAACACCATCTTTCCTGGGGAAAGGGCAATCAGGTGGCTTCTACTTACTGAACTTTTAATTTACTCCACTTCTCTTCTCCGTTACCCTCTACAATTGTAGATTTAGAAAATTGATGGTTGCCATCTCCTCGGCTCTCTCCGAGGGCTCCTTAAAGACTGAATATAGGAAATACAGTTATCAAAGAGCACAAACTCAACTCTGTGTTGTAACAACCACTATCACTTTGAATGGGTTCCAAGATACACAGCTAAAACTGTTGGTTATCTTGGAGGATGAGACTCCTATGACATAGTTATATAATGCTGCCGATTGCCTGTTCAGTGCCTCAAATAAAAATTGGCCCCATTTTGTCTAATTATTACATCATGTCAGATGTTGTATATAGAGAAGAAGAATAGTATATTGGCCTTTCATGGGTTGGTATTTACTCCCTCCTTGTTGAGTTTACCAGGTCCAGATACCTCTGTGGGAATGTAGATTGGGACCATTTGCAGTCTGCGATGTGCTGCTTGGCAACTGGTCAGGTTCCCAGCTTCTGCATTTTATTTAAATATTGAGACCCAATGCCAAAGTCGAATGATTGCTCAGGAGATGGCTAGAAACAGCTTTTAAAAGTTATGAGGCCGACACGGAGTCTCGAACCAGAAATGTTAACTCTGTTCCTTTCCACAGATGCAGCCTGATCTGTTATTTCCAAAAAAAATCCTGTTTTTCTTTTTGATTTGCGGGTTTTAGGGCTCGGAATGGTTTAGAGAGATATGGGTCAATCGTGGCAAATCGGGCAAGCTTAGATGGGGTATCTTGGTCAGCATGGGCTTGGCCAAAGGGCCTGTTTCCATGCTGTACAACACTATTAGTTTTTGAAAGAGAAAGGCAAAATCGGGGAAGGTTTATGTGCCCCGTCAAAGAGTAATTCTCAACCAGAGACATCACATTGAGCTAGATTCTCATCAGAACTTAAAGAATGGGAAGGCATCCTGTGTGTTTGTCCTTTCCAAGTAGACAGTAACATATAGCTATGTATCCCTCCTCCCCCCCCCCCCCTAACTTCAACAGGGGAATTGTGAAGGAAACAGGAGGTGATTCACAATCATTAAATTGACAACGTCAGCTCTTGTATATAACCTTATTTGAGGCTGACTGTAGGATGATAATGTCTTCATAAACTTAATTAAAGACTAAATGCTTGAATATTATAGTTAGAGTGAAGTTGGCACGATGCTGCTCTAATTTGCATAAGGTGTTATGATGAGGAATTGGAACATTGGAATGTTAAACACAGATGCCATTCAGATAAATGAGCTCACTCTTCTATTCAGTTATATCGTGCCTGATCTACACCTTTTTTCCTTTCACACAACTTAATCTCATAGTTAACAAAAATATTATTTAACACAAAGCTTTCAATCAATTATTTTATTTTCATTTTCAATTAACCTAATATTAACATCTTAGCATGGAAGGTGCATTTCAGATGTTGGAAGAAATGCTTTGAATTCACCTGTGAAAATGTTCCTTGTTGCTACACTCCAGTAGGCAAGGAAAAGGTTTCTACCAATTCAACAATTCCTTTAATCATTTTAAGTGTCCACTGGAACAATCTTCTGAAGTTGAGGGAATATTTCCATAAAGTCTGCAACCTGTCGTGTATTTTAATATTTTGTTTGAAGAAAAGAACATCAATGTGTAAAGCTCTATCTAAAGAGAGAGCTAGATATAGCTCAGGGCTAACGGAAACAAGGGATATGGGGAGCAAGCAGGAACGGGGTACTGATTTTGGATGGTCAGCCATGATTATATTGAATGACAGTGTTGGTATGAAGGGCCCAATGGCCTACTCCTCCACCTATTGTCTATGTTTCTATGTTATTCACAATGTCACGATATCTCAGAGCCAATGAAGTGTGGCAGCTCTTGTGCAAAGTATAAAACAATTTTCTCATAACAAATTTCCCACAAAAAACAAGATGAGCTCATGGCCAGATTGTAGAAAAGTTACATTGCTTGAGAGATAAATATTGACTATGGGGCCAGAGGGAATATCTCCTTCCTCTAATGTGACCCATGAGTCGCCTCTGAAAGCATGTGCAGTAACTAATTGACAACTAATTGAAGATTGTCTCTAAATAATTGTTGACATAGAACACAGGACAGTACAGGACAGGAATAGCCCTTTGGCCCACAATGTTTGTGTCGAGCATGATGCCAAGAGCGACCATTCCATTCAAAGTCATGTGCCTTTCCAAAAGTCTCCTAAATATCGCTATCGTATTTGACTCCACCACTATCTCCAGCAGTATATTCCAGGCACTCACCATCATCTGTGTAAAAAAAAACTTGGCCCACACATCTCCTTTAAACTTTGTCACTCTCCCCTTAAAGCTATATCCTTTAGCATTTGATATATCCATCCTCGGAAATAGTTTCTGTGCTATTAATTTACTTCAACTCTTGACCTGAAGAATCATTTGTTTCCTCACAGCTCCATGCCAGTCTGATTCAATCGCTGACATTATCTTCTTGGTAGACGGATCTGATAACATTGGGCCAATCAACTTTCAATTACTCAGAATTTTCCTCCAAAATGTAATCTTTGGCCTGGACGTCAAAGCCGATAAAGTTCGCATTGGTTTGGTCCAGTACAACAAAGTACCGACAGAAGAGTTTTATTTAGGAACTTATCACCAGAAGAGTGAAATCCTGGAGCATGTCAGATCATTACCCTACTGGGGAGGAGGCAGAATGACGGGCAATGCCATCAACTTTGTATGGAGAAACTGCTTTACACCACTGTCTGGCAGTCGTGCCACGAATGAGATCCCCCAAATTATGGTTTTGATCACAAGTGGTGAATCCCAGGATCAGGTGGAGGAGCAAGCAGAATCTCTGCGCCGTAAGGGTGTTATAGTTTTTGCCTTGGGAATTGGAAATGTCAACGTAACGGAGTTGAAGAAAATCGCTTCATATCCTTCAGAGACATATGTTTCCAGAGTGAAAGACTTCATTCAGTTGTCACCTACTACAGAGATACTGCAGAAGAAGATTTGCTCTGAGATCAACAGACAAATCTCAGTGGTAGCGGGCCAAGAAGATGACCTTAAACAAGGTTTGTAGATGTTACAGATATTCCATAAATTTCAGCTCATAATTTAATATTGTTATTCACATTCTGCAGCGTGACTTCAGAGAACTCGGAAGAAGGTTGAAAAGCAGAACCTCCAGGGTAGTTATCTCCGGTTGGTTTCCAGTTCCTTGTGCTGGTGAGGGCAGGAACAGAGAGATAGAGGATCTGATGGTGTGGCTAAGGAACTGGTGTGGGAAGCTGGGATTTAGATTCTTAGACCACTGGGATCTGTTTTGGGGGAAGGGTGAATTGTACAAAAAGGATGGGTTGCGCCTTAACAGGAGGGGGATCAGCATTCTGGCAGGCAGGGTTGCCACTGCTACATGGGTGGGTTTAAACTGAAGGTATAGGGATGGAGTTAAAAGGAAAGAGAATATTTAAAAAAGTTAAGAAATACACCAGAATTAATAGGGCAGAAAGCTCTGGAAGGGATAGGAGAGTATTGCCAAGTGAAATAGGAATCGATGTGAAAGGTGAGGGAAGCAATGGATTAAAGGTATTATATATGAATGCAAGGTATAAGAAATAAAGTGGATAAGCTTGAGGCTCGGTTAGAAATTGGCAAGTATGATGTTGTGGGAATTACAGAGACATGGCTGCAAGAGGACCAGGGCTGGGAACTGAATATTCAAGGTTATACATTCTATCAAAAAGACAGACAGGTGGGTGGAGGGGGTGGGGTAGCTCGGGGGATCCAGTGGATGTAGGGTCCCTGGATTTTCAGAAAGCATTTGATAAGGTCCCACATAGGAGATTAATGGGCACAATTGGTATTGGTGGTAGGGTAGTGACATTAATAGAAAATTGGTTGGCAGACAGGAAACAAAGAGTAGGGATTAACGGGTCCCGTTCAGAATGGCAGGCAGTGACTAGTATGGTACTGCAAGGGTCGGTGCTGGGACTGCAGCTATTTACAATATATATTAATGATTTAGATGACGGGATTAAGACTAACATGAGTAAATCTGCAGATGACACAAAGCTGGGTGGCAGTATGAACTGTGAGGAGGATGCTATGAGGATGCAGGGTGACTTGGACAGGTTGGGTGGGTGAGTGGGCAGATGCATGGCAGATGCAGGTTAATGTGGATAAATTTGAGGTTATCCACTTTGGTTGCAAAAACAGGAAGGCAGACTATTATCTGAATGGTGTCAAATTGGGTACAACGAGATCTGGTCCTTGTTCATCAGTCAATGAAAGTAAGCATGCAGGTACAGCAGGCAGTGAAGAAAGCTAATGACATGTTGGCATTCATAACAAGAGGAGTTGAGTATTGGAGCAAAGAAATCCTTCTGCAGTTGTACAGGGCCCTATTGAGATCACACCTGGAGTATTGTGTGCAGTTTTGGTCTACAAATTTGAGGAAGAACGTTCTTGCTATTCAGGGAGTGCAGCGTAGATTCACAAGGTTAACTGCCGGGGTGGCTTGACTCTCATATGTGGATAGAATGGAGCGGCTAGGGTTGTATACTCTGGAATTTAGAAGGATGAGAGGGTATCTTATTGAAACAAATAAGATTATTAAGGGATTGAACATGCTAGAGGCAGGAAACAGTCCCAATGTTGGGGGAGTCCAGAACCAGGCCAGTTCATTGGCTATATTTAAGAGGGAGTTAGATGTGGCCCTTGTGACTAAGGGGATCAGGGGGTATGGAGAGAAGGCAGGTACAGGATACTGTGTTGGATAATCGGCCATGATCATATTGAATGGCGGTGCAGGCTCGAAGGGCCGAATGGCCTACTCCTGCACCTATTTTCTATGTTTCTATGTAACCAGGGGCCACAGTTTAAGAATAGGGAGTAGGCCATTTAGAATGGAGATGAGGAAAAACTTTTTTACCCAGAGAGTTGTGAATCTGGGGAATTCTCTGCCTCAGAAGGCAGTGGAGGCCAATTCTCTGGATGCTTTCATGAGAGAGTTAGATGGAGCTCTTAAAGATAGCAGGGAGAAGGCAGGAATGGGGTACTGAATGTGGATGATCAACCATGATCACAGTGCATGGCGGTGCTGGCTCGAAGGGCTGAATGGCCTACTCCTGCTCCTATTGTCTATTGTCTATGTCCTGTATATGGAAATAACTGTAGCATAGATAAATATTCCAATAAATCTAAAATTGTGTCGCAGTTTCTTGTGATGCAGCATCTAGGATTTGACTAATGTTCCAGAGGCATGAGTTCAAATCCCTGCAACCCCAACCCAGAGCCACCACCAGGACAATGGGCCTTTATCGCCAACTTGAGACTCTGACATTTTTAACAACTCTAAACATGGAGGGTACAAAAAGGTGGTGACTCTGATGTATTGCCTCAGTGTAATCTGCTATCTTACACTAGAAATTGTATTGAATCCAGCATCAAGGAGAAAAGGTGCAAATAAGATTTACAAGAATGTTACCCGATCTGGAAGGTTTGCGTTATAATGAGAGGCCGAATAGTCTGGGTGTTTATTTCATTGGAGCAGAGGAGGCTTCAGGGTGACTTTATAGAGGTACAGAAAATAATTTGGGGCTTAAATAGGTTGAACAACCATGGCCTTTTGCCTAGCATAAGTGAGTCAAAAACTAGAGAGCATCAGTTTAAAGTGAGAGGAGAAAGATTTAAAGGGACCAGAGGGGCAACTTTTTCAAGTGAGACCTATTAGAGAAGTGGTCGAGGTGGGTACAATAATGACGTTAAAGACAGACAGGCACACGGATAGGAAAGGTTTGGAGGGATATGGACCATGTGTAGCCAAGTAAGACTAGGTCAGTTAAGCAACATGTTCAACATGGACGTTGGGCAGATCGGCCTGTTTCCATGTTGTATAGCACTCTATGAGAAGGGTACAATTACCAAAGGGATCTTACCTCTTAGTGCTGTGGAGTGACCAACCAAGAGATCAGATGCATCAATATTTGATGTTAAGCATGTTCTTGACTTGTGCGTTCCAGTGCATATCATACGTCAGGAATGTGCTGACTGGTGGTTATTTCTCAAACTACCAGAACAAAGTATGTTATGTTCCCTTGATCTTGTTCAGTTTCCAGCTGGGTAAGTTGGGTTGTATTTGCCTTTTATTGGGTCAGTTAGTTCTATTTAGTTTTAGTATTTATTCATGCACCATATGATAAAGATAATGATGCAGTGCATGGTTAGAGTTTGAAACGAACAGGCCTAATAAGATGGTAAATTGAGATTCAATGGTTGCCCAAAAGGTAACCAGATAAATAGGACAAAAAAAATTGCAAGGATCTGGGAAAAGTATATAGTTGTAAGACTGAGTGTAATGTTCTTTGAAAGACAAGACATGGATATGAAGGCCCAAGCTTATGTGTGAAACAAGTACCGTATTTCCCGGCAATGAAGATGCACCTGCATTGAAGACGCACCCACATTTTGAGTTGCTACATATTGAAAAAAAGGCTGGCGGGACAGGATCAAGGGTTTGGTTTAGTCCAGGGGTCGGCAACCTTTTTTTACATAGGGGCACGTGTTTTTCAATTAATTTTCTGCAGTTTCCAGATCGCCTGCGTGCCCCGGGACTGGCTGCAGTTCACAAATCCCTTGCGTCCCCAGGACCAGCTGCGGCATCCAGGTTGCCTGCCCCGGGACCGGCTGTAGCGCCCAGGTCGCCTGCAAGCCCCAGGACTTTCTGCAGTTCCCAGGTCGCCTGCGAGCCCCGGGACTGGCTGTAGCGCCCAGGTCACCTGCGAGCCCTGGGTCTAGCTGCAGTTCCGCTGTCTGGTTCCGGCGGCCGCTCGCAGCCACCCGAGCTACTGAGTGAGTTGCTGGGATGATCCCCGACCCCCTCCTTCTCAACGCTCCTGCCCTTCCTGTAACTTTACCCCATTTTGGCCCAGCTGTACTGACCCGGATCAGACCCCCACACGCTGTGGACGGAGCTCCCCCCCCCCCCACCCCCCACCAAGCCGTGCTGCCCTTTTACAGCCTCTGTACTGAGGGATAGCCAAGTCTATCTTTCTTGGCTAACAATCTAACCTTTGGTTTCCAAGACGCAGGTAAATATTTGGGCATTATTTTAATGTAAAAAATATTGTCTTCATTGCCGGGAAATATGGTATTATCTTAACATTCATCTGATGCATCTGATCTCTTGGTTGGTCACTCCACAGCACTAAGAGGTAAGATCCCTTTGGTAATTGTACCCTTTTCATAGAGTGCTATACAACATGGAAACAGGTAAGCATCCAAATCCTGCTGTGTGCCCTCATTGTTCTTCAGTACCTGATCCAATTCTTCTATTCCAGGCTGCATTCAGACTGAAGAAGCTGATATTTTTTTTCTCATTGATGGGTCAACCAGCATTGAGCTTCCACACTTCGAGGACGTTCGAAGTTTCCTGATCGAGGTTGTTAATGTATTCAACATTGGTGCAGATCAAGTACGTGTTGGGGTTGTCCAGTATGCAACAGACCCAATAATTGAATTTGGAGTCACTCAATATACCAATAAAACAAGTTTGGAGGCTGCAATTAAAAAAATCTCTCAAATTGGCGGAAATACTGGAACAGGTCTTGCGTTAAGCCACATGAAAGATCACTTCAGGGAAGCCGCAAGAAGCCGCAGAAGTACTGTACCACGCTATCTGATCACCATCACCGATGGACAATCACATGATGATGTAAAAATTCCTGCTGGAGAGTTAATGCAGCAAGGAATAACTACTTATGCTGTAGGGGTAGGTCAGGCAGATACAGCTGAACTTGAACTGATTGGTGGAACCAAAGAAAGGGTTTATTACGTCGATAACTTTGATGCATTAAAATATCTGAAGAATCGCATAGTCCAGCAAATATGCTCACCGGAAGGTAAATTTTGCAATGGATTTCAAAATGCTGCTAACTGGTTTAGAAAATGTATCTGTCATTGTTCATTGCTGGCATCTCCTTTATTTTCCCGGTGAGAAATGTGCAATATAGAGCAATTCATGGCTGTTAAATTTCATTAGGAGGGCACAATGTAAAATGGGTTTGTAAAGATTGAGTATTTATAATTGACCATTAGTTGTTGCAAAAAATATAAACTGAGCACTCGTCTTGAAACACCTTAGTTTGCATGGATCTAGATCTTTACTTTGACCAAATAATTAATAATCACATTCTATTTTTTAATTTATGCATTCGTAAAAGTAATATAATCAGAATAAAGAAGGATAATGTTGGGACCCTGGAAAAGTTTTGATTTTAATCAATTGTATTAAGTGGGTGGATGGAGTAAAGTGTCCCAAATAATCCACCCACCTACATAGTTCATTACATGTGTCTGGTCCCTCACTGACCTTATCAGACACCTCACAACCCACAGAATAGTAAGATTAAACGAGAACTTACCAGTTTGAAGTTTGATCCTTATTTTATGAGGAGGAACGTTGAGGGACTACGTGAAGAACCCGCTTACGACGCATGCATGTCATTCTTCAAAGCAGCGGTGTGGAATCACAGATAACTATAATGACTAAACATAGTAAGATTAGACAACAGATACCAGTTCAGACTATGATCAAGGGTGGGAGCGGAGGGCACGTAGTCCCTCAACGTTCCTCCTCATAAAATAAGGATCAAACTTCAAACTGGTAAGTTCTCGTTTAATCTTACTATTTTACTTCGGAGTCACGTGAGTGACTACGTGAAGATTTTAAAGCTCTGTGATTTCATGCCGTGGAACGAGTCCATGCATCACATCTGCCTTGATTTTTGGGGAGAGTAGAGTTAACAACATTAGACATCAATACGATATTGAAATCCAACAGTAAAATTATGAACACCAATTATTGCCCCTATTTATGGGTCTATTATATTACAGAACTTAAATTTGTTTCTGTAAATGTTTCAGGTTCAATGACTGGTTTGTTATAAAGTTGTTGGAAAATTCCTCCGTTGGCCATCCTGCTGTCTTGAGGATTTGGTCCATTGGTACGTCCAACTTCATAGCTGCTAATGTAGCTGCAGCCCTGGTGGAGTGAGATTTGAAATGCTAGTTCCCACTCCAGCCTATTTAGGACTTGTTTTAGCCATCCAGACATGGTCTGGACTGTCACTGTTTTAAATGGCTGTTAGTAGCTGATTAAAGTGACATTCCTCCCCTCTGATGATCTTAGTATACTTCAAGTATGATAGTAAGTGTGTTATAATACAGAGACGACCATCTGTAGGGTAGGCCCTGAATTCTGTTTTTTAGGCCTGCTGACCCCTGTCTGTTCTGTATGACTATTACACTGATGTAAACCTTAAATTCCAGATGAATTAATCATGTTGTCCAACCTTGTTTTCTGTGGTGACTGGACCCTTGTGGCGTGACCAGGACCATCAGCATGACTGTTTTCATAGTCAGTTTCCGTAGGAACAGAGCTGTAGCTGGAGACCAGTTTCTTAACATGGTCAGTACAATGCTCACATCCCATATTTGGGAGTACCTGGTTCTTGGGAACTAATTTTAAAAATGCCCCTCATGAGTTTGTTTACCAGGGTTTGTCCCAACAGAATGCCGCTCTGTACCTTCGACAGGTATATTGACAGAGCACCTCTGGCGCAGTTGATGGCACTATGACTGAGCCTCTCATCGTAATGGAGGCTTGCCAGGAATTCCAGAACAGACGGGATGTTCATAGATCTGTGGGTGATGATTATTGTTGTGACAGTACTTCCCATTACTAGATGATACCAAGTACTGATGTTTAGGTGGACAGTCTGTGACTCGCTGAAATAATTCCGCATTCGGTCCGTCAGTCCCAGGTGTAGAAGAGGTGCTTTCAACTCTAAATAAATAGGTTAATATATAATAGTGACGGGTAACTCCCCTTGTTGCGGGAAGACCCAGTAAGTTAGGTCTATGATGGATGGTGATGTATGGTTCTGACCCATGTTGATATCACCAGTACCCCGGTTGCGTAGGGCAATCAGGTATATCAAGATTCGAGACGTGAAGTCTATAGTTTCTTCCTAAATAACCGACTGATGAGGCAAAGGGAGGGATGCATAAATGATCCCCCAATCAGCGAAGATACATCTGAACCACTGCCCCAGGTTCTGGCTCCCAAGAACATAATTTGATAACTGGTAAGAGCATGGATGTGAATAGGTCGTTATCTGGTGTTCCATACCAGCTGTTCCAGCAATACATATTTTATCCAACATCCATACAGAGTTTTTAGACTTAGCGTGACCTGTTGTCTGCCACTAAATTCAGTTTCCCTGGTAGTTGGAAGCTGATATCCAATCTCTATCTGGATACGCTATTAATCCAGATTAATAGAGACAGTGACTCTAAGACTATTGCCTGCATCACAGTGTGGAGGTACCCGGTGAACTCACCGCGGCGGATGCCAGCCCGTGTCCATTGTGTGCTGCTAGTATTACATGTATGGCTGCAGGCAACAACATCTCGTTCAGACCGAAAGGTCTGATTGACAAGAAGGATTCAATTCCCAAATAGTGTTGGCCAGATAGTCACATGGTGTCGATATGTTCCTACCCATATGGTTGACATATGCTACTCCGGTGGTGTTGTCAATTTGTAGATTAACATACTGGTGTTATAACCCAAAACAATTTGACTTAAAGCCATGACTAGCTCTCACTTCCCCAGGTATATATGCCCAACGTTAGTAGTGATGCCTCCTGAGCATTCCATCTCCCCCACAGCTGGAGATGGAATTAGTAGCATCCCAATCCAAGGCCCATCAGTATGTGGTTCCATAGACGGGTAACTGTGTTTGGTTGTTTCATAAGTCTGTCAGAATGACCACCACATAATTTCTTGAGTGACGCGTGTATCAGCCATGATCATATTGAATGGCGGTGCAGGCTCGAAGGGCCGAATGGCCTACTCCTGCACCTAATTTCTATGTTTCTATGTGTAGCACTCTGTACTATGATTATGTAAAGGTCCGATATCATGTGGCTGTCACACAGCCCCTAATGCCAATTATTCTACTACCAGTCTGATGGCTGGTTTAGTTCCCTGGAAGCCTCCATAAAGGCTGTACCCTTTCTTACAGCAAAGTACTGCCATGTGAAGAGTGTTAACGGTGGACCGCAGACGATCTGTTGTGTTAAATACATCTGTGGGCACCTTCAATGAGTCCTATATAGCAAGCGTATTTTAATACCATGCTTGCCATGTAGTACCCTAGGATCAATCCCTTAGTTGCACCAAAAGTTCCCATTTGTAATGAATATAAAGTACGAAGTATTCAAATTAGTCAATCTAAGATGAAGTGGCAACCACCTCTAAATTATGAGAAGGATATTTAGGACACGAATCCCTGTGATTCGTGTGGATGTCCTCCATAAGTCCTATAATATATGAGCACTGTAGTTCAGTATGCGCTTTAGTTGTTTCTTTCCCTGTAAGCATGAACATTCAGTTCGGTACATGCTGAACTGGATGATAATGGAATGAAGAATTCTAAGGTATACCCCTGTACTTCTGAATTTTAAGTGTTGGTAGAATAATTCTATGCATACAGATAGATCTGTTATCCATTACCAACCTCCCTGGTTCCTATTAGTAGGTTAGTTACTATTTCGGCATCCTCCGTGGTCGTTGAGGTGCCGGTGTCTGATGAGGGTAGCACATTTCTCAGGAAGTAGTTTTTAAGACGTTCCTTAATGTGTCCCAGAGTTCCCTCGATGTGAAGATCTTTCCCTGTTAAGATAAGATGCCTCCAAATTTTAATATTGGAGGTTGGGAGGTTCCAGGTTTTCATCTGTTAGGACTTAGAACATTCTTTCGTTTCAATTCCCTGCCCTACCATGTTTTGGTTGATACTGGGAACATTCAGGTTTTGCAGTTCCCTGATGGTAAGTGTCTTCCAATAGGTTTTCCGCACCCTAAGTGTACTAGGGGTATGTTCTGCTCCCCTGTTCAAGTGGGGCCCAAACTTGACCCCGTATACTCCCCTCTGAGAAGGGAGAACACTGTGCAGCCCTACAAGAGGTACCGCTGTAGGACTTACTAGCTGCCCCTCTGTGACTAGTCTCCATCTCATGGAGCTGCCACTTACATGCTCCAACAGCCGCTCCAGCTGGTCCCGATGCTCTCGGGCACCCAACCGGCTCCAATGCACATGATCACTGGCCATCGCGGCTGCTCCTGAAGCCGTTACTCCTGAGGCTGCTCCTGCTGCAGTTCCTGCAGCCACTCCATCCGGCTCCAATGCTCACGGGCAATGGCCATCACGGCTGCTCCTGAAGCTGCTCCTGTTCCAGCTCCTGCAGCCAGCCCAGGATTGAGTCTCGGTGTTCCCCTCTGATGAGTGGGAAACTCTGTGCCGCCCCACAAGGAGTACTGCTGTGGGGCTTATTAGTTGCCCACTGTGGCTTTGCCACTGGAGTATGTCCACTCTGCAGCCCCACAAGGGGTACTGCTCCTGCAGCCGGTCCAACCGGCTCCAATGCTCTCGGGCACTGGCCGCTCCCGGCTGCTCTTTATCCTGCATGCTGCAGCCGCTACAACCGACCTCGGTGCTCACGGGCACCGGCCGCTCACGGCTGCTCATCATGCTGCAGCCGCTCCAACCGACCCCGGTGCTCACGGGCACTGGTCGCTCGCGGCTGCTTGCCATCTCCTCCAGCCGCTCAAACCGACCCCCATGCACACGGGCACTGGTCGCTCGCGGCTGCTCCTCTCCCGACCGGCCGGGGCCGGCGCGGGAGCGAAGTCGGGAGCGAAATCGGGCACAGCTGTTCCCATTACGGGAGATCAGCGTGCCGTTTGCTGCTGCTGCTGCCGGCTGCCCGCAATTTTGCAGGTTCTCCCCCGCCAGCATTCTCGCTCCTTCCAGCGCCTCGGACCCATGTATAGGTCCGTGGGCTGTAGTCCGGGTCGTCGGTAATGACTGCTCCAGAAATGCTGCACCGCTGTCGGCGTTCTCCTGGAGCTGAAGTCGGCTCCGGCTCCCGTTTTAAGGGAGATAGCAGGGACCCGGCCGTTGCTGGCTGCCTGCAGTTCTGCAGACTCTCCCCAGCCAATTCTCATCAGCCTTCTGTAGAAAGAAAAAAGGTAAGTAAAAGAAACGACGTTCCCTCACCTTACTGTTGCAGGTTCAACCCCTGCCGTTTGGGAGGAACGTCCTTCCTCCAGCAATGACGAGTTCGAATGCGTGTAGCGTAATGACACGCATGCGTCGTAAGCGGGTTCTTCACGTAGTCACTCACGTGACTCCGAAGTAAAATTGTAGAGAAAACAAGTCATCCCTGACACTGAGAGATTGTATAAGAAGACAATGAGCAATAACAAATTGGCACTGGCATTATGTCTTTTTGTTGTTATTTCTATTGAGATCATTGGAAGGGATGTCTTACCATAGTTATTTTATTTTAACATCAATGTTTATTGAATGGTTTTTATTTTGCTGAGAAAAGTTGAGAGGTGGAAGGGTAAATTGTTGGTTTCAGGCTGGAGACTCATAGTCTTCCTTAGTTCATAAGTTCATAAGTGATAGGAGAAGATTTAGGCCATTCGGCCCATCAAGTCTACTCTGCCATTCAATCATGGCTGATGCATCTTTCCCTCTCAACCCCATATTCCTGTTTTTCCCCGTGAACCCTGACACCCATACCAATCAAGAATTTATCAAGCTCTGCTTCAAAAATATCCATTGACTTGTCTGTGGCAATCCCTTCTGTGGCAATGAATTGTGAATAAACTCTAACCCTTCTCCCAACTGTCGTGAAACAGCTTATGCATGCAATAGTCTACTTTGCAACACTGCCCACTTCAAGTTCAAGGATTGTAAACTATTAAAATAAATCAAATCATAAGGTAGGATCATATGATATCTGATGTATCATATATAAGAATTGCAGAAATTAACATAAAGAACTCGTGATTCTCAAAGGTCTGTCCAACTGGAAGTTTCCTTGTGCCCGAATCTGGTCTAGATATTTTGATTAGCAACGTTGCATTGTCGTTGTACCAGTCATGTATTAGGATGGTAGAACATGAGCATAATAAAGTCACCAAATTTTAATTGTTTCTTTCTCCCAGCCTGCAGTAAATTGGGCCACACTGACATCGTCTTCCTAATTGATGGATCGGGAAGCATAGGCATGAATGAATTTGTAAAAATGAAAGAGTTTATGATTAACATTGTCGACAAGTTGACTACTGGACCTGATCATGTGCGCATAGGTCTAATACAATATTCCGCAGATCCTGAAGAAGAGTTTCCTCTTAATGAATATCCATCGGAAGAATTACATGAGCTGATTCATAAAATGAAACAGTTGGCCGGACGCACTGAGACTGGCAAAGCCCTGAACTTTGCAGCAGACTACTTTGATAAATTAACAGTGAGTCAGACTGGTGCCTCCCAGTTTCTCATCGTGGTCACTGATGGAGAGTCACAGGATGGGGTTCTGACACCAGCGAAAAACATCAGGGATAAACAAGTCACAGTGTTAGCTGTGGGTATTCGTGACGCCAACATTACTCAACTTCTGGAAATTGGAGGAGCTCATGATAAGATTAACTACATTGAAAAGTTTGACCTGCTGAAAGATCTGGAAGAAAAAATATCCTGGCAGATCTGTATTGCTCCTGATGGGAAGTTTGGTAAGCTGGTTTAAATTATTCTTAGAGAAAGGCAAATAAAAAGCTAACTATAAGATTTCCTTAATTAAAGAAATATCAACAAATTCATTAATTTGTGGTCAAAATCCATTCCCAATGACACACATTCACGATAAAATGGATAGAAAGGGATGGGTAATTGGTAGTCTTCAATTCACACTGTTGTTGGAAATTTGTTTGGAGCAATATTCTTGAGTGGATGATTTGGGAGTGTGGGCAAAATCCCAGCCTTATATTCTCATCATTCCCTGCTGTCAGAGGGCAAGTGTTTCTAACATTGCCTCATGGTGCTGACCATGTAGTTCAAACCATTGCAAAGAGCCTAGCAACTTTTCAGTTTCAAAATGTGGATATTCTTTATGATGTGAAGGTTGAACAACTGTTCCGTTACTGTTCTTTCTCCCCTCCAGTCTGCCTGAAAACGGATGCAATGGATATTGTTTTTGTGATTGACGGATCAAGCGACACACAACCAGATGCGTTTGAGCGTATGAAAAGTTTCATGATGACAATGGTGAACATTTCAGTTGTCGCCTCCGACCATGTGCAGTTTGCTGCCATACTGTTCAATGAGAAAGCTGATGTCCAATTCCAACTGAACCAATTCCGGAACAAAATGGAGATCCACAAAGCCATAAACCAAATGCAGCCATTAGGAGGAACCGCAGCCATTACACATGCTCTTAATCAGGCAAAACAGGTTTTAGCCACAGACAAAGGGGGCCGAAAAGCACATGGTGCCTCACAGTTCATTATAGTGATGACTAATGTAGAAGCGAGAGATTTAATCCAACAACAATTGGTGGATGACTTTAGAAAGAGTGAAATTACTGTAATCACCGTGAGAACGCCCAGACGCAACGAAGCATTCCTGCGAATAGAAGGTGCCAATGAAACTGACTTGAGCTTTCAAAGTCCTGATGCCATGAATCAAATAATGAACAGCATTCTGCAGCAGATTTGTGAAAAAACAAAGCCAGGTAAAGGGATATTTGTGTATTTGGGTTGAACCAAAACTAACAGTATGAGTTAATTAAAATATCGTTATTGACCTGAGAAAACATTGCATTTTATATTGAGTTTGGTGCAATGGGGCTGGAGAGGTGAGGGTTAGAAATTGGGTGGTAATGTTAGCCAAACACAATCTTGGTTATCGCCTTGGCCAACACTGAGTCGGAGGTGATCTTGAAAAACTTAAGAGCCTTTCCCACTTGGCAATTTTTTCGGCGACTGTCGGCGTCATATCAGGGTCGCTAAAAGATTTTGAACATTTCAAATTCCAGCGGCGACAATAAAAATGTTGCGACATTTAAAAAAACACAGCGCGTCAATACGTTATCACGCCGTGTCACGGCGCATCACCGCCAGGTCATGGCGCATCATGTCACATCATGCTGCGACTTTTTTAGTGACCTGATACGTCAGTCAATGATGCTGGCAGTTGCTGAAAAAATTGCCAAGTGGGACAGGCCCTTTACCTCATCCCATCCCACCTTAAACATTTCACAAACAAAGTAATCTAGCACATAGCATTTGTTACTGACAAATACCGTGACTTCTGCATGGGAAGAATCAAACATAACTTGCTGAACCTTCTACTTGGTCTACAAGAACGCTGAACTTCCAGTTTCCTGTCATTTTAAATCTCAATCCTTCTCCCACTCTGGCCTTTCTGTCCTTGCTCGCTGTGCTGTTCCTGTGAAATTCAATATAAGATTGAGAAACAGAACCTCATTTTTTTTTCTGGTACATTGCAGTTTTCAATATTGAACTCAACAATGTCAGCCTTCCAATCATTTATCTTCTATTTCCAGCATCCAATTGCATTCCTTTCTCAATTTCCACCTTGGACTGCATCACGGCTATTGCTCTGCCCAAGACTGCAAGAAGCCCATGCAATCAAGGAGCACTCACAATTTCATTCTTCACATTCATTCTCTCCTCTCCGATTGACCCGAAGGAACTAATATTTGAAAATATATACCACTAGCTTGAAGAAAGCTTTTTCTCTGCTATTATCACCCTCTTGAACAGACCTCTCATATGTCAGGGATGTATTCATTTTTTCATCATCTATCTTCATGTAGCCCTCGCACTTTAAAAAATCTGTGATATCTTTGTAGCTGTAACACTATACTCTTTATTTTATTTCCTTTCTCTTTTTTTTGTACTGAAGAAACAAAGAACTGCAGATGCAGATTAATACATAAAGGGCTGGAGTAAACACAGCAGGTCAGGCAGCATCTATCCAATTGTACTCATGTATGCCATGATCTGTCTGATAGCAAGCAAATCAAAGTTTTTCAATATATATCCTTGTGCAAATTAATAGAAAGATTAAACAAGAACTTACCGTTTGAAGTTTGATCTTTATTTTATGAGAAGTTGAAGTGAGGGATTATGTGAAGAGCTCGCCAGTCCGCATGCGCATCAAACTTTAGAGCAGCTGTATGGCCACAGAATAGTTGCTGACCTAAGCTATAGGAAGATTAATGGCCTTAGAACTACTGAATGATCTTTTTGAGAAGTAGGGTTCGGAGTGGAGGGCACGCAATCCCTCACTTCAACTTCTCATAAAATAAAGATCAAACTTCAAACGGTAAGTTCTCGTTTAATCTTTCTATTTTATATCGAAGTCACGTGAGTGACTACGTGAAGACTTCAAAGCTCTGTGGTTTCATGCAGTAACCCAATCTGTGTGAAACACTTAAACAGATAAAACATTAATGGTAGAAAAACATGGGTTATTAATACCATGATGCTAACTTGCATACATGGCCATTGTTCTTAACCGGACCATAGTCCCAATTGACTTTGAGTTAGACAATAACTCATGCAACACTGTGCAGAATTCTATCTGCAAATATCCAGACATATTCAATCAAATTTCTTAATTTATTAACACACACTATGTAAGCCTCTTGCTGTATGATGAAAGGGAAATATCCATTCTATTGGCTGCTAATGAGCCATTGGCAATATCTTGAGACTATTGAATAACAATAAATATAATACTTTTCATCTCATAAGTACTAGTAAACTCAGTGCACTTGTATACCTAATGACACCCCCAATCTCTGCTCTGGTGGGTATGCTGTCAACTTCAAATGTACGCAATCATGCCCATTTTGCTTATGAGATCATTCCCATAACAAGCTACCCAAATGTCAGTTATAACCCAGAGACCGAGCCAGAGATATAGTAAAGACTGTGTTCTTTGTGTTGAGATCAGTTGCTAAAAGCATAATCATCTTAAAAATACTGCTCCCATTAGGAATACACCAGAAGAATATTTGCATAATAATTTACTGATATACATCACACACTACAATGAGTGTAGGCTATTAAAGTGGTCATATAAAAGACACCCTGCATAACTTTAGTGAACAGCGGGTGAATAACCAATCATTTATTGTCCCACTTATGTTACTATAGAGAATGACAAAGCAGCACAAGCAGTGTCAATTGTGTTGTCACGTGAACGCTTCTCTAGGCTCAAACTGAAAGCCACAAAAACCTCTGTTACTTCCGTTTAAAGGTAACTCACATATTTTGTTCACAAGCTTCCCTTTCAATCGTGCAGAGCTAGCTGCCCGAGAAGACAGGCTGCCGCAGCCATCACTCGCAACTGAGTAAATAGGAGGTGCTTCAGTCACCTTATCATGGCCTGAATGAATAGGCAAAATTGGCACTATTAAATTTCATGTTGCCTCATTCTTAATATCGCAAGAGGTATCTACTGATAACCCCAAAGTTTAATCAGCTGCAAATTTTGCATATTACCTAAACTCGATGACACAATGCCCTTTGATCTGAGTAAGGTAGCATTGGCTTCCACCACTGGCTTTGTTATCAAACCACCAGATCATCTGTGCCTCATGTGTATAGATATGGCAAAGAATGCATCTCCAAGATCGATTCTCTGAATCAGTTAAACTGCTGAAAAGGAATCATCCATCTTAAACTGGGTAACTAAACACATGATCAGATTAGCCAAATGCTAACCTGATTTGGCATGCTCCATGTTTCTGTAATCTTGAGAAGTATCAGAAATATACCCCTCTTGTTCGTGGCCAGACCACTCATCCTTCGATGAAATGTCAGTGATTCCATTCAGAACCACCGCTCCTCTATTGACCATACGGACGGAAATATTTTGACTTCTCTTGCCGCGGAAGATGTATTATCTAGTTATTCATACATTTCGCTGATAGCATATAATCAGAACCTTATGACTAGTGCTGAAAAACACAGTCACCCTTTGATGTGGGAATACGAGTTCCCTGTCAACTCTTGACTATAAGAGTCACCACGAATTCTCAGCGTTCTTACTCAGTGGAATTTAGCATAATGCAAGCTTGAATCAGGAATTGCCTCGCAGTCATCTGACTGAAACCACTTGTCTGAGCAGCTAGAGCGCACAACACAATCTCTTCAACCCGCCACTCAATCAGGAATACTGGTGTTGAGCTTACGGATTATTATAAATACATTGTTGATTCACAACATGAACCTGTACGTCAGAAAAAAATATTACATGCCAGACCAGCTTCCTGCTGGTAGCTACCTACCCCAGAGAGGATGGCAATGATGATTTCAATGAGCTGGCAACTCTACTGGCTGAGGAGAAAATAAACCATGTGTTGAGGAAGACTTCAACTACTTCATTCTACTGAGCAGTCTGATAACCTCGATCACAGATGAAGAGGTAGTGCTTCCCTGGTCAATATATGACCCATATGGCCAGCCAGTTCCATGATGGTCTACCCTGAACCAGGTTAACCAAGCTGTTCCTACTTGGAACTTACAGAGGTTACTATGCAAGGCACCCTGCCAATGTCTCTGCATCAACCTGATCTATCCCAGAGACAGTGAAAACATTTTAGACAGCCCATGCTGCCAGTAAACCCAAACCTGGGCCGACAGACTGCTCCCTTTCAGAGTTTTACGGCGGTTAATAAAGAGACCTTGCCTGCCATCGTTTCTGAACCCGGGTCGATTTGCTTGTTGGAGCTTCAGCTAAGTTCCATATGCTGACCCTGTCTGTCATGTCATTTCTTCAGCTGGTGTGATGTTAGATAGCTGATGCCACTGGCCAACTCTTCTAGTAGTGGCCTCATGCAACTCTCGTATATCATGCATTAAAGCATGGGATTCAGACACATAGTCATGTTCGGAGTCATGTTCGGAGTCAGCTCCATACTGATCTCTGGCACTCCCTTAGAGTGGGAGAAAGAGTGCACCCCGAACCAGGCGTTGCCACATGCGTATGACTCGAACTGCCTGTGCATGCTTCTGTAACATGGAGCATATTTTGTGACACCATCTCCAGAGCCCTAGTGAGACCACACCTGGAGTATTGTGTGCAGTTTTGGTCCCCTAATTTAAGGAAGGACATTCTTGCTATTGAGGGAGTGCAGCGTAGGTTTACAAGGTTAAATCCCGGGATGGCGGGACTGGCATATGCAGAGAGAATGGAGCAGCTGGGCTTGTATACTCTGGAGTTTAGAAGGATGAGAGGATATCTCATTGAAACATATAAGATTGTTAAGGGTTTGGACACACTAGAGGCAGGAAACATCTTCCCGATGTTGGGGGAGTCCAGAACCAGGGGCTACAGTTTAAGAAACATAGAAACATAGATAGAAACATAGAAATTAGGTGCAGGAGTAGGCCATTCGGCCCTTCGAGCCTGCACCGCCATTCAATATGATCATGGCTGATCATCCAACTCAGTATCCCGTACCTGCCTTCTATCCATACCCTCTGATCCCCTTAGCCACAAGGGCCACATCTAACTCCATCTTAAATATAGCCAATGAACTGGCCTCGACTACCCTCTGTGGCAGAGAGTACCAGAGATTCAGCACTCTCTGTGTGAAAAAAGTTCTTCTCATCTCGGTTTTAAAGGATTTCCCCCTTATCCTTAAGCTGTGACCCCTTGTCCTGGACTTCCCCAACATCGGGAGCAATCTTCCTGCATCTAGCCTGTCCAACCCCTTAAGAATTTTGTAAGTTTCTATAAGATCCCCTCTCAATCTCCTAAATTCTAGAGAGAATAAACCAAGTCTATCCAGACTTTCTTCACAAGACAGTCCTGACATCCCAGAAATCAGTCTGGTGAACCTTCTCTGCACTCCCTCTATGGCAATAATGTCCTTCCTCAGATTTGGAGACCAAAACTGTACGCAATGCTCCAGGTGTGGTCTCACCAAGACCCTGTACAACTGCAGTAGAACCTCCCTGCTCCTATACTCAAATCCTTTTGCTATGAAAGCTAACATACCATTCGCTTTCTTCACTGCCTGCTGCACCTGCATGCCTACTTTCAATGACTGGTGTACCATGACATCCAGGTCTCGCTGCATCTCCCCTTTTCCTAGTCGGCCACCATTTTGATAATAGTCTGCTTTCCTGTTTTTGCCACCAAAATGGATAACCTCACATTTATCCACATTATACTGCATCTGCCAAACATTGGCCCACTCACCCAGCCTATCCAAGTCACCTTGCAGTCTCCTAGCATCCTCCTCACAGCTAACACTGCCCCCCAGCTTAGTGTCATCCGCAAACTTGGAGATATTGCCTTCAATTCCCTCATCCAGATCATTAATATATATTGTAAATAGCTGGGGTCCCAGCACTGAGCCTTGCGGTACCCCACTAGTCACTGCCTGCCATTGTGAAAAGGACCCGTTTACTCCTACTCTTTGCTTCCTGTTTGCCAGCCAGTTCTCTATCCACATCAATACTGAACCCCCAATGCCGTGTGCTTTAAGTTTGTATACTAATCTCTTATGTGGGACCTTGTCGAAAGCCTTCTGGAAGTCCAGATACACCACATCCACTGGTTCTCCCCTATCCACGCTATTAGTTACATCCTCGAAAAATTCTATAAGATTCGTCAGACATGATTTACCTTTTGTAAATCCATGCTGACTTTGTCCAATGATTTCACCACTTTCCAAATGTGCTGCTATCCCATCTTTAATAACTGACTCTAGCAGTTTCCCCACTACCGATGTTAGACTAACTGGTCTGTAATTCCCCGTTTTCTCTCTCTCTCCCTTCTTAAAAAATGGGGTTACGTTTGCTACCCGCCAATCCTCAGGAACTACTCCAGAATCTAAAGAGTTTTGAAAGATTATTACTAATGCATCCACTATTTCTGGAGCTACATCCTTAAGTACTCTGGGATGCAGCCTATCTGGCCCTGGGGATTTATCGGCCTTTAATCCATTCAATTTACCCAACACCACTTCCCGGCTAACCTGGATTTCACTCAATTCCTCCAACTCCTTTGACCCGCGGTCCCCTGCTATTTCCGGCAGATTATTTATGTCTTCCTTAGTGAAGATGGAACCAAAGTAGTTATTCAATTGGTCCGCCATATCCTTGTTCCCCATGATCAACTCACCTGTTTCTGACTGCAAGGGACCTACATTTGTTTTAACTAATCTCTTTCTTTTCACATATCTATAAAAACATTTGCAGTCAGTTTTTATGTTCCCTGCCAGTTTTCTTTCATAATCTATTTTTCCTTTCCTAATTAAGCCCTTTGTCCTCCTCTGCTGGTCTCTGAATTTCTTCCAGTATGCTGCTTTTTCTGGCTAATTTGTACGCATCATCCTTCGCTTTGATACTATCCCTGATTTCCCTTGTTATCCACGGATGTACTACCTTCCCTGATTTATTCTTTTGCCACACTGGGATGAACAATTTTTGTAGTTCATCCATGCAGTCTTTAAATGTCTTCCATTGCATATCCACCGTCAACCCTTTTAGAATTAATTGCCAGTCAATCTTGGCCAATTCACGTCTCATACCCTCAAAGTTACCTTTCTTTAAGTTCAGAACCATTGTTTCTGAATTAACAATGTCACTCTTCCATCCTAATGAAGAACTCAACCATATTATGGTCACTCTTGCCCAAGGGGGCACGTACAACAAGACTGCTAACTAACCCTTCCTCATTACTCAATACCCAGTCTAAAATAGCCTGCTCTCTCGTTGGTTCCTCTACATGTTGATTTAGATAACTATCCCGCATACATTCCAAGAAATCCTCTTCCTCAGCACCCCTGCCAATTTGATTCACCCAATCTATATGTAGATTGAAGTCACCCATTATAACTGTGTTGCTTTTGTCGCACGCATTTCTAATTTCCTGTTTGATATCATCTCCAACTTCACTACTACTGTTAGGTGGCCTCTCTAATCAGCAACGCTACCCCACCTCCTTTTCCTTTTTCTCTATCCCTCCCGGAAATTGAATATCCCTGGATGTTCAGCTCCCAGCCTTAGTCACCCTGGAGCCATGTCTCCGTGATCCCAACTATATCATAGTCATTAATAGCTATAGAATAGAATAGAATAAGGAGTAAGCCATTTAGAACGGAGACGAGAAAACGCTTTTTCTCATAGAGAGTGGTGAGTCTGTGGAATTCTCTGCCTCAGAGGGCGGTGGAGGCAGGTACTCTGGATGCTTTCAAAAGAGAGCTAGATAGGGCTCTTAAAAATAGCGGAGTCAGGCGATATGGGGAGAAGGCAGGAACGGGGTACTGATTGGGGATGATCAGCCATGATCACATTGAATGGTGGTGCTGGCTCAAAGGGCCGAATGGCCTACTCCTGCACCTATTGTCAATTGTCTATTGTCTGTTTCATGATACAGTCCTTTCCTTTCTGCCTCACCTTGATAATTGAACACACATTCTCAGACAGATTCAGGTCAGGCAAACTACCAGGCCTGCCCAAGCCATGTATCCCCTTTCTGCTGTTGCCATGGTGCAAGTTCTTGCTGGGATATCCCAGATTCATCTGGAAAAGTCTTTGCAATCTCTGGCAAAACGCTTCCCAGCAATACACTGATGTATAGCAGCAAATTCAAGAGTCAAGAGTGTTTTATTGTCATATGTCCCAAAACAGAACAATGAAATTGTTGCTTGCAGCGATACAACAGATATGTAAACCTAGTACTCAGTAGACACCATCATAAGCAACAAAAATAAGTTCAATATATATATTTTTTTAAACGAACAATATAGTGCAAGATAAAAACAATTCCCCCAAGTCCCTAGTGCAATCGAGGCAGTTTGTAGATCGGAGTTGAATTGGAGTTTGTAGTATTCAATGGCCTGATTGTTGTTGTGAAGAAGCTGAATGAACATTACAGTTTTCAGGCCCCTCTACCTTCTCATCATTCGACCAACTGGGTGCAGCAGACCAACACCATAGCAGCTGAAATAACCACAGAGCATCTTTTCAGAATGTTTGACAAACTGGCTGTTGTGGCATTTTCTTACCGGCTCTCCTACTAATCACCGAACATGTGTAGGAAATGCAGATGCTGGTTTAAACCGAAGATAGACACAAAATGCTAAAGTAACTCAACGAGCCAGGCAGCATCTCTGGAGAGAACATTTCAGGTCAAGACCCTTCTTCAGTCTGTGACCACGAGGAAGGTTGTGATCATTGTTCGCCTCCTTGGAGTGATATCCACTTTGTGAATTCTTTGATACCCATTTTATGAATTGCTTCACAAATGATAATAAAACAATAGGCAGATGAAGCAATACTGATGTATTGCTGGTGTAGATAGAACATAGAACAGTACAGCACAAGAACAGGCCCTTCGGCCCACCATGCCTGTGCCGAACATTATGCCAAGACCAATTCGTATCTGCCTGCATATAGTCCATATCCCTCCATTTCTTGCATATCTATATGCCTCTAAAAATGTATCTTAACAATATATATTAATGATCTGGATGAGGGAATTGAATGCAACATCTCCAAGTTTGCGGATGACACAAAGCTGGGTGGCAGTGTTAGCTGTTAGGAGGATGTTAGGAGGCTGCAAGGTTACTTGGATAGGTTGGGTGAGTGGGCAGATGCATGGCAGATGCAGTATAATGTGGATAAATGTGAGGTTATCCGCTTTGGTGGCAAAAACAGGAAAGTAGACTGTTATCTGAATGGTGGCCGATTAGGAAAAGGGGAGATGCAACAAGACCTGGGTGTCATGGTACACCAGTCATTGAAAGTAGGCATGCAGGTGCAGCAGGCAGTGAAGAAAGCGAATGGTATGTTAGCATTCATAGCAAAAGGATTTGAGTATAAGAGCAGGGAGGTTCTACTGCAGTTGTACAGGGTCTTGGTGAGACCACAACTGGAGTATTGCGTACAGTTTTGGTCTCCTAATCTGAGGAAAGACATTATTGCCATAGAGGGAGTACAGAGAAGGTTCACCAGACTGATTCCTGGGATGTCAGGACTTTCATATGAAGAAAGACTGGATAGACTTTGCTTGTACTCGCTAGAATTCAGAAGATTGAGGGGGGATCTTATAGAAACTTACAAAATTCTTAAGGGGTTGGACAGGCTAGATGCAGGAAGATTGTTCCCGATGTTGGGGAAGTCCATAACTAGGGGTCACAGTTTTAGGATAAGAGGGAGGTCTTTTAGGACCGAGATGAGAAAATCATTTTTGATGTGGTGAATCTGTGGAATTCTCTGCCCCAGAAGGTGGTTGAGGCCAGTTCATTGGCTATATTTAAAAGGGAGTTAGATATGGCCCTTGTGGCTAAAGGGATCAGGGGGTATGGAGAGAAGGCAGGTACAGGATACTGAGTTGGATGATCAGCCATGATCATATCGAATGGCGGTGCAGGCTCGAAGGGCCGAATGGCCTACTCCTGCACCTATTTTCTATGTTTCTATGTTAAATGTTACTATCATATCTGCCTCAACCACCATTGCCGGCAGTGCATTCCATGCATTTATGATGTAAGGTTGTCATTTTGTGTCTAATTTATTTTGAATGTAAACAATTTTAAATATGGTTGTCATAGAGATTTACTATGTGAACAACAGCAAAATCAGCCCATGATTCAATTAATTTGCCCAAGGATGTATCTCAGTACATGTGACAATAATAAACCAATATCAATATTTAAGATGTTATCGATCTTCTCCTATTTACATTTCCTTCAGTCAAGACTTTACCACTTTCTCTCGATCAGCATCACCACCATGTGTACTAATGCTGTCCATTTTTCACAGATTTTCGCTTTTTTCTCTCCTCTTCCTCTGCAACATGAGTTATTTTCTGTTATATTGCAGTTGCCATGAGAAGCCTTCAATCTGAAGCATTATTTCTATTTCTCTCTTCATAAATGCTACCTGACCTGCTAATTAACAGTGGGATGAGGACATTGTCAGAGTAGGAAATGGGAGATAAAGGATGAAAATTCTGCATTCAGAATGTTTTCTTGATTTCACCATGCATTGTGCATAGCGGGCAGATTGTATTGACATTGTCTGCGGTGATCGATAGAGACTATTTTCCAAAGGGTGGGAGATACCATGAAATAATTTGTGGAACACGTCAGAAACTTGCATGAGGGTTGTAGTCGGGGAAGGGTGGAAGTGTATTGCAGTCTGCCATAAATCTAAAAATAGTTTTTCTTTTCTTTGATAGATTGTGAACTTCAGGAAGCAGATATTGTTTTTCTCGTGGATGGATCAACGAGTATTGATCCTAAAGACTTTAGACTCATGAAATCTTTTCTGGAATATGTGATTCGTGTTTTTCCTGTCGACCCAAATAAATTCCAGTTTGGTCTGGCGCAGTTCAGTACACGTTATGACAAGGTCTTTGAATTAAATGCTTTTGCAACCAAAATTCCTATGCTGAGGAAAATTGAAGATATGGACCAACTGACGGGAAACACCAATATTGGAATGGCTCTAAGAGAGACGGCTGACTTGTTCACAAAGAAAGCAGGTAGTCGGAAATCATCTGGAGTTCCCCAAAACCTGTTAGTGATCACTGATGGGGAGTCAACAGATCCTGTGGTCGCCTCTGCTAAAAATATTAGTCAAGATAAGATAAACATATTTGCTGTTGGTATAAAGGACGCAAGTGAGACCCAACTTTTACAAATCGCAGGGTCAACTGAAAACATATTTTTTGTTCAAGAATTTGAAGATCTGGACAAGATTAAAAGAAGGGTCATCCGCAGTTTCTGTACGCCAAGCGCAGGTGAGTGAAGGGTTCTTTTTCTTCCTTTTAATTTAGTTGGTTAAGATTTATTACAGACTGTATATTAATTGTCAGAATTAATATTATTCATAATATTATTTAACGATATTACATATCATTTCTTTAGTTTTTCAACACAATGTTTTCGAAATTGACAGCTACAATGTAATTATAGTTGTAAACCAGAAGTTGGGCAGGCTAGGACTTTATTCCTTGGAGTGCAGGAGATGGAGGGGTGATCGTATAGAGATATATAAAATCATGAGGGGAATAGGAGCTGGGGTGAATGCACAGAATCTTTTTCCCAGGTTAGGGGAATCAAGAACTAGAGGATGTAGGTTTAAATTGAGAGTGGAAAGATTTAATCGGAACCTGAAGGGCAACTTTTTCACACAAAGGATGGTGGAGCTGCCTGAGGAAGTAGTTGAGGCAGGTACAATTACAATATCTAAAGACGTGGGCAAGTAGATGGATAGAAAAGGTTTAGAGTGATATTGGCCAAAAGTGGGGAAATTGACTTATTTGGGGCATCTTGCTCAGCATGGACAAGTTGGGCTGAAGGGCCTGTTTCTATGCTGTATGATTAGAATAGTATCTAAATGCCCAGCAACTTCCAGAAGTGATGAATAAATAGCTATTTGAAACAGTGAATAACTTACGCAGAAAAAGCAGGAACGACAAGCCCGTCAAAGACATTATGAAGTCTTGGTTCTGCCTCTCAACCTTTAATGGATATTTCATCCACGAGGCTTCATATTAATTTGTGTCAGTCTAAAGAGTCTAATAACTTAGTTGGGTGTCTGATCTCCCTGCTTTTTCAAAATGATTGAGAGATGGATATATTTTCAAGTAAAATCTGGAGTAAAAGAAAACAATATTGCAAAGAAATTGCTTAAATCCTCAAATCATAATATACTCTTTTGATATTAGACACATTTGAAACTATTGCAAGAGTAAAAACAATGCCGACTGTGCTGGTACATGTGTGTGAGCAGCTTCTTCTTTCTTCCAGATTGCATCATTGATGTTGCCATTGGAATAGATGTCAGTAGTCTGAAACAATTGCAGACGACACCTGGCAGTCAGCTGAAAATGCAGATGCATCTGAATAGCATCATTGACAGAATGTTGGATCTTCACAATATCAGCTGCAAGGGAGGTCACGGTCTCAACATGAGGGTTGACTTTCACAAGTCCAAAATGGATACAGCGTTTGACTTTAAAAGCATTGATTCCAGAAGTGAATTACCATTGCAGAGTCGAGTTACTTTGACTGCTGATTATCTGCTGTCATTTTTAAACAAATTTAAGATTCACTCGGAAAAGCATCAGAAGGTAACATTTGAAAAGTCTGGATATGACTATGTGCCATAATCGATGAGGATTACTCTTTTAAATAAAGTTGTTCAGTATCCATAGAGTCTTACAGCATGGAAACAGGCCCTTCAGCCCAACTTGCCCACACCAGCCAATATGTCCCGTCTACCTGCGTTTGGCCCATATCTCTCTAAACCTGTCCTATCAATATACCTGTCTAAACGTTTCTTAAACATTGCGAGAGTACCTGCCTCAACTACTTTCTCTGGCATCTTGCATCATACACCTACCAACCTGTCCCTGAAAAAATGACCCCTCAGATTCTTATTAAATCTTTCTCCCCTCACTTTAAACCTATGTCCTCTGGTTCCCCTACACTGGGCAAGAGACTCTGTGTGTCTACCCGATCTATTCCTCTTATGATTTTATACACCTCTATAAGATCACCACTCATCCTCTTGTGCAGCAAGGAATAGAGTCCCAGCCTACCCAACCGCCCCCTGTAGCTCAGTCCCACGAGTCCTGGCAAGATCCTCGTAAATCTTCTCGGCACTCTTTCCAGCATGACAACATCTTTCCTCTAACATGGTGCCCACAACTGAACCCAATATTCTCAATGTGGTCTCACCAACATCTTATACAACTGGAACATGACCTCCCAACTTCGATACTCAATGCTCAGACTGATGAATGTCAATGTGCCAAAAGCCTTTTTGACCACCCTATCTACCTGTGATGCCACCTTCAATGAACTATGCTCCTGTACTCCGAGATGCCTCTGCTCTACAACACTCCCAGAGGCCTACCATTCACTGTGTGGGTTCCCAAAATGCAACATCTCACATTTCTCTGCATTAAATTCCATCAACCATTCCTCAGCCCACCTGCCTAACCGATCAAGATCCCGCTGCAATTTTTGACAAACATCTTCACTATCTACAATACCACTCACTTTAGTGTCATCTGCAATCTTGCTAACCATGCCATGCATGGTCTTATCCAAATTATTTATATTGATGACAAACAGTAATGGGCCTGGCGCCAAACCCTGAGGCACAGATCAAGTCAAAGGCCTCAAGTCCAAAAAGCAGCCGTCCACCTTCACCTCCTGCTTCCTTCGATGAAACCAATTTTCTATCCATTCAGCTATCGATTTTTGAATCCAGTGAGATCTAACCTTCCAGAGCAGCCTACCATGCAGAACCTTGTCAAATGCCTTGTCAAACTAAAATCCATATATACAACGTCAACAGCTCTGGCTTTGTTGATCTTTTTGGTCACATCAACAAAAAACTCAATCAGGTTTGTGAGACATGGCCTCCCATGTACAAAACCTTGTTGACTATCCCTAATCAGCCCTTGTCCATCTAAGTGCACGGATATTCCATCCCTCAGAATACTCTCCAATAACTTTCCGATCACAGATGTTAAGCTCATTGGCCTATAGTTCCCAGCCTTTTCCCAATAGGCCTTCTTGTATAGAGGCACAATACTTGCCTCCCTCCAGTCTTCTGGCACCTTGCCTGTATTTAATGACGATGCATAAATCTCAGCAAGAGCTCCTGCAATTTCCTCTCGAGCTTCCCAAAGTGTCCTCGGATATATCTGATCAAGCCCGGGAGATTTGTCTATCTTCATACACATCAGGACCTTCAGCATTTCTGTGACTGTAATACTGATTGCTCTCAGAACACTTCCAGTGACTACCCCTAGATCCCCCATCCTCTAGTCTTTCTCCACGGTAAAAACAGGGGAGAAATATTCATTGAGGACCTTGCCCATTTCATGTGGCTCCACACAGAGTTGACTGCTTTGATTCCTGAGGGTTCCCACTCTCTCTCTTCTTATCCTTTTTCCCTTTAAGTGTTTATAGAATCGCTTGGGATTACCCTTAATGCTATCTGCCAGAGCTGTCTCCTGTCCCCTTTTTACCATTCAGAATTCCTTTTTTAGCTTTCTCCTTAGTTCCGGAAACTACTCCAGTAATACACTTGATCCCTGTTGCGTAAAGCTGTCCCGTTCTCCTTCTTACTTTTGATCAAAGCCTCAATATCCCTCCTCATCCAGGCTTCCTTACACTGGCCTGCTTTGCCCTTCACTCTAATATGGATGTGCTTGTCCTTATCTCTTGTCAGCACACATTTAAAAACATCCCACTTTCTTGATGATCCTTTTCCATCAAAATACCTAATCCAATCTACTTTAGTGTTTTCCTGTTTCATACCATCAAAGTTGGCCCTGCCCCAATTTAGCATTTTATCTCATGGGCCTGCTCTGCCCTTATCCATAATTATCTTAAATCTAATAGAACAGTGGTCCCTGGTCCTAAAATATTCCTCTTCGAACACTTCATCGACTTGCCCCTCCCAATTTCACTTTCACAAGTTTTCGGAGTAGAATAAGGCCATTCGGCCCATCGGGTCTACATCGCCATTCTATCATGGCTGATCTCTGCCTCTTAATCTTATTTTTCTGTCTTCTCCCCATAACCCTTGACACCCGTTCTGATCAAGAATTTGTCTTTCTCTGCTTTAAAAATATCCACTGACTTGGCGTCCACAGCCCTCTGCGGCAATGAGTTCCACAGATTAACTACCTTCTGACTAAAGAAATTCCTCTTCACCTCCTTTCTAAAAGAGCGCCCTTTAATCCTGAGGCTATGACCTTCTGATGAAAGAATGGGTCGACTAGGCTTGTATTTGCTGGAATTTAGAAGGATGAGCAGGTATCTTATAGAAACATATACAATTCTTGGAGGATTGGACAGGGTAGATGCAGGATAAATATTCCTGATGTTGGTGGAGTGCAGAACCAGGGGTCACAGTTTAAGAATAAGAGGTAGGCCATTTAGAACTGAGATGAGGAAAATCTTTTTCACCCAGAGGGTTGTGAATCTGTGGAATCTCTGCCACAGAAGGCAGTGGAGGCCAATTCACTGGATGTTTTCAAGAGAGAGTTAGATATAACTCTTAGGGCTAAGGGAATCAAGGGATATTCGTATGGCTGTATGGTAACTCAAATTTCACTGTACCAATTGGTGCATGTGACAATAAATGTGAACTTGTACTTGAACTTGAACCTGGATATAGGAAAAAAGCCGGAAGGAGGTACTGATTTTGGATGATTAGCCATGATCATATTGAATGGCGGTGCTGGCTCGAAGGGCCGACTGGACTACTTCTGCACATATTTTCAATGTTTCTATGGTCCTAGACCAGGCACGTGCCGTCGGGGTAGGCAAGGTAGGCACTGCCTACCCTGACTAAAATTATAAAATGGTAATTATTAAATATAAATAGTAAAGGCATGGGAGAATTATGCCTATTTAAGAGATCGTTCTCTTAGGTAGGCATAATTCTCCGTGCCTTTCATACGCAGTACTTGCAACACACGAAAGTCTGTGCAGCCCACGTGCCGTCGGCACTGCTTCAAGCCTTCACGACTAGGGGAGCTAAAGGCACTTGAAATTCTGCCTTTGCAGTATTGCGCATGCGCAGCAGCCTACTGCGCATGCGCATCGCAAGTTTCTTGGCGGGTTTTTCAAATATGGATTGTCATTATCCTAAGAGTATCTTAGGAAACAAAGAGAGAAGAATGGAGTTCATGTACCGATAATGTGGCAGGTAAATCTCTTGGTGCTATATGTTTTTAAATACCGTATTTCCTGGGGTGGGTGGGTGGGGGGGGGGGGGAGAGCACCTTTGGGGAGTCTGGCCCGGGGTAAAGTTGCGGGGAGGGCAGGAGCGTTGTGAAGGTGGGGATCGTGGGTCATGCCAGTAACCCACTTGCGACCCTCCGGGCACGGAGTCGCCGCATTGTGGCCGGGGAGTGAATTAGCTCGGGTGGCTGCGAGCGGCCGCCGGGACCGGAGCGGACCCCCGCTCACCTCTGGCAGTGCTCTCCATCTGAAAACCTCATTCCTGCCGCTCGCCGGCCTCACTCGTGTCAGCCGCTTCCCGCATATCCTTAAATTACGATCAAGGGAACAAATAAGGTTACTCAGCTGTCGGAATTTAAGGATTTGCGGGAAGTGATTGACATGAGCAAAGCCGGTGAGCGGCAGGTGAGAGATGTTCAGACGGAGAGCACTGCCAGAGGTAAGTGGGCTGGCAGAAAGCGCTGAGGGCCCAGTGGCCGCTCGCAGGCACCCGAGCTATTCCCTCCCCGGCCACAATGCGGTGGCTCCGCGTCCGGAGCACTGCGGCTGTGGTGAGTGAGTGAGTTACTGGCATGATCCCCGACCCCCTCCTTCTCAACACTCCTGCCCTCCCCGCAACTACCCCTGGCCTGACTCTCCACATGCTGTAAAAGGAACTCTCCCCCCAATTGGTCCCTTGAACAAGTATTGTCATTCAATAAGATAACAACTGATTCAACTTGTCCCGCTGTGCTCCCATTTTTCCCACCATCTCTCCACCTGCCATCATCCTCCACCCCCCACCCATTCAGTAATTCAGAATGAAGGAGATTTGGAAGACTAGGGCAAATTGAATTGTTACTTATTTTTATTTTTTATTTTTATGGAGAGGAGAATAATCTGCGCATGCGCGTTTTAAGATTTTGTTAAAAAGCCGACTGACTGCCTATTCTGAGTAATAACTCACCACACGTGCCTGTCCTAGACTCTCCCACCAATCAAAACGTTCTTTCCAAATCCACTCTATCTTTGCCTTTTTTTGTTCTGTAAGTTTCAATGAGGTCCCTCCTCAACTTCTTGCAAACCTCCTCTGGACCCTCTCCAGAGCCAGCGCATCCTTCCTCAAATACGGCCCCCAAATTTTCTCATAGTACTCCAAATGTGGCCTGACCGTCGCCTTACAGAGCCTCAACATTACATGCATTACATCTCTGTTTTTGTATTCCAGTCCTCTTGATATGAATGCTAGCATTGAATTTGCCTTCCTTACTACCAATTCGACTTGCAAATTAACTTTTAGGGATTCCTGCACCAGCACTCCCAAGTCCCTTTGCACTTCTGATTTCTGGATTCTCGCTCCATTTAGAAAATAATCTACACCTTTATTCTAATTACCAAAATGCATGACTCAACACTTTGCTATACTGAATTTCATCTGCCACTTCTCTGCCCTCTCTCCTGACCTGTCCAAGTCCTTGCTTCCTCTACACTGCCTGCCCCTCTATCTATCTTAGCATCATCTGCAAGCTTGGCCACAAAGCCTCCAATCCCCTCGTCCAAATTATTAATATACAACGTGAAGAGAAGCGGCCCCAGCACCGACCCCTTGCGGAACTCCACTGGTCACTGGCAGCCAACCTGAAAAGCGCCTTTTATTTCAACTCTTTATCCGATTCAGATTCAGATTCAATTTTAATTGTCATTGTCAGTGTACAGTACAGAGACAACGAAATGCATTTAGCATCTCCCTGGAAGAGCGACATAGCAAATGATTTGAATAAATAATAATAAGTGATAATAAGTGTCCAGGGGGTGGGGGGGTGATTGGCAGTCACCGAGGTACGTTGTTGAGTAGAGTGACAGCCGCCGGGAAGAAGCTGTTCCTGGACCTGCTGGTTCGGCAACGGAGAGACCTGTAGCGCCTCCCGGATGGTAGGAGGGTAAACAGTCTATGGTTGGGGTGAGAGCAGTCCTTGGCGATGCTGAGCGCCCTCCGCAGACAACGCTTGCTTTGGACAGACTCAATGGAGGGGAGCGAGGAACCGGTGATGCATTGGGCAATTTTCACCACCCTCTGCAATGCCTTCCGGTCGGAGACAGAGCAGTTGCCATACCATACTGTGATGCAGTTGGTAAGGATGCTCTCGATGGTGCAGCAGTAGAAGTTCACCAGGATCTGAGGAGACAGATGGACCTTCTTCAGTCTCCTCAGGAAGAAGAGACGCTGGTGAGCCTTCTTGATCAGAGTTGAGGTATTGTGGGTCCAAGAGAGGTCATCGGAGATGTTGACTCCCAGGAACCTGAAGCTAGAAACACGTTCCACCTCCGTCCCGTTAATGTGGATGGGGGTGTGCGTGCCGCCCCTGGACTTCCTGAAGCCTACAATGAGCTCCTTGGTCTTCTTGGAGTTAAGGGCCAGGTTGTTGTCAGCGCACCATGCTGCTAAGTGCTGGACCTCCTCCCTGTAGGCCGACTCATCGTTGTTGCTGATGAGGCCAATCACCGTTGTATCATCTGCATACTTGATGATGGTGTTAGTACCATGTACAGGTGTGCAGTCATAGGTGAAGAGGGAGTAGAGGAGGGGGCTCAGCACACAGCCCTGTGGAACGCCGGTGTTCAGGGTGAGGGTTGAAGAGGTGTGCTTGTCTAACCTAACAGACTGGGGTCTGTTGGTTAGAAAGTCCAGTATCCAGTTGCAGAGGGAGGGGTCGATGCCCAGGTTACCGAGTTTGGTGATCAGTTTTGATGGTATAATGGTGTTGAATGCTGAGCTGTAATCGATGAACAGCATTCTTACGTAAGTGTCTCTGTTGTCGAGGTGGGAGAGGGCGGAGTGAAGTGCCGTTGAGATGGCATCCTCCGTACTCCTGTTCTTGCGGCAGGCAAACTGATAGGGATCCAGTGTGGGGGGTAGGCAGATTTTGAGGTGTGCCAGGACCAGCCTCTCGAAGCACTTGGTGATGATGGGGGTAAGTGCAACTGGGCGGAAGTCGTTGAGGCTTGCCGCAGTGGAGTGTTTTGGCACTGGCACGATGGAAGTGGTTTTAAGGCACGTGGGGACAACTGCTTGGGCAAGTGACAGGTTGAAGATGTCAGTCCAGACGTCTGTCAGCTGCGCAGCACAGGCCCTGAGCACGCGCCCGGGGATGCCGTCAGGGCCAGCAGCTTTACGTGCATTAGTCCTACTCAGTGCCACGAATACGTCGTAGGGGGTGAGTGTGAGGGGTTGGTGATCGGCAGGTAGCACAGCCTTGATGGCTGTCTCTAGATTGTCCCTGTCGAAGCGGCCATAGAAGTGGTTAAGCTCCTCAAGGAAGGAGGCGTCGCTGGATGTGGGGGTGGTGTTGGAGGGTCTGTAGTCTGTGATGGCCTGGATGCCTTGCCACATGCGTCGGGGGTCGGAGTTGTTGTTGAAGTGCTCCTCAATCCTGAGCTTATGGCTGTGCTTGGCCTTCTTGATGCCCCTCTTCAGGTTAGCCCTGGCTGAACTGTAGGCTCGAGCATCGCCTGACCTGAAAGCGGTGTCCCGTGCTTTCAGCAGTAGCCTGACCTCGCTGTTCATCCATGGCTTCTGATTCGGGAATATGGTCACCTGTTTGAGGGAGGTGACACTATTGATGGTGGAGTTTATAAAGTCCAGAACAGAGGATGTGTAGGAATCAATGTCCGTGTGGGAGTCAAGGGTGGGATATCTTCTGCCATCCACTATCTAAGGTACTATCTTCCCTTTAATACCATGGGCTCTCATCTTCCCTCGCAGTCTGACTTGCAGCAGCTTATCAGCTTAGCCTTCTAGGTAGACAACATCTACAGCCTCCCCTCTGTCTGTCCTGCTATTAACTACCTCAAAGAACTCCAGCAGATTCGTCAGGCAAGATCTTATCTTCACAAACTCATGCTGACCGGCCTATTTTATCGTGAACTTCTAAGAACTCTGTAACCTCATCCTTTATAATTGACTCTAAAATCTTACCAACCACCGAAGTCAGGCTAACCGGCCTATAGTTTCTGCTCTTCTGCTTTGGTCCCTTCTTGTACAGCGCGGTGATATTTGCATTTTTCCAATCTTTAGGAACATCTCGTAACTCACTAGATTCTTGAAATATCACAACTAATGCCTCCACAATCTCTGAGGCCACCATCCGATCCAGGTGATTTACCCACCATCAGACCTTTCAGTTTTCCTAGCACTTTCACCTTAATAGCTATGGGCCACAGTTTAAGAATAAGGAGTAAGCCATTTAGAACGGAGACGAGAAAACACTTTTTCTCACAGAGAGTGGTGAGTCTGTGGAATTCCCTGCCTCAGAGGGCAGTGGAGGCAGGTTCTCTGGATGCTCTCAAGAGAGAGCTAGATAGGGCTCTTAAAAAAAGCGGAGTCAGGGGATATGGGGAGAAGGCAGGAACTGATTGGGGATGATCAGCCATGATCACATTGAATGTCGGTGCTGGCTCGAAGGGCCAAATGGCCCACTCCTGCACCTATTGTATATTGTCTATTAACTTCCACCCCCTGACTGCTGGTTTCTTCCACTGTGAAGGCTGATGCAAAAAAGTTATTCAATTCCTCTGCCATTTCTTGATTTCCCGCTATCACGTCTCCTGCAACATTCTCCAGTGGCCCAAGGTCCACTCTTGCCTCTTTTTTACTCTTTATATATCCATAGAATATTGCTATCATCTTTGATATTATTGCCAAGCTTACATTCGTACTTCATCTTTTCTCTCCACATTGTCCTTTGAGTTACTTTTTGTTGTTCTTTAAAAACTTCCCAGTCCTCTGACTTCCCACTAATCTTTGCAATGTTATATGCCTTCTCTTTTGCTTTTGCGTTGTCCTTGACGTCCCTTGTCAGCCATAGTCATCTTATTTTCCCCCTGGAATCTTCCTCTTTGGAATGAAATGATCCTGCACCTTCCGAATTATCTGCAGAGATTCCTGCCATTGTTGCTCTACCATAATTCCTACTATTGCACCTTTCCAGTGAATCTTCGCCAGCTCATGCCTCGGTAGTCCCCTTTGCTCAGCTGTAATTTTACTTGTGGACATTTTTCACAGTGTTGAAAAAACGTCACGAGTTTACCAGATTTCCTGAGTACCTACCGTTACTCGTACGAGCCGCTAGCTGGTACATTGGCATATCATAATCAGTAGCATCATCATACTTCTCAGATTGTAACCAATTAGCAACTCTGTACACCTTGTTTTTCCTCGACTTTTCAATTTTGGCATTGTAAACTACAAGTTTTTGCTCTTCAAACCATGCATGACATGCCTTTCTGCCCACTACTTTCCCATTAAGAATGTCTTGTAGATCATCACATTTGGAGTAGGAATATTGGGATAATCTCTGCGAATGCTGTCTAAATCAGTCTCTTTTGCTGGGCATTTGGATTGACAATTTTGCATTTCTTCTTCGGAGACACCTGTTTAAAATGTAAAGGAAAAAGAACACTGAACAGCATTAACAGAAACAAGTTATTATTTGCAGTTTTAGAAAAAAAGGTAGAAATGATAAAGTTAAACGCTAAAACAAATAGTAAATACCTAACAAAAAATTCAAATTCATCATTCATCAAATCAATTCATCTAAATTCAATTACTAGGTCTAAACAACTATCCATTTCTTAAGAAACAGCAAAATATTTTAAATAGCCTAAGTATCCAAATCACAAATAACAAACTGATCCCATTCACACACGTATTCAAATTATAACATGTGTTTAAAATTTCACTTTGTCATTAATTTAAATGCCAAATGGAAGGAATTTAATATTTAATTCCCATAAATCAATCCAGAAACATCCACTCTCAAGATAATCAATCTTTGATCAAAATCAATATTTTTTGCACAATACATCTGACTAAAACTGTACTCTGGATATTTAGTGTGAAAATATTGATCATGGATAACACTAAATATAGATGATTTAGATGCTCTTATGATATGATTGTCTAAAAAAAAGAATGAATTGAATTATCTTGAGAGTGGGTGTTTCTAGAATGTGATCGATTGGAATCTTGCCGTTGCCGTGAATTTAAGCCCATATCGGCAGGCAAGACATGGCCGATTCGTATGTGGGCTGAAATAACATTTTTTGCATCATAAGATTAAAATAAAGGCACACCATAAAGCAAAATAATACGTTAAATAAACGACATACCTTTTGTTTTGTCCTTTATTGCGATCCATGATGTTGAAGGCGTTTTTAGTCGGGTTTAAATGTAATCCAGCGATGCAAACTTTCAGCAAAATTTAAAATAAAAACCCACGAACAGAAGCACGAACAATTTTTCTTCATCAGCTAGCAGCCCGAGGAAATCCCTCTCCGACAATCAATACAAACCTACATTTTAAACCCGCTCCCCCCCCGCACCCCCCTCCAAAGCCTCCAGAATCGGCCGCATAGGCAGTGGCAGATCTACAGGGCCGCTGATGGTAGGTTTTGTAACATCCCTACTCTGTGACATTCCCAGACAATGTTCGGAAAATTAAAATCCCCTACTATGACAATGTGATTACACCGGCAACTGCCTGCAATCTCCGAGCACATTTACTCTTAATTCCTGTGGACTACTTTCTGTGGACATCCCTTTCATGCTCCTCCCATATATAGCCACACTATATGAACTGTTCGTAACTTCACCCGATCACTGCCGTGACATCCTCTTTAATGCAAGTCCCCCTCCTCTTTTACCGTCACCTCTGTCTCTCCTGAAGCACCTGTACCCTGGAACATTGAGCTGCCAGTTCTGCCCCTCTCTTAACCAGGTTTCCATAATGGCTACATCATCCCTATCCATGTCCCAAGTTCATCTGTCTTACTCATCAGGCCTGTAACATTAAAATACATGCAATTTAAATTTAAATCCCTCCCTCCCTCCCTCCCTCCCTCCCTCCCTCCCTCCCTCCCCCCCCCCCAACTTCTAACCTCTCACCTGCCTCGTCCTGTATAGGATCCCATTCCCCTTCCAATTTAGTTTAAACCCACCCATGTTGCATTAGCGAACATGCCTGCCAAGATATTGGTTCTCCTCCAGTTAAGATGTCACCCACTCCTCTTGTATTGGTCACCTCTGCCTCAGAAGAGATCCCAATTGTCCAGAAATCTAAATCCTTGCACCAATTCCTCAGCCACCCATTCATCTCCCCCTATCTTTCTGTTCTTACCCTCACTAGCACGAGGCACAGGAAACAATCCAGAGATAACTACCCTGGAGCTTTTCACCTTTCACCAGGTACTTAGGAGTTTGAAGCTGGGCATAAATCAAGGCTCTGTTTATTTCGAGGCCGTCTGGAACCAAAGTGCTGTGCCCATATTATGTAATTCGCATATATACGTGTTGCTACACGGGCAAACAAAGTAGTCCTTGTAATATCCCAACACACCTAGCCTTACTTTTATTCGCTATTCAATGAACTAATTTTTATGTCTTGCCGCTCCTCTTCCGACCTACGGCTGTCGGTGGGGTTTTTAAATTTCCCGCACTGAAACTCACCTGGGATTCCTTTGATGTTAATTCACTTCATATATTCACTTCATATATTTTGGTGTGGGTAAACAAAATATTGGAATTGGGCCCAAAAGAATAAATTAATTGTCTATCTGCTCATTGCTAATTCAATATAAAACCAGTCCAGTACTTCACAACACTAGTTACTGCCCAGAGAGTTAACTCGAAATCCTCAATATATTTAACATTCATGGTTTCGAAAACTGCTATATTGGTAAAATTTGCTTTATTCAAATATAGCTGGAATCTCTTATATCTATATGTCTCTGCAACTCTCCCGATCTACACATCATTTTGATCTCTACCATCTGAAATCTCCACAATATAATCTGCAATCCATTGTGTCCCAATGATCCACATGAATGCATTTGTATATGATCTTTCTTATCTGTGATTTCATTTATCTGTGCCTCATTTTTCTCCCCCCCCCCCTCCCCATCTGTCCCTTTCTATGATCTGCTCAGTTAGTATATCCCCCTACTCCAGGTAAAATATATTGTAATTGGGCAGTTTGGGCTCAAAATAATACATTCATTATCTATCTGCTCATTTCATTAAAATAGTAAGATTAAACGAGAACTTACCAGTTCGAAGTTTGATCGTTATTTTATGAGGAGTACGTTGAAGGAATACGTGAAGAACCCGCCAGTACGCATGCGTGTCATTCTTCAAAGCAGCGGTGTGAAATCACAGATAACTGTAATGACGCCGTTGTTTGGCGCCGACCTGTAGGGGGTATGGCTGCCTAGCCTGCAGCTGTCTGTTTTTTCATATTTTTTCTTATTTTTAGTTAGTTTAGTGTTTTGTTTTTGAGGAGTTCTAGCTTTTTTATGTGTGGGGGAGGGGGGGGGGAAGGGGGAAACTAATTTTCAGGGTCCCTACCTGGTCGGAGATGCAGCTTTTCTCCGGGCTGCACTTTCGACCCGTCCCCGCGGCCTACCAGCGGGCCTGGAGCGGCGTTTCCTGAGGGGATCGCCCGGGGCATCGGCGGCGGCTGCGGAGCTGCGGGTCCGAGGAGTGAGGGGACCGCCCTGAGCCTCGGCATCGGCACCGGCATCGGCGGTGGCGGTGGCGGCACCGGCATCGGCAGAGCTGCGGGTCTGAGGACGGCAGTGCAGCACTGGAGCGCCATTGCGGGGCGGGCGGTGCCTTGCCTGGGTCGCCGCGCTGGAACTCCGGTGAGCTGGGACCGGAGTTAAAAACATCGCGGAGCTGCGGGCGGCGGCGCTGAAACTTTCCATCGGGAGCCTGGGATCTCGCGACGAGATCACCAGTTCAGCTCCATTCGGCGCGGCCTTGTCGGCTCCGGAAGCCACGGTCTCGAGTAGGGAGGCGGCCGTTCCAGGGTTCCCAAGCCGCTGAGAGGACTCTCCCGACGCCGGAACACCATCACCCGGCGAGGACAGCCTGGAACATCGGGCCTCCGTGAAGGCAACTGTGGAGGCCTCAATAGGCCCGACTATGGGTGGACATTGGGGATGGGACTGGACTTTGTGCCTTCCCCCATAATGGGAACCATTGTGGGGGGATGTTTTTATGTTTTTATGTTGAAGCTATTTATTATTGCTATGTTTGTATTCTTTTTTATGTGCTGCATTGGCAAAAAGAATTTCACTACACCCAGGTGTATGTGACAATAAATACAACCTTTGAACCTTTGAACCTTTGACTGAACATAGTAAGATTAGAGAAGAAAATACCAGTTGAGTATATGATCAAGGGTGGGAGCGGAGGGCACGTATTCCCTCAACGTACTCCTCATAAAATAACGATCAAACTTCGAACTGGTAAGTTCTCATTTAATCTTACTATTTTACTCCGGAGTCACGTGAGCGACTACGTGAAGATTTCAAAGCTCTGTGATTTCATGCCGTGGAAACAAGTCCATGCATCACATCTGCCTTAATTGACTGCGGGAGGAATTGTGTTAACATGTTTAGACATGAATCCAACATTGAAATCCATGATAAATTGTTAACAACAAATTATAGCCCCTATTTATGAGGTGAAATTATATTACAGAACTTAAAATTGGCTCTGAAAAGTTCCAGTTTAATAGTAAGTTTAAACGAGAACTTGCCAGTTCGAAGTTTGATCTGTATTTTATGAGGAGTAACGTTGAGGGAATACATGAAGAACCCGCTAGTCCGCATGCGCGTCATTCTTCAAAGCAGCGGTGTGAATCACAGATACCTGTAATGACTTAAACATAGTAAGATTAGAGAAAAGATACCAGTCAAGTTTATGATCCAGGGTGGGAGCGGAGGGCATGTATTCCCTCAACGTTACTCCTCATAAAATACAGATCAAACTTCGAACTGGTAAGTTCTCGTTTAATCTTACTATTTTACTTCGGAGTCACGTGAGGGACTCCATGAAGATTTCAAAGCTCTGTGATTTCATGCCGTGGACGAGTCCATGACACATATCTGCCTTGGTATAGGGGAGAAATATATTCGACATCCATACGGTATATAGATGCAACAAACAAATTTATTAACAAAATAAATCATAAAACCCCGTATATTCATGGGGACAAATTATATTACAGAACTTAAAATAGTTTTTGAAAAAGTTCCAGTTTCCTCCACTGGTTTATTATAAAATTTACGGAAAGTTCCTTCTGATGACCATCCTGCCGTCTTGAGGATCTGATCCAATGGAACATCCAACTTGTATGCTGCTGACGTAGTTGCAGCCCTGGTGGAGTGAGATTTAAAACAATTAGTATCTAATTGATACTATTAGATACTAGCTAGTGGCTAGGGGCTCGGAGACTGCGCTGCAGACTACTCACCATCGTGGGGCTGGCCGGCCTCGGAACGTGGGGAGCGGTGGTGACTCGCTGCTGCGACTCGACTCCTGGGGCTCGGAGGCTCCAGCAACGCAGCCGCAGGTCCGGTGGACTGGGACATCGGGAGCTCGCGGGTCCGGGGGGAGAAAGAGACCGCTTCCCGGAGCTCCCGCAACGCGACTTCTCCAGCCCGTGTCGCGGGGTTTGGAACGACCCGGAGCGGGGAAGTACATCACCCGGCACGGCTTCGTGGCCGTGGGACATTACAGCGCCCGCCGGGGGCTCCAACTTCGAGACTTCTAGACCGGGAGCGGGGCCGTAAATCGCCCGGCACGGCCTAAAATGGCCGTGGGACTTATCATCGCCCGCCTGGGGCTTGGACATCGGGAGAGACATGGAGAGCAGGGGAGAGAAAAGACTTTTGCCTTCCATCACAGTGGGTTCACTGTGATTGATGTTTGTGTGAACTTAATTGTGTGTATGTCTGTAGGACATTGTTTTTGTTTGTATGGCTGTGGAAACAAAATTTCGTTTGAGTCTCACTGGGGCTCAAATGACAATAAATTTGTATTGTATTGTATTGTATACCTGCTTTAGTAAGTACTTGTTTTATCCATTTGGAAATGGTCCGTTTTGTTATTCGTTTATGAGGCTGTCTGTGGCTAATGAGCAGTGCCTTTTCTGTGCCTCTGATGGTTTTGGTTTGTTTAATGTATTCTTTTAGATGTGTTACGACACACAGTCGCTCATCTGCAGGGTAGTTATTGAAAATCACTTTTAGGCCTGCCGACCCCTGTCTGTTCTGTTTTACCAGTTCCTGGATGTAAAAAAGTAAATTTCTCTGCAAACTGGTCATGTTATCCAGCCTCAATTTGTGTAGGGGCTGCGCCCTTTGTGCTGTGACCAATGCCATCAGCATGACCGTTTTTAAGGTCAAAGTCTGTAATGACAGGCTAGTGGCTGGAGTCCAGTTCCTTAGTAGATTCAGAACGATGCCAACGTCCCATATATGGGAATATCTGGCCTTAGGAGGGTTAAACATAGAAACATAGAAATTAGGTGCAGGAGTAGGCCATTCGGCCCTTCGAGCCTGCACCGCCATTCAATATGATCATGGCTGATCATCCAACTCAGTATCCCGTACCTGCCTTCTCTCCATACCCTCTGATCCCCTTAGCCACAAGGGCCACATCTAACTCCCTCTTAAATATAGCCAATGAACTGGCCTCGACTACCCTCTGTGGCAGAGAGTTCCAGAGATTTAGCATTGAATATGCCCCTCATGAGCTTGGTTACCAAAGGGTGTGACCCCACAGGCTGTCGTTCCGTTTCTCTCCAGAGGTAGGTAGACAGGGCACTTCTGGCACAGTTGATGGCGCTGTACGTAAGTCGTTCGTCATGGTGTAAATTTACCAGAAATTCCAATACCGGTTGAATGTTCGTAGGTCTGTGGATAATGTTGTTCTGGTTGCAATACCTGTGCCAATTTCTGATATATACTTGGTATTGATTTTTTGTTGAGTCTCGTTGGGCTCCAGCGATCACGTTCATAGCTCTCGTTGTTAAGCCCAGGTGTAATAAAGGAGCTTTCAGACTCTACAAACCAAAACATGAATGTGACGATGACAAGGATGACTTGTCCTAGTTGCTGGATTTACCAGTAGATCCGGTCTATGTTGAATGGTGATGTGCGGTTCTAATGTCATCTCCTGTACCACTGGGAACCATGGTTGGGTAGGCCAATCGGGTACTATTAAGATACCAGACGCAGAGTCTTGTCTTATCTTACTTAGTACCCGACTGATGAGGCAGAAGGGAGGGAATGCATAAAAGAACAATTTCCCCCAATGCAGTGAAAAAGCATCTGTAGCTGCTGCCCCAGGGTCTGGTTCCCATGATACATATTTTGGCACTTGGTGGTTAAGCCTGGATGCGAATAGATCGACATCTGGTGTTCCGTATCATGCTGTAATTTCAGCAAATACTTTTTTGTCCAACATCTATTCGATGTTCTCATTGAATTTGCGTGACCTGGTGTCTGCCACTAAGTTTTGTCTACCTGGTAAGTAGGTAGCTGATATCCAAATTCCTCTGCGGATACACCATTGCCAGATCTTGTTTGCCAGATTGTCACATGATGTCGATTTGTTTCCACCCATGTGGTTGATGTATGCTACCACAGTGGTGTTATCAATTTGTAATCTTACATGCTGGTGAGATAACCCTAAGCAATATGACAAGGCCGTGAAAAGCTCCCAACATTTCTTAGTAATTTATGCCCAAAGTGTGTAGTAATGATGACTCCTGTTCATTCCATCTCCCACCACAGCTGGTGATGGAATCCGTGGCACCCCATCCGAGAGCACTAGCATCCGTTTGTAGTGTGATAGACGGATTGCTGATAATGATTGGATTGGAACAATGCCTAATGTTTTCTTTCCACCATTGTAGTTCTAATATGGCTTCTTTTGGTAGTTCCATAGGTCTATCAAAATGACCTCCATTGTATTTTAGAGCTCTTATTTTTGCCCTTTGTAAATTCTGATAATATAAATTGTGCAGCTGGAAAAGCTGCTATTGCCTTGCCAATCATTATCGCCACCTGTCTAATAGATGGTTTTCTTGTGTCAATGATTTTGCTGCAATCCTCCTCGAGGGCTATTGCTTTGTCTTGTGGCAAAGTCACTGACATAAGAACTGAGTTAATGGTAAATCCCAAGAAATCCATTGTTGTTGAAGGTTTCAATTTAGATTTAATTGGATGGATAATGAATCCTAGGCTTTCAAATAATTGTATGGTGGCTGTTATTGTTTATTCTGCTTGTTTTACCCTTTTTCCCAATATAAGTATGTCATCCAAATAAGCCATCACAATGTGTTTATGTTCCCGTAGGAAAGCTAAGGCTGGTTTTAATATTTTAGTAAATAACCTAGGTGCAGAAGTAAGACCATTTGGTAGTGCTCTGTATTGCCAGTGTTGATCCATCCAATTAAATTTCAAATAACGTCTGTAGTCACCTGTTATGGGTACTGAATAGTAAGCATCTTTTAAATCAATGCTTGCCATATAGTAACCTTTGGAGATTAATAGTTTAGCAGTAGCAAAGGTTTCCATTTTGAAGTGAATATATTTTACAAAAACATTCAAATTACTCAAATCTATGATGATGCGGCAACCACCATCTTTCTTATGTTTAATAAAAATGTTGGACACGAATTCTAAAGGTTCGTGTTGGGTTTGTTCAATTATCCCCATTTTATGGAGTCTCTGCAGTTCAGCATGTGCTTTTGCTTTATCTTCGCCCTTAAGCCTGAACACTCTGTTCGGTACATGCTGGACTGGAGGATTACGTGGTTGTAAGAACTCTATCGTGTATCCCTGGATACTGCTTAGGATATAAGTATCTGATGTTAACTTATACCATGCATCCAGAAAAAAGTGTAATCTGCCACCAACACCCATGCCTTTGTTATTAAGTAAGGGACCAGACCCACCTACCTCTATGGTTACCCGTGGTCTTATTTCTTCCCTTGTCCCCGAGGACGTTGAGGCCCCGGTGTCTTGATTTGTGTTGTAGATGGGTGCATCTTCCACGAGGGCCGGCCTGGGCCATGTCCTAAAAAAGGCCGCTGTTGGATTGGTCTTGCCCTCGACTGTTCCCCGGAGTAGTTGTTGCGACCCATGAGTGCATAGGGGTGGTACTTCTGGGGGTGGCGTTTGGTTGCTTTTATCATTCCCAGGGCTTTGGATTCTTTGTCCAAATCTTTTACCTGTTTTGGTAGGTCCCCTCCAAACAGGTAAGTCTTTTCCGTGGTCGTTTCCGTTCTGCATAATCCTGCAAATTTTGGGTCTAGCACCGGCTGTATGCTCTTCTTTCTGATATTATTTAGTTCATATTGGGTATTGCAGAAGAGGGCCAGGGCATCTTTCTGGTGTTGATGCATATCTTCCTCATCCAGGGTTCGTGTGAATGCTGTTATCCCTGCAGGTTTTAAGTACTTTTTGCAGTAAGACATCCCTTGTCCTGATGCTTGCTCCTACATGCTTTCAAATACATGCGTTCACGGTTGGGACATTAAGGGATTTACAGTTTCCAGGTTGTTGCAAGTGACGCCCCATGGTGTCAATTAGGGCTTGTCCCTGTAGCTGGTTCAGGGACTTGTAATTAATGCTTGCCGCTAACCTGGCTGGTAAATTATCCCCTGTGAGTTCTGGTTTTGCGAACTGAGCCACCATTTCAAGTAAGTTCCCACTCACCCCTTGCACTGAGTTTTCCATCAGTTCCTGTTCAGGGTCAGTCCAAATCTGCCCCGCTATGCTGTCCTGGGAGGCAATAGACGCCAAATACAGCCCTGAATAAGGTACTGCAGAGGGGCTGAATGTCTGCCCAGTAGAGCCAGACCCCCTCTGGTGTATTGCCTCCATCAGCCGCTCCATTTTTGTCCAGTGCTCTCGGGCACCTGGCTCTTGCGGCTTGTCCTGGACCAGCTGCCGCTCCAACGCGGTACAGAGCTTTCGAGCGCTGCCCGCTCGCGGTCGCTGGTCCCGCAGCTCAAACGCGTTCCAGTGATCTCGGTTGCTGCTCCTCCGATTCCTTCAGCCCCACAGGCCCCTGAGCGTAGGTGGCGTGGGGCTGTTCGAAATCTGAGTCGTCCGAAAGAACGGCTCTGTCGGTTTTACGTTTAGCCTTTCCACCCGCCGGTGGTAAGGCTAGCTCCGGTACAGGTGCTCCCGACAATGGAGACAGCGCTGCCGTCTGCCGCCGCTGGCTGCCCGTTCCTGCACGGCTCTCCCCCGCCAGCTTTTTTGCAGCTTTGGTTCGTCTTCTGTCCATCCTAGAGGTAAGAAAAATGTAGATCTCTTACCTGTCTTCGCTGGTTTTATACACCAGCCGTTTAGGAGGAACGTCCTTCCTCCATCGACATGACTCGTGCAATGCGTGTAGCGTAATGATGCGCATGCGGACTAGCGGGTTCTTCATGGAGTCCCTCACGTGACTCCGAAGTAAAACTACTGGTTTGTGGTAGAATAGTTGGAACATTTTCCCCTGATCCATCCTGCTGTCTCGAGGATTTGGTTCATTGGTACATCCAACTCCATAGCTGCCGATGTAGTTGCAGCCCTGTTGGAATAAGATTTGAATATGTTAGTATCCACCCCAGCTGTTGTTAAAACCTGTTTCAGCCATCTGGAAATAGTTTGAACCAACACTTTTTTGTGGGTTGTTTGTGGCTGATTAGTGCCATCTCATAGCCTCAGATGTTTTTGGTGTTCTCCATATAGAACAATAATTGTCTTATTATACAGAGACGATATCTGTAGGGTAATCCCTAAATTCTATTTTGAGGCCTGATGATCCCGGTCTGTTCTGTTTGACTAATTCGTAATATGAAACGTTATATTCCTGTTGAAGAAGTCATATAGCCCAGCCTTAACTTATGTACGACTGTACCCTTAGTGCCGTGACCAAAGCCATCAGCATGACTGTTTTGTGCGTCAGTCTTTGCAGGGACAGAGCTGTTGCTGGAGACCAATTCCTTAGCAACGTTAGGGCAATACTCATATCCCATTTAGAGAGTACCTGGTTCTTGGGGGATTGATATTAAAAATTCCCCTCATAAGTTTGGTTACCATGGGTGAGTCCCAACAGAATGACGCTCTGATCCTCGCCATAGATATGTTGAAAGGGCACTTCTGGCGCAATTAATGGCACTGTAACTGAGCCCCTCATCATAATGGAGGCCTGCCAGGAATTCGAGAACAGACGTTATGTTCATCGAACTGTAGGTGATGTTGTTTCTGTGACAATATATCTCCCATTTCCTGATGTATACCAGATATAGTTTTTGGTGGACTGTCTGTGGCCCGCTGAGATAATGTTCAATGTTCGGTCCGCCAGTCCCAGTTACAGTGGAGGTTTCTTTAGACTCTACAAATTGATAGGTTTGTTGTTTTTGACATGGATGGGTTCCCCTGTTACGGGATGAACCAATAATCTGGTTGTTTCAGGATGGTGATGCATGGTTAAAACCCATGTTGAGTATCACAGGGAACCATGGTTAAGTAGGCCAATCGGCACTACCAATTAACAGACGCTGAGTCTTGTTGTATTTTTCGTAATACCCGACTGATGATGCAGAAAAGGAGAGAATGCATAGATAAACAATTGCCCCCTCAATGCAGTGAAAGGCATCTGTCCCTGCTGTCCCAGGGTCTGGTTCCCAAGAAACACAGTTTGGTAACTGGTGATTAAGTCTGCACCTAATTTCTATGTTTCTATGTTTCTATGTTTCTAAGTCTTATTTTATTGAATTTACGTGACCTGATGTCTGTCACTGAATTTTGGATTACCTGATAGGTAAGTAGCTGATATTCCAATATTTCTCTGGATACACCATTACCAAATTGTATTAGTCAGATTGTCACTCTGTAGTCTAACATGCTGGTGATTTATCCCAGAACAGTATGACTTTAGGCCATAGAACGCACCCCACATTTCCAGGTAGTTTATGCCCAGTGTCTGTGATAATGATGCCTCCTGTGCCTTTCATCTACCTCCACAGATGGAGATGGAAATTGGTAGTACCCCAACCAAGCGCACTGGCATCAGTTTGTAGCACCACTAAGGGTTTGCTGATAACGATAGGGTTGGAACAATGCCGAATGTTATCCCTCCACCATTTTAATTCCATAAGCTTTGATTGGTGGCTTATTGGTCTGTCGAAATGACCAGTATTAACTTTGAGTGTTTGTATCTTTGCCCTTTGTAGATTTTTGGTAATACAAAGGTCCAAATTGTGTGGCTGGAAAGGCAGACACTATATGCCAATTATACTTGCTACCAATCTGATAGACGGTTCACTGATGTCAGTGGGGTTGTTGCAGGCCTCAGTTAAGACTGTAGCCTTGTCCTTTGGTAAAGTCACCGACATGTGAGCTGTCAATAGTGAACCCCAACTGAACAGTGTTGTACTTCCGGTGGCGCTGGTGCCAGCAACCTCCACCTACAGCCCGGTATCTTTTTGTTTTTTTGTTTATTTAGTTATGTAAAAGTGTGTTTTTTTGTGTTTTTTTTGTGTTTTTATGTGGGGGAAGAGGGTACGGTGCGGGGGATACC